>NC_046654.1:5974472-6617888 GCF_900324485.2 Mastacembelus armatus | reverse complement strand
TTCAGTATTTTTTGTCATTTATTTCTTTGCATGTTTGGCCTTGGGTGCACTCAGCATGTGCACTATTATTCATGTGGCTGAGTCATACTCAGTGAAAAGGAAATGCATCCTTCAAATTCTTTGATGTGGGTGAACCCTTTCATTTGTGTCATTTATCTATGTTCAGATGAGTTGAAGCAGCAGTGGGACACTCATCTTGCTCAGGAGAGGGCCTCCTTAGAGGATAAGCAAGCCCAAGAGATACAGGTGACCCTTACCTTAGTTATGTTACATTTGTGCACCGCGTTTCTTTAATTTGGAAAATGACTTGGAAGCCATTTTAACATTTGCTCTATGTATTTGTCTTTTTTATCAGCCATACAGTACCTGGTTCCTTGTACAGTTTCAGTTCATCATTTTCTCTTTTTCTTTGTATTTCTTTCTCAGAGTCTAAGATCAGAGTGGGAGAAAGAGGCTGACATTTCTCAGACAAACCTCCAGTCATCTCTCGTAGAGACCCAGAACTGTCTGACTAGCACACAGGCAGAACTCATCAGCAGCCAGGCCTCTATCACAGAGACCAACCAACTTCTCTCTGAAGCCCAGGCAGCTCTGTCACTGACCCAGTCCGAGCTGCAGGAGTCACAGGTCAGGCTTGAGGAACTTCAGACCTCCAGTAAAGAGGAGAACCATAAACTCGAGAAGGAGCTGAAACAAGCCTGGGCTGACAGAGATGCTGCTGCCTGTGAGTTGTATCCTATAAGTCTTTCCCAGCCTTACCCTCCCTCCCACACAGTGTATCCTTCTAGAAAGGCTGTCTGCACATATTAGAGATGTGTGAGCATTTATGCAAAAGTTATGGTCATTTCAACTGTAAATGTTTTTATGCGTATTTTGTGTGCATTGATGCATATTGTCTGTTTCTAAAAAGGAGTTAATGCTTTACTTTCTATGTTATAAATGTTGATTAGGTGCTTTAGAAGAGTTGGTTTCTAGTCACAAGGCAGTGCTACAGGAGAAAGAACAGCAAGTACTCTTGCTAGAGGAGAAGGAGCAGAAACTGCAGCAAGAGGTAAGCTCAACAAAAAAATGAATATGTAGCTAAGTTGCCAGTTATTCCTAATTTTAGTGCACACATCACATTATCTTGGGAGTATTTCAAGAAATTTAATATCATGTTTTCATTTCATAGACATTTTACTTATTTAACCACTCCCTAAACTGTTAGAAAACTTAAAATCCCAAAATCTAAATCCACAAAACAGTAAAAAATAGTGTTTCCTCTCTCTCAAATAGGTTTTGCACCTCCAGGACGAGAAGGACTTGCTGAAACAGAGCTCAGAACAGGAAGTAAGTCAGCTGTGGAACCAGCTGGAGAGCATGAGATCTAGTCGCCAAGAGCTGGGAGGTGAGATAGATAAAAGCTGGCATCTGCTTACTGATTCTTTTTCATCTACTGCTTCATCTGCTTTCTACAAAAATCATTCAGATTTTCTTAATGTGACTTATATGTTGAAAACGTGTTGCTTCTATAGTAATGATGATATGAAATGATTTACTAGTGGCTTTTTTTTTTTTTATTTCTTGCGCTCTTATTTCTGTCTATTTTATTGTCTGACAGAGCTGAAGGAGCAATTGCTTGCTCGCTCATCTCGTGTTGATGACATTGAACGTCTAAAGACAGAGTTTAAGGAACAAAAACAAGAACTCAAAGAGCAGAATGAGGCTGAGCTGGAAAACCTGAGAAGGTATTTGAGTACATGTACACAGTTTTGGTTCTTATATTCTCGCAAAGTGTTATTTACGGTACATTGGCTAAGGTTGTAATCATGAATGAAAACGCTTGTTCATAGATGTGGTTTGCAGAGCATATCATGTTTTGATCACAGCCCACAAGATTATCAGTTTTCCTTTTTCCTCCTCCACTGACTCTATTTTTCCATGCAGATTTTACATTGTTCACCTTCATTCTGCTGTAGGTACTTTGAGCAGCGGTTGCAGGCAGCAGAAGAGAGCTACAGAGAGGAAATTGCTCTGCTTCAGTTGAGGCTGGTAGAAAGTGCTTTAGAGGAATCGCTTCTTAAAACCACAAATGACAGGTACGTCAGTAAGCCTGTATGTACAACATGTAACTGCAGACCTACATGAAGTTCTTGGAATATTCATGCATTTGGTCCATGTTTCAGCTCCATATCTCAAGCTGAAGCTGAAGAGAGAACAGATGTTTGTTCTGATACCATCATCAAACTAGAGAAGCCAAAGGTAATTTGAACAAATGTGAGCAATTTATTAGCTTAAGCTATTTAAAATTTATCTCTTTTGCCAGATAAATGTCTGGTACAGAGAACTTTCAAACCTGAAGCTGCAAGTCAAGTTAGAAAATCATTTCATAATATGTTCAAGATATCTAATGTTATATCTGTGACTTTTGAGAAAGTCCTGGAGTAAATATTTCTGTACATGTTAGCAGCATCTTTATTACAAGACATTTTATATCTCATCTAGGAATCACTTGACAGTTTGCACCTCCAGTTGGAGGAGGAACACTCAGTGGAACTTGCCAACCTACGGTCCTCTTTGGCTCTTTCCTTTAAGGAAGAGGTCCAACAGGTCAGACAGACTAAAGGCTTGTACATGTTCCACGAGAAGTGAGAAATTTGTTCTCTCCCCCAGGGCTGCGAGAAAAGAATGTCTTTTTTTTTTTTTTCTCGCAGCCCTGGTTTGGGAGTTCTCGCAGCTTGTTCTCGACACATCATCTAAGCAGAAATTTTTTCGGGTGGTGTCCGACAGCTATTGTGTGATTGGTCAGAAATTTAAAGTTGGTGTGTTTAATGCGAAATGTTGTCTTCCTGCTTTTTCCACTGGCGGTTGTCATAGCAATTGATAGTTTTGAGGAACAGTTGCCAGAGGCGGTGAGGAAGTATGAAAATCTTTATAACACATCTTGTAAGGCACATGAAGACACACAAGTGGCTAATAATTCGTGGATAGAGTATACGTTGTGTGTACGGAGGAGAGCGTCTGTCGTAAAATATGGCAATATTCAATATCTTATCCGCTGTGTTGTAGTTCCTGTCAGATTCCCAGAATGCTTAGCGCGCTGAGTGGGAGGGACCTCCCAGAAGTTTGGCAGTTGTGTTTCTTGTGGAGTATGAAATGTCCTTGTTTTCACCACCACGAGAAAACGAACAAATTTCTCGCTTCTCGTGAAGTATGTATCAGGCTTTAGTCCTTCACACTTTAAATGTTTTCATTTCTGCAGAGCACATGCAAATATACTGTAAGAGAGGTTCTTTGCACATAACACCTTTAACTGTCATTTACTTATTTTTAAATTTTGTTATTGCTTTTGCAATAGGTGCGCTCAGACCTCACTGACCATTACTATGAAGAGCTGCAGGAGATAAAGAATTGTCATGCCCTTGAGCTGGAGCAGCTCAGGGCCAAGCTTTCTGACAGCCACTTACAAGGTACTCAACACGGGCATTATGATAACTGAGTTTTCTGTTTTATACCAAGATATTAAAAACGATGACCCTTCATATTTCCTTTCTAGAGCTTACCAGAGTCCTTTTGGAAGCAGCAAGGCAGGTAGAGGTAAGACAAGATAATTAGAAATAATCTGAACAAATTGCACACTGATTTAATGTCATATAATACAAAGTTGTTTTTTTTTTTGTCTGTTTTTTTTTTAATTAGGTGGAGATTGAACAGAGGATGTGGTGTTACACTGAGGAGTTGCAGACAAATATGACCATCATCCACACCCTAGAAAACAGACTGGCTGCCATGAGTAAAGCACATAATGCTGAAATGCAAAATGACACACAAAAGGTATACTGTCATATTCTAGCCTTCACTACTATAGTAAAAAATATGAATCAATGTATGCAGATAGTTATACAATAACACAGATTTAACACAATACAGGAGTATCAGACTTTTTTTTTTTTTTTTTTTTTTTTTTTGCTCATTTTGTTTCTTTGACTCCTGCAGCTGAAGCCCATCTGTCAGGATGAAGCTCTAAAACAGAAAAGGGAGGATGTGGAATTGGAGATGAAGAAGCTTAGAGAAGAGCTCCAAGAGAAGCATAAGGCTGAAATCTCTGCCCTGAAGTCAGACATTGAGAAGGAAATGGAAGAGACGAAACGTTTGGAAAAAGCACTTCATGAGGAGGAGGAGAAGTTAAAATCTCTACAAGCGGCACTTGGCAATGATGACAGTAAGATCATTTTCAACAGAATCACAGGGGTTATTACTCTTCCCATCACCTCAGATGTTTTGGAAATTTTAATTATATAAAATAATAGTTCTGTCAATTTGTGACATGTTTGTCTTTTAGGCCCACAGATTGTTAAAGTGAGGCAGAGACTGGAGGCCCACTATGACAGTGAACTGGAAAGGGCAAAGAGCAGCATGGCAGCAGAAATAAAGGAGTGCACAGTTGTCCTTCAGGAGCAGGCTGAGGAGAAGCTATGCCAAGCCCAAGAGAGGTGAGGTCCTTAGAGACACAAGATTCTAAAGTCTAATGTTTTTGTTGCTTTAAAAAGCAAGATTTGTTTTGCTTTTTGTGTATGGTTATCATTCATTATGTGTATGAATTTTTTTTTTTTTTTTTTTTTTTGTTAATATTTAAAGCAAATCACCTCTCATGAGATACCATTTGGTTGTTATGGATGTAATTAGTGACTGTATTACCTGTTTCTGTGATATTTCTGAAACATTCTGAACATTTCCATAAAATGTGAACAATCCTGAAAACATTTTACATTCAACCCCCACATGGCATCTTTAAATTGTTTCTTTTTTGAGCCAAACTTTTAAATGTTGTTCTATCATGCTCTGAAAACTAAATCATATGGAGTGCTACCACTTGCTAAGGACTCTTTATTCACCTGTGTGTTCAGGTTCCAAGAGGAAAAAGCAGCGTTGGAGCAGCATTTGGGCCAAAAATATGAAATGTCTTTGGCAGAGCTACAGAACAAACACCAAACTAAGCTGGAACATGAGAGAGCAACTTTACTGAACAAACATTCCCATGAGATGGAAACACTCAATGCCAAACACAAAGAACAACTAGATTCACTCAGTGCCAGTCACAGAGATCAGCTTGCAGCTATGACCGTTGAGCTTGAGTCCAAAAACAACGCTGAGCTTGTTGCCTTGGAAGCGGCCCTCAACTCCAAACGAAAGGCAGACCTTGAAAGTCTAGAGGCTGTGTTTCAGGAGACCAGTCAAGCTCAGCTGGAGGCTTTAGAAGCCGAGTTAACTCATAAGCACAAGGAAGAGAGGGATGAACTGGAAAAGAGGATGCTGGGTAATATGGACACTTTGGAGGCCACATACCTAAAGGAAGTGCAAGTAAGGAGACACAACTCATAAACATAGAGTAAAACATGTCAAGCTTTATGTAGACATTGCATGAAATTATTTAAACAGGATATTTGCAGATCTTTGAAAAGTTTGTGGTATTCAGTCACAAAAGGTGACTAAAATGGAAAATGAATTGGCAAAAGTTAAATGTTTTTTTGTAAGCTGTTGGTAGTACTACCAACTAAAATTGTGTTGATACAATTAAATGAATTAATCATTATTTTTGATTGATTTTTGCCACTTATCGAGCTCTAAATTGCTATTGCGATATTATTTTGTTTCTTACTTTAAAATGTTTTGAAGTAGTCACAAGTCTATCATTTTAATCTCAGACACTACGTGATGAGATCGTACAGCTTGAAGAAAAGCACCGCCAAGATCTGAATCGACAGAAGTCAGAGCATAAGCGGATAATAGAGTTCCACACCTCAGAGCAGCTGTCCATCAGGGAGGAACTAAGGAAGGAACTGGCTCAGGTGCACATAGAGAAATTTAGTGCCATGGCAGCAGAGCTAAGTCACGTTCACAAGGTCAGATATAACGATTGGTGATGAACATCTTGCTAACATATAGTATGCACTTTTTGAACATTAATCCATTACACTGTCAGCTTCCATCCCAATATTTTTTTGTTTGTTTTTATGATTTGTTCATACAGACTGAGCTGGCTGCTCAAAAAGAGACCCTAGATATTGAGCACTGCAAAGCCTTGGAGACCCTCAAGAAGCAGGTACTTAGTCAGCCATCCCTACATTACTTCAGCTTACTGGTTTCTTAAAAAGCTCATATATTAGGTGTGTTCTCAAAAATGTACATGTACACTTGCTGGTGTAAGTAAATCTTGTGCAGGGTATGTGTTACATTAATTCTGTTATCTCGAATGCACCTTAAAATAAATGTATTGTAGTTCCATTGTTCAACAAATTACATCAGTATTTTGGACATGCACAAAACTGCACTTGAGATTCTATTGAATTTTTAATCTCCTTCCATCATTGTTTTAATCATTGACATGAGATTTGTCTTTACATCCCATGTGCTTTCTCAGGTCTTAGAGTTAGAGCAACAACATAACTGTGCTCTCCAGGAGCTCTTGCACAGCTACACTGCTGAGAAAGAGCAACTCCTCAAACAGCACCAACTCCAGCTACAGGTGTGTGTAACGCGTGAGAGTATTACATTGCCTGTGTATGAGAGAGAATCTGTCTTTTTACAGAGTGAATGAACATCCCATGCTCTGTCTGGCAAGTTTTTATTGGTTGTCACTAGAGTCTGTCTCTTACTCTTACAGCCCATTAGAGAAGGGATTTACAGGGTCATTGTTCATCCTTCATAATGGTGTATCTTTGTGTAGAGGCAGAGTATTTGAGTTTTTTCTGCCTTTGGTATTAAACAAATGCACATAGGAGCTGAAGGGTATATCTGCTCGAGAATTGGAGGCATGTCGCAGGGAGCTTGAAGAGGAGTCATCAAGACAACGTCAGCACTTCTTAGAAGAGGTGGAGCTCCTAAAAGTCCAATCAGAGGACAGGCTGCAGGACAGGATTAATCAACTGAAGGTAAGAGGAGATGCTTGGAGAGATGAGGGAGATGAAAGTTTTGAGGCTTTTTTTTTTTTTTTTTTAAAGATCTTTTAAAATTAAACAATATTGAGGCAGTCATGTTAGCCATGTCAGTTCATTTGTGACTAATATAATTATCTTTCCCCTTACTTTAAATTGTGTGTTTATCAGTGAGTGCTCGTTTGAAATATCATTATGTAATAGCTCTGGATTAATGAGAGCTCTAGTGTGTGTGTGTATGTATGCGTGTGTGGTGGCGGTGGCTGCACTACCCTCTAAGCTGCAGCTGTACCAGTTCATTTCCAGGGTATTTTTTTTCCCCCTATTGGACTCTGTCACATTGGAGCTTTATTCAAACCCAGTTTTCATGTAATCCCATCATCATATATGAGAAGTGTACATGTCCGTCTGTCTCTGTTCTCTGAATCTGTGCTCCTGGGTCGTCCATGTATTTGTCTTGCTGCCATCTGAACAGTGGCTAAATGGGATGGATCTAAGCTTTTTATCCTCTGATGCAGAAGGTTTTAAGGCTGAAGGTACTTTTTTCAGACATCTAGTATTTAACCATCTGAAATGTGAAGCCTGTAGTCAGATAAATGGTAGTGAGACTTGTCCAGAGATATCTATAACTTAAAAAAAAAAAAAAAAACTACCATTTTTAATTTATGTACCACCATTACTACTTTGTTTGAAGGTGGAGTTTGAACAGCAGAAGGTGACAGAGTTTGAGGACCTGAGACGGAGTTTTACGTCTGAACAAGCGGAGAAGGAGCGCAGCTACACAGACAAAATGAGCCAGTTGACTGCCCAACTGCAACAACTTGATGCTGTTGTGGCACAGGTATTACACACTTATATAAGTGGTCCTCAGTTTAGAATTATTACAGTTTCTTGCTTTGTTTTTAATGCAGATGAACAGCTAGGAATTAAAAATGAAAAAACAAAATTGCTGCTATTGCTAATTGTGTCATCCACAGGCTAGATCTTCCCCTTTCCCTCACTTCAGTTTACATCTTGTCTATCAGATCACCACATCAGTGAATAACTGTGCTAATCTGGTGTGTGTATGTTTTAGTTGTCTATCGGTGCTCTGTTGTTTGAAGCTGGCTAGATCTGAAAGGGATACTTGATTTTAATTGATCAAAAATGGTAAAGAAATCCCTATTCCATTTTTTACAAAGGGAATCTTTTCAGATTTATTTTTTCTCGTATCTAAATATATTTGGTTTATATGAAGCTTTTGGAGAAAATCTGCATTGATTTTGTTGTATAGATCTGATGCACACCTGAACTTTTTCTGCCAGTTCATTACTTTAAATTATCTTGGTTAGTACCAAATAACCCAGTAACTGTTATATCCTTTTAAAGCCAAATGTTTTGACACTTTAATCATTCTTACACCTCTAATTCTGTAAATCAACAATAAATACAATTGGCAATACTCTGTGTGTGCTGTGTGTATACAGTATATTTGTTGCCATAGCACCTGTCCAACTTGACTCTTTATAGTAAGATATTAACACACACACACATGCAATTTCACCCTACTTGAGAAGGAAAAGAGAGGTTGGGAGGGTGCTGTTGTCAGGGCAACAGCATTGTTTTTTTGTGGCAGGTGGCTGCATGAAATGTGTTTGATGGGGTTAGAGGGAAAAAGAGAGGGAAGATGAAAATGAAAGGAGAGAGATGGAATGAACGGCCTGAGGAAGAGGAACTAATACAGATCTGGAAGAAAACAGAGTGCTGTAGCTCAGTCCTGCACTGACTTGGAGCTTAAGATATGAACTGCTCTCTAGAACTGGTCAGTCAGTATATGTGTGTATCTGTCCAGTTGTCTATCATCTATCTGCCTATCTACCTCATAGGGAATGGACATGGATTAATTTCATTTTAAACCAATTGCTCTGTTTGGGTTCAGTTGTTTCTTATCTGGAACTCAGTTACAAACATGATTATGTATGGTTTTTAAACAAGTCAGCAATCTTTCTTTTGCCTCCCACACCAGTTGCGAGCAGAGGTTGGCTGTCTCCAGCAAGAGCTGGAAGGTAAACGTGCAGAGATGGAGACCCTGGATACCCTCCTCCAACGGAGGGAACGAGAAAGCCAGGAAGGAGGCAATCTTCTGCAGATGCTCACTGACGACTTGCGGACAGTTAAAGAGGAGAAGTAAGTGATTTTCTGCTGTATGTTGTGTGTACTGCTTCATGGGTGTAGCAGTTACAGTTAAATGAGGTTTATACCTTGAAATGTGAAATTTCAGTTCATGCTGGTTAGTACCTGGTCACTTGTAGATTGGCTAGTTCAGGCTGTCACATAACATTTCAGTGGCAATTGTCTGACTTCAGTTTCAGTATCATCAAAATTCTTATTGGAAAATATAATTTTTATAGTATTTTTCTCTAAATAAGGTAAAAAATGTTTAAATTTACCTACAGAACACACCTTGTTTTGTTTCTAAACATTTGCTTATACCTACCTGGGATATTTGAAATACTTGCCAGTATGCCCAGAGAAGCAAAACATCTTTTTCCCCAACATGTGCATATGCTTTGGTTGTTCAATATGTGTGATGTGTAACTTTTGTTCCCCCAGACAGAAGTTGCACCAGGCCAATGAGAAGCTGAGTAAGGTGCTTATTGAGATGGCTCGCTGCACCATTGTAACCGAAGAGCTGATTGGACAGAAGATCAGTGCCAAAATGAAAACATCTCATTGGAGAACCTCAACAGGAAACAAAGATGCACAAGAATTAGGTCTGTTGTCCTCAGATTTATTTTAAAGGTTATGATTGTACAGAAAGCCACAGCTCCTATGGTTCCTTCATGTTCAATCTGCTAAGCTTGTTTATTGTTTTGTTTATGTACATATCTTATGTATTTCTGTTGCAGACTTGTCATCGGAGGACTTGGAGCTGACCCAACTGCTCTGTGAGAGCCTGCTGGTTTCAGATACTCAGATGAATCCTGGAGGGGAAGAAGCTGCTCTGAATGCTTGCAGCCGACTGCGTCACACAGTAGACACACTGCTTGAGTTGCTCAACCAGGCCAACACACAGGTATTTAGACCTGCCATTACTTTCAGAAGGATACCTCAATGCACACAAAAACTTTCTTTCAAATATGTTCTTTGTTCTTTTAGAAATGTTGGCTGTCTAGTCATTGTGGGTTTTTCTTGTCTTCAGCTGGAACAGACTCATGATGTCCACCTTTCTCTGGAGGAAAAGTTCTCACAGGGCAGAGAAGACTCCGCCCAGCTCATTGAGCAGCACAAGCTCTTAATGGAGCAGCTTGATCAAGAAGCAAAGCTAAAGAGTCAACTCCAGCTAGAGCTCCACAAGACAGAGGGTGAGCATTGTGTCCTCTGGTTCTGCTTTACTTGATTTTGCTGATAAGACTGTGAAACATGCTGTGTACTTTTTATTTATTTTTTTCTTCATGTGTTTAGGGCTCCTAGAGGGGTATGTAGCTGAGAAGGCAGTCCTAGAGGAGTCTCTACAGCAGAAGGAAGCACAAGAGGAAAGATTAGTAGAGGAGCTTGAAGACCTGAAGGGCAAGCTGCATCAGATGCAGGGCCTCACTACAGAGCTGGAAAATCTCAGACGGAAGCATCAAGAACTTAGTGAGGAGCACACAATTCTTCTGCGTCAGAAGGAGCATCTCTCTGCTGGATTGGGGGAGAGAGAGAAAGGTGAGTAGTGGGAGCACAAAGTCATTAAGTGATGTGTGTCTGCATAATGTTACATGACCTCTCTAGTGAGGTTGACAGTACACTTATATAACGTCTG
Source organism: Mastacembelus armatus (assembly GCF_900324485.2). Classification (NCBI taxonomy): domain Eukaryota; kingdom Metazoa; phylum Chordata; class Actinopteri; order Synbranchiformes; family Mastacembelidae; genus Mastacembelus; species Mastacembelus armatus. The sequence goes on along the minus strand of NC_046654.1, from coordinate 6,607,190 downwards.
TGCTCAGATGTGTCTTCTCTCCGTAGGCCATCAGCTCAATTTAGATCGTGATGCAGGTTTGTGGGTCAGAGTGCAGTATGATCGTGTGACAAGGGGTGGTGGATTAATGTGCAGTATATTTGCAGTGCTGTGTGAGGTTGCTGTTTGTAACTCATTGACTGTAGCTTATAACAAAAGCTCTTTGAGTGCTGTGTCATTTATTATTTAACTATTAAACAATGTTTTAGAGTATAGCTGTTAGAGAATGCTTTCAGTGCCTATTTAAGAAAAGCACTGTATGTGTAATAGTTGTGTATATTTAACTTATCTTACGCTTTACCTGCTTTTGAAACTCGTCTTTGTATTTACACTGAAACTATTCCTCTAACCATTCCTGCTTTTTTTGAAGCTCTACTTGCAGAGACTGAACGTTTGACCCAGGATAGGTTGGACTTGCAGCGGCAAGCAGAGAAGGACCACAGCTCTCTGTCTCAGCGCCTCAGGGTCCTGGAGAGAGAGCTGGATGAGCAAGAATCAAAGGTCCTAGAGACTGAGCTTCACCACCAGACCCAAACTGAAGACCTCAAACAACATGTCCATGCACTTGAGAAACAACTAAAACACAACCGGCAATTCATTGAGGTAAGCTTTTATGAGCTGAAATGCTAAAATTAAATGATTTAAGCTATCCTTAGCTGAATGAGTAAAATGTGTGTGATTTGTAATGAATTGGTGTTTTTTTTTTTTTTTTTTGTCCCTTCTGCTTTTGCTCTGAATATGATTTTGACATCTCCATATTAGTTTTCTGTGTAAGTGCAGATGAGTCATGGTCATGAGAATCATGTCACTGCTTAATGTAGTAGACACTGTCTATCATATTATTGCTCTCCATACAGGAGCAAGCTGTGGAGCGTGAGCATGAGAGAGAGGAGTTCCAGCAGGAGATCCGAAGGCTGGAGGCCCAACTCAAACTGACGTCCTCTGTGGATAACAAAGGACATAAGGTGAAGCCCATTCATTTAGTAGCATGGATAGGGAATAACATATGAGGTGTCTGGGATTTACGTTGTGTGGTTTTGATTATGTGACTTTGTTTTTTGTGATGAGTCCATAATGTGGTGCTGCTAGTATTCTAAACTATTTTACTGAAGTATAAAATGTACTACTTCAAAGGTTCTAATGATGAATGTATTACTTGTTTACCAATCGGCCTGACTATTACCATTTGTTTATCCCTGTGTTGAATGGACTGCTGTAGTTTGAGGACTTGGTTCTGCAGGTATGACATCTAACTGTAGCATGCTTTTCTCAATGCCTCTTGTGCATGGTGTGTATCTTATATCATTATTTCAGTGTAACCAAGCTTACTAGAGATTGCATGAATGCTTTTATGTTCTAGCATTACATTCTATAATTCATTCCCATTTCATTGTTTGTTGGTTACTATTCATTTGCTTCTGGTTTGCCATTTGTCTTTCTTTGTGTCACTGCTCTCTGGAATGGTTTAACTAAATTGTTCAATACAAGTGGCTGCATATCCAAAATGGCTTATTTAGCTACAAATCATCCAGTTTTCCCACTTGCAAATCCTTTTTCTCTCACCAATAAAACTTTGAAATTGGATATCCTAAATGTTGACCACTCTCTTTGCAGGTAGAGAATCTACAAGCTATCATCAAAGACAAGACGGAGGACCATGCCTCATTGCTTTCAGCCAATCAGCAAGCCCAGCGAGACCTTGCAGAACGCAATGAAGAAATAGACAAGCTGGCTGGGCGAATCAGAGAGCTTGAGCAAGCACTACTTAACAGCGTTGAGCATAATAGATCTATCAGCCAACTTGAGCAAGAGCTTCACAGGGTGAAGTTGAGAGAACAGGAGCTCACACAGGTAAAAAAAAAAAAAATGCACACACTGTACATAATTCAGCGAAATCAGTGTGCAGTGTCAGTGTTTTTTTTTTTTTTTTTTTCCTTCATAAATGCACTCTCTTCTGTCAGGATAAGCAGGCACTGGAGCAGCAGCAGCTGTCTAATAGGCTTCAGATATCTGCCCTGCAGTCCAAACTGGATGAGACAAGACACTGTTACCATGACAACACACGTGACCCCACCCAGGAGCTTAGGGATGCCCTGGACACTGCTCAGCAGAGTCTACAGAGCAAAGAGCAAGAGGTTTAAGATTTTTTGCAAAGCTTGCGTAATGTAACCAAGATGACTTTGGCTGATTGTTGATGATTGAGGCTCTTGACTGCAGTGCCACCTAATGGTAAAAATAGTATGGGTAACAAGACTCACCACAGGGTCTAGAGGTCTTTGAAAGCTCCATGCATGTAACTCACTACAGAACCCTATTTTGCAATTATAGAACTCTAAATACATTTCATTATTTGCAGTTTTAAGGTATAAGAATGATAAGAGTAATGTTGTTTGCCTTTCAGGTTGAGGTCTTGCTTGGTCAACTGGATAATGTGCAAAGAGATTTGAGCATTAAAGAGGCTGAATTAAAACACCTCACATTACAGCTGGAGATACTAACCAATCAGAATGCAGCTCGTGTTAATGAGCTCCAAGAGCAGATTGCTGCCCTGAGGGTGAGAATTCCTTTGTCATCACACCAAATGATTCTGTTAGGAGTGTCTGTCTAGATACACAGTCCACCACCTGTAACAAAAATGACAAATTTGTAACAATGGCCCCATAAAATGCATTTCAACTCTGATTCAGTACAATTTTATTCAGTTGTGATGAGGATGTTAAAATGTTTCCTGCTTTTTGTTGCAAATGTGGAATCAGCAAAATACCAGATGTCTGCTGCAACCCAGAAGGTGCACATTTTGACATTTGTTGCAAGGCGTGTGGTGCCTCTGACCACCATGCATTTTGAAATCGCTGTATAATAGACTATAGACACTGTATGTATGAATAGTAGACCTTTGTGTGGGTATTTATGGATGTCTTGGAACAGGTATGTGATATGGTGACATGCTAACAGGACAGGTGCAAATCACACACTGTGAAACTCTGCTGGAGACAGGAGCAGTTAATCTCATCCAGGATTTTGACAATCTTTTGCAGCATAATCTAACACTTGCTTTTGAGGTTGCATTAGTTAAGCTTTAAACAAAAGTAAAATGGCGTGTACAAATCTACTTGCAGGAGAATATGTCTGCTCTCAGTATATCCAAGGAGAAAGATAAACAAAGTGAGGTGGAGGAAACAAAGGAAGAGACCCTTCAATCTGCATTACTCCAGGAGAAAAACCAGGAAATCGACCACCTCAACGGTGAGATCCAAAGGCTGGAACAGGAGCTGGGGACCACCAGGAACAATAAAGTAAGCACAATCACACACATACATTACTTGCAGCCAGTGTGACATTAGGCGTTGATGAGGTAGTGATAAGTTTAATTGTCATGGTTTCTAATCTCTGACAAAAAGGCTTTGGAGGACGAGCTTGAGGATCTGCACTCACAGGTGGAACATCTTCAGTCTGAAATCGCAAGAGTGCGTGAAGACAAAAAGGAAGAAGAGGAGCGCCTTCATGAGGTCATCAGCACACTGCAGGCAGAACTTGCCACATTGGGGCCCAACCTGCATGAAGTCAGCGACTCTCAGGATGGTGACAGCATCAATCCCTCGCCTGCTCCCAGCCCTGAACCTCACCACTATACCACCCAAGAACAAGAAAGGAGTAGACGGCCAAACAGCCTGAAGCAAGAGCTCAGTCTGACCCATTCTGCCTCCTCTCGATCCCTTCGATCTCGTTTCAAAGCCCTTCAGAGTCAGCTGGAGACTGCAGTGGCAGAGAAGGAGGCACTGGAACGATTGCTTCTCACTCAGGAGGAAGAGTACAGAGGACATGGGGAGGAGTTTGGAAAAAGGTTGAAAACTGTGAGAGAAAAGGCAGATGAGCTCCAAAGTCTCCTCACTGTCAAAGAAGCTGAGCTGGAGGAGCTTAAAGCACAGGTTGAAGAGGAGAAGGAGAAAAGAAAAATATCTGAGGAGGAGAGAGACAGTTGCAAAAGCCAAGCCCAAGAGCTACACACCCTGCATGAGGAGAAAAACAACTTGAGCTCTCTGGTCATGGAGCTCCAAAAGAAAGAAGAGAACAGGGTCAGAGAAATTGAGACTCTAAAAACTAAGGAGCATGAGATGAAAATAGAAATGGAGGCCCTCAGAGAAACCAGTCTAACTCTTGAGAGAGAGGTGCAGGAGATAAGAGCTGAAGTGGTAGAGATGGAAGCAGTGGTTGCTGAGGAAAGGACAAAGATTGAAACACTAGAGACCATGAAGGGAGAGCTTTCTGCTGAATGTGAGGCACTGAGGAGGAGGGAAGTGCAACTGCAGGAGGAAATTGAAACCCTCAGACAGGAAGTTACTTCAATGAATGCACTTATCCAGGACCTGAAGGTTCAGCTCATTGAAAAGGAAACCAGTAAAGAGGAGGCCCAAAAGGAGGTGCTGGTGAGTGTCTGTACTGTACAAGGTAAACTGGATTGATCTCAGTTTTAAAAGTACACTCCAAAGTGCAAATATGAACCAAACCTACAAGCACAAGTTATGAATTAATGACTTAGCATTTTGAAGCTGTTTTTGGCATCAATAGGTTGTAAAAACGATAGCTTCAAATAATGTCTGAATACGCATAACTAAAAAATGTATATACACAAGTACGTACTGAAAATGGCAAGTAAATTTCCTTAGTTTGTTACAGATTTGAAGAGGCCTGGGCTTTTCTTTGTAAAGTTACCCTGAAAACTCAATAAACCTGCTTCAACAGGCCCCATTAATATCTTGATATAAGAAAATATCTTGCTGCCGCTTTTTTTTTATTTTACTAGCATGCAGCTGCACTAGTAACTGCAGGCAAGACCACATCTGGTTGTAGTTAAAAGCGTAATGACGTGTTACGGCACTGAGATGGCAGAATCTTGCTCACACAGAGGAAGTGACATTAAAATGAGGAAGAGGAACATTTTTAGCTCTTGTTTTTAAAGCTCTGCTACACTTTATTTTTCATTTCTTGCCCTTGTTGTGGCAGTAATCTGGTAAGGAAAAACTATTGAGACTCTAATGCATTTGTTAGGCTAAGCATGTCTTAATCTTTGGGTAAACTTGGCACAGCTGCTTTTGGCAAAGATAATCATTGTGGTCACAATACAGAGTAGGTACTAGTGATCTATATGAAAGATTTTGACAGTTGTATAAGCTGGGAACACGGTATGCACAGCAAATACAAATAAATATAGTACTGAATAAAATAGTGTTGCATAGTAAAGTGCCCTTCTTTTTTGGTTTTGAAAAACTGAGAAAGAAAAATACAGGGTTTGAATACATACACCAATCCAGGAAAATAGCTGGTAAGATATTGATATGGATGTTTCTCTTTTTCTCAGACGCATGCTGAGGTGACTCTGGCTAAAGCAGACACTGCTTTGAGACAGAAGGAGACTGAGCTAATTCGCCTGAGGGAAGAGCATCAGGTACTGAGGGTGGAGCTGACTGCTGTGAAACAGAGATTAAGTGCCACCACAGGGAGAGCAGAGAAACTGCATGAGGAAGGACAGGTATGGGTATGTGAGAAAACAATGTGAGAAGTTGTGCAGTGGGCATTAGCCTGTCACTCAACTCAACTCGGTTGTAATTGTACTGGGTTGAGGATTATAAATTTAGCAGCTGGATTTTAATGTCACTTACATTTGTCCGTCAGACCAAAGACCGTGCACTCGTCGAATTGGAGACTGATAACCAGCGGCTGAAGGCGGAGCTTCGACTTCTGCAGGAGGACCTGGCTGGACTGGAAGAGGAACTGGCCAATCGGCAGAGAGAACTACAGCAGCTCAGACAACACTGTCAGCAGCAGGACAAACTTCATCAACTTGGACACTCACAGAAAAGTGAGTGGTTATGTATCAGACTATGTATAGTCAGTGACGTAGGGGTAGTTTAGCTTTCTGGTGTGTAACCTCCCTCTGATGGCAGTTTAAATTATCTACCTGGAATGAAGTGTTGCTGGACTTCAGGCATGGAATCAAGTGTAACATTGTTTAAAGCATAGTCCACAGCTACTGCTTAAAAATTTAATAGTGAGGTTTCGCTTATCAGCCCCAGCTTTACTGCTATGTTAAAAAGAACTGAAGAGCTCACTCAAGACTTGGTATGAGTTGGAAGAAAAGAACTGTAGAGATTATACATGCATTTGAAACATGGCTTTAGACTCTGAAGGATGAGTCTAAATGAATTATGCTGCTCATAAGTCCCCCCCTGCCCCCATCAACTTTTGATGTGAAGCTAATGCAGATTTGCTAATTTAACATAAAAACAAAACCAAAAAAATAACTTGATAAACTCATTAGCATTTAGAGGTTCAAATAATGAGTAAATAAACTCATTAGTGTGAATATATTTTTGTTTTATAATTGAAAAAATGTATAGCCTCATACAGAAATATTTTACTGTCAACATTAAATGCTAGCGAAGTATTTTCAGTACGGCTGACAGATTGAGAAGCAAAAGTACTAACAAAAATAAATTGATAATGAAAATGATCATTTGCTTTAGTTAGCTGGTGTTCTATAATAAAACTAGATTGTGCTGTGGTATAAATCTCTCACCCTTTAAAGATGGTAGCATCTCAAAAGAAATCATCTCATACTGACATTTTTTTTTTTTTTTTCTTCTGTCAGACATTTCTCACAGTGCTTTTGAGGGCATTGTGAGTCTATCTCGTGATGAAGTGTCCCTTAGTTCTCCAGAGGTTTTAAGAAGACTTGAATGCTCTGAGGACAGAATCCCAGAACAGTTCCATATGTCTGTTCTTGGCTCTCGTCTGTCTGATCTCAGTGCTCTGAGCACAGGCCTGGATCTCCCTCAGGTTAAGTCATCTCCAAAGGTTGTGATGGAACCTCCACACTCCAGGACCATCACACCAGATCCACCCACACAAAGTACCCACTCCCCAGGTTCTGTGTCAGTGTCTGACAACTTCTCCATACTGGACTCACTGGATACTGACAAAGTATGTGGTCAGATGGTGTTATATATGCAAATCTTTTGGATAGTAAACTTTTACTTTAGTTTTTTTTTTTTTTTTTTTTTCCCCAGGTGCATGAATTGGAAGGACTTGACCTAACGGCACCTCCATCACCACTTGGCTCCACCTCCTCCTTGTCAGCACCAGAATGGGCCAGTGATGGATATGGCAGCAGTGAGTATTAACACCAAGCCTGAAAGGCTAAAGGTGAAAATTTCAGGTTTTAGTTACATTGGCAGTACTATTTATGGAGTTTTTTTGGCAGCAAGAAAATTACATCTAACACAAATTATCACCTGCTTAATGCTCTGTTCTCTTGTGTCAGATGTGAGTTCAGAGTTGGGTGCAAGGCTGAGAGTGGAGCTTGAACAAACTGAAAGGCTGGATGCTCAGTTTGTGGAGTATCTCCGCTGCCGAGGAATGAACCCCACAATTAACACAGATAGTGCTGCAGGCAGTATGAGCTATAGTGATGACTTGTTATCACCTGAGCTTCAGGTATAGTTCTCACATACTTGGCAGTGATTGTATTTGATAATTTAGTTTTGTTACTAAGTATCTGTCTCTATATTTCTGCAGGGCCTCTTAAAAAAAGTATATCAAGAAAGCTGCAGAATTCTCACTTTGTCCCAACGTCGTGCCACACCTTCCACTCATCCTCACGTCCTAGACTCTAAAGTTGCTTCAGTGAGCCAGACACAGTATCATTCTGAAGACAGCTCCCCTCTACTGGGCCATCGGGACAAATCATCCTGCAACCCCCCCATGAGCTGGCAACAGGAGAAGAGAGCACTGCAGGAGACTGTGATCGCACTCAGAGAGCTGCTCTGTCGAATGGCACAGAGACACACACAAGTGAGATTCTGTGGGCTTTCATCAATATTTCAACAATACATATATATATATATTAACTATATATAAATGACCTACCATCTTCCTTTCTCAGATGGATTATGGAGGTGATGACTGGCAAAGAGCTCAGCTTCAAACTGATGGGCAGGTTGAATTCCAGCTGAGGGCAGAATTGGAAGAAAGCCAGAAAGAACTGAAATGTGCCCACGACACAAAGCAAGAGCAGAAGGACAGAATACAGTCACTCCGGTATATCCACAAACTGAATAACAGAAGCACACTTTAGCCACTGTATACCAGACACTTCTCAAAATATACAGAACAGGCCACAATATATACTGTCATAGTGGTTGTGCTCAGCATTGTCAACACATTAAAGTGGAATGTTTCTGTATTTGAAATATATTTGTATGTTATTTGGATTTAATTGAATTGGCTATTTTATTAAGACAGGTGTCTGGAAAAAAATCACTGCATTTCCCTAAAGTCAAAATAATTGTTTATGCATTATTAAGGGAATCTTGATTCCTCTGTTGTTTATGTATATTTTCTTAATTTCTTCCTCAGGTTAGCTGTGGAAGAAGGTGAGGAATCTTTGAAGAGAGAGCAGACCAAAGTTCAAGAGCTTCAGCAACAACTGGAGCAGGAAAGAGCTCTGGGTCTCCGTAAGGACAGAGAGGAAGAGCAAAGAAGAGAGGTAAGATAAGGATCCATGATTTTGTTAGCTTAAATACAGGACAGTTGTGCTTGATGCTTTATTATTGAATTTACTGAGATTTAAAGATCAAGCGGCATGAAGAATGTCATGTGGTTTCAGGCCATACCTGAACTTTCCTTTTTAAAATATGAAAGGTAATCCTCTGCTTTACTGTCCAGGCCGTGCAAGTGTCCTCTGAACAGCAGAGGTCAGAGGTCATGACTCTGAAGGGTCAGGTGGAGCAGGAACGGGTGGCCTGCAGCAACCTCAGACGTGAGCTTCAGATTGAACAGTCTCGCAGTGTGCTGCTGGAGAAACGGCTGGACGACACCCACAAAGAGCTAGAAGATGAACGCCAACGTTCAGCCCACCAACAAGACCTCAGCATGCAGGAAAAGTCGCGTCTTGAGCGCCTCCTGACTGAAGCAGAATCTCGTTTAGCAGAAATTCATACTAAGCTTGCAGATGCTCACAGGAAGCTGGATGAAGAGAGAGACCGGTGCTCCAGGCAGGTGGATGAGCTCAGGCGCCGACATGAGACTGATGCTGCCAGAGACGGCAAGTTTATCTCCGATATGCGCGCCCAGCTGGAGCAAGAGCGAAGGCAGGGGGAGGACCTGGCAGCTGTGATGGACAAACTGAGAGCAGAGTTATTGCAGAGCAGAAGGAAATGGGAAGAGGAGGACAGAGCAAGAAGGGAGGAGCTTCACAGGGAGCAGGAGGCTGCTGCTCGACATCGTGTAGCTCTGGAGACCTTGAAGGAGCAGAAACAGGAGGCTAGCCATGCTTTAGAGGTGGAGCGAGAGCGGTGCAGACACCAAGGTGTGGAGCTTGCTGAGCTGAAGGAGAGACTCCGGCTGCTTAAGGACAGAGAGAGGGAGAGGGAGGAGCAGTGGGAGCGAGAGAGGAGGAAAGGGAGGCAGGAGCAGCTGGAGAGAGAGAGACGACAGGAGAAGACCAGTAACAAACTGGTAAGATATCCTCATCTAGTTATCATACTTCAGTGGTATACTCACACATTTAATTCATTTTTTTTTAGATATTTTGGATACACAAACATGCTGCTTTATAAACATTTCTGACTTTAGTGTGAGTTGGAGTTGTTGAGGCAACAGGACCAACAGCGCATGCAGGAGCTACAGCGTACTCTGGCAGAGCTGGAACGAGAGGAGAGAGCGATGGCTGCTCAGAGGGTTTCTGGACAGACAGCACAACACCACAAGCCAGATGCACCTTCACAGCATCACCAAAGTAACTTCAAGACTGATGGTGGCCAGGCAGGCAGCACGCAACAAAACCAGCAGGTATATAAGCAGGTCTATGATTATCTGTTGCCTGGGGTAAAATGGTTCAATTCAAATAATGTTGATGAGGATAATGTGAAAATGAGAAACTTGTTTATATTTGACTTCTGCCCCATTGTCCTAAATGTAAAATACATATACTTTTCTATAGATGCCGTCCATAACACCATCATCATTGCTGGAGAAGTTGTTGAAGGAGAATTCCGAGTTGACAGAGCGTGTAACGTCACTGAGTCAGGAGAGAGCCACCCTCAAACACAGACTCACCTTCCTGGAGCAACAACTGCGCCGCACAGAAAATGAACTCGCCAAGGTCGCCACAGAAACTGAAAACAGACCCATCGGTGACATGACCAGTAACAGCAAGGTCAGCAAAAAACACACATGGTTTGTCATGATTTAAACAGTGGTAACATCTTTTTTTATTTTATTTTATTTTCAGTGGAGCGATTAGTTTAACATTATATAAATGGATGAGCCTATATAGAATAATCCTGATAGTAATCAAAAATTTTCTTGAGTAAGCTGTAAAACATTTCGAGGCTTAGACTATGTCAAAGATGTGATCTGTGGGAACCATGGTCATATACTCTATGTCCACCTTTGATACCACCGTGTGATAACAGCTATAATGATTTCCCCATGCTTAGCTGCATGGTGTTTTCTGACTCCCAAATGGTTGTTTTGTATGTATGTTAATGTACATTTCAGGAAGGCATTCTGAAAAAAGTCATGCAAGTAAAAGAAATGCAGTGGTGGTAAATCTCACTAGCAAACAGTTATATAATTTACATGTTATATCTCAATGTCTCTTCACTGATTTGCAGGTGCAGCGTTTGTATGAGCGGTACCTGCGTGCTGAGAGCTTCAGGAAAGCTCTGGTGTATCAGAAGCGTTACCTGCTGCTACTATTAGGTGGTTTCCAGGAATGTGAGCAGGCCACACTGTGTCTCATCGCCCACATGGGGGCACGACCCTCACCCCCACTCTCTTCCCAGCGAAGACCCCTTGGACGATTTAGGGCTGCTGTACGAGTTGTCATTGCGGTGTCAAGGTAGGTGAGCAACCAGAATGTTGATATTTAAGTGAGGTCAGTCTTCGAGTAGAACTGACGCACATTTTCCCCCCCCTCTCTCCAGAATGAGGTTCCTGACCAGAAAATGGCAGAAAGCGATCAGAAGGTTGTCTCTTTCTGGGACTATCAGTGGTCATGCTCCAGGTCAGCTCATTGAACAAATGTAGAATTTTATGATGATATGCATCACTTGACTGTTGAAATAACATGAAATTAGGTGGTTGAGTTATACTCTTATTATCCCTTACAGGGTCTAAAGCTGAGGTTTTAAGGCAGCAACGGCAAACATCACATTCTGAGTCGCCACCAAGTAGAGACACAGTGTCAGCTCTTGTTCCACCCAGCAAATCACCCTTCAGGTTGCACAACAGGTTTGCTCTCCTTTTTCAGCAAAGGCTGATAACTTGTACATCCTGAGCTGGGAGTCACGACTCAAAAGTCATTTTCCTATAATGATGTCTCATCTTTCTGTAGGTCGTACTCCAGCACCACTCTGGCCTCTCAGGATCCAGAGAAATCACTGACAGAGTATATACATCATCTAGAGAAAGTTCAGCAACGGTTGGTGGGAGCCAGACAAGGTGAGAAGCATAAAGATAGTGAATCCCGGTAGAGGAAACGGAATTGAATGCATGTAGGTGAAGGAAATAAAATGACAGTGGTGATAGCTCACTAGAAATATGAAGGTATCCTCCTTTATCCCATATCAGTAAAAAGTCATTAAGGTATTGGGTGCAGACGTGCTAATTAATATGATGTGGTTTGTCTATTCACATTATGTTACAGCGCACTGGGTGTATGATTGTATAGCTTTTTAGATGCATGCCTCTTTCTTTCCTCACTCATTTATCAGGAAGAGGTCAGTGCAAGGCAAGTAATTCAAAGACAAATTCTGATTTTGTGATGGACAGCCAAGTACTTTTAGACTGTTACCGAAAACCACAAAACCTGTGCTCTATCATCTCCCAACCTAGTAAGCATGACTCATTTAACTGTACCCCCTAAAGAGGAAAGGAGGATACAGTCAGCCTGTTCCCCTCATATGATTGGGTATCGGCAGCGCTGGCTGCAGGAAAACAGGACGTGGCTGTACCTGAGCTGCTTGTCGCCGCTTTACCTGTATGGTCCAGGTGAGTGTGGGTGTAACATACTCACTCCACCAAACAATAAAGCAGCACAATGCACCTCTAAGGATGGGTACTGACTTGTCAGAAGACACTGATTTTAGATGAGAGATAACACTCTGGTCTTGAGTGGCTATGCCATTAAATAGTTTAGTCCAATAGAATTGTGCTGAAATAAATAGCTTGTTTGTTCATCCACTACTGCTTCAATAATAGGCACTAAATTGTTTGAGATCTTACTTTGAATTATCCTTGTGATGCTTTTATGTGGTGATTGACAACTACAAGTCTGATCCTATGAAGTACTGTGACTTATTAGCTCAGGCTAGTATCGAAAACCTGCAGGGCATTTATCCTCAGACGTGACTGTGACAGGCTAACAATGGACAATTTTTCATTGCAAGAATATTTAGATATGTATTTTTAACATGTTACTAACAACTGTGTGTATACATATATATATTGCATTGGTCTGTTTGTGTTTTTAAAAAAAGAAGTGCAGGACACACCATCACCAGTGTCTTGTTTTTAACATTTATAAAAGATTAGGTATGGATGTTATGCTGTTAATCTGTCATATTTTTTGTTTTTGTGTCTCCTCAGGTTCATCTGTTCTCCATCCTGACCCAAATTAATCCTAACACTGAAAGAATAAATGTCTACTTTCTGCACATCTTTCTAAAACCGTCCTTGCCTTACATCCATGAAGAAACTTATTGAAATGGATAGTGCATATTTGTTAAATTTTCTGGTGATGTATTTGTTTTTTATAAGACCTAAATTATTTTTTTATGATTTTTCATTGTAACTTTTCTGTTCTCTGTACCTCTGTATTTTGAAGGTTATTCTTGTGGCAAGAACAAGTTTTCATTATTTTAAATAGTGCATCTTATTTTTTTCTACTAATATTTTATACCCTTATGTTTTGATGTAAATAGGACTCATTGTACAATGTGTACTGGTTTTATATTGGAGATCAACAAAACTAGGGAGTACATCACGGCATCAATTTGAACCATTTGTGTCTTTGTATTATCTGTGTTTTTACCATAACGTTAATAAATATTTTAAATGTGTGATTACAAATCAGATTGACTGGGTTTATTTTATGGGCTCACAGAATGTTTTTTTTAATTTCTTTTTTTTTTTTTTTTTTTTAAAGTGTCCTTTTTTATACAGACAAGTGATTTAAGCATTCTATTCCATTAACATTCTATTACTAGCATTAGAACAGAATGACAAACTGTAGAGGTGCAATAAAAACTGGTCATAGAGCCACAGTATTTTGCTTATTAATGACATTTCTGTATTTCCTTTTTTGTTCTTGTAGAAGTTGTTTATTCACTTGAAATAGTTCCTGGTAAATTAGATCTAGGCTTATTTAGTATGATTATTTTTGAAAAAAAAATGCATGTAAGAAATCACAATAAAAATAAATCAAATTTATGAGATACTAAGTTAAAGACTTGTTTTACTAAACCAGAATTATAACGATGTAAAACGATAGTTAAGATTATGAGAATGTAAACTACATTTTAGCATACATCAAAACTGAATTATCCACTGACAAATCCACTATATCAGTCATTTTATACTGTATAGGAAAATTAAGACAATCTTAGGTTTTAAGCACCAAATCATTGTTTCTAATTTATGTTGTCATCAGTTCTACCTTTTTTCTGAGTTGAGATGCTGACCATTTTAATGTAACAAAGAAAAGGTATCTGGGAGCGAATGATATTCTGATTTGCGGCTGACGCTTGTCACAGTCTTGACACGTGTTTGTTCGTTTATCACCCCGCAAAGTCGCGTGTGGCCGGTGTTAACTTCCGTTGTTTCCATCCCCCTAAACCGAAGAACTCCGCCCACCCATTTTTTCCTCGGTGTTCAAATCGCGCGCACTCAATGAAGCGTAGGCATCAAAACAGCATGACGTACTTCCGTTGCATTTCTACACACAGCAGTTGCTAATGCTAGGCTAAGTGAACGACAGGAGGCGTGTGTCGTAGATCGTTGTTTGACATCTTATCTCAGTCCTGGCCCGTGTGGAGGACATCGTTACACTTGTCTCGTACTTGTCTGGGATGTATGGATGGTTATTTGACGGATTCTCGTCGCTGTTTTTGCTCGAGCGGCAAAAGCCCGAGAAAGGTAACGTTGGCGAGGAGATACCCACGCGACCTGGCGTTAAAGCAGGAGCACAACAGCAGGAGAGCCACGGCAGACCGGCAAAAAGAAACTACCAGAGGTCGGTATTTTAACATAATAGCGTTCCGTAGCTACATGTTTACTAACGTTAACCACAGCGGAATTTTACACCATAATTTTCACCTAAGCATTCAGTGTGTAACGTGACACTATACCATGTCCGAGGTCGGTGGTCTCTTAACTAACGTTAGCTAACGTTAACTTAACCAGTGATGGTTTTAATTGTTTGTTAGCGCTAACTTAACCAATAACGGTTATAAATTAATGATAGCTAGCGTTAACTTAACCACCGATGGTTATGATTAATATTTGTTAGCGTTAACTTCTGATGTAAATTATCTGTTGTAAATTAATTTTAGCTAGCGTTAACTTAACCAGTGACAGTTGTAATTAATGTCTAACTGTTAAAATGTCTGTTAAAAACGATTATACATTTATATTAACTGACGTTAACTTAACTAATAAAGGTTATACATTTATATTAACTAACGTTAACTTAACTAATAAAGGTTATACATTTATATTAACTAACGTTAACTTAACTAATAAAGGTTATACATTTATATTAACTAACGTTAACTTAACCAATAAAGGTTATAAATTATTATCCAAATAGTTGCTGGAATAGATGTTTCCAGACATCAAGCTGGACTGTGGGGAAACTGTGGTGGGTGTTTATAGATTTTTTTTTTTTTTTTTTTTTACTACATTTTGTTTTTGTTCATATTGTTCTTGGCATGGTAATGTATATATCTATTGTCTTAAGTTACATTTTTTTAGGTTGGTGTAACTAATGAACTGGCTGCTTAATTGTGAGGCACATTAAGGGCTAATGATAAAGGGTGTTGTTATGTTTTTAATGGTTGAGAAAAGAATATTGGGATATTTGACACTGTTACCTCAAATTTCTTTTGTTTCCTGTTACAGTGTTGATGTTGCAGACAGTGACCCAATAGAGGTGAAAAGACGCAAGCTAGGTTTGTTTACAAAGAAAAAAAATACATTTGAATATATATGCCTGAACTATAAACAAATGAAGGTTTTTTTATCTGTGGTATTCTGTGCTTCAGATGTAGTCCTCAGCTTTGTAAGGAAGACTGTGGCCAGTGTAGCAGGTCTGCTCAGGCTGCAGAATCCACTGAACACCAAGTGTGAGAAGCCCAGACATTATGAGGAGACACAGGTTTGTGTTTCAGCTCTCTCCATCTAACAGTCACATGTGAAGCTTGGTACAGATAAAGTATTAGATTTTTTAATTAAATAAAAGTGGTAATGCTACAGTGTAAAAATATTCCAATACAAGGAAAATCTTTGCATTCAAATTAAGGTAGATTTGTACTTCAGTGAAAGTCCAAATCTATAAATTTGCTGTCAAATAGAAAAGACTTATTATATTTAAGGACCTCTTGATCTTGTATTACTGTATTATTGAGCCATTAGTAATGCATTAACATATGGTCAGTATTTTAATTTTGTTTTTAGGTGGGATGGAGCTCATTTTTACTGCTTCTTTTGATATAATTTGCTGTAGCTGTACTTGTTAAATTAATGCAGCTGAGTAAAAAGAACAGTATTCTGTTAAAATATAGTAGGATAAAGTTGTAAATAATCAAGTACTAGGACCTCAATACTGTGCAGAATACTTAGTTTTATTTTTACTGTTTAATACAATTAGCTGTGTTTATATATTGCTAAATCATAGTAAAACATACTCTACTGCACTTTACATGAGAAAGTACAGACCTTACACTGGACACTCAGAACTGCTTTTATCTTGTCGAGTTGGGATATGCAGGTCAGCAAGCATTCACAACTTAAGTTTGATGCCATATTTCTGTTCTCCATCTTTAACCACTTAGTATTTGCTCTGTGTATTCAGCCTGTCACACTGATGGGGATAGATGAGCTCCACACCTCATGGCTGAACAATACTGAGTGGAGAATGGGTAAGTGTGGACAGATATTGCTGCAGGAATATGCTTGCAATTATGTGGCTCTGCTCATCCACTCTCTGCTGTGTAGTTTGCACATCTCTTTGTAATTCTCATCATCATTTTGTTGATTTCTCCACAGATAAACCTTTGGGTGGAGTAAATGAGAGAGGTGGGACGAATCCCTTTAAGAACTCTTCACCCCCTTTAATAAGGAAATACAGGCAAGTGGCCCTGTAGTTGAGTTTGATTTTATTCCTAGTGTTGACCACTACTGTATAATTAATTTGTTGCTTTTGTTAAGCACTTAAGATTTGCAGAGCTTGCTTATCCATTAATGTTTCCAAAACATATCACTTTTTGAAAAAGCTGCCTTACTAAAGTAAATAATCTTGTTGAATCCAGTGGGACAGCATTGTCTGCTGGGCTTCTAGACAGAGGGAAGGACAAAAGGAGAGGCTCCCTCCAGCTGCTGCCGTCAAGGTCTGCTCTGAAAGTTGGAGCCACGAACCCTGACCTAGCCTGCAATGGCTTTGCACACAGCCGCTGCTACAAACCCAGTCTTACTGTAGAAGAGGTAAAATAATGATTTGGCTTAATAGTTTGATAATCCTGTGTTGTCTGCACATTTGTGATGCTATTTGAAATGTTTGATTTACCTAATGGAAGATGAGGCAACTCTTTATATAAAACATGATTTAATGTGTTAATTTGTAGCTGAAACAGAAATATTTACCAAGATACCATACATTGTACCATTTGGTCCCTCAGTTATTGTCTTAATTCTGCCTCTAGGCCATAAAGCAGAATAATAAGGAGCACTACAGGCGCTTGCTGGAGATGGTGGCAGAAAAATACAGCAAAAGTGAACCACTGCCTTTTAACCAAGCAAAACCACAAGAGTGAGTACAACCTGTTATTCATGTGGGGTTTTCTTGGAGGTTTCATCAGTAGCCAGTTAAGCTCCAGCTGATTAGTTCTCTTAATCCCACTTTCCTTTTGCTTCCAGTGAGTCATTGTCACAGTGTGATCACAGAGCTGCTGCTTCAGGAAAAAACATTGACTCATTGCCCCTGAAGACAGGTACATTTTATAGACCTACTTGAAAAAAAAAACACGAATATTGAAACTTTTATTTCTAGGTGGTAGGTCCCAGTAACTAATATTTAAGTCTGGAACTGCAACAAATAATATATATTGTTATATGATTGTCTTTCAGTTGCTCTGCTAATTTTGAGCATTACAATGCAGCCCCATTCTAATTTCCCTAAAGCTCAAGATGGCAACTTCACATTGCTTTTTTTGCCCAAAATCCTGAAGATGCACTAATTGGTTTAATAAAATGTAAAGCATATAAAAGCTAGAATTCAATGTTTGATGAGCTAGTGTGTAGCATTTTTGCTTAGAACTAACAATTAATTCTCTGTTTATTGACTCGTCATTTCAGCTCCAGTCACCAGTTTGTTAGGAACATTATTTTTAATAGTTTTAAACCATCACACAGAGTTGATTAAAAGTACATTTTTGTTCTCATCAGTAAAACCAATGAGTCTTCCCTGTTGGATTGATGTTTGTGTTTGTTGCACAGCTTCCCTGAGCATTTTTACATGGAGAAGCACCTCTGCAGCTAAGGACAGGTTGGTGTAATGTGTCTGATATATCTGTATTGTTTAAGAATTTTATTTCTATGACCCTCGATATGTTTTATCTCCAGGAGGCCTGGCTTGACCTTCAGTAAGTCATTCAGTGGCAGCTCTGAGGACACACAGCCTTTTAGAAGTGTTAAGGTAACCATTTCTCTTGCTCTCTGCCAACATGCCAGAGCTGTCATTAAATCCTAATTTTGGGAGGAAATGCAAACTTTTATTCTGTTATATTTGTCTGTATCAGCAAAAACAGTCAGCAGAACTGGACCTATCTACAGAAGTAGCTACTCGTCTTAATCTAGTGGACAGGGAGGTTTCTGCTGTGAGCCTGCCTGAAACATATTTGGCACAAACAAGGCACAGTGATGAGGACATACCTAGACTGACCAAGGTGAGATGAAAGGTTTCAGAAGGTTCGATTTAAATTTTACGGTGTTGATTGAAGCATGGATGCACTTTACATCTCTTCATGCGTTTGTCTGTATAGGAAATGGCAGCAGAGGTGAGTGGTGCTTTGGCTCAGAGTGATCCCAACATTGTTCTAAGTGCAGCTTTCAAGCTTCGCATCACACAAAGAGACCTGGCCACTCTGCAGGAAGGCAGCTGGCTCAATGACGAGGTAAGAAAGCCATAGTACATGGTGCGTGGGACGTTATGGCTTCATGTGACTCTGCAGGCACATTATTGTGAACACAGAAAGTCATGACTGGACATAGGGATATCGAAGTGGCTACTTGTTTTTCATGTATTGTCCCTCTTGTGTTTCCTCTAACAAGGTGATAAACTTCTACCTGTCCCTGGTCATGGAGCGGTGTTCTGGAGAAGCAGCTGGACGAAAAGCCTACTCCTTCAGCACGTTCTTCTTCCCCAAGCTGCGAGGTGGAGGCGGACAGGCTGGTGGACATGCTGCTGTGAAGCGCTGGACCAAGGCTGTTGATCTCTTTGTCTATGACCTCATCCTGGTCCCTCTGCATTTGGGTGTTCACTGGGCATTGGCTGTGAGTCAGAACTACACAAATTATAATCTAACTTGTTCCTCTGCCATATTCCTTGTTTGATGGTTCTTGACAGTGTTTTAAACATTTTCTTCCATCCCTCTCATCGTAGGTTGTAGATGTTAAATCAAAGACAGTAAAGTCATATGACTCCATGGGTCAGAGACATGATGACATCTGTAGCCTTTTACTGTAAGTCTGTCTGTATGATCTTAAATACCATTTGTGTTGCTAATTTGAATGTTTTTTTTTCTTTGTTTGTTTATTACATTACCCTGTATTTGTGCTTGTTTTCCAGACTCTACCTTAAAGAGGAGCACAAAGCAAAGAAAGGCAGAGAACTGGACAGCCCCAAATGGACGGTTGGAAGCATGAGCGCAACTGTAAGTAAAACTGAGATGAAGGACGTCACACTTCAACATTTTATCTTTCAATCTCTATTATATATTATATATGTTTTCTTTAGTTTATAGATGAATGAACTTTTATTATTGATGCTTTGTAGGAGATTCCACAGCAGAAAAATGGCAGCGATTGTGGTGTTTTTGCTTGTAAATATGCTGACTATATCACAAAAGGAAGGCCTCTCACCTTCAAACAGGTATAGACTATATATTCACCTGAGACAGTAATTGTTTTTTGTTTTATTGTATTTTTTACATTTTCAGTTACTGATAGTAACATCTACCTTCTTATCTTCAGTGCCACATGCCTCTCTTCAGGAAGTTAATGATTTGGGAAATCCTCAATCAGAAGCTGCTATAGCGGAGTCAATTTCCTATCTGTTAACCACCTAACAACAGAAACATTCTTAGTGGGAGTACAGTAACTACACAGTGAAGAAAAATAAAATAAATGGGCCAAAGAAGTGGACTTCAGTGAATGAAATCTAACCCAGTCTAGCTGTTCTGGTCTGGAGAAATCAAACACTAGTCTTATGTTCCTTTTCCTGTAAGGGACATGTTAACGTTTTGTAATCTCTGAGTTATAATTGGAGACACAATTGGGATGTAAGTGTATGTCTTATACAAGCCTTCGCACTACTGACTGACTGGCTTTTTATTGGTTTGTTAGTTTTACTGTTTGAAGTACTGCCTGAAGTGCCTTCAACGCTCTGACACCAATTTCTCAATTTACATGTATGCTTTTGTCTTTTTGGGGAAGTTGCTTAGTCACATACAGCTCAAAGTCAGTATTGAGGAGCTGAACTTGTTGCAGTCAGTGCTAATTTTGCTGTCTGTGACTGCTCTTCTCCCTGTTATGATCAGCATGGAAGGCAAATAACTACAATGAAATTTTGTTGTAGACCTTTGCACATAGAGATACAGACAATGACAATTAAAATACCTCCTTTCCTGACCTTTGCAGACAATATGCATGATGGAGTGCTGGTAATATATTTGTTTTCTTAATATTTATGTCTGGACTGAATGAGAGTACATTTGGGGTGTTTGTATAGTTATTTTTTTCCCATGAGGTATTGATAGTGGTTTGCCAACATGTAACATAAGGCAGGTATCCTTAGGTTAGTGAATCCTTTCCATATGAGCATATTGCAGGAGGCTACTTAGGGCTACTACAATGACTTACAGTATTGCATACTGCATAGCAAACTACTGTACACACATGCATGTACTGTTCATGCCTTCAAAATGTGACCCCCCCGTCCCCCTTGTAATAAAGTATTTCATTTTTTAAAATTGTAGTTTGCTGTATTAAATGACTCATTTAGTGCTTCTGAAGGGTTTGTCTTGTGGTATGACCTAAAATCTGTTATCACAAACTGTCACTTTTGCCTTAATGTGATATTTTAATTTTTAATTACACATTAATCACCATTGTGATTGTCTGATGTCAAAGTTGCAGTACAACTGAAACTGAAACATTTTCTGTAAACAGTTTTGTTACACCCCAGTATGATTATATGTGGAGCACTTAAATTGTTTTAGTTTCTTTATAGTGTGATCGTGTCCTGTCGAAAGTAAATAATACAGAGAAAACTTTGAGCAAGGCACTGTCTTTGGCCATCACATGAGTACCGTGAAGTTGCAGCCAACATTTTTTTTTATTTGGAGATCTTCATGTCATGGGCAGGAATACATTTTTGCCTCAGAGTGGGAGGTTATTCTGGTCCTTCGTAGTTGTCAACACTTATTATACAGTACAACTCATTATTTTTACTTAATTCGCTAATATCCTCCTGAGACCCAGCCCACTGACTTGTGTCCCTTGTAGTGGACAGTTTGTTCACATCGAAATGGTCCTATGGTCCAATACAGTGGACATGCTATAAAATTAAAAATAAAAATAAATTTTTAAAAAAGTCTAAATTGTAACATGTTTTTTTAACCAGAAATAGGTAGGAAATTACAAAAACAAGAAATTGGAAGACACTTATTTTCCTTGGTTCTCAGGAGGATATGGCCTTTTCTCAATATGGTATTTTATTGTGAAACTTACACCGGAACAGGAAACGGCGTCTTTACACGCTGAACACCTCTCGCTAACAGCTGAGATTAAAGCGGACACCGCTGCGGTGATTCGTCGGGCGATTAGTTTAAATCAGTCATTAAAGGCAGTTTATACATCGGCTCCATCTAGTTACATTAATATGAGCGACAACGAGAAAGAGTTCAGAGAGAAGGTGAGTTGCGGTTGCAAGAAAACACCGACGCAAAAGAAAAGTTAAATTGGCTAACGTTCGCTAACTAGGCTAACGCTAGCTGTTAGCTGCGTCTTTGGGAATGTTAATGGAAGAAGTTTGGAGAACGTGAGAGAAGTGTGGTCTACATTTAGCAGCGTTTTATGTGAGGTATAACGCTTTACGTATTTCTTTAAGTATTTAGTAACGTTAACGTGAAAACGGTAACAGCTAAGCTAACGCATGGGGCCTGCAAAGCAGAGCAGTGAAGGGGTCCCCACTTGGCCATGCAATTTTCACTTCATCGCTTGTTTCTTAGCCACTTAGCGTTACCTATTGAAATATTGACTAGTCAACACCAGCCAATACAAAATATTAACATTACTAGTTAATATGTATCTCAGCATTCGTTAAATGGTAGGTTGAAACCAAATGAAGGCTTTTAGGGCTGCAACTATTTTGTGTTTTCCCCCCAGTAATCAATACAACATTGGTAACGTTAGTTAAAAATCTTCACCCCATGTTTCAACTGTGACATTTAATTTATACATTTCCCATGAGTATTAATCGATAATCATGTTTAAACTAGCTGCCTGTTGTTTTTATTTAGATAGAACAGTTAATGAATGGATTGTTTGTTGCAGCTCTAAAGGCCTTGACCAACATGTGTTCAGCTTAATCTGTCGTTCTCCTGCTGTTTTCTTTGTGCCTTTTGGTTGTAACAGAAACCAACATGTCTTATCACCCTTGTTTGTTCTTTATTAAGGTTGAGGTTGGAAGAAAGAAAAAGGCGGAAGACGTTTCAGATGTGAAGTTGTTATTGTTTGACGCTGATGGTGTTGATGCATGCTAATGTATTGGATGCAGAAAAGAAGCAATCAAGATCTGCCCCCACTACTAGTGTTGTAATGGCAGATGGTAAATGGGGGAAGAGGAGGAAAAAAAAGAAGTCATTATGTCAAACAGAAGAAAGAAGAAATCAAGGGTTGTTTTGAAGTAATGAAGTTAAAGAAGTTATGAAGTTAAGATCAGAAGTTTACCAGGGTATGAGTAATTCCCAGCCTGCTGTTTTTACTCTTTCATCCTGTTTCTTTCTTTAAAGCATGCTTGATTTATTTTCTCTCTATCAGAAACATCAATGGTCAATCCATCCACACCCTTAAGGTTTAGTTTTTGTGCAGTCTGGCTGAAGTTTTAATTTCTGCTTTAAATATATGTTGTAATATCTGACCTTTATTAATCAAATTTCTAAATACTTAATGTCAAACCAAAATGTGTTGAACTCCTGAAAAGGGCATGTAGAGGGCGAGAGCAGTCACCTCTTATCCCTTTGTTCTTGGTTTTTGGTAAACATGTGACTTGTGTTTGATATCTGTGTCTGATTTGTCCAGGACTCACGGCCTGGCTCAAGGAGCTCGTCCCCTCATGGCTCGGCGAAATCTGCCAGCCGCTCACCAGCACGCTCTAAAGATGGCTCCCGACATTCAAGGTCTCGGTCTCGTTCTCGGTCCAGATCGAAATCCAGGTAAGACAGTTTCTTCAGCTGTTTTGTGTGTGTGAGATGCAAGTTAATGTCATACCCAGACTCAAATTTATGTCTATCCCCAGATCCCGTTCCCATCGAAGCTCACGCAGGCACCACTCCCGCTCTCGGTCACGCTCCCACAGGCGCCGTTCTAGGAGCCGATCCCGTAGCTGGGAGTACCGTCGTCGTAGGAGCCATAGTCGTTCCCCTATGTCAAATCGTCGTAGACACATTGGCAACAGGGTATATATTTGGTGTTCGGCGTTCCCATGGGCTTAGAAATTAATTTTTTTTATGAAGTTTAATTAGTGCATAACCTTCGAAATACTTGGACTAAAGAAATTTATTTCACCCAATAGCATCGTTGAGTTTTCTAGATTTAATAACTTCATGTTGACTTCAGGATTTGACAGGCACATAAGTAAAAGCCATTTATGCTTCCCAGTTTCATATCTTAAATCAAGAATTTAAAAAAATGCCACATGTACTGTAGTTCCAGATGCAGTCTCGCAAATTACCAAAAACTCACTTGACATTAAAGTAACAATTCATTTGCAGGCACACATTTATTGTTGCATTCATCCTCTCTTTATTCCCACAGGCAAACCCAGACCCCAACACCTGTCTAGGTGTATTTGGACTGAGTCTGTACACCACTGAAAGGGATCTGAGGGATGTTTTCTCTAAATATGGCCCTTTGAGTGACGTTAACATTGTGTATGACCAGCAGTCCCGTCGCTCAAGGGGCTTTGCCTTTGTCTACTTTGAAAACTGCGAGGACTCCAAGGAAGTAAGGAGGACAAGACAGGAATTTTTCAAGTTTTATATAATGTTGTCTTACACAGCAGGTAGTATATGAATAGCTTTAATAGATATCTTCTTAAATATGTATGATTTAAAGGGCATTTGTTTCAAGTTTCTCATGTATTGAAACCTGGGTAGACATTAAACACGCAAGCTCTTTTTGCATGTCAGTGGATAGAAAGTCTAACTGGATGTGTGTTTCAGGCCAAAGAGCGTGCTAATGGAATGGAGCTTGATGGCCGCAGGATCCGAGTGGATTTCTCCATTACTAAACGAGCCCATACTCCCACTCCTGGAATATACATGGGGCGACCTACCTAGTGAGTGTGTGTGTGTGTGTGTGTTTTTTTTTGTTTGTTTTTTTTGTTTGTTTTTTAAACCGCTTTATTTTAATCTCAGGGATGTTTTTTTCTGAGCCTACAGAACTAGCTGTGAGATCTTCCACAGTGAAAACTTTTTGTTTACAGTGGCAGTGGTGGTTCCTCACGGCGTGTCTCCAGGGACTATGACAGGGGCTATGACAGAGGCTACGACAGGGGCTATGACAGAAGCTATGAACGGG
The DNA here is from genome assembly GCF_900324485.2 of Mastacembelus armatus. Lineage (NCBI taxonomy): Eukaryota > Metazoa > Chordata > Actinopteri > Synbranchiformes > Mastacembelidae > Mastacembelus > Mastacembelus armatus. The sequence goes on along the minus strand of NC_046654.1, from coordinate 6,582,812 downwards.
ACTATGATCGCTATGAAGACAGAGAGTATAGATCATATAGGTTAGTTTGGCTTGCTTGGTCCGGAATGAATATAGGATTAAGTTGACCAGATGTATCTTAAAATAAAATGTCAAATATTTAAGATAACTGTCACAATTTTCTTTTCTACTGAAATGAATGTAATTCTCTGAGTGATTCTTATCTACGTAACAAAGGCTTTAGATGAAGTGTTATTTATTTTCCCCCTCCCTCAACCTACAGACGCAGATCTCCATCTCCTTACTACAGCAGAGGGTACCGCTCTCGATCCCGGTCGCGGTCCTACTCACCACGTATGTTTGAGCCACTTTTTTTTTCTACCATTAGGCAACACATATTTGCATAATAGCTCATTTACCTTTTTGTGAAATTTGTATATTAAAGTAACCTTTGCATGGAATGGTTTACAATTGATTTTATCTACAAAGACTTTTATCTTTATTAAACATGATCACATTCCATGATATAAATCATGTCTCTCCCCTTGTTTTTCCCTTACAGGTCACTACTGAGCAGTGAGAAGTGCTGGGTTTCAGTGTAATTGTTTTGGCTGTTTGATTCTTTTTTTTTTGACCAGGTTATGATGGGGATTCTGTATTAATGTATTAAACGTTAAACAAAGCTGTCCTAAAAATCAAGGCTTTCCGAGTGCCACGGCGTTATTGGTGACTTCTGGGAAAACTTGTAGGAAAAATGTAAAATAAGTGTCAAAAATCAAAAACGGCAAAACATTAGGTTAAGGTGGGAGTGGCCTACACTCCAGGTCTGCATTAAATACCAATCACTCCTTATTTTATGAAAATCTGTTACTGGTATTGATGTATATACGTTGATTTGGCAGACTTGTTTTTAAATGAGCAGAATTTGTTCGTGGAAGTTATATTACACTTTCACACTTAGCTGTTTTTGACTGGTTTTCTAGTTTTGCTCTTTGTTTTAAATACCGTGTTTCTTTTTAATTGTATCTTTTGCTGGTGGAAAGTACTTGTTTGGTTGTATATAAGCAATAAAAAAAAAAATACTGTTCTCAAACTTTGTTTTAACTTTTGAGCTGCGTAAACGAGAAATCCGTAATGTGGTCTTTCAAATGGGCATTTCCACAGCCACTGAGAAGCTCCATGTACAGAGGAAGATCATGCGAGAGAGTGAAAAACTAACAGCTGCTACATGGACCTTGTGATATATAATGCGTCACATATTTGGTCGTAATTGTAAGTCTGCCTTTTTTTAAAATAACCTTAATATAGAAATTATACAATGACTGCACGAAGATAGACGATCAACAAAATATATGTTCTTGAACGCATCCTGTGAAATAGCGGACTCTAGTGTTTAACCGCATTAATGCTGCTATAAACACTACACAATAAATAGGTCGAGTCGCAACTTTGATCGAGATGAGGCTTTGAAATGAAGAAACTGCAGTGTCATCGTCCAAAGCTGCTGCTTCCAATAAAGTGGAAGTGAAAGCATATTTTTAGCTGTAAGTATATAAGAGAAAACATTTAATATTCCACCATTCTAACCATAACCCAAAATTTGTGTTGATTGCAAATGTAAATAACTAATTAAACCAAAGCTGTGGGAATTGTAGCAAATTGTAATTAGTTAATTTAGTTTTTTATTACGTCAGTTTAAACAAAATCATACCTCCCATTGGGTCTTTTGATAAAATTGACAACAGTTTCAGCCCGTCACTCCGTCCACCCTGTTAGAAATAGGAGACAATCACAGACACAAAGAGCTCTAAGTAAATGTATAAAGAAACAGGTCTAATTTCCTGAATATGTAATAATTGACACATACTCCGGTACAGCAGGTGGCGACATGCATCTTAAAGTTGGTTTCTGGGCCGCCATTAAAACAACGAAGAAGTTCATCCACCTCTTACGTAACGTTTCAGCTCTGTCTCTGACCAATCACAGCCTTTGCACGTCAAAACACTTCCGCTATGCTCTCCAACTGGTCTTTCCACTGGGGCCGCCGGTGTGAGTGGACAACCGAGCAGCGCATAGCACGTAGCCCGTAGGCGAAGCAGAGACGTCAAGGTACGAAATGAGCAGGCTTCTCTGGTCAACAGCAGGCGAGCAGTTCTTAAGGAGTGGCAGGTCTGGATCGGACTTTGTGTTCAGTCAGATATTCAGGCTGATACGTAGCGAGGAGTGGTTGCAGATAGCCGCTAGCTAGCGTTAGCATACTGTGTTTGAATGAGTATGTGACTGGGGCGGTTTTCCATCCAGGTGGAGCTAAAACCGAGTTAAAACCCGACCGAACCCCCGACACGTGGTGAAGCAAACAAATCTGGGTTAGGAGGAGTCTTCTGAAACGTATGTTATTATTCCAGTGCCAAACTCACTGTTCTAATTGTTGCAGATGCCCCCCAAAAAGGCAGAAGCCCCGAAACAGCCCCCCTTGATTGGACGATTTGGGACATCTTTGAAAATAGGAATTGTGGGGTTACCTAATGTTGGGTATGTACATACAATCAATGTGTCTGCTTCCAACGATTGATTGGTTTGCAAATAAATAAACAAACCTTCTGTCCAATAAAATCAGTCCTGATTATTGCACTTACTCTCCTCACTACAGGAAATCCACCTTTTTCAATGTACTGACCAAAAGCCAAGCTGCTGCTGAGAACTTCCCATTCTGCACAATCGATCCAAATGAGAGCAGGGTACCTGTTCCTGATGAGCGCTTTGATTTTCTTTGCCAATACCACAAGCCAGCTAGGTTTGTTTTTTTTAACTCAACATTTTACACCCAATACACTGGAGCCAGGGCAAAGGCCTTACAGCATGTACAGAGGACTACAGAAGACACTAGAAGAATAAGAAAAGAAAAAGTAGAAATAATGATGGTGGTGATAATGTTACCATTAACATCAACAACAGTAACAATTGTGATTATAATCATTGTCACCACAAGTAACATTATAAAGGCACATAGCTATATACAGTACACACGCAGACAGCACAGATCTATATATCTGAACTGTTTAGTTAGGCATAGTTCAAGTCTAGTGAGTAAAAGTGTGTTTTAAGTTGCATGATGGGAGGAAGAAAATGTCATTATTATGTGGAGAGCATGTGTTGTGAGTCTGTTCTCTCTGATTCTTCGCCATCGTAATAACAATGATCCTGTTTGTATGGCTTTGTTTTAGTAAGGTTCCTGCTTTCCTAAATGTTGTGGATATTGCTGGTCTGGTGAAGGGAGCTCACGCAGGACAAGGACTCGGAAACGCCTTCCTCTCCCACATCAGTGCCTGTGATGGCATCTTCCACATGACCCGTGAGTCGTCGTAACTGCCTGCTGCAGCTGCTGCGTAGCAACAACTGAGTAGAGTGGACAGGTGTTAGGAGGGCAAGTCAGAGCCATTAGTACTCTTCTTAAAGGAAAACAAGACCCATTTTAAGAAGCATATGTGTTAGACAGGTCAGTTAGTTGAGCTCATGTCAATATGGATCACTCCTTACTAGGACTGGGTATGCAATGTGGTTACTAGTTTCATGGTTCTGACAACAATGTATTAGCAGCACATAGAATTAAATTGCCAAGTGCTGAAAACAAAAGGTATAAAAAAAAGTTTCAACTCTAATGGGGAAAAAGTATAATAATAAAATATCAACCTTAAGGATTCAACTTTTGAGTGTTTGTAACAGACTGCCAATGATTGGGTGTTTTAGGTGCATTTGATGATGAAGATATTATCCATGTGGAGGGTAACGTTGACCCAGTGAGGGACATCGAGATCATCCATGAGGAGCTGCGACTAAAAGACGAGGAAATGATCGGTCCAATCATTGACAAACTGGAGAAAACCGCAGTAAGAGGAGGGGACAAAAAACTCAAGCCAGAATATGTAAGTAAAGTCTCTTTGTTTGCTGTGCATCTCTTGTCCTGTTTCATATTTGTTTCAGTATTTTAGGAAATAGTTCATTATATGTAATCAACCTTACCTGTTACCTCATGCTTCAGGATATCATGGTAAAGGTAAAGAACTGGGTGGTGGACGAGAAGAAACACGTCAGATTTTACCACGACTGGAACGACAAAGAGGTACGACGTGTGAATGCTTGAATGTGCATATGTACATGAACATATATAGAAATAGAGATTTCCAGAGTAATTTATTACCAGGCTCCTGTATGGAAGGTTGGGTGTGTTTTCGCTTTTACTGATAAACATGGTTGTTTGCTTCAACATGATGGCAGTTTATCTGATCAGTCAGGTTTCCTGAGAAAACATTTGAAATAGATTTTTCAAACTCCTGATCTGTAACGTTTTAATTTCTCTCCACAGATTGAGGTATTAAACAAATACCTGTTTCTGACATCTAAGCCCATGATCTACCTGGTGAATCTTTCAGAGAAGGATTACATCCGAAAAAAGAACAAGTGGTAAGTTTACTTTACTCTAACTCATTGTGTCTATATTATGTGTTTATCTGCTTAGCTGTTGCTCAGCATTCACAAAAGCTCACCCTGCTGCCTTTTTGCCACAGGTTGGCCAAAATCAAGGAGTGGGTAGATGCTCATGATCCCGGCGCTGTGGTCATTCCCCTGAGTGGAGCTCTGGAGTCTAAACTGCTGGACATGGAGGAGGAGGAGAGGAACAAGTGCTGTGAGGAAATGAAGACACAGAGGTGAGACATAGACCGATGAGCCAAAAAACATATATACACATGGTAAGATAATGCATTTTAGTGTCCATGTGTTCTTGTTGCTTGTTTTGTACAAACCAAAGATGCAGTTGTAGTTTATTTTTTAATTTTTTAATGGCCTCATTTCATTTTATAAGCCAGTAGGCGCAATACCAATAAGTAATTAAATTATAGCCTGCATCATTATATAATCTGTTCAATAACAAGAAAAGCATGAATTCTTTTCTGTCATTGTTAAAATAACTGGACAACTGTTAACCGTATGCGTCTGTGTGTGTTTTTAGTGTTCTGACCAAAATAATAAAGACCGGCTACTCAGCACTACAGCTGGAATACTTCTTTACAGCGGGACCAGATGAGGTGCGAGCGTGGACCATCAGGGTGAGTGTTGTTTTATAAATAACTTCCTCATATCCTAAACAATCATCTTGTAATAGATCCTACATTAAGTAGTTTCTCTGTCTTCTCTGTTGTTGTTTGAAAAGTGGAATTTACTGGTAGTTTAAAGAAAACTTGACACATTCTTTTAAACTTTTTTGAATGAATGTTTTTTGTTGTTTTTTTAGTGGCGCACAAAGAATTGTCTGTTTTACCATTGTTGTGGTGGTATGAATTGTCATTGTCACTAGTTAATGAATGTGCAGTTATATATTTTCTGTGTTCTGTTTGTTCCAACAGAAAGGAACCAAAGCTCCTCAAGCTGCAGGAAAGATCCACACTGACTTTGAGAAAGGTTTTATCATGGCTGAGGTGATGAAGTACAGTGACTTCAAAGAGGAGGGCAGTGAAAGTGCCGTCAAGGTGTGTTTTTGTATAGAGTGTAATTATAAGCATGGACTGCCACACCACTGCTATTCCTACTTTTGGAGAATATTACTGAATACAGTTTAAATTTCGTCCTCTTTGATTTCTTTCCCTCTTGCTCAGGCTGCTGGGAAATACAGGCAACAAGGCAGGAACTACATCGTGGAGGACGGGGACGTTATCTTTTTCAAATTCAACACACCCAATGCACCCAAAAAGAAATAAGACCACACCAACATCAGAGAAAGAACTCAGAATACAGTTTAGTCACAGCCTTGAGAGCTACCACTGTCTTTGCTGGTTTTCATACTTCTCTCTTGATTCAGAGGCTCAGCCGTGGTGGACTCCACCAGTCTCCCAGGCCTGGGCCAAGCACAGTAAATATTCCTGTGTGTAAATTGAGCAAATCTGAAATTGCACCAACTACTTTACCAGTCGGAACAGTTTTCCAAATCTTATGTTCTAGTTCCCCTGGTCCTATAGAAGAAAAATATAGACTCAAGACACAGCAAAAAAACCCAAACTGTATAGTAATTTATAATGGTGCTGGCACTGTCTGTGTGGTTTCAAAATGCAACAGAGTTTGTCCTGTTCTCCAGATGCTTTTTGATCATTTAAGCCACAGAGCTCACTGGGATTTTTTTTTTCTCATCGAATCTTCTAATTCTCACAGCTTGTCTTTGCAGTCATTAGTTGACTACTGCCTGCATGGTGACTGCTGATTAGCTTGCAAGCTCCCATATCCTATTGAGCTTCTAATGACTTTTTTTTTTTTTTTTTTAATGTTTCTGAAATGTTATTCAGTCTCTGTCTTTGAAAACATGTCAGCAGTGCTAGTATTAATTACTATGAAACAGTGGGTTATTGGTCTGGCCTATCTGGATCATCTTAAATTTGTTTTGCTCCTTTTTGCCTTTTTTTGCACTTGAACTTGCCTATTTTATATTACTAACAAAGTAATAATAGTCTGAGTCTCACAGTTAAATGTCTATAAACATTTACTCTTAAGAAAAAAACCAGCAGTCAGTGTTGACACTTGAGGTCAGTAGTGTCCTGTATTCTGCCAGGAAGAATATTATTTTAGAAAACAGAAGGCAGGCAACCTTGGTGGTGCCTGATCAGACATGTGAACAGGGAATGTTGTACACACTGCTTTTATTAACTTCAGTTTGGGCTCGATTAAAAACAAAATAACAGACTCTCTACTTAATGAGCTGGGCCCTGCATAAAAATGCTTCTTTGGGAATCAGGACAGCTGCAGGATTCCTCTTTGGATCATCTGGACTGTACAGCTTCAAAATGCATTTGATTTCACCTCTCCTCCCTGCATCCACAACATTATAGTCTATTTTGGGGAGTACTTACATCCCTCACCAAAAATCTTGCCAAATTCTGGACACTCTATTTTAGGAACCATAAAGAGATGGTAATGAATGTGATTACAAAGGAGAAAGTTGAAAGGGAGCAAAGATCTAATAAGTGTCACCCTCCTCAATATGCATGTCACAATAAAAGGAAACAAACTTGTTATTGCTTTGTGTATTTATATTTGTTTTCTCTTTGTTAGATGCTCACATCAGAACATAATGGAATAAGGTAATGTGCGTGAATATATAACCTCTTACAGAATCATTATGATCAGTTAATACATTTAAACTAACCAGAATGGACTCAATAACTCATTTTGCCTTTTTCATTTTTAAAGTGATCACAAATTAATGCAAAGCAAAATTTGCAGGATGTGCACGTGGAGACCACTAACATTAAAACACTATTGTCTCTTCAGCCATCACCTGAATTGAATTTACAATGAGTTATAAAAACGAGTTTTTAATGCACCAGATTATTGATTGATAAATCAGTAAAGGTCTAGTGAATACCTGCAGTTTTAAATACAACCGCTAAAACCATTAACTTTGAAATTTCTCTGCTGGAAAACGAGCTTTTCTTTTGCACAAAATATGAAATGAACATGTGCAAGTTATTTTAAAGATGTAAGTTATAACATAAATTCTGCTGCCTGTATTCACAGAATGTGGTCTGTTTTAATTAATTGTGTGAACTTGACGACCAACAGCTTAAATAATGGAGGTCAACTCACTTTTTACAGCCCCAAAGTTTAATAACGCCACACAACTAATAGTGTATTATGGCGACTGGGAAACAAACTATTAAAACAACACTCGGGTGTAGGATATAAAACTTTATTGTAGATAAACTGATGAAAAAAACACGTTTAATTTCAGACACGAACGACCAAGAATCTGTCGAAAACTGCATTCCTTCTCCCGTCTCTTTCAACAACAAACAGGAAACACACGTCCTACCAAAAAATCATTGACATCCTAGTTAGCCACTGACGTTTCGCCGAACTTTCGGAATAGCCAATCGCCGTAAAGAAGAAGGGCGGGACGTCCTGTAATGTGATGCAAAACTCGACGGTCGAGCCTGTTAGTCCCGCCTTTTTGTGTTTCCCGCACCGTCAATCAAAATAGAAAAAAATCGACCCGAATTCACCGATCAACACTAGCCCGCCTTTGATAAAATAATCATGTTCGGAGTTTAGTTGATCAGATAATCCTCGCGGTTACTGCCGTTCACGCTATGACTGCTACGTAAACGTTAGCGCATCGAAGCGTGCAACTAATCGGTGAGTTTGTGCAACCTACAGCGAGCCGAGCTGCGTCTTTTTATCTCGGAGATATGGTTAGCTAGCTGGCTAGCCGCGGAGTTGACAAAGTAAACAGTCGATCTGGGCCGAAATCGCCTCTGAATCTCCGCTGCAAAGTGGATTTTCGCACTCAGCTCCTTTTGGACTGGAGAGTGGGGATGCTTTGCGGGCTTTTCTGGCAGGCAGGAGTTGAAGATTACATAGTTTTGCTGAGTTTCCCCCTTTCTCCCTGCTAGCGCCAGAGCAGCCTGTGAAACAAGGAGAAATGGCGTCCGCGGACGTGGACAGCAGTCAAAGCGAGTTTCTGCAACCCGGCAGCGCAGCGGAACCACAGGTATCCGACATTTTCTAGCTCGTCTTTCTCGCTCGCTTTCGATTGCTGGTTGTGTTTTTGAGAGCATGAAGTTCACACGTTTTAAAATTTTGATGGCATGGGGTGAAAGCCGTACACTTCCTGTGTTCCCCTCAATAACGGCCACCCACTTTACCCCTGTAAAACCCGCCCATAGTGGGTAGGACACTGAAGTCAGTCACTTGGGTCGGCTCGCTGGGAGATAGCCGGTGTACCGTGGGCTGGGAGGATGCAGGGCTGAGGTAACATGGCAGGGGTAGCGACCATAATCACAACCTTAGCGATCAGTGCTGTGTTAGCCACCCATCCCCCACACCCTGCTCTCCACCATTTGTGTTACCTCCACTCTGTGCTGCTGGTTGCATCCAGCTTGTGCCTGTTTTATTGTCCACCCTGTGTGATCTCAGTCTGTCTTTGATACCTCAGTGCAGTCTCTGAGTACATGACTGATCTCCAGACAATAGCCAGACTGATTCCCCTTTGCTTTGCTCTAATCTACAGCTACAGAGTTGAGTCACTGTCTTCTTGTAATAGTGTGATCTGTCCTTGTTCATTTCGTTCCCAGACGACAGATATGTCAGCCATTCAGCTGACGGGTTCAGACCGATGGGAGGTGCTGACCCCTGTCTCAACTGGGAAGGAAGACCAGGGAGTTGTTCACATTCCAAACTCGGGGCTTGTCACGTCCAATGGGCAGTATGTGCTTCCTATTGGGAGTCTGCCCAGCCAGCCCATTTATGTTACTGCATCTGGGAATGAGGCTGCAGCTAATGGAGTGTCGGGTATTCAGTATCAGGTAAAAAGAATCAAGAACATGTCTGACATACAGTGGTTTTCCTGTTCAGGTGCTGATCATGCCTAACAATGAAACTGCTTCTCCCAGGTTATCCCCCAAATCCAAAATGCAGATGGGACACTTGCAGGATTCCCAACACAGGGACTGGATGATGGCACGGGGCAGATTCAGCTCCTCCAGGATGGCAGCCAGGGCAGCATCGGGATCAGCTGTACTACGACAGCATCTACAGATCTCCTGACGCAGGCGGGGCAAGTGCAGTCAATCCAAGGCGTCTCGTTGGCTGGGGGGTCGGCATACACTGGTACAGTACCTGTAGGGCTTCCCAGCAACATAACGTTCGTCCCCATAAACAGCGTGGATCTGGAGTCCCTAGGTCTCACTGGAGCGCAGACAGTCCCCATTGCAACAGGGGTAACAGCTGAAGGTCAGCTGATTATGAGCAGCCAGTCGCTGGAGAGCCAGGGTCAGGACGCTGGCAGCAAACAATCGCTGGTGACAGTGAGCGACGCCAGCGCCAACCAAGAGCTCTACGTGCCAACCACCACCTCCTCTTCCAACTCCTCCCATCTCCCTGAGACCATCGATGGGACTGGGGTTCTGACCCAAGCAACAGCCGTGTCTGCAGGCGTGTCTGACCCCTCCTCTTCAGAGAACTTCAACTCCCACAATCACCTGCAGCAGATCCAGGTGAGAGTGCCTCCTTTTAACACCAAGTCATGTGCATGTCTATCAGGCTGTGGTTGCCAAACTAAATCTCATCTCTTCTTAACTAAAACTAGCTCTGAATGTTGGTAAGAATTGTACTCTGGTTTAGTTCTTTGACTAGTTTGTTCCTAATTTCAATCAAAATTTGGCAGATTTAAATAGTTTTAGTGTGCAGAGGTTCCAGTACAGCTGCTTATGTTTAGACAACATTCAAGCACATTGGCTCTTCAGTTCAATGAAAAAATATAATAATGTCCTTCAAGGTAAGTGGTGTTTCAGTAATGGTGTTAATGTGCAGGTGTCATATCAACACTACTTGTCTAAAAATATGAAATTATGCCTGACCCTGTTGGTGTGGCCTCTGTAAGTACATGTTGTGGAGTCGAGTAGATTTGTTTTAGGGGTCAAAAGTCAAAAAGGATGAGAAACAAAGTATAAGGGTTTTCATGTTGTGTGTCATTACTATTGTGTTTAATCTCTGGGAATTACACTTTATGAGTTTGCAGTTTTCTGAGTCTGATATTTATTTATCCACAATTTTACAGATTTTTATTTGCTCACCAAGTTACATTTGCCTTATACTGAGCATGGTTTGGTTGTCAGTGTTTCTTTCCTGGCAAATATATATGTACCGTATTTTCTGGACTAGAAGTTGCAGAATATTAAGTCGTTTTTAGCAAAAAGAGCCTTGTTGAAGGGAAGAAAACATATATAAGTCTCTTTGGTTTTTAAGTCACATTTCTAATTATACTAACTATAGTCTAAAGTAACCTATAAAGAACAAAGGCTGGGCATAACAACAAGCTGAAGTGCATTATGAAATTGCTTCATTCCTGTCCAAGTAACATTGAACAACTGCATCAGCGTCGGGGAGAGGGTGAAGTGGCATTTCCTCCTCCTCTCTCTGGTTCCCTGAATGCTGACAGTCACTCCAAACTTTGTTTCAGCTGCAGATTTTATTACCTGCAGCTCGAAGTCTGCAGTATAACTCTTTCTTTTGCAAGTGCATTTTCACTTGTGTTACACTTGGAGTTGTAGTTTTGCACGAACATAAGTGTTTTTATTTTCTTCAATTGAGTCAAAAGTGCCAGGAGTGCAATCTAACGCTACTGGTGACTACTCACCAAAATGAGTTATTGTCCAGAAAATACAGTAAATAATAATTACTAGTCCAGCTGCTAGAAAGATGCATCCATGTACTGTCAGGTAGGCTGGAAACAGTACTTTACATGTACTTCAAATGCAATGCTGTTGTACATCCAGCTCCAGTTCCCACAACAACCACAAGTCCTTTTTATGCAATGAATTAAAACCAAACATTTTCCTGGCCTCTATTTCTAATTCAAATTTATTATGTTGTTGGGGTTGTTTTGTTTTTTTTTAACCCTTCAGGTGCCATCTTCCAACGCCACCACGATCTCACAGCCCATCCTGCAGCTGTCAGGGGACAGTCAGGCACAGGTAGCCCAGGTGGCTCAGGGTCAGGACCTGACCGCAGGAGGCCAGACTCTGCAGAGTGTGCAGCTGGTCAACCCGGGGACCTTCCTCATCCAGGCCCAGACTGTCACGGCTACTGGTCAGATTCAGTGGCAGACCTTCCAGGTAAGCTACAGGACATGTGCGTAGGACGTGGTCTGCAGAAAGTAGCATGTTGTGTTTTCATGTGATGAATTATCTTATAATAATACATCTGATATCTTTCTTTCTTCAGGTTCAGGGTGTTCAGTCACTCCAGGGGCTTCAGTTGCCCCAAGGGCAGGGTCAGGCCCAGCAGTTGACTTTAGCCCCAGTTCAGACCCTTCCTCTGGGCCAACCAGGTCAGGTCAGCCTACCCAATCTCCAGACGGTCACAGTGAACTCTGTAACACAAAGTGGAGTTCAGTACACACGGGGAGAGGATGCAAACAGTCCAGCTGGTACGGGACACCTGCACATACTGTACATCCACACACCTGATTTTCTTTTTTTTAAGTTTTTATTTGCAGATCCTACATTTCTGATGTCAAATCACTAAATCTGTTTCAGGCATCCATATAAAGGAGGAACCAGACTCTGAAGAGTGGCAGCTGAGCGGAGACTCCACGCTAAACCCCAGCGACCTGAACAACCTGCGTGTTCAGATGGGAGAAGACGACATGGAGACACCGAGCGGGGAGGGCAAGAGGCTCCGCAGAGTAGCCTGCACCTGCCCCAACTGCAAAGAGTCTGGAGGAAGGTGGGAAAGATGAAGATGAAGATGAAAACAGATAGTAGTCGGCTTACTTATGTTTATTAGGAAAGTTAAAAAATGATGGGCTAAAGAAGGCAGTGCAACTGAATGATGCCCTAAAGCTACATTAAACATTATAATTACAGTAAGAAGAAATTATATTACCAAGATATGTAGCCACTTTTAGTTTTGACACAACTATAAAATCCATTTTCGTGACACATCTCAGTAATATGACTACAACACCCAGATGTTGCCTTTTGCAACAGCTGTGATAAATATTTGATGACTGAAAACTTCAAATTTACTTTTTATTTGTTTCATGTGTTGAAGTGGAAACGATTCCTTAAAGCTACTTCTACATTTCTGGGTTTTAAGTTGTTCAGCTGGTTTTGAATCCTGTTCACGGGCCATTAAAAAGTCACGTTTCCATGCAAATATAGATTTGCACAGAAAAGCATTTTCTCAAATGTTTCTGCTCTTCCTTCCATCAGCACAGTGATTTAAGAATATTATTTTTTGAAATTATGTTGTGTGATTATTGGTAGTTCATTTTGCACAGCTTTTTGTCTTGAAATAGCTCTGTGGAGTGCTGCATTGCATTTTCTCAGCATTTGCATTGAGTTTTTGGTTTAATTCTTATGCGTCAGCTTGGAGCAGCCACAACGGAGGCTGCTACTCATTTCCCTTTATTTTGCCTTTGTCTCACAGAGGTTCAGGCATGGGGAAGAAGAAACAGCACATCTGCCACATCGCCGGCTGCGGGAAGGTTTATGGAAAGACGTCCCATCTCCGAGCTCACCTGCGCTGGCACAGCGGAGAGAGACCCTTCGTCTGTAACTGGATGTTCTGTGGGAAGAGGTTCACCAGGAGCGACGAGCTCCAGAGACACAGGAGGACACACACAGGTGAGACACACAAATGTTGTCACCTTTGAATCACCTCCTCACTCGGTCCTGTTGGTATTTTAAAGCACTGTGCTTTTTATTTCCAGGTGGTTTATTGTATGTGAATATAGAAATATAGAAAACACTGCTCATTAGCAAACTGCTGTTTATGCCAGGAACTACTTACCTGCAGGTAACAAAACGGCAAGAAAAAGTTTGCTTTGATTACACAATGCTCAGTCACAATCATCAAGAGTTGTCAAACACATTCTCTAAAGTTAGTAATGTGCTGTGGCTTAGGAGGCAGAGCAGGTCGGGGGTTGGTGGTTCGATCCCTTAAGAGTAGAAAAGCGCTGTACAAGTATGAGACACTTTACCATGTTTTAATGTCATATAATCTGTTCTCCAACATGTTCACTTTTAGTTTTCCATCATTTTCTCAGGACCTTTGTGCTGCATGCCTGCTGACATGTTCAGACACTGATGAGGACTGGTTCCACCAAATTTCAAAAACGATATTTTCTCAGCAACCCATACAATTATCTTGCTACTGTGGGACGTTTCATTGGTGAAGTAGTTTCAAAGCAAACAGTTCAGTTCATTTAACTTGTTAAACACTACAGAAAGAACTTTGTAGTAGGTTTTAGATGTTTTGTGTCAAAATAATAATTTCAGCGGGCACTGACAAGTTTAAACAGTCCACTGTTTGTACATTATGTTAAACAGATAATTGTCTTTCCTGTGCTACAGTTTCTTATGTATATTGGAGGTAAACTCTGTTGTGTTGGCCAGTGAGGGTTTTATTTGCTCCCGCACTGTTTAATCTCTTGGTTTTGTCGACCTGGCAGGAGAGAAGAAGTTTGTGTGCACAGAGTGCTCCAAGAGGTTCATGCGGAGCGATCACCTGGCCAAGCACATAAAGACTCACCAGAATAAAAAGGGGGGGATTCCCTCTTCCACGTCTCCGCTCACCACTGACGCCGCTGCCGACGGAACCACGATCATCCTCCAGACCACCCACGACCTCGTAGCCAATCAGGACATCCCTTTGCAGCTGGTCACCGTGGCGCCCAGTGAGGTCATGGAATGAGGTGGTGAATGGGGTGAGGTGGCTTTTTAGGAACTGGCCCGTCACAGGGACCTCTTGGGCTTTTCTCTTCCCCTCTTAGCTTTTTTGTTTGTTTGTTTGTTTGTTTTTTTACATATGAATATATACATAAATATATATGACAAATATATATATTTTAAGTAAGAGTTATCATGACTTTATGTTTGTTTTTTGCAGTCTTTTTATAGGCAGGCAAAAACAAACATTAAAATGTGGTTGCTATGTACACACGCGTAAACACACACACACGAAAACATGCATTAACACTCAAACACCAACATAAATACTCAACACAATGAAATGCCTTATTTTGTATCATACTCTTGTATAAAATGCTGGAGGTGCATGTGTTATTTTAAGCTTTGCAGATGATGTAACTGTAACAGATAAATGTGTTTGTGAAACGAAGATGAGGGAGAGGAGGAGATTTTGGAAGTAGATCTCTCCGAGATGGTTGAATTGTGGTCTCAGGAGAGTTCTGACTAAACCGAGCGCTGTCTTTGAAGCATCAGTTTGACGTTTTGGAAATGCGCATATTCACTTTCTTGCAGAGAGTGAGATTAGTAGTTTATTACCGCTGTCATGTTTGTGGGGGAAATATGAAGCTGCCACCTTCTTAGCTTAGCACAAAGACTGGAAACGGAGGAATCTGTCTGAAGGTGACTAGATCTACCTGATCTTAATGCTAAGGCTCATTAATCAACATGTCGTAACTTGTTTATTTAAACTGACGTTAAAAACAAATAGTATTCCAAACTATTTGCCTGGAAGCCAGTGGAGGAAGTGACTGTTCCCAGACCGGTAGTAGTAAAAAAGTACCTGTTTATGTACAGAGTAAACAGCAACGTGTGCAGCTTTACAGGTGCTGGGAAGGTGCGTGGTGTTCCCTCCCTGCAGCCAGTCTTCATGGTAAACAAAGCTAACAGCTGCTGCTGGTCTTCAGTTCTCTGCAAGAAAGTGAATATGTGTAGAACTGCTCCTTTAATAGGCGTGGAGCAGTTGGTCAGTCACAGCCCACAGGTGTTGCTGATGTCATCTTGGGCTGCTTCAAAGACAGCAGGGGCTCAGGTGGAGGTCACAGCAGAACGACAGTGCCACTGCTGGCTGATCTCAACTTGTTTTCCACCTCGATGGGGGAAAATAGATGCAAACCGCTCTGAGAAAGGGCAACTTTTTCCAGCCTCTGGTCAGTCTGAACAGGATGTCTCATCTGTCTTCACGAGCATGTCAGCTGCTGTGCTGGTCTACATCAAAACACAACTTTTTTTTTTTTTTTTTTTTAAACTTTCCTTTTGAATATTTTTGTTGTAAATTCACATTGTATTCCAACTGTCTGTCTGTTCGCTGATCTGGGTGTTGTCTCAGTTGAAGCAATGGTGAATATAGAGTTTTAAAGTGGAGATTTCTTCATTGTTGTCAGCTGCCGGAGGAGAAATTCACCAATGTTGCCATGTGAAGAAAACAAGATGCAACAAATCAGCAAAGCCCCCAAGAGTGTTTTTTTTTTTTGTCATCACCATTCCAGTTGGACACCAGATGACGTGGGATTAGTTTTGCAATAACGGCTCTGCTGGTAATTCAGACCAGATGTTACTCAAGTCAAAAGGAAAACAATCATGCCATTATTTTTTTTTTTTATTTTATTTTAATTGTAACCTCTTCCTCAGTTTGTCCTTTTGTTTGTAGTATTCATTTACATGTATATTATCTTATTTTCACATTGTTTATAGAAGCCATTACTTAGTTAACTGAATTTGTTGTATCAAAACCTTAAGTGATTTTTTTTTTTTTAAAGAATTGATGTAAAAATTGAATGTTACCTTTTTGTAAAAGCTTTTTTCAAATGGATCACAATAAAAGTCTGAAACCCTCCAGTAACAGGATTCTGTGTGTTGAGGGCAGCATTATTGTAGCGTTACAGGAACATACTAACCCTAAAAGGAAAGCACCAGCTCAGTGGCACCAGCAAAATTTTCAGTTTGGACAAAGTTTCATGCACATGTTAAGGTTACTCAGGAAACACTAATGTTCATTTTACGGTCATTAAGGTAAATAATTTTTCTTTTGGTAATCAGAGGAGCACGTGTGTGTGTGTATAAATATATATATATATATATACACACACACACACACACACACACACACACACACACATAAACAAAATACTATCTAGACAATCTGACATACACTGAGATTTTTATTTAACAAAAAAAATCTTACAGCTGAAAGGATAATGACAAAACCATGGCTGTTATTAAAAAAGAGAAAAGTATTTTTAGCCAAACTGTATCGTCATGGCTTCTTTTACAGTAGCACAGACTCGATAAGATAAAGTCCAGTCTCTTCTGAGTCACACTTTACGCTGCAATCTGCACAAGTTTCAACATCTTTCCCTGAGTCACAGTGACACTTATATTTCCTAAGAAACTGGGGAGTCAATCCAGCCTTCTTTTTTTTCCATTTCCATGTCAAATACCAACAATTAGGTGTCAACACTGACTTCAAAATTCCTTACACGTTCCCCTACAAGTGCTGTACAAGTTTGGATTGGACGTTAAACAACTCTTAAAAAACTCAGCTGTATTGTAATGTTCCAGATTTGTTTTCCATTTTCCAAATATCTCAAACAGGACTGGAAGAAACACAATATTGTTTTACAAAATTCTCTTGCAAAATGTGTTGATTAGTTTTTTTTTTTGTTTTTTTTTTGCCATATCGATTGAAAAAACATTCTGGCCAGTCCTGCGGTGAGGAAATCAGCAAACAGCTTTAAAATAAGGTTTAACCAGTGAGTGAGCAGAAATCCTTCCCACCACCAGATGTTTGGTTTGTCAGAGATAAAAAAAAAAAAAAAACTCAAGTTAACCAGCAGGGAGAGTTTGAGTCCATCTCCCTTTGTGCTATAACCACAACCAGAACCAGAATCAGTGCAACATTCACAGACCAACACCTCACAGGGGAAACAAAAACTATACTGAAAAATAGAGAATTTATGTTTCGCTTCACAAAATACATCCTCACTTTTTGCACAGAGGTGGACAGAAAAACCTCTTCAACCTGGTCACTAGAGTGCTCCAGCATATATTAAAAACAAAAACAGGACAACGCACTGGGTTGTGGTCAGTCTGTGAGCAGTCCTCGAGGCATGAGAGGAGCCTCGTCATGAAGCAGACTCTTTAAACAGAGTCCAGTTCACTGCCTCATCACACTGTTCACAGCTCTGTGTGAACATCTGACAGAGAGACAAAACAGGGGAGAAACATTAGTCAGTGTGATTGATGCATAGGCTGTACCTGCGTGTGTCTGCTGGGGGTCGTGGGTACCTGCGCCTTGTGGCTTTGTTCCTTCCTGGACTCGTGTCTGCAGACGTTTAATCTCTTGGTCGTAATCGGTCCACTCGGCCACGATCCTCACTGCAGCCTGAAGCTTGGGCTCCTTGGTCATGGGGTTGTTACACTGAAAGCAGGAAAAATGAGAAAATGAATAAGCAGTTGTAAAATAAATAAATAAATAAATAATTCTAGCACTCTTCACACTTTTACTCCATCATTTCTCAAACTGTTATGTGTGTTGGCAAACCTGGACAGTAGAGAACAGCATACCCAACTCAGTGTTCACGTAGTGTTAAACTGCCTGATCTCCTGCATATTTTTCTTCTTTAAATGTAAATCACTTAATTCATTCAAAAACTCAGTGCCCTACAATTACATCCTCTAAGCTTCTCTGCCCTCTTGTGGCTGTTAGGAGACATGGCACCCCAGCATGCCTTTTTGCTGAACTGTATAGGTCTATCAACATCCACATTTTATTTCATCCTGATCTTATTGGTCCTGATATACACAGACTGTTGTTACCAGGTCTATTGTCTTGGCGCTTTTCTTGGAGCTGTCGTCACACCAGGTCTCACACCACAGCCACTCCTGAGGCAGAGACTTGATGGGCACCTGGTGGATCATGTTGTTGGGCAGATCCTGGAAAAAAAAAAATAAAACGGGCAAACCAATGAACGACGCAGGATTTCACACCCCCAATGCAATTTTATCAGCTTTTCATGTGCCTCATTCATTCTGATCACAGAATGGCACATTGTCTATTAATCAATAACCAAAAGTTGTTAGTCATGATAAACCAAGAGCTTCACATGATCATGGGAAGGAGCATCTGCATCAACATAATCTTTATGTTTTTTGGCAGTTGTGTGATAATGCAGTATCGCCAGGTTAAGTGTTCAAGGATGTTAGAGAGTGAGATATGAAATTCAGCTGCTGAACAGCAGTGAAAACACTTGGTGTGAAAACACAAGAACCTGGAGAGAAAAGAAGTAAATACAAAGATTATAAAGAGAATCAGATTAATTTCTAAGACTTCTGAAAAAGGCTACTGCTTAACAACCACCTGTCAAACCTAATTACAGTTTCCTTGAACACAATTTTCCAGCAGTTTCTTCTGCCACTACACAATTACAATACCAGACAAAAACTAAAAGCAACAAAATATTTAGTCTGATAGTTTTAGTCTTTGTCTTACTGTTAAACTAATATAAAAACAAATGCTTTGAAAATGCCTGGTGATCATGTGAACTCTGCTGTTATTGTATGAATACATAACTCTATACACCATGCAAACATAACAAAGCAAGCTGATAAAAAGCATCTTTGACTTTGGGTGTACACATTCGTAACTGGACAGTTACAGACCTGGTCCAGGTTGGAAAGGCTGTTTGGGTCTTGGCTGAGTCCCTGGTACTGTCCTCTGAGCCGGTCTCCTGCAGCTATTTTTCGGAACTTCTTCAAGTCGACAACATACAGGGCGCTGCAGAGGATAAATGACAGTCACAATATGCATGAAAGCATAGAAAACAGGCTGGAAAAGACTAAGAAGTGCCTGTGCATGTGTGTGTGTTTGAGGGCGATAAGACGTTTGACACGGGGCTGACTTGAGCTCTACACTGCAGCTGAACTATCAGCATGTACCTGATGTGGTATTTGCGTCCAGCGAGGTGGCTCGCCCAGTAGCCAGACTTCCAGAAGCGGTAGCCATCCATCTCCCGCCGGCTCTCGCAGAACGGAGTGTAACCGTATGGAGCTCCTTCCAGATCAAAGTCACGCAGCTCTTTCAGGTCTGTACGCACAATCTGAAGGCGGATGAGGCACAAACAGAACATTAGGTTCACGTTAGGGCAGCTACTAATCAGTATTTTTATTGACTGTGTTTACAAAATGACCAAAAATTACATTTTTCCAGAGCCTGAAATCTAGAAAAGTTCAAATTGCTTGTTTAGCCCAGCAATTACTTGTTATCAGCCTAAGAGATGAAGAGTAAAACAAAAGAATATCTGGACAGTGGCAGGATGAATGCCAGGGTTTGTACAGCTAGGTATGAATTAACCTGGTCAGCATCCACAAACAGGATCTTGTCGACAGCGAGTGGAAACAGCACGTCCAGGAACAGGATCTTGTAGCCCCAGATGATCCTCTGCTTCTCAGTCTGTTGGTGTAACCAGCGGGGCCACTTATACTGGACCAGCTCGTACTGGAAACCATATTCCTTCGCCATGTAGGGAATGAACTCCTGCAGAAAAATAGAGCTGTCATTTTGCGTATTAGGGATGAATTAATTTGGTTTTATGAATTAAGGGCTGAGTGATGGCAGCATTTCTATTACGTCATCAATAAATCACAATGTTCAGTATAAACATGGTGAGCTCCATCTGCTGATTGAGGTTTTTAAAATATCCTGTTTATCTATTGTACATGTACCTTTATACTACAGAACTAGCGATTTTCAGATCTCCTGTTTGAAGTTCATCAGAGAAAATCTCCATCTCAATGATGAGATTCCAGCTGATTTTTAAAGTAACAGCCTGTGGGTGGAAAAAAAATCCTACCTTGAAAGTCGGGGACAGGTAGTTCTTGAGGAACCAGAACTTGACAGGAGTTTTGGTATTCTTCAGAACTGACAGCATCATGATCCTGAGGGGGAAGATGAATAACATTAGAAGACTGGTGACAACAGAGCTGGGAGAACAAAGGTAGTAAAATCGACAAAGTCTTTGTGCACATAAGAAGTAGGGATGTTAGTTTTCAAGAATTTTGGTTGATAAAATGATCCCCTTTTCTTTGTCTGGTCACATCTCTGACACTCACCTGAGGAACCTCTCATACAGATGCCCAGAGGCCACAGAAAAGATGTTGATCACATCATCTTTCTCTTGCTTTGGTTCCTCCGTCTTCCCTCCACCTGTGAACCCTCTGTAAACAGAAAATTACAAAATATATGGAAGTCTATAACCTCAGCTGAAAATTAGAACAAAATGGGCAGGGTCCTAAGTTTGATGCAGAAATATCTGTTATGCTTTCATCCACACACTTGCAAGATTAAGCTGGTAGATGAGTGATAATGTGAAACTTTGTACCTTTGTACATGTACTGGTTGAACAAAATCATTTGAAAAGCAAAGGCAGGTGTAGCTGTGCATATGATATTGCCCTAAAATATGAACTGGGATTTATAAATTCAACCAAATTCTGTGAGGATTTATAGGAGACTTTTATTTTGAAGGGTACTGATAGCACTGCTCATCTACAGGTGAGAGGGATCCCTAGGCAGATAGATCGATAGATCCCTGTAAGTATTCCTAATAAATTTCTGTTGTAGAAAATCCACGTTCATGTATGCATGTCATGCACAGCACAGCAGGTTTGAACTAAAGCTGTACCTGGTCAGAGATTTCCAGAAGCCAGTGTCGTTTTCCTCAGTCCCATCGCTCAGCAGCTCCTCATTCAACTTGTCTGGTTTCTTCTGGACCTGAGAAGCAGATTTTTTCTTTTAACCAGCTAAATATGTTTTGGGAATGTTGTCCATGCAGCTGACTCAGACTTTAAATATTTCTTTCTACTATTTAACTGATAATCACGATTATCTCTCAGCATCTAATGTGAAAGAAAGAACCACCTATTAGGAACAGCAGCAACAGTTTAGGACGCTATTTAGAAATGTGATGTCGGTTCTGTGCAGCAGCTTGTGGTAGGTTTGTTACAGGGTGCATGCATACTGCATGAAGAGATGTAGAGCAATCTACATATATTTCTTAGATAAACATTTTACACACTGAGGCTTATGACTATTTGCTGACAAATGAAAGTAAATATGAGCCATACCCTCTAAGGAAAATCATACTTCAGGAAAAAAAATTCCACTCAACCAAATGGATCCTGAATCCATGGAAATAGGACATTTACATTTTCATTACTGCATTTATTCGCCCCTGTATTCATTATTTCACTTTTTTATAAATGTATTTCCACACTCATTTCATTTTTAAATGAATCATATTCAGTCCATTAAACATTACGACAAATGTATTCTGTGGAACACGGTAAAATACAAAGAGGTGGGTTTCATGCAGTTTTGTTTGTAGTTCAGAAGCATGTCTTCATGTGGTCACATCCATATGTAAATGTGAAATTTAACCCATGTAATTTATGTAAATACTATATGCATGATTAAAGGACTCAACACAGACTGGAGTCTTTTCTACTTATTAGAATTCATGAGTAAACAGACATTGAGGTGACTGAAAATGTATTTAAGGACAAAACTGAACCAGTCTGACTGTGTTGAAGGGCGTATTCCTATCACTGACTCCATGCTATGGCGCCAGACACTCATCACTTCATCACAACTGAACTGACCTTGACTTTAATGATCCTGCCCTTGAAGTTGTTCAGCACCACAATAATATCATCCGAGTCTGCTGGAGAGTCCGTGCCGTCATGGCTGAAATGGTAAGAAAAAGGTCAGAACAGAAAATTTACAACTACTTTGTACATCTAGGAGTCAAAGCATGTGTTGATTTTTTTTAAAAAAAGGTAAAAGGATGCTTGAAATCTGAGGTTAGACCAGTTCTCCACCTTCTCACCTGTAAATCTTGTATATTTCATCAGAGCGTCCTTTCCTCAGCTTCAGGATCCAGGCGCCTGGATTGGCCTTCAGCTGGAAATAACCCTATAGAGCACAGGAGGAGGTTTACAGCATTTGGGACTTTGAAATAAAAGAAACATTCAAACAGAAAGTCAAAAAATCTACTGTTTATCATGTGGGAAATTGTGGTGGAAGCACTTAGATGATGGAAACTGTTTGGTTTAAAGAGGTAAACAATAAGACAGGATGAGCGCTGGACTCTAAAAGCTTACCAGGTTTGCCATGACAATAGTGTCCACAATAACCGGCTCAGAGGCAGTTCCCAGGGTGAACTGGAGGCCACGTGGCGGCTGACCTGAGCTGACATCAAAACAGTGGCCTTCCAGCAAAAGATGCTCTAACTCATACTCTGCTGCAACAATATTCTCCACCTGCAAACACCAGAGGAGTCAACATCAGTCACCTGTATTTGTGTAGCCTATCAAGGTCCTGGGAACACAGTAGCAATGCTTTCCAAAAAAATAAATAATTAAAAAAAGTAAATGAAAAATGAATTCAGGGAAGTTATTCAGTGGGCCTAAGTGGTACAATAGCAGAGTTTATAACAAAAATCCATAAAACTCTGAGATTCACTTTTTAAATATTTTATAATTACTGATCTTGACTGAACCCAGACAGATTTCTGTACCTCCTGCAGGTAGATGTTGTCCAGGTCATATCGGGTGTGCACAGACTCCACCATCCAGCTCTCTGGGGTGTTGAGGTTCAGAGTGAAGAGAGGAGACTGAGGCATGTCCAAGAACTTAGCCATGGGGCCCGGGGCGAAACTACCATCGGCCTGAAACACCACCTCTGGCTCCAACACGTAACGGTAAAAACTAGAAGATGACACAGGGGAAGCACTTGTTACACATTAGTCAAACTTTTATTGCAGCTGCAGGTCCTCAAACTGGCAAAGCTCAAAGAACTTTAACAAGAGAGCTACACAGTATTAGAATATTTATGAATCCAGTGTCTCATTTAAAGTAAAAAGATAGATATACGGGGAAACGACAAGAGAGAAGGCAGAGAACAAGGAGTTGGACACATTAGTTAGCCCATTTGCATGACTAGGATAGTTTGACCATTGAGTCTGTCCAGAAACAGCTCAGGCTCAGAGGTCTCACCTCTTTAGAGGCAGGTCTGACAGCTTGGACTGACAGTTCATGAAGACACGTAAGTTGATGTTTATCAGCTGCTTCAGAACCTGCATGTTAGAGAGGACAATGGGATGTGGTCAAAGAGAAGTCAAATCAGTCAACTCATCAGAAAGACAAACAGGAAAAAGGTCAATGATCCAGTTTAAATATGTACCACATTCAACCTACCAATAGGAGTGGAGCTAGTTTTTGTGCGTCCCTGGTTACTGGGTCCACCACGGCAACAACATCAAAGTACACATCTCCCTCTTTAGGACGGATCTTCACGGCACTGCAGAAAATCAGAAAACCAGTTATCAAGCCTTTTTTCCCTGCATGTAAACTGACTTTTTAACATTGACTCTGCTGACAACCCCAGAGAATAAATAAGACCTGCTGAAACTATTATAACTTTACCTGTAGCGGTCATCAGCAAAGCCATATTCTACCCGGGCTTCTCCTTTGGGCTGGGAGGAGAGCAGAGCATCCACCTTCATCACAAGGTCACTGGCCCTGAGAAAACCCCCACGTTAACGCTCAAAACTCAATGTATCTTTGAAAACATGACTAAACGAGGTTGCTGAAGGAGTCGGAGGATTCAACTTCGTGATAGTGAAATAAAATACCTGTCCTCTTCAATTCCAAACTGTTGGATTTTGCTTTTGATTCGCTCCCCTGATGTCTTCAGGATGATGCTCTCCAAAAGCAGGAAGTCATCCTGGTTAAACACCTCCTCCTCCTCCAGTGGACCTATGATCTGGAAAGCAGCAAAAGGTGTATATATGTATAGATACATAGCGGTTACGTTGTTCATCATGCACCTGTATTTTTAGTTCTTTTAACAGTAAGAGACAAGACTGTGACTCACTCTTCCATTGCTGATAACTGCTCTCTGTCCTCTCTTCAGTTTGAGCACGTCTCGGCAGTAGGCAGCGTGGGAGAGCAGGAAGCCAAATTTGGGACCTTCATATGCAGCCTTGAACAATGGCACATCCATACCCTGAAGGCAAAAACAGATAACATGTAGGCGGTTGATTAAAAAGTAAAATTAAGAGTAAAAATAAGGAGGGCAAAATGTTCAGTCACGAGGCCAAACAGCTTTCCACAAAAACAAGAGAAAACAGGATCATTTTAAAGCACAGTAGTTCAGACACTTAAATATTTTCAAGACCCAGTGTAGATAAGTGAAGTTGTCCTCTCACCCCAACAGCAAACTCTCTGATGTCGACTCCCTTCTCCAGAGCAGCAGCTGCTTCTTCTTTAGCCATCTTGGTGATGAAGTTCTTTGCATTGTTGGCAGTCTGTGTCTGCATGGCAGCCCAGATGGCTCTGGCCACGCGGCTCGTCTCAGCAGACACACCAGCTGACGGGTTGTTGATCATCCCCAGCCGCACGTTGTTGCTGGTTTTCTGTTGCAGAGCAGGTCAGAGTTAGGGAGGGGGGATTTGCCACTGGATTAAAGGTAAACTAGCACAACAGTATTACAACATTCACTGGTAGTAAAAAGTACAATGAATGAACTTGTGTCTGATCTTGTGTCTGATCTTTGAAACACATGAGCCTCCTACTCCTTTGTCAGATCTAATGGTCATGGTAACTATTGCACATCATTAACAGTGATCTGGATTATGGTTTGAGACATGGCAGGGCTAAGACATGGTTATAGTCAATGTCACAATACTAAGAGTATTTTATATATATGACATAGAAAGTAAAAATAACCCAAACTGCACATAATATAATAAAATTGATGATTAATGTCATATTTTACTGTCAATTATGAAACTTCTAAAACATATTTGTTTGTGTTTCAAAACACAGAAATGCCCTGACATGTTTGGAAGAAGAAAGTCAAAGCAAAAACCCTCATCACCTTTTGATTAAAGATATAAAGGATGTGACTGCAATCATGGATATAAATTATTCACAACTAATCATTTTCAACTGGCATCCTATTTAGGGAATTCATGGGAGCTCGGGAGTTGAACCTCGTTTAAGTGGGGGATGATGACAATGGCATGATTATAATGATGATTACAATGATCTGTTTATGTATTTATTTTATTTCTTTATTTTTTTTAGAAGGAATATTTGAAAAATCATGTGACTGGCCTGTTGCAGTTTCCTTGTAGAAAGGAATCTCTTATATTGTTTAGATTTGACGTAAAAAATTGTGTAAAATTTCAATAAAATTCAATTCATTCATTCAATCACAATATAATTCCAACAAAATTCACCGCCTCATGGTCCAGGCCAGAGACTGTATAGTAACGCATTGTGTACCATGTGTTTGATGGCATCGTAAAGGAGCTGGCGTCCTGAGGGTTTGTCAAAGTCTCCGACCACCCAGAAGGTCACAGGGCGGATGTAGCCATCATCTGACCACCGCAGAAGAAGAGAGATGGAGCATTAGGATAAGTTACTGATGTGATGCTACACAGGTTAACTTATGAGGCAAAGGTGATGAGTTGTGATGTTTGTGGACATAAGTGTGGCAAATCAGACACAAATCTACATGGGTAGCATATTGGGCCGGAAGAAACAAACGAGTATTAAAATGTATTCTTGCTTTTCTCTACTCCAAATGTTGCTTCTTTCTCAGAACCCTTTTGTCAATTCCAAACATCAGATTAAACAGCATCTCATTCCCCATGCAGATGCACCTAATGAACCGTCATGCTCTCCTTCAGAAAGATGGACTAAACAAAGTTAGTTCAGCGGTTACGTAAACACATTTTTAGTGATTATACTTCAGAGCCTGTAATGGACAATCATCACATGCGTAAATTAGTCACTTGTGTCCTCTGAGAAATGCAACACAGATGGAGGGAATGGTGGTGAATACAAACACAAACTCTGATACTCTTCGAGCAGTGTTGTTCACAGAAAACAGAAAAAAGAGCAAGTGAGGAGGAGAGGGAATAATGTGGTGGGAAAAGGTGATTACCATGCCTGTTGGTGGTGGTCATCCCTGATGCAGAAAACATTTTAAAACACATTAATAAGAGGAGGGAGAGGAGGAGGAAAAGACAGAAGGAGAATACATGAAGAGGGAGTTCAGGCTTGAAGATGATTAAACTATCTTCATTAGGAAAATTTGCTTCCATTCACGGTTTTTATGAGCTCATTTGAGGCTGTCGTGCACAGTTTTACCTTTCTTAGTCATGTAGTTCATGCTGTTGGCCACGGCGGTGCTCTTCTCTGTGGTGTCCAGAGTCGAGAAGCGAGCGTAATCATCTACAAAGTAATTATCTGGAAAAAGAGAACAGGAGTCAAATGGAGATCATGCAGCAAATGTCAAATATGATATTTTTGGAAAAAGTGGAAATACAACAGGAAGTTGGAAAATAATCTTTTAAAACTGCTCTGAGACATATTAGGAACTTTTTCTTTAAAAACTAGGTTCCATATATTATGGGAGGGGGCCAAGATTGGCATAAAATTATTGGAAAGTGTATTAATAAAAACTGATGAGGGAGAAGTGACAGAAATCTGAAAAGCTTTAGAGAATAACAACATGTCTACTCAAAATGTGTCAGCCGTTCATGTCATATACGTAAGGAACAGATACGGCTGTAATTCAATCAGCTGTAATGGCTCTATTTTCCCGTGTTTATGCATGTAAAAAAAACTGCTGTTTCTGTTCAACTGTCAAGTCTTCAAGGTGTCACTGTCAGGCTTCAATATCAGATCATTAGGTAAAAATAACACTGGTACATCAGTCAACCTTCATCCTGCACTGCACAACTATTCTAGAACAAAAAAAAAACAAGTTGGTGATGATGAATATTTACATAAAAATAAATATTACAGTAAAATTACTGCTTATATCCAGATTCTATATGTCAGCTACTCACTGGTAGAAGAGAGGTCCAGGTATGTTCTGCTGGTAGACAGCACTCTAGGGTTGATGCGAGGGACAACATTGGGCTGGTTCATGATGAAGTCCACCACATCGTGATCTGTTGCCAGCTCGCCCTTCAAGCCACATGAGCACAGATTCAGGATGATAAAGCGAGTAAATCAGTGGGGGCTTTCTTCACTGTTACTGCAAATCTGACAGTGATGCAGCAGATCCTTGTCTGCCTGCTTTTCACCCCCACAGTCACAGTTAAGAAAGCGTTCGAGTGTTAATAGCTTTTTTACTGCAGTTACTGGTGCTTGTGTATTGAATGAAAGGTTTTCATCCAACAAGATCGAATTAAACATTAAAGAGGAGAAAACAAGAGCGATAACTAACACTCTGCTCACCACTAAGATTGGTATAGCAATCAAACACTAACTGTGCTGAAATGCCTTGGAAACAGATTTCGCTCATCTGAGTGCTGGGGCAACATTAAAAAAAAGGAGAGAACAAGAGAAACATTGCTCCCAAGGTCCTGCCTAAAACAGAATTTATTTTATGACTACAATCTCAGACGGTGCACCATCTCTTTTCAATAGCTCAACTTAAGAGAAACTAACAATCTACAGCTCATCTACTCATTTCATAACACAAATGAATAGCCCCAGTGTATTATAACTATTTGTGCAAAGTCAGTGAGAAAACAAATGTTGGCCGTCTTAATATGAGCACATCTGGAATATGTGTAAGGACCAGCACACTGAACACTGTTCTGAGAGGTGCACACTATGTACTTTTGTCTGCTCATGTCTGCAGTCATTAGTTATTTTTGTTAACTTATCTGCATTGAAAACTGATTTTTATCTACATCAATATAAAAACAAAACAAAATGTAAGACATCAAATATTGATCTCTAATGAAAATAATAGTTTTGAAGACACTGATGAGAAACTCATAGTTAAGTCAACTGTGACTGTTTATCAGTGTATGTGTGTGTGTGTGCTTTAACTGACCAAGTAAACAGCTCTCTGATAGAAGGAGGTCGTCTCCAGGATCTTTTGCATGGTGACTGTCTCCAGTTCGTCCGGGTCCAGCTGTTCACGCTGGTAAGGTATGCCATTGTACGTGACCACAGGCAATGGGCCCACACCTGTCTGCTCATAGTATGCCCGCCCTTCCTGGATGGTGACAAAGGAGTATTAGTAGAAGAGTCTCAAAAATATAACTGTCTTAGAAGATAAGCCTGGAAAAGTTAATCCATATTTTTACATCAAGCATGTTTTTGCCAAAAAACACTTAGGTAGCTGCAAACAAATCCACTTGTCTGGAAATAACTTCCTGTGCCAGGACCAAATTACTTTTCCTGATATATTTTCCCCATATAAATCTTCAAATACACTCCAGTGACAGTTCATAGGTTCAGTACACAACTGCATTTTATACTGATACGCAAACTTGGATACCTTCCCAGGTGGTCTACACTGTTCCACACTGACGATATGTAAATCTAAAGTGTTGTTGACTTTTTGTTTCCATGTTCTATTTCATGTTTTAATATTTATTATTTTTAATTTGTTATCTGTCAAAAGAGCTCCCTAATTATTAATTTGTTAGCCATATTACACTTTGCCATCCTTTATGCATGGAAAGCACAAATAACACTAAATAACAGGTTTGTATATAAAGACTATAAAAAGACGTGATGAAAATGACAAAAGGTGGCAGCTACTGTCACACTGTCACACTCGGCCATTCTCACCTTCCTGTTGCTGTCGTAACTAGAGTCAGCTCCCAGGATGCTGCTGACCTCTACGTAGGGAAATCTTTTCTCCAGAACTTTAACTACATCCCCAACACTCAACCGTCCACCGACAGGCACACGGTTAAACATCTGCAGAGAAAGGAGGAGATCGGATGGGACAGAGATGACAATGTTATTAACGTGAGTAGCCAATGTCAATGAAAACATAACATCTGTGCTATATTCATAGTTTGAACATCAACTCACTGAGATGACAGCTTCGAAAGCGCTCTGACTGTCCACCTCGTCACTGATGTAGTTGTAGGCACGGACCAGCGCCACACCCGCATCCTGCATACCGTCTATGTCATCTTCATTTGATACCACAAACACCAACCCAATCCTAAAACACACACCAAATATACTTCAAAACAAACTCTCATATATGTATTGGATGTTTAAGATGCAGTGTGTGTGTTGCCGCTTCATCAGTATTCAAACAAATGGACTCTCCCAAGACGACATGCAGGGAGTTATCAAAGGTCTTCCATGCTTGTCTGACAAAACTCCAGAATCAAAATAAAGTTTAACTACGTCTCCCAGAAGACTGCAGCTGCAGTTTCTGATTTTTTTGCAGTAACTGAGCAACATACTCTGAAATATTTATCAGAAAATATATTTATTGTCTAATGTATGAATAACCTTTTTTTAAGAAGTTTAGTCTACCATATCTCTGAATACACCAACCTGAGTGGGATGTTGTTAGTGTAAAACATCTCTGCAACACTCAGCAGCTCAGCAGCATTCTCCTGAGTTGGATCTAGAATAATCACCTGCAACCCAAACACACAAAACATAAACATTGATATCTTTCACACAGACTTAGATGCATTTCATTTCACAAGGGCTATGGATGTACCAGATTGTGGAAATTCTTGCGTATCTGTCTGATCACTCCAGGGAAGGTTGGCCTGAGCAGCTCCTGCACGTTGTAAGGCCATGAGCTGTACCTGTGGTCTGTCTCCAGGTTGTTAATCCACTAGAAAGGAAAGAAAATTGAAAGTAAAGATGAGAAGAGGTATAAAGAGCAGCCTGAGACCAAGAGCAGGCAAGTTTCAAGAAGAAATTACTGGCTTGAAACCTGATTGTAGTTTTCTTGCACAATAAAAATCTTTCCCAAGAACAACTCGTTTTATTTCAAGGACAGTTTGTGCAATTTTCTCATTTTCTGGACTTTTTCATGGCTCGAAAGCTGAATTAGAATTACAGCACTTTTCAAAATTTCAAGGACAAACTGATATAGCACAGCCATAACTGAGCAATCACACCTTTATAAAGGTGTTTGCACTTTTTTGTTCCCAGATTTAGCACTTAATAAGGGTGTGATTTCTCACACTGATGGCAGGGTTGCGGATGTCGACAGCATAGTCAGACTCAGAGGGCTGGACGTTGAGCTTCAGGATGTCATGGATGTAGGGTGTCTCGATCAGCAGAGAGCGCAGACCCTCCATCACCCTCGCCTCACTGCGCAGAACCTCAAACACACTGTAGGGAACAGATGAGTGTGTCACAGTGTAGCCATCTAAGGCAGGTGTGTATGTGTGTACTGAGATCATGAAGGTACAACATGGCTGTGAACATCTGGTTAAGTGAAGTGACAGATGTACTGCAGAGTGAGGGCTCATTAATTTAATTTTGAATACACAAATAAAAATGATTACTGCTTGTTTTAAATATAAATGTACAATGTATAATATTGTTGGGAGAAAGGGAATACAGTAATCAGAAATATGCTGTCAGTGTGCAATCACCGGGAATACCAACACTGCATTTCATTAATTTGAGAATGAGCCTTTTAAATCTACATAGTGAGTGGGTCTCCTTTCATGGAGGAAGCCATGTGCTGCCATGTTTCAACAGTAGCCTAGAATGGACAACCCAACAATGCTTTTAGAGAGTGAATCATGTTTTGTCCCTTATGCCTGGAAACAGTGGCAAGAGTAGTGCAAGTTGTGTTCAGAAAGCTGCATTCTGCAATCTCACCACTGGATGCTGCTAAATCCTTCCCATTTTACACACTGCACCCTAAACCTAAACATACTTACGAATCAGATTTAAAACCCTGCAATTTAACAGTTGCATTAGTGAACAATACATAAATGACTCAAAGTTTAGGAGGAGGCTAATACAATAATCAAATACAATTTTTTTCTATTTAAATTGATCAAAAATGCCAAATATCCTTGGGATTTAGGTTTTCAAATATGAGTATTTGCTATTTTATTAATCAGATATGATAAAACTCTCTCGGAGGTCAATTAATTACAATGCTCGACAGCAAATTGTCACAATTAGGAAATTGCTGATCAAGTATCAAAATAGCTGCCATAAATTTGCATCAATCAAGTAAGTGACTAATCACGGCAGCGGTAGAATATGATTTTATCGGATGCAAAAGGTTACTGTAAAGCAAATGCATTTCTGTGACGGAGACAGAAGAAATGAGATTTAACTGTATATTAATATATGGGTGTGAATATGTGTGTGTGTACCTGAAGATGTCTTGTGAGTCCAGATCTATATGCAGCCCATTGATGAACAAGGCTGAATCCCCTGGTTGCAGCCCCAGAGTCCCTTTGAAAAACTACAAAGAGAAACGTCAACATGACTAAATATACTGTTCACATCAAACCACAAAAGTCCCTATTGACCTCCAACTGAGCAGATCATCATGCTGAGCAGCACGTAACTTCTGGTCATCTCATAGTTAATTATATCATTAAACTAGAGGCAACAGTCAATACAAATCCGTAACGAGATGTGAGACAGCTCCAAACAAGCTCAGACAGGTTTGTTAAAAGTCAGTCTGTTTGGAGCTATCAAACCCCACAAAAAACAAATCTAATTATTAGAGAAAAGGTGTGAGCATATGTGTGCACAAGGCTGTGAGAAGCTGTTTGCATCTCTGCACAGGCAAAAGGAATGCCTCAAAGTTGTTCTGGCACAGTCAAATCTCATTACAGAAAGACAAAGACATCAGATTAATCATACTCCAGACACTGCAATTACAACAAGACATGATTAACACAAATATTGTTCCTCCCACTTAAATAGTGTGAGTGTGTGTTTGTGAGAGAGAAATGTCGGTGTGCAAGTGCATGTGTCCAAACTGCTTCAATCAATAATCATTTCTTGCTGCAGGACTCACTGCGCCTCCTGAATGAATCACCGATTCAGTAATTACGACGTTTGCTGCTCACCCCAACCACCCACCCAAACTCCTGTCTGCACACCAAGATAATGTGAACACAGCTCGTGGAGGAGCTGGGGTGGGGGCAGGCAGGAGGGAGTGGACGTGGAAAAAACACAACACAACACAACACAACACAACAAAAAAAAAACCTTTGACAAGAAAAAGGGGTGATTACCTATTCCATTAGCAGGGCAAAGCCAGACACATTGTAAGAAACTGAATGCTTTTCAAGTCAGATGTTGATTACAATTTATCACATTCTAAAAGGTGAGGGGAACAAAACAAAAACAGGAAGAGCTGTTCTCATTTTGAGATATTTCCCTAAAGACTAAGGCTAAAAGCCTGATTGTACTTGCGGCTGCATGCAATAATGTTATCTGTTTTTATTTATTGTTCTCTTTTATTGGGTTAGATTAGTAAACAGCTAAACCTAAATTATCCCAGACCTCTCTACAACAAGTACATCAGGAAGGTAAAAACTTGGGCATTATAGCCTTTTGGCGTTATTGTCACACACACACTCCTCCTGCAGATGTTACTACACCACCAAATGTGGATGAATCCAAAATAGTCCCAAACAGATGTACTATTCTTTAGCAACTTCAGCTAAAAGGTAGAACATTTCAGATATTTCAGGACATTATTTAGTCTAGCAATATATCTGAGACCTGCTATTAAAAGATGTACAGTACCGTGTAACAGTTTTAGGCACTAAAACTACACTGGGGATGTTTTTAATATAAATTACATAAATAGTTTTTTTTTGTATAAATTGACTGGATACAAATTGCAGTAAAGGGAACAAAAGACACCCAGAACTAATCAGTATTTGCAGCACTCTCCTTCAAACCAGACACCTGATGGTTTTGTGCGATAAGAATCTAAAACATCTAAAGTACCTCTGCACATTACTGTCATGTCTGCAGTAGGAATAAATAGGCTTGGGGCTGCATGAAACAGACACAGTAGGGAAGCTGGACAATTTGGTGAGATGAAAAAACAGTAAGGAAAACATAAAATATGGTAAGGCTCATCCTTTAATCACAGGTTGTTTTGTGTTAGAAGAAATACTAGAGGACAGTGAAAGGGACTAAAGAGGAAATAAAAGATGAATGGACAAACAAACATACCTTCTGATTTTCCTCTATCTCTTTACGAGTCTCGGAGTTGACCACCGTTTTAGTGATGGACCTGGAAGGAAAGGAAAATGGCAGACTGGACTGTAAAACCGCAGATTATCCCGTGTCTGTGTAAACAGAACCTCTAACAGCGGCTGTTTTTATGTATGCTTCCTCTATACCTGGCTTTGGTGGGGAAGTTCTGACTGAGGTCTTTCATTATGTTGAGGGCATCAACAGCAGGAGCTGCAAGAATACGAGCTGCTGTCTGGAAACTCAGATCTATGAAAGAAAACGCAGGTGGATGGGGAGGTAGGCAGAAAGGGCAAGAAAAACAAAAGAGATGAAGGGACAGAGGAGACACAAAGGACAGAGAGAGGCACAGAAAAAAAAATGAGAAAGTTTCAACAAAATAAAACCAGCAGGAGCATTGTCATAGCCTGCAGTCTGCATAAACTCAAAGGCTCAAGTTTCTAAAGAAAAACTTACCAAAGAAATAAAGAACAAGAAGAGCTTGGACAGCCAAGTGTTACTACAATAATAAACCTCCAATCTTTGATTTAACAAGTATAACAAGTACTTATAGCCAAGCCAGCACATATATGAGGTTGTATTTAGCCACTGCTGCTGTCTGCACCAAATGCTAACATCAGCATGTTAACACCATTACACTGACAATGCTGATGTTGAGCTGAAATAACATTTATAATGTTCCCAATCTTAATTTAGTTTAGAACTCATTTAAATTCAGTTAATTTACTGGTGATCAAGTTAATAGCTGATGAGAAAAATTCCTTCTGGACCAAAGACACTGCCATCCCTAGAGCCATGTTTCTAGCCAGGCTAAAAATTAATTAAAATCATTAATTAAAATCTTAAAGCATTTAAGACAAAATGTGAAAAAAAGACTAAAATATATACGCAGAGTGGCTTTCACTTTTTGCACACTTTGTTGTCTTGGTATGGTTGGATGACAAATCTTTTTGGATTTTTTTTTTTGCACATTTAAATTCAAAAGCTAAAGCCTCACATATTTATAAAAATACCTCAATTCAGTACTTTGCTTTGGTCTTGGGTCAATTTCTACAAGCTTAGCACATGTGGATTTGGGTAGTTTATCCCATTCTTTCTGGCAGATCCTCTCAAACTCACAGATGTCTGAACTGACATCTTCAGGTTCCTCCACAGATGTTCTTTGGGGTTTATGTTGGAACTTTTGCTCAGCCAATCAGCCTTGTCCTGAAGCCACCCCAGTGTTGTTTTGGCTGTTTGCTTCAGGTCAGTGTCAAGCAGAAAGGTCACCATCACCTCGGTGACAGCAGATTTTTTTTCCCAGCACTCACTCAGTTCAGTTTTTTGATTTTTCATATATTTGCAGAATTTCTCAAAACATGTTTTCACTTTGTCATGTCACAGGTTATTCAGTGTAGACCGATGGGCAAAATGGCAAAAATGAAACCTACAACACAATAAGGTGTGCAACAGCAGGGCATAGAGTCTGAATCCTTTCTGAAGCAACTATGCACAGTTTTTTTGGCTTACAAGGAAAGGGTGGGTTTAGTGAGGATTACTTCAATGTAGTGAGCATCTCTGTAATAGTGTTGTAGCCTCTGTGATTATTAGCCCCTGGAGGTCTCCCTGTCTTTGTAAACAGGCTGAGCTAATGAGTCCCAGAAGGGTAAAAGATAAAGACAGATGCCCACATCAGAGCCAAGCTCAACCCAGTCCCATCTCCTCACATCCTTCATTTACTACAATCAAAAGCAGCCTCATGTTTAAATTCTGACCACACCTACTGAAAAAAGTAAGATTCTTCATGTATGATTCAAAAAACATATTTCAACCAGGATTGCTAAAGAAAAATTACACCAACCTACTATATGTTTGAGGCAAGAAAATGAAACAAATTGAAAAGCACATGCAGTTATGTCTGAGATTTAATAGATGATGTAATCCTGATCAATAATGCTTTTATGTTGCAGCAGACAGTGCTCTCATATCTTCAAGATATTATGACTCAAATGTATCAAGAGGACACTGATCGACCACAGTCACTGATTACAAAACCTCAACGGATAAATTTTCTGCTGTAAGTTTTAGTCACTGATGCAGTGATCTCACTGTTAAAGCAGCAGAAGCAATATTTCATATTTATTATTTAATTATGATCAATGAAGAGGAAAAATACATAAATAAAAAATACTGAATCAACAGAAACAGTGAGACAAACTCTCACACTGAAATTAGTTTCAAAGCTATCAGTGCATGAAGTGTGATGTAAGGGATAATTAACAAGGAAATGTTTTAATCCTGCTTCCATTATAAGGAATCCAGTGTGTGTTTATGCTCAAACCAAAAGCTGTAAACATGAAGGCCGACAGGTAACTCAGATTAATTCCAGATTTGGTGATTTGGACTGGATCAAATCCAGTGATTTACAGCATGTTATGCAATGTGTTAATGTGCACTTTATGTGTTGACTTGTTGGTTAGTCCCAATATGTTCCAGAATAAGTGGTAGATGATGGATGGATGGATGTATGGATGGATGATACGACTGCAACTGGAACTTAAAAAATTCATGCAATTGTGTGATGATGTACATACAGTGCATATATTACCACGGTTAGCCCATAATCTTAATGAACACAGAGTTGAGCCTTAGTCCTGATGGTATACTTACAGGATCATAAAAATCAATTGCTTTAAAGTTTAAGTAACAGAAATAATGCCTGCTGTTAACAGCAAGCTGAGGAAGTATTTAGCTTTGCTCCAAGCACCAAGGGCCTCACAGTTTATTTCTGTTAGCCAGCCATGATGCTGGCTCTGTCATCCTTTTGTCACTCTGCTGTCAACAGCCTATTAAGTACAATGATTTATAACTGATGTAATACCAACACTCATAGGGAGACACTTCCTTTGCAGCCAGTTTGAATCGACAAATCCTACCGTATGTTTTGGAAGGAGACTCACCTTGCATTTGCCAAACTTTCAGAGGTGCCATTTCATTAGTGCTTTCTATTAAATGTTTCCTCAGCTCTTTTAATTGCTCTTTCAGTTCTGGATAGAGGGTCCTGGGGAAAGAACAAACAAACAATAAGAGAGCAAGTGACTCTGAAAAATGCCCACATTACTAATTACTAGAGAGCGGTTGGATTCACAGATAGATTTTGCTAGTTTAAAGATATAGAGTTATGTTTGCAACAAATAAACTGTGAAAGGAAAAGAACAAAGGAAACTGCTTGTCTAGTGTGAGAATGGTGCAGTTCCTGGAACTACTCCAAGCTCTGAATTTTTATCATAGGCTGACACAGAGCCACTCACTTGAGTTTGCCAAACAGAAATCCCTGGACCTCATCCACTGGATCATTCTCTCCGATCACTGTAGTGTTCACCTCCGCCCCTGAAACCACAATCAATTCACTTGTTATTTGCATCAGGACTCCCATGGGATTACACCATCACGGGACTGTGTGTATTGACGGTGTGTGCTTTTGTGTGTGTTCACCTTGGACTTGCGTGTCGTCCTTTGCCTTGTACTCCTGGCTTTTGATGGCCAGCTCCACTCCATACCCAGAGAGGTACACTTTCTTTGCACTTGGATTCTTGTTGGAAAGGAGGGAGCATTATAAAACATGACACAAAGACATTGCCCTTAACCCTAAAATGACAGCCTCATATTCCACAATGCATCTTAATATATCTCATAAGGATGTATTCAGCAAGGGCTTAAATGCATGTGTAATTCCATTAAAAAGAAACTGTCTTTTAGACAGCAATCAAGCTCTGATGCTCTTTTTTTTTTACAACTTTAATAATTTAAAATGTAATGTTTCAAATCTATATAACACTAAGTCAGCAGAAAAAAAAATGTTTGCCCATGTGACTTCCGTTGTTAACCTTTCTACATTCATTTTTATTTCTGCTGTAAAAAATAAAATTAATGCTATTTACAGCAGAAAAAACTACAAACACATGTAAACGCTGGCTCACAGTTTCTAAGTAGAGAGAACCAGCTGGTGCTTCCTAAACGCGGTGGACATTTACTGTCCCTTGATTGTCCCCAGGCTTTGAGGGGAAAAAAAGAAAAAGTGTTTAGTGTTACAACCTCTCTACTGCCTGGGCCTTCTATCCTTAACAGACAGATGGTTGGAATAATTTTGCATAATTACGGGGGAAACACTATCACCTTGCATGTGAGGGAAGAAGCATTTTAAACTTCAACTCTACACGAAAAATCAGAGAAGCAGCTTTCATCCCAGGTGTAAATGAGGAGCCCAATTAAACTGCAGAGTTTTTTAAGTTAAGGATAACAAAAAAAAAAAACATATACGCTTTTAACTTATCATCTTGCTGCATGTTTACTAAAAGGAATGTAGTTTTCCCACCAGCCATTCCCTGGTATGCTCATTTAGGGCTGCAACAAAAATTACTTTCATTAGCAATTACTCTGAAATGTACTTTCTTGATTAATTAATGAATTGTTTGGTCTGTAAAATGTCAGAATATAGTCACAGTTACACAAAGCCCAGGCTGAATGACATTAATGGCATATTTTGTTTTACCAAATGTCAAAAACCTCCTTAAAAAATAAAATAATAAATACACAGGAGATAAAGAAAAACAGCAAATAATGTCATGCAAAGGTAGAACCAGTGAACTTTGATTGACTGATTTCTTTTTTGGATTTTGGATTAGTTGGTTGACATTAATTATAAAACCAATTATTTATCAAAATAATAATAATAATTAATGTACTGTCAACCAACTAATCTCAATCTATCATCATCTATCTCTTATGCAAGAACAAAGCAACACTGCTTTTTCAATACATGTCCCTGTTTTAGCACAATGCACATGAATGTATATTATATTACCTAAAAGAGGAGATTTTGTTGTTGAAAGCTGTGACAACAGCTAATACAGTATGTGAACCTGCTGTAACTATCCAGTGCACAGAGCATACATGTGATATGGATGGTCTATAGCATTGCTGTCAACTTCCTTGTTAAACTGCTTATGAAATACTACAGTCCACATCCAAATCAACCTGATTTTGTGTTTGAGAAACACCTACAGGTAGGTAATGTCGAAGAACATAGGTCACCAGGCCTTCATGTGCTTTGGACGAAATGACTTGGTGAAGTATCTGGAAATCTGCCTTTCCAAACTCGGCATAGAGAATGACAACAGGAGCATCTGGGTTGGATCCTGCATATCTGTGATCGCCTTTGAAAAGGTACGGCTTTGGCCTGAAAAAGACAGGGAGTTCCGTCAGAAAAGGCAGTTCTTACTTTAAAGATTTCTAACTGTGATCTATTCTTGTGTTTACGTTTTAAGTTACCTTTCAGGTGCTGTTTTCAGCAGTGCTGTTAAACCTTCTGCATCACACGTCTTCTCACCATGAACACTGAAGAAAGCTGAGCAGCCAGATGGAGGAGGCTCATTGGACGCTATCTAAAAATCAAGTCAACACAAGACTATGATCCCCAGACTATGATGCATTTAAACCTTCAAAAACAAATTTTACATCATCCTCCAGGTACCTGTTGGAAGGAGTGTACTGTTGCAGAGTAGGCTCTGAGGGACAAGGCAAACTTCAGCATGTTCACCTGGACGGAGCTGAGCAAGGCACTGGCTTTCTTTACAATCAGGTCATAGTAGGCCTGATCTGTGTCTGAATGACAAACATACAGCGGTCATGTGTAAACACCATGTTGATATTGTTATGGGTATTTTCTCTGTATTTCTCCAACTTCCAAACACTGCTTCTTAAACCCTGTCACAGGTTCTGTTTCAATACAAGCAGGCACACAAATTAACCAAACTAAAATATTGTTGGCAGCTCTATTATATCATGCTATTGCTTGCATAAGTGCTTGACCAAAACACTGACACTGCATTTGCTGCTCAGAAACTTCCATACACATCATAAATTCAGCTGCAGCACAGACACTAAAAGTGAAAACTGGTCTAGAGAGACTGAAGCAGCTTTACTTTACCATCATGCTGTCCTTCTATGTTTTGATTGGCCTCAACAAAGTCCCAGAACTTCTCCTGGCTTTCTTCTGCCAGGAACTCACTGAGGAGAAAGATGTAAGTGGCAACTTCATAAGATGCCCATGTTTATACAACATACTTTGTGTATACTGTATGTAGCTTGTGAGTCATAAAATTCGATTTGGGCGGATAATGAACCTTGTGCTTGCCAAACTCAGAGTAGAGCGTTAACGCCAGCAAAGTACAACACCTGAATCTTTTAAATATTCAGAATCTTGTTCAAAGTCACATCAGCAAGAAAGAAGTTTAAACTCACTTAGAGGACTGTCGCAGTAATGACCCTACCAGCCCTCAGGACATTGATTTATCTATTATCTGCTTCCGAAATTTAATGTCTGATGTAACGTGGCCAAATGTCTGCTACTGCAGTCGAGCAGTGCAGCGTCATACCTGGCCTCCAACAACAGAGGAGTATCAGCCCATTTGGTTGTGAGGGTGGTGGTGACAGCTTTAGAGTCTGCTCCTGCAGACACTGCAACGAAAGGCGACAGCAGCAGGACCCACAGGAGCCACATTCTCAAGCCTATGCCAGGGAAAACAGTGGAGGGAGAAAGTAGGAAGCAGTGGCAAATGAGAGGAAGAATCTTGTGAATAAAAATAAAAATGTGTGCTGACAACAGGACTATAACTAGATCATATTGTGTTATTGAATCAAAAGTCTGCTCTAATGAGTGTTTTCTAGAGAGTGATTACCAATCAGCACAATTAGTTATTGAAGTTCTTGGTTTTAGTTTCCAGTCATGCTATATGTAACAATGGGACACTGGTAAATGTTTCAAACAGCACTATTTTGTGTTATTATATGTGATCTTGCACACATTTGTCATTTTGTGATATATCAATA
This sequence comes from Mastacembelus armatus, assembly GCF_900324485.2. Lineage (NCBI taxonomy): Eukaryota > Metazoa > Chordata > Actinopteri > Synbranchiformes > Mastacembelidae > Mastacembelus > Mastacembelus armatus. Next base: position 6,542,635 of record NC_046654.1, on the reverse strand, counting down.
TCAGAAAATATCCTTATTACCATAGTGAGACAGTTTTCACCCATACTGCCAAACAAGACAAAGTTGCCAAACACAGTAGGATACTGTTAATTTGCTGAACAACATCAACACTGCTCTAAGGCCTTTAGCCAAGGGATTTGATTTTTTGCAAATTCATTTCCAGTGACATTTCTGGAAAACAAAACGTAACTTGTTACAAGGGAATTCAACACAACGACAGATTAGTGCTGTTTTAAAGACAGTGGGTTGATTTGGTTTAGTTTTTTATGCTTTTTGCACTTTTTTACTTAAATTTATAATAAATAAAAATTTACTTGACCTAATTTCTCCATGTTACTTTCAGTAAAAAATATGGGGTCTGTAAAACAAACTTATCACAATTTTATCAGGAAATGTATCACACTAAAGTATGATGCTAACAAAGGTGGGTCCTTAATGTTTACTTTTTGACTTGTAAAGGACCCCTGTGATTTTCACTCACACATTCCCAAATAAAACTGCGTTGAATCAAATTACCACAAACTAACCGATGCACAGTGGATCTTTGCACTTGACTGAATCTTGGAGGGAACGGGGTACATACACAAAGGGTAGAGGTGGAGAATACAATAAAACAGAAGACTGTTTAGAGGATCTATGGGGGGGTTTCACTAGTAAACAAAAAGCTGGATGGTTTCTGTCCAATGGGAAACCTCAGCGTGTCTCCTCTGGCCAATGGGCGCTCAGATGGGACATCCGGACTGTTTCAATGACGATCCCCAAAGCTGTTACATTAGCTCCGATCATGTGCTAACTGTGTTAATGTTTACTGGTCTAGACAGTTTTATAGCCCGGGTTGTTGACACGCAGAGCCCGACAACAGGCTGTGAACTAACGCCACCTAAAAATAACACTCGCTAAAACGCCTCAGGAGCTAACGTTAGCTAACAACACGACACCAAATGAAACTACCTGGTTGTATTAGTTTCCGTTTACCCACAGTCAACTAATGACAATCCTCTCAGAAACAGCAAAAATCAGCCATAAAAAGCGGCCATTCATAGCTTAATCATGAAAAACGAAAGATTTATTCTCACCGAAGCCGGGTCCGTAACTTCCTACATCCATGATCTGCTGGGGCTGGTTTGGTCCTGACGCTCAGCCGGATTGGGTAACCACGAATGTTGCCTGTTCAAAATAGCTGAAACCATCCACAGTAAAACGTAACTTGAAGAAAAGCAGCACGTTTCTATGAGAGAAAACAACATGGGGAGACTGAATCTTATCAAGCAATTAACTTTTGCTGCCTAACCTCTGCTTCTCAATTTTTAATGGAATGCAGTATTTTTATACTCAAAATTTTCACTTGTATGATTTTTAGATACTAATACTAGCAAAAGGCATTTAAACCAAAGGATTGGTTTTTGGACCAACAATTATCTTGTATTTATTGCTCTTCTAACAGCACAATTATATTTCGCTTTAAAAGTAGTTAGACTATATTATAAACACAAATGCAAAAGACAAAAAAGGAATATTCCTCCTTGTATGTAAAATATAAATGACATGAGATCTGTGTTATCACTCACACAGCTGTTAAAGCACAGAACACATTACTGGATAGTTTCATATCTATATGTCTAATAGCTGTTTAGCAGTGGTCAGTGGATATTTGAATAAGGTAGGGGAAAAGTCCTCCAAACATACCATAACTTAATTAATTTAGGACAGGAAAAGTCAATATTTACTTAGATACACAAATCTCTGCAGATATAAATTTGAGTAAAAGTTACTTTTATGGAATTGGTCCATTTAATGCCTAATGGTAATGTCCAAATATTTATAGAAATTTATTTGAGTTGCAACATCTAAAAGCAGCTCTAAAGTGCCCACACTTGTTGTTACTTACTGTCTATGGTACACGATTACTGGATTAGGATAGTCCCCATATGGGTTTGTGTCAGTACATGTACAGTACGTAGGTGGAGTTGATGCATATATGTTTTGTTCTTAATTTGAGAAAACAGCACTGTATTAGTTTGAAAAACAACTCATGGAAATGAGATTTACTGTATTCACAATGTTATAGCCAAGGGAAATAAATCCCATATTTTGAATAAGCCAAAGCTTTCCCTTCATTTGACAGTATTTGTTGTGCACTAATGATAAAGTAGAGAAACTGAAACCCTTTCTTTAAATCTTTACCTTGAGTTTGTCTTGTATTCTGTATCTTTTTGGATGGACTGTCCCTGTGGGGAAGATTGGTAAAACATGCCAGACTCCCTTTCTACCTGTTTTGCAGTCTTGATAAAAAGGCCATGAACAGTACAGAGACACTGTCCCAGGGTATGAAGACATGGGTCTTGCGTTTTCATTTACTCGCTCTACAGCCTAAATTAAATTGGACAGCTGATCCTCCAGAGGGAGCAGTTCCAGGGTTTAATTTAACATTATATAAAAAGCAGCAACATTAATTATCCTGTTGGATTTGACCTTCACTTTTTTAAAGTGCGTGTGTGGACACTTCGCACATGAAGATGCACGCATGCACACACACACATACACGCAGAATACAACACAAAAATCAGCTGTAGCCCTCTGAGGACAGACCAGAAAGTCCTCACTAGACAGTCCCCAGAAGTAGTGGTAAACCGAGCCTCACAGACACACAGCAGGGTCTGTTCATCTGTCAAAAAGGTGACATCTTGAGATGAATTATGGGACATGGTTGTCATCTTCTCTGGGGTCACATACAAAATGGCGAACCCAGGCTGTAGGCTGTCTCTCCTCACAATATCACACGTCAGCCATTTTAGAGGTTGAAAGTCTCAACGGGGGACCAAAACGACCTCAATTAAACCTCCATTAATATTAATACATTTTGTCGTTTCACGTGAGTTGCTGCTAATTAAATGTGTCCCTGACTGTATAATGGGGGTCAGTCAGGGTCTCCTACATGAAGCTAATTCACCATATTACAGCCACTAAACACTGAGCTGGTTTGGGCTTAAATTGGGGCCAGTTGGAAAGAAGAGAGTTTTGTTTACTTTGGTGTTTGTGAAATGTACACACATAAAGACACTGATTCAGCAAAAGGAGAGTCAGTGTCTTAGTGGTACATAGCAGCTGAACACTACCTGCCTCGGAGGTTGACTTTTGTTCAGTTCTTTAATATCATGAGGGATGATTCAGTTTTGGGGGAGATTAGCCAAACCTGGAGAGGAAGGTCAGATAACAGCCCCACATGTCCAATCTAATCATATTTATTTTTTTGCTGAAAGAAAAATGTGCACTTCCCCAGTATGTTTTCTCAGTGCCCTCTGCATTTACTTTCTGACAAAACAGGGCATTGAAACTCTGCAAATTGTTTGTGTATAGAGATTTATCCATATTGTATATTTGATGATGAAGGTCTAAGCCATGCCACTGCTGGAAACAACTCAACCGGAGACAAAAGACCAAACACCATTGTGACCAGTGCCAGTGCCAGTGCCAGCAGGGCAATCCTCCAGAACTACAATAGCCTGGCTCTGATGCATGTAAGAGAAGCACTCCATATGAACTTATCTGCAGAATTCCATGCTCAAAATAAGCAATAATAATGCCAGAGCTTCTTTGTTTGCATGAAAGAAGCATGGGACCAGCAGTGAGGAGCTGTAGCCAGTTTGACCTCCTAATAGTGGAATGCAGCCAGAGTCCATACAATTACTCAAGTCAGATTCCCATTCCCACTAAAGGAGTGAGCAAGCACTTTCTCTAAAACACTCACATGCACACGTTCAGTCACAGCCCTCTGCAGTAGCTGAGCCATTATTGTTTGTTTAGTCCAACTGCACTTGAAATGAGAGCGACCCTGAGCTATGGGGAGGATTAAATACTGCGTTCAGTCCAGTACACCATGTACCAGCTGCCAGAGAGGCTCCACAGCCTGTCTTTTTTCTCCTGCTCCCCCTCATTTTCCTCATTCTCTGTTCATATATCAGGCACAAAAACCTCCTCTCTTTCCTCCAGTCTTGCATAAAGGCCCACTGTGATTCCTCATCTCCCTTACACTTTTGCTCTTGTCGCGCTGTCGGCCTGTTCTGATCTCCCTCCAGCCAATTGCCTTTGCTCGTCGCTGCCCAGGAAAATTATTTTTCTGTCTTGCCTTCAGGGGTCAAAGTTGAAGCTCAGCGGACTGTTGATGAGACAAGGCGAAGGCCTGTGCTCTGCTCCCTCTCCCTTTTGTGATCAGACAAGGACAGAGAATGATATTTATGTCAGCCCCACTGATCAGGGAAGCAGAAGAAGAAGCGTATTTGTGTGCATATGTGTGTGATAGGCTGGCCCGCAGTGTCTGCACTTTTGGATTAGGCAGTAGATCACTGCTGACAGGGCTGTAGCTGTCATTAGTGGGGGACAAGATACTTCTTAGGGTCATGGTCCTGTGGTTAGTGTAGGAGAGCAGTAGAAATCTCTTCTAGATATGGGGTGGTTTGTGGATTTAGGTGTAGAAACCTGGAGGGCAAAGCTCCTACATATGTTGTCAAAAAAAAAAAAAAAAAAAAAAAATCACTAACTCTGAGTCTTAAATGAACATGCAGCTGCATTTCAACGTTAGTACCCTGGGTATAATTTCTATTTAAGAAGGTCAAAAATGAGATGTTTTTGTGACTGTGTGCTTGATAATAGAGTGACAGAGCCAGAAACATCATAAATGATATGCAGTGACAACCACAACACAGTCAGGTCTGTAAAAATGAAATATTTTAATTGGTGGCTTGATGATTCATTTTTGCAATCATAAGAAACAAACCCAGAATGATGCATACAGAAGGAGCCAGAGACAGACTGCACAACAATCCAAACAAGAAACGAGTCTATCATACACTCTTTAACACATCTTTAAAAAAAAAAATGCAAATGTCACCTGGGTTGCTTTACTGTCACAAAGGAAACTGTTAAGACATCAGATATACATAGTGATGAGACATAAAATGTCTGAGTATAGCTTTGCAGCATCAATTTATGGAATAATTTCAGTGAAAGGAGGTTTTCTTTCACACATTTTTCAGGTACAGGGAGAATTATTGAAGACTGCTTCAAGTCTGGTGGTCACTTGGAACTGGATTGCTGAAAACAAAGCACTAAAGATAGAGAATCAGTTCTGTATCCTGTATTTAACCACTAATGCAGAGCCAGATACTGGTTTGGAGCCAAAAGATGGTCAAATTTAGGTCTGACTCTGAAAAAGAAAGTGTGGGCAAAATGCCCAGAGCTGCAGTGTTTTCAAGTCTCCAGTTTCAAAAACATGAAGAAAAGGAAGTTAATACAAACAAAAAAGGGAGATCTTTCTTTCCATATCCATCTCTCTGTGCCGATTGCACTTCTTTAAAGGCCAAACAAAAACCAGCATATTGACACTGGATGTGTCTCAATACCTTTCATCATCTCCCCCACTTTGTTCATCTTTCCTTCCCTTTGAGAATCATTCCTGATTTAAAAAGAGGTGATCAAAAAGACAGAAAAGGGAAAATTCATGGTAATTAGTTGAAAATTAACAAGGAGGATGGTGGTCTTGGGAGTAGTTTCGACTTCCTCCCTAGTTAAAATCTACTACTCATAACATGGTGTAACATGTTTAAATACCAAGGACACATTTAACCTGGATGCATCCGCCCATTGCCCCCTGGATAACACTCAATCTGGAAAACATTCAGTTTGATTTAAGCGTGCTACAAGATATCTTTTTCTTTTCATACTTTTACATTCTGTTCTCTGCCTTTTCATCGCTCTCCTCTTATTGCTCAAATTCTTTGCTTGTAGATAAGGTTGGGTTTCAATAGCATGTTACCAAATCCAATGTCCAAGTATTATTTCAACATTGGCAAGCATCTATTTGTTAGCTGAAACTGAAAACAAGAAATGTTGAATTCCAGTGTTAAAAGTTAACCCGAGATTCCCCTGAACGTAATGAGATATGTTCAGCTAACCAGATGTAGACAAGTCTACTGGCCTTGTTAAATGACACACCACAGTTCTCTCACAGTTACAGAATGATGTTGAGAGTGATATTTCCCTTTCAAAACAAACAATCTTTGTTTGTTAGTAGAGACTGGCTTGCATTTCAATTTACCTGTAATATTAATTGGACACAGCTGATAAAAAACTGTGACATCTCAACCTCTATACAGTTTTAACCAATGAAAGCTACATTAATGTTGTCTACATTTTTCTTGAGAGATAAAGTGTTTACTAAGAGGTTTGTTGGCATCAGAGCTGAATGAATCTGGATATTTTTCAACACAGAAATATCTCATCATTCTCTGATGCTCATATGATATTTTAAAAAAATGAACCACAAATACATAAATTAAAATTATTATCTTGAAATTCTTGATTAGGGCAGAAAATGTGCAACACCAGATTCCAAATAGAGACAGCTTTTGCAACCCAACCCTACTTGAATAGTTTACTGTAAGGAAAAAATAAATTTCACATAGGCAGGTTTTTTTAAAAATATAAATTAAAATTTTAGATCATCATAATAAAACAATCCTCAGATGTAATTACATTATGAGGAGAAGACAAGAAAAGGGGGAAAAAAAATGGCTAAAGAAACGGCAGAGGAGAGTATTACTAGCTTGCATCACTGTTGGAGGGACTCTGTTGGCCTGCTGTCCACCACCAAAAAAAAAATGGCAAGATAATTGGTCGTGAAACCAGTCATTCAAAAACCTCAGACATCCTCACTCACTCAGGCACACTATTTACAAAGGCATACACATACAGCAATCAAAAGCATACTGTACATACTATTTACACACACTCATCCACACAGACACGAGTAGTCAGAGAAATTACTGAAGTATAATGCAGACATAATATCTGCCAATAATTACGTTGACTATGATCCCAGTACATAGAGGCACTGCTACCTCGCCCCATCAGTTCTTCAGGGTAAAACCAAGTAAATTCCCAGTCACACTAATGAACTAATGGTCACCAGCACTGTGTGTCCTTTCAGCAACATTGCTCTTGGGTCAGAAAAAAAACAAAAAAAACCCCACCAAAAAAACCCCCCCCAGCATGCGCATGCACACACACACACACACACACACACACACACACACACACACACACACACACACACACACACACGCACACGCACACGCATGCACGCACGCACACACGCACACACACAAACAAAACCAAAAAAAGACTAAAAATGCCACCCACTACATTAAGGGCCCACATTGCCATGGTGACCAGTAGTTCCAATACTCCCATCTTGAGCATTTGTCTGAGTTAGGGTTTCCAAAGCGCTTGCCGCTCACACAGCACGGTTCCTGGCAACAGCCTGCAGCTGACTCCCTCTCCCTGCCTTTGATTTCTTCACACCTATGTGAGATTCAGTTCTGTAATTGGCTGTCATTCTCTGCAGGACTGTGACAGAGGAAAAAAAAAAGAAGAAAAGGAAAAATAATGAACTTGTTAAGCGACAGGAGCTTTGGGAACCTTTAACAGAGAAACAGGCCACTTTCCCCCTAAGATGCAAGGCTTCAGTAATGGCTATGGTCCATTGTACACCAATCCAATCCATTAGCTTTGACTTAGAAAACAAAAATAAGAAATAAAGGAATCACTTTTTTAGGCAGCAACATTGGTCTCAGTGTTATTACAATTCTGCTTTTAAAAAAGCATAAACACAGAAGGAAAATACTAATGAAATCATCTTAGAATGAGACTCTCACTATTTCATGACGAAGCATGTTCATGGATAAAATGGCTGAATTTTTTTAGTCTGAAAGCTTTTATTACATAATTCAGTCCAACTTTTCTCTTCCAGGTTCAGTCTCTCATGTGCATCCACCATTTTCTTTGTTCAGTTCATCTATTAGCAGAACTTCCATTGCTTTCCCAGTTCATTTGAAATTAGAGCATCCAGGAAGTAGACTGGTACTTAGCAAAGATTAGTGGGAATTTTCAGACTTAATTTTATTATTCTCACGCTCTGTATCAGGCCACAGAGAATGAGAAGAACACAGGGGGAAGAGGAGATTTGGATGAGATATCTGGTTGTCAGTAACTCTTAATATCTCTCCACTGCTCAGTCATCGATGATGATGGAAAAGGCAGAGAAACTTGGGGGAAGGTGCGAATAACAACTGGACAAACCTAATTAATCTGAACTGATGCAATCGACCAAGCCCAAGTATCCATAGCAACAGCTTGGATTCTCATTGCCACTGCCCAACTCTCCCGTAAAGTCAGTCATTTGGGTCTTTAATGCCGGTGCCACTTTCTGTGCATGTATGTGTATGTGTGTATGTGTGTGTGTGTGTGTGTGTGTTTGTGTTTATGTGTGTGTATTTTCACATTATGTATGCATGTCTGAGTTTGTTCTTGTTCTGCTACCAGCGGTTGATGATCTGGTTCATGTAGTCCTCTGTGGGAAGCCTGCTGCCTGCCTCCTCCGTTCTGCCTCCCTCCTCACCCTCCTCCCGCTCCTCCCTCTCCAACTCTCTGTCCTCCAGTGTCAACGTCGAGCTCTGCCGACTGCCAGAGGGCCACAGGCTGACACCCAGGCCCAGGCCCTGGTGGCTCTGCTGCATGTGGTTCTTGATGCGTTGCTGCCGTCTCTCCTGCTGCCTGGTGTACTGGTAACGCTGCTGGAACAGGTCCTTGGCATAGTCGTACAGTTCCATGTCCAGCTCATTTAGCTCCTCTATGCGCTGGACCTAATGAGGATGGAGGAGATGAAAATGTTTTGATTTTCATAATTTAAATCACAGGCAGGAAAAAATACATAAAGAAAAGTGAGATAATAGAATAAGTGAAAAGTCTTGTTTGCGTTTCCACGGCCTCTGGACAACCCTGTACATTAAGCAAACTAGACATGGTTTCTTGCATTCACTCCCTTTGTTCTCCTATCACTTCCACCTCTATCTCACATTTTACCTAACTTTGTTTTTTTTTTGACCTAAATTCAGAAAAGTGAACTAAAAGCTTAGCAGAAGTCTTATTTTGGAAAAAAGAATGACAGTAACATTTGAAATGCCATTAAGAAACAACGTACGTCCTTTGTGGTTACTTATTACGATATATACATAAAACAACTTATACCGATTTATGCTTCAATATGTAATTGTGATTAATTTTCCTTAATTTTCATTTTCATTCCATTTGTTGCTCCCTTCCTACCTGCTATCGGCCACTACTCAGGAAGCTGACAACCTTTGATTTTAATGTTAATATACAACAACAAATGCCACACTGTTGTCCTAAAATTGATACTAGTGTCACTAGAGCTTCATTGTTCGGTATATGAAGTGGCATGTTAGTTGTAGTTGCTCTGAGTCTGTGTTTGATCAATATGGGCATTGAGCACCATAAAATCTGTCCCAGAAGCAGAACAGGAACCGGTACAGAAATTAAATGTAGCCCATGATGTTGAAACGCAGGTAAGGTTCCTGAGTTCCTCAGAAGGTTTTGGTGAAAGTTGCCTATTACATGACATTTGTACAAAGGGTTTGTAGAGAGAGAGGGACCTGAAAGTGTGTTTATAATATGTGGAGTAAGAGATGAGAAAAATGTTAGATGTTAGCATGTGCAATGCAGCTGGCTTTACTGGCTTGTATCATCTGCTGTGTGTGAATGCAACATGTAGTGGGAACTGTGTATCATTAGGAGAATCCTTTTGAAAGCTCTGATGGGGTGCTGGATATCATTTGTGAACAATGTCTGTGGAAATGGAGGGAAGCGGCATGCTGCATCGATGTGAGAAAATCTGAGATGTTTGATCGGCAACATGGGGGGTGGAGGGGGGGGGGGGGGGGACATCTGCACAAAGTCAAGAAGACAGCACTGAGCTCCATTTGTCAACACAAAGGCTTCATGTAACAGAGAAATGCCATCAGATAATTTAGAAACTGGATTCAATCAAAAAGAGCTCACTGGGATCTTGAAGCAATGAGTGCATAAGTGGGCTTTCAGCAGCTTTGCCAGGAATTCAAATGTAAATATTCTTCTCAACACCTGCTGATGCAATTATCTGACTTTTGTTACATAATTTAATAATTACCAAATTCCACACAGTGCCTTTGGAGGCAATTAATTTGAAAGCTAATTTTGAAAACTAATTTTTTACTCAAAATGCCACACACAGATTCCACCACCTGTCAGACTCCAAACTTTCTCCACATGTTTTCTTTCTTGTGGTAATAACCATCAGTCCACAGCCTCTGTCAGCTGGGCATACTTTATTTTCTCTCCTCCCTTCTGGTTTTGATGTATAAATCTCCAGTCTGCTGTGTACTGGAGGATTTTCCTTGCTGGGAATTGAGCCTAACAACTCCCACATTGGACCAATCAAAGTGTGAAGAACATGTTTGAAGCTGCTGTTTTTTAACAGACAGTCATCCCAACTCATTTCACAGCAATATAAGACCACTATGTTTACTCTTTGTGTCTCCTTTTTCTCAATCTCTGTATTTCTAAATATTTTCTCCCCTAATCGTGAAGTGCTTTTTGAAATAACTGTTATATTTCCCTCTCTGTAAGTGATAACTACCATGTCTCTCTTCAAAGACATGTGAGCAAGGAAATAAATAAGAAACACATGAAAATACTTAAACTCTACAATTATACAAAAGACCTATTAATCCGAGCTGCAGCACTAACCGTAGCATTGTCCAGGTCCACTCCGGCAGCCCGGGTGCTGTTGTACTGCATGAAGGGCCTGATGAAGCGCAACCTGAAGGTTCGTTCAAACAGAAACTGGGTTTTTCTCTGGTACTCTGTCAGACCAAAGAAGGCCATGTCTCGCAGGTTCTTCTTGGCTGACTCCAGGAGGAGCTGGGCCCTCTTCTTTTCTGGAACCGTGGACATGTTGTAGCATCCAACAAGGCTCAGGTCTGCTAACATACGAACCTAGAGACACAGGAACAGAAAGTGTGGCTTTGTGTGAAATAATCCCTTCATCAAATCAATTACTTTATTCCAAATTTAGTTCCACTAAATTTTGACTCTATTTGGAAAATGGATTAGCTAATTATTGTATTAATTTTTATTATACAATACATACATAGATTAGACATCACTTGATAATGAAAAAAAACAGTTACTCATTAAGTCCTGTACTTTCTGTATCATTATCTATATTATGTAACTACCTTTTGTATCATGGTATTAACTACTACACATTTCTTTATCACTCTGTAAACTAAACTAGTTTAGATTCAGCTGGATATGGTTACAAATATGAGAGATTACTATACAACAGAATGCACTCTAGCTGTTGTGTTACAGTCAGGAAAAGGGACTGCATACTAATTTATTGTAGATTCACCAGAGTACAATGCGTGTACCTCAGCTTGCTGGTCTATCAGGATGCCTTAAGTGTGTGTGTGTGTGTATGTGTGTGTGTGTGTGCGCAACATTTATAAGTTATGGGACCCTGAATAATAACAGCCCTGGGCTCATGTGAGATAAGCTGGCCAACACGTTTAGGTGGAAGAGTGAGATAGCAGGAGAAACGAGGGTGTGAATTTCAGTTGTTTATGGCCAGCAGGCGAACCCGAGTGTGTACAGGTATACGTGTACATGTACGGGTGAATGCGTGAGGGAGATGTGTGCAGCTGGCTGGATTAGAGATATTCTGGACCTGGAGTGACTCCAAAACCAAGAAATCAAATAACAAATAACTTCAATTTTCCTCTGATAACTGGTTTTTATTAAGAAATTAATATTTGGTTGATTTTTATGAAATTTGTATCTACTACTTATTTAGTTTAAGGTGTGAACAATGAACAATTTTATCTATTTCTCTTCAGAGGTAAATCACCTGTGGTGGTATTTTCCAGTGGGCCTGAAATTATGAATTTTGAATGTTCGCAGTGAAAAAAAACTCTTTGCACAAATGGGGAAAAAGAGCAAAGCCGAATGTCTGAGGACATCTCTCTATGTGGCATTCATTTAAAAAACTGCACTGACTTCAGTTCAGTGGACTGTAACAACAGCAGCCAATGTGACAACCCTACAACATATCCCTGCTTTCTTAAGCATACAATTTACAGTTTACTTGTTTTGTTGATTCATTTTAAAACATTCTCCACCCTACCTGTCTGTTGTTGGCCAGGTTGTAAGGACAGTCCATGAACTGCTGCAGGGTGCACCCCGACCAGTCGGAGCCCTCGTAGCAGGAGGGCAACTCCTCGGGTGTCGGGGTTCGTCCATCGCACATGTGTAGGGATGTTTTCCACGTGGCTCCTCGCTGCACGTGCCTCCACTCACTGAGGTATCGAGACACAGGGTCCCTCAGTAGGGTGATGTAGTAAAACTTCCTGTTGGGTGTGAAAAGGAGTGAAACCGGCAGAAAGCAGAGGTAGAGAAGGGGATGAAAAGGTAGGAAAGAATTGGGAAAGTGAGGTACAGCAGAAGAGAAAGAGAAGAAAAATTCTTTAATATATTGTGGAAGGCTCAACTATAAACAGCAGCAACCTGTAAAAAAATAGTTCATTTGTTAGTGTTTCCAACTGCAAACTGAATTGCATTGATTTTTGCTTTCTTTTAGCAACAGGAAACCTCCTGATTGTTCCAGTCAAGTGAAACAGTCTTGATGTGAGAAACAGAAAGTATAGCGATAATTCTCTCGTCAGTGATGCTTCATGTGTAATTCCCCATTCGTCCATGTGGTGGCACTGTTTACAACCATTTACTGCAGCAGTAATTCTCCATCCTCCTAACAGCAGGAGGATGGCTGCAGACTGAGGCTGTCATATTTAATACCATATTATTTGCATTTACAAGAAGCAGTCATGTGATGCACTAAAGAAATCTGGGAAGCAAAAAGGAAGTTAAACTACAAATGAGCAGGAAGAGGAGGTAAGGCAGACAGTCGGGCAGAGGATCAGGTCAGTGTTCCGGCCACGCTGTATGGGAAAAGAAACTGCTGGCACAAGCAAATCCCACTCTGCAACACACATCTCCATGCTGAAAACATCCTTATGTCTCTGACTCCGAAACGCACCCACACACAGAGCAAACATCCTTCCTCTCTGCTCACAATCGCAGAGTATTAGGTCTGCCTTCCAGAGATGACTCATCCCACATCTGAGATTTGGATGGGACTGTTTTTGTGGTGTGTATGTGTGGATGTGTGAGTAACGTAATGGTGCATAGCACAGTTCAACGTCTCTCCAGAGGGGACACTCCCACCAGAGCAGAGACCTTTCCAGGCCTTCACACTCTAGCTAATTACTGCAGTCCAATCAATCAACACATCCTCATGTGTCTGCAGTGTGTCTAAAAGCGATGGTATGGATTTGTCTGGGAAACAGACACAGGCCGCCAGTCGAAAACATACATAGGCACACACGCTGCCCTCCTCTTCTGGGCTAGCATCACGTCAGAGGAATGTTTGCAGAGAAAGATTTTGTGTGCTGACAGGCCTCTACGAAATCACCCGGTCCACACATGCCTTCTCACATATACACACAGTCGCACAAACAGTAGCAGTGTCTAGATATTAAAAAGAAGTGGCTAAAGCCTCAAAATCCATTTGCAGCAGGGAGATCCTGAACAACAAAACAACTAACCCAAATTCTTGCAACAGCTGAGAGACGGTGAATAATAAACAACCAAACCCTAAATCTAGCAGTGGGGAGGAGATCCTAGACAACAACAAAAAAAACAAACTCCAAAACAAAATTTCATCTTGTAGATCCCATGCAACAAAACAACCACACCCTGAATATAGCTGCAGCACACAGAGATCCCTTCAAATGAATACAAATCTAGTAGCAGCAGGGGGAATCATGGACAATGAAGCGACTAAACCCTAAATCCAGTGGCAGCTGGGAGATCCCAGGCAATGAACCAAACAGACCCTCAATCCAGGGACAGCAGGGGGATCACAGCCATAGAAACTAGTATCTAAACTCTAAATCCCATCAATCTAGACCTAAAATCTCATCCCCCAATCTAATCAAAAGCAGAGCAGAGGAGAGGCACAGTCAAACTGGAGCCTGCAGGAGAGCGGGGTACATTATGGAGATTCCTATGATGACATTATCAGGATTCCTAACACTCCCTAGAGTGCAGTGTGCATTTGTGTGTGAGGCTGCTGTGTGTGTTTCTGGGTAAGACTACGCCTATTAAATCAGTGATGACATTTTCCCCTTTTGGCTCCTATTGCACAGAAAAACCATGGTACTGTTTGGCCCTTGCTTCAGAGACGGCAAGAGAGAACGCGGGAAAGGATGAAAAACAGAAAGGAAACGAAAGAGAAAAAAGAGAGGGAGTGGAGGGGGCGGAAGAGAATTTCAATTAGTTTTCTAATACTGTGAAAGCAGTGAGGGCCCCGAGCCCAAGTGATTTATCAAAGTTATGGCTCCCGCTATAATGAAGGCTCAGGCATATTACCAGGAAAAATAAATAAATAACATGCACACAAACACACACAGGATGCAACACACAATAACACACACTCAGGCATACATGCAAACCCCAAATAAATGATCTTAAACGGCGTGCTTGCCTGTCGTATCAGGCAGACTGCAAAACTGGTGCTGTGGAGACTTTCTCGCCTTAAAGCCTAATGATGTCTGGCCATGTACTCAGATCCCAATGTAATGATTTTTCAACACCCACACACACACACACACACACACACACACTAATTCACGAGCAAGTCCACTCCCTTAAACATGCATATACACACTGCCTACCCCTGAGGGGATGCCACATTACAACAGATATTTTTTTCACAGGTCATACTGCTTATGGTTGAGGCAAACTCACACTTGTCAAATTAACTTAAACCCAGCTCTCTGTCTCTCACTGTTGTGGCAAATCATCCTCTGGCTGGGAGTCTGGTAAGAGCAGCTTGAAGAGTCCTCTTGCAGATGAACTGCTACGTACAATACATTTTCCACAAAATTTCTCCTTTGTGCCTTTTTCTTTTTATCTGCAACATATGAGGGAATACCCCCAAGACACGCACAAAAAGACTCAAAACTGGATTTATCAGGTGTCAAACATGTCGAATAATCAGCGAGCACTTTATCGCCTTATTGATGCATCCTACCAGATGGGTGGAGTGTAGAGCAGAGTGATAAATAAGTCAGTGTTTGGCAGGGAGAGGTGTGATGAAACGACCACTGTGGGATTCAGACTAAACAAGGACAGTTTTGTCTTTTATCTCTCACTTTCTCGCTATATGAATGTGTGTGTGTGTGTTTTTGTTTTTTTTTTTGCCATGCTCACTACAACTGAATACAAAACCGAGGCTTTAAGTGCAAGATGAAGTGTCAGAGCTGTCTAGCTGACTAAAAGCAAAAACACCAAGAAGAAAAAAGGAAAACACAATGTGTCATCATTCATTCTCTATTTCTTTCACATTTCTAGAGGGCTTTCTGACTCTTGGCCCTCATTTTCTCACCATCTCTACCATCATGCACAGCTGTGTGTAAGCCTCCCCCACCTTGCCAAGAGTACAGTTATTGGAGCAACACTGGATACTTGGAAGTCTTCATATGACAATGGCCGAGCTTCAGAGATAACGTGATAAGTTTAAAAAGCTGTATTGGTGAAAATACAGTGTTTGTCAGTCAACGTAAATACACGTGAGCTTCCCGAGTGTTATCAAGAGGAAACATACAGCGACTGGGTCTGTTATGGTCTCTGAGAGCCTGGAGAAAATGAGCCCTTTGCCTGTTTCCTGTGGGTCACAAATCACCACTTGTACAACCTCCACCTTCTCTCTTTAACCTCTTCCCTTTCTGTTTAAATCTTTTCCTTTCTGTTGCCTGTCGTCTCTTAAAATCTCAAACCAAGATTCAACTGTGACGTTGAAAACATCTTTTCTGCACCAGCTTTACTAGCAAATTGTTCAAAAACAAGATTATTCGTTTGGCATTTGGCTTGGTTTGAATTCCATATGTGCTGGTTACTTTTTTTTGGTTATGATTTCAAGCCATTTAAGTTTTGGAGACTTTCTCTCCATGAACAACAACATCAGGAGCACAAAACAGAAGCTTTGTGGCTGTTTCCCCCCTAAATAGGGTGTGAAAAAGTTTAAGAGCTTTGCTTAAATATAAGGTTATAAGAGTAGTAAGCATGCACATATGTACCACCAGACACACTAACAGGGTGACGCCAACAGCATCTCACAGTGCAGAGCAACCATGATTTATTAATAGTTCACGGATGTTTGTTCAAACCAGATCCACTCAACAACACGGCTATTTCCCACCTCTGAAAATGGACTTTTAACTCGTGAAGAAAAAGGTAAACAAATCATGTCAGAGAAGAGAAAGAAACAAGGCTTTTCAAGAAATAAAGTGCGACTCTGGTTGCCGATCAGAATTAAAGTGCACAGACAGAGCTGGCGTGTGCACAAGAGTTAAAAACATTTAACAACAGAGATAACAAAATCATGTATTTTTATTGAGAGAGTTTGACAGAGTTTATTTTGCTTGTCTTTTATCAGGATGAACTCAAAATAAAATTTATGACCACCCACAACTGAGAAGCAGAAAAGCAACCTGATTCGATTAAATCTTAACCAGACCCAACCCTTTCCTGACTGTACGACATCGGTGTGTGTTTCTGAGTGCGCTGACTTCCAGGAAAAGCCCTGGATGCCCTGACCCCACTTTGCTTTCAGGAGGAATGGTACCAAAGAATGTGCTGGCTGTAAATGCAGATGATATCAACCATGTGTGGGTATAAATATGCCTGTATGTATTTTGAGAAAATGTGTAATGTGTTATGTCTAATGCCATTTCAGGACTTGAATCTTATGAGTCCTTCCTGTTGCATTTTTGCCATATTGCATGTAATTATTTGGACAATTTATTGTGCACACACTTAACCAGCAGTCAGGATGGAGATGTGTGTGTCAGGCTTCAGACACTAAACAGTCAGACCTAGTTGGGAACTGACAGGCTCCCGGAAAATCCCCTCAACTCCCTTCATCCCAACCCCTTCACCTACAGAATCAAACCTGCGGTGACCTCTCAAGACTAAGCTTAACCCTTTCCCCTCCATCATATTCTGTCCTCTCCTCCTCTCACCATTTGTCAACAAACTGTGTGTCCTGCGTGTCTTCTGGCCAATGATGATGCACTGAGGAGGACGGAAATAGACCCTCCAGTACAGACAAGCTCTCAAGGCATCTTGTCTGCTGTTCACGGCTTTGTCTTCCTCTCAGTACCACTCATCGTCTGTCTCCCTTTCTCTCCGTTAGGCGATCAATAACAGCCTCAAGACTCAGACAGCCTGCCTTGGTAGTTTGGACTTTAAACAAAGAAGATGTGTGAGAGACAAAGAAACCGAAAAAACTCAGAGTAAAAGACATGGGGAGAGTCAGAAGGGACAGTGGTGACAGTGTTGGACAGAGGGGGCATGCTGGAGTGAAGCAGACATACAGGGGATTGTGGTTACATTTGAGGACACTTGTAATAGTTCTTTGTTCTTTCTCAACAGAGAGAAATCAGACTGTGCCAAGAAGTTATGGTTTCTAGATATGTTCCATTGAAACTGTTACATATCATAACATCCTGACTCAGATTTGCAGACTTTTGGATGCAATTTGATATTCTGTGCGCTGATGTGACCGAGCCATGTAACTGGGATAAGCAGGCCAAGTCTAGACTTCACAATGCAAGAGAAATCATATACAGTTATTACACAGGCTGCAACTAAGGATCATTTACAATATCAAATCAAATGTAAAAAAGAAAAATGAAAAAGTGAAAAGTGCTCATTCCATTCCATCACAGTTTCCCCAGACCCTCTGCCTAAAAGTTCAAATATCTTATTTTTTACAACCAAACCCCCATTCTCCAAAATTCAATCTGCAATGATAAAAAACAGAAACCACAAATTACAGATCAATGGTTAATCCAACTGGGTCTTCATTGGGAAAATATCAGAACACTGTATCACATTTTCCTAAAGCTCAACATGAAGTCATTAAAGGCCCTAATATATAAAACACCAGAAATTCCACCACACACCAGACATGTCTACACTGACAACTCTTGTATGGCTATCACTAAGAGAAGATGATCTAAACATCCCTGCTGTGGACTGGAATTTGTGGTGTTTTGTACATTTTGAGTCCTGCTTCCCTTATTTAAAAGTCTTGTTTTGTTTGACCAAAACGTCAAAACCTTAAACTTAGGACCACAAACGACTAAAAGTAGCATTTCATCAAACATGAGAAACTGGAACAGCAGAATGACACTTTCCGTGTTGAGTCTAGATTTAAACACCATCTAGTGTTTCCTTAACTTTGGTTAAAACAAGAGGAGCATTCTTATGGTGATTGTGTACAGTAAAGTTTCTTCAGCTCTGGTCCCAGGGGGAGACAATAAATTTGGGTCTAACACTAGAAATGTTTCAGAGCCCCTGCAGTCACTAACAAAGTATTCAGACGAGCTCCTCTCTGCATGCAAGGTGTCCTTTACAAGAAAATGCAACTTGGCAACATGGTGGAGAGTTGCTGTGTGACCATAACTAAAGGAGAGTGTGAAAATGCAGCTTATGCTATGAGTGCAAAATAATGCATGGCTCACTGCATTTCAGCACAAAAAAAGCATCTTTTTCATGCTAATCTGACAGAGGAAACAAGAGGTAAAATGCCTGGGATGGAAGTGTAGCCCACAGCTTCAGTTGGACATTTCAGTACAGAAATGGACAAAAACAAAGAGCAGGCAGAGAGAAACAGGGGAGGGATTCCCCTGAGTGCAAAGCTATGTTCAGCAGGAATGTACTGCCGCCTGTTCTCTCATGTAACTTGACTGGCAACAGCCCAAAGAGCTGTCTGACAGACACAGAGAGGGAGCGAGGAGGGAGGTGAAGAAAATAAGACAGATTTGGTGAGAGGGAAACGGTTGGAGGACAAGAGTTGCGCAAGTAAATGCAGATCATTTTTTTATGTTGTCACATTTTAAAGTTATGTATTCCTGATATGGTTGAATGATATGACAACGTAAGATACACCACCAGGAGATATACATTTTTCAGCCGTCAGATTTTGCCAGTACCATTCACACCAAGGTACACATCCTTCAAAATCCTTATTTAATCCTTACTTGGAAGAATTACAAATCAAGCAGTAATAGTGGATATTTTCTGGATTTCTATTTCTGCGTTAATGTATATAATCCAAAATGTTCACGTTAATTTTTAATTAAAAAAAAACTTTTTTGCAAAGGTCAAATCAGAGCTCATATCATGGCTCGCAAAGTTACTGAAATGATTAATCATTTATCAAGAGTTTCCACAAATTTTCTTTTGATCAGACATTTATTTCAAATTTTTGCATTGATATAATAAATTGCTGAGATAATCAGGTATTTAATTTGTTGGATAAGGCAAAATCAGACATGCCAGTCTAACATTTTATTCACAGATATTTATCTATTCTGTTACTTAAAATGACATATTTAGCCACTCTCTTTATATTTAATGATCATCATCTGACTAAAATAGTTAAAGCCTGAGAAGCAGAGCAAACTGGTTTAATTATAGGAAAGAAATCGTCCTGCAAAAAAAAAAAAAAAAAGATCTTATTTTATCTTTGGTTTTAAGCCAGATCATGACCAATAACTACAGATTATTTACTTAGTTTGCTTCTGGGTTATACTGTGTCCCAGAGTAATAAAGTAGTGATTATTGGCTGACGTTTGTACATAAAGACCATAGTAAGTCTATTAAAAAACAGGACTCTCAGCAACTTTGAGAAATACTGCACTGAGAAAAATAAAGAGAAAATGTATGCTAAGCAGCAAAAATCTCCAATAAAACAATCGGCTTCAGTTTCCTGAAGCTGAGACGAATAATCACAATTATAGGTGTGAAAGCGAGATGGATTGAGGTGACGCTTTAGGTTGTTCAAGGTAAAACAAATCAACCTAATAACCCTGCGCACTGAACGTGCACGCGCATGAACACATTCCCCTCAGACTGGCGTCATGTTCATATGCCTCCTGATACTGAGGTCAAAGCAATCACTTTGCTAATACGCTGACATATGGACATGCTGCAATCACACAGCCCCACCCAAACCCATCACACAAACAACCACCTGCATGTTATGACACAATGCTTGCTGTATGTGGTGATATCAGGCTCCCTTAACACAGTGACGAGGAATCACCAGGAGAGAAGGAGCAAGGAATGAGGAAGAGGAAGGAGAAGGAGGGGACATGATGCAGAGTTTGGGGACAATTAAAAGGCTGGGTAACGAGGCTAATGAGTAGACAGGTGGCCCCATTACGAAGCAGCCGTACACACTCATTTAACACACTCATACACACAAAACCTCCCCTCTGGCTGGGATTAGTGATGCGTGTGTGTGTCTGTCTGTGTGTGTGTGTAGGTGTGCGTGTGAGACCCCAGTTTTCCTGTTAATCAGTCGTCACATACAAGACTGGAGGCAACAGGGTGTTTCTGTGCGTGTACATTGTGTTTGTGTGTGTGTGTGTGTGTGTGTGTGACTGGAGGCGAGAGTGTGAAATTGGAGTGATAAGGCAGTTAACATTCAAACCTCCCCACCTGCCCTGTGCAACCTCACACCAACACCGACACACACACACACACACACACAGATATGAACACTTCAACACTTGTTTCTTCCCCTCTTCAGTCCAGTTCTACATGTGTGTGCAAAAAAGTGAGCATTTGTTTGTATGAATAAACAGGATAATGAGATATTGCTGAGCCAGTAACAGTGTTGGATAGTAAACACATGTGTCTGAAAGAGAGGGGGGGGAATGACAGGAGGCAGAAGAAAAAGACATTTTACTTAAAGAAAACAGCCTTTCAAGGTAGTGTCAAGTGTTTGCTCAGGAAAGGAAAAAAACAGGCTGATGTGGCTGTAATTACACAGACATAGATAGGCATGATGATGCTTCATGTTTACCCAGAGAGCTCAGCAGATGCACACATGCAGCACAAACAAACACAAACTGGCAGTCACATGAGGATAACGATCAGCTCTGGGTATCCTTGAAAAGTAAAAGCAAAAACACGGGAAAAAAAAAATCCCTGTGTAGGTAAAAAAAAAAAAATCATGAGCAGCCAAGACACACAAAACACAAAGTCTCACTCGGGAAAGAGCCAGAGATGGAAAGAAACAAAAAGAAAGAGAGATAGAGAGGTGGTGGAAAGGTAAAGGCGAGGTGGAGAGCTGGGGAAAGGCGAGCGGGAAGACGGAGGAGCCAGGGGCGAGAACAGTCTGGTGACATCTAGGGGAAAATGTCTGCATATCAATGGAGTTTGTATGGCTAGTGGTTTTTATTATCTTTTGACAGAGAAGGGAAAGAGTGGAGATGGTGGTGGGGGTGCAGCCAGGAGACCAGTCAGCCAGTTAGCTGGGCCTAGAGGCAGGCCTGGAGCTGGATTTACACTCTGAGGCCCAGGAACCACAACCTCACCCTGGGGGATAAGACGGGGACAATTGGCTATTTAAGAATGGAGGCAAAAGTGTGACGGGAGGGGTGTATATGAGCGATGTATGCATGTGTGTGTGTGTGTGTGGGTGTGTGAGAATAAGGGGTCCTCCAAGCCCAATTAAGCCTGACTACATGGTGGAGGGCTGTGCCAAACATGCCCCACCTGTTCAGTAAGGGCCAAGGGGCTAATGAGCACTGCCTGGAGGGAGGGAATGAGAAAGACAGACAGGAAAATGGGATGGAAAATTCCAGGGATTTAAAGAATAAGGATGACATTCCCCGTGTTTTGTGCCCCTGCCTTTTCCCTCATTATGCAGCCACAACACAGAGACACAATGCCAGAGAGATTTCACAACTAAAATTAGCCTTTGTTATTATATGCAATCACACAGTACAGACTAGATACAAGTGACAGAGCCTCCAATCAGTCAGACAAAACAGGCAGCCAGGAAAATGAAAACTAGGGTGGAGAGGCAGGAGACCAGGAAGAAGGGGACATAATGAAATAATAAGAGCCAAACATTGTGCAACAGGAGTAACAACAATTTTCGAGACAGAATGCCTCTGTGTTGTGTGTGTGTCTGAGCAAGTGTGGGTGGGTTTTGGTGAAAGAAGCCCATTGTCTGGCAGTGTAACTCAAGTCCACAGCCTCACCCCTGCCTCCAATGAGCTGTGAGCCTGTGGCATCCTTCCTTACTTTCCTTTTATCCTCTCTCCTCACTTCCACTCCATTCAAGCAGACTCACTCTCCTCTTAAAGGAATACTTTGGGAAATACGCTTATTCACCTTATTGCCAAGAGCCAGATGAGAAGTAGACACAACAAGCAGCAAGATAGCTTAACTTAGCTTGGCATAAAGACTGGAAACAGGGGCGGAGAGCTGTCTAAAGTTAAAAGGAAATCTGCCTACCAGCACCACTAAGGCTGACTAATTAACACTTAAGTGATTTGTTTAATCCGTAACACTTTACCATTTTCTACCCCCCCTCCCATTTCACTCATTTAGTATCTGCAAATCATAGACAAACATTTAATAACCGACTTCCTCAACTTTAATACAAGATGTTCTACTATATTGTCATCTGTGATCTGTTCCTGATTAACCAGAGCAGTTAGGTGAACTTAACTGATTATGTGATTTCTCATCACACATGCACATATATGACAGCATTGACACGTGCGCACATACGTGCACATGCAATCAACTGGCAGCTGCTAACCCTGAGATTAAGGCCAGTGTGACAGAGATGATTTCAGGCTACATCTGTGACAGGAAGCCAGCAGAACAAACAGAGTAACATGCAGCTAACGCGCTCTGAGCAGCAAATTGTTACTAGTAGACAGGAGAAAAAAAAAAAAAAAAAAAAAAAAAAAAACAAGAGGTGGAAAAAAAAAAAAAAAAAGAGGAAGAAGAAAAGCAGTGGAGCCACGCACCATCTGTTAGGTGCATATTGACTGTACATTTAGAGATTCAAAAGGCTGTTAGTTCTGCACAAAGTCCAACATAGAGGGTGGCAGAAAAGACAGAGATGCTTTTATCAAACAACCTTTTAATAAAAATTGAAAAACAAGAGGTGATGTTTGACTGGGGGTGGATACAAAGTCTCTTCCTTTATGATGTTCCTCTTTTAGCTGAAAACAGATGCTATGTTTGCATTTGATGCAAGCTGGCTTTTACTGAAGGAACCTGGCCTTTGGTCATAGCCAAAATTGAATTATATCTCCATTTATCCCAGTGTAAACAGCTCTGCTCCACCAGCACTCATGTTCTCCTCTACTCTCAGCTCTCTCTTCCCTCTTCTTTCATCTCCCTCTTCTTCTATCCCTCTCAAACCGTTACAAATGACACAGAATATAATTGAAAAGCCTGCTCAGTCCACCACAAAACTACAAACCTGTTTTTTAAGAAAGCCATGGCAAAAGGGAGGGAAAGGCATAGAAGAGAGGCTGAATAGGAAAGAGAGGAGGAGAAGGAAGATTTTTTTTTCGTTGGTGAGCTGCTCATTGATATGACACTTAGATTTTCTGGGCTCTGGGGTGAAGCAGCTTAAGAGGGCATCCCTCTATTATAAGGCCTGTGACATCTAGCCTCTCTAGTTCTTCAGCCCCCACCCTGCATATGTGTGTGTGTCTGATTGTAAGCTGGTGCATGTGTGCCTCTAAGTACATGTGTTTTTCCATTCTGTGTGTGCGGATGTATGTCTGTCCCAAGCAGACTCTCCCCTGAGTTTCCAATCCTGGATCACATGCGAGGGAATGTGTAGTCACAGCAGCTGTCGGTCTGGCAATGCTCCTCGCCAACCAAGCGGTTATAGAAACTTACCAAGCATCAACACTCCGACATTCAACACAGCAGAGGACAGGGTACATGCAGCACTTGTGTGTGTGTGTGTGTGTGTGTGTGTGTGTGTCAGCTTCAATAATCACTCATGTTGTCAGTAACTATTAGGCATACCACTGAAGACCTCACCCAGAAAGAATTAGTCAGAATTTAAAAGCAGGATAAATGTAAATGTTGGTATAAGGAACATTTTAAAAATCAGTAAATCAGTAAATCAGCACTGAAATAATTCTGAGCCTTGCAGCCATTGTCGGCATCTTTCATTCCTTTACCAATTTCTACCATCTGGATAGATTTGGCAGGAAATGTGCTCATTTGCCTTACAGAGCTAAAATGGCAAAAGGCTGCTGTTTTTCAAGCACAGAAGTGAACCCCAGCTTCAGTATTTTCTCACAAAGGAAGACAAATAAAATGGAAAACCAACCTCGCCTAAACTGTTTAATCATAGATTGCAGTTTAGAATTACTGCTCTAGTTAAGGTTTTGTGTACACAGAACTTCCATAAACAATTTCGCACTTTGGGTTTTACTTTCAAATAAAGTGGTTTAGATAACCCATTGCAAATGTTTCATGTTTATGTTTGAAAGCCTACGGACTGATTTTTTTTCTCTTGCCAGACTGTAGTAATGTCATGGTGTCCCCTGATCTCAGCAATTAGAAAATTATCAGAGATAGAGCAGATGTTAGTCCATGGAACATGTAGACAACAGTAAAAGCAGTATCAGCATGTGTGTGAAGGTAGTGCAGCACATCCTATCCTAAACATGTCTAACAATACAAGGTTTTTGTCTGGTTTTTGAGGCTGTGTGGGTGGATGCTGATATGTAATTAAAGTCATGTGCCCAGCTGGGAGGAACACATACAGACGAGCACATGTGCGCACACAGACAAACACACTGATGGAGGGTAGAATCAGGGTGAATCCGAGTGAAATCCCAAACAAATCCTTGGATCAGATGCTGAGGCAGGGGGTGCAGGAGGGGTGAAAAAAAAAAGCTGGATTGTAGGTTGTGTGTCTAAGGGTCAGAGTGTGTCTGTTCATGTGCTGATCACTAGAGAAAGAGACTGACTATATTATGTTTAAAACACACAAGAGACCATGTGTCAGGGGAACAATACACTATGCAAATGAAGTTACTCCATATGGTGAGAATCAACTGAGTGCTCAGCACACACGCACACACACAAACTTGTCTACACTGAAGATGCAAGTGTTTCCCCTCGTTTTCATGCTAAATCTGCAAAACCTTGTAACAGCTATCTCTGCTCGGTCTGCGATGCAAAAAAAGGGAAAGAGATGAGAGGAAAACATAATGAGAAGAGAGGACAAGAGATGGATTGGGAAGCAAACGCCCAATAAAGGAAATAAAAGAAACCAGCCAATACTATCTTCTGCTGCTCCTGATTAGCATTCAGTAGAAACTGGAGGAAACAGTTAGCAGTCTGGCCCTTATCTGAGCCCGCCTGCATACCTCCCACACTGGGTCACCATGCTGAAAGCTCAAAGTGTCTTTTTCCCATGCCTTCCCACTGCCTATTATCTGTTAATCCACCCACACTGGTTCAAGCCAGTGTAACAGAAAATATTATTAACTGCTGAAAAAATGATCGACCTAAAGACACATAGGGAAAGCTAATCGCCCAAAAGCCTGCGGGATAGGTTTGTTCATCTAGTCTACACTGTGTAGTCTTGCAGGGCAGATGCCTACACAATGCTTTGGACAGCGACCTCACAAGTTCAAAACCTGGCCCCAAGTGAGTAGTGGTGGGACAGAGTGATAAGGAAGAAATAGGAGGGATTGGAGGTGTAAAATATAGACTACTGCAACAAGTTGGACGTGATTAGGTGCTGAGAATGTCTACCAAAGAGATACTGCAGAGGGGCTTTACCAGCCCTGTACTTCATTTTGTAGTGTTTAACCTCCAGTGTACTACCAGCAGCTGGCAGGAGCTTCAAACTTGCAAACATAAATCCTTGTAAAAAGTAAATAAAACCATCTGTAAGGGTTGGAGGTAACCACAGCGTTCCAGCTGTGGGGTTAAATTCCCCCTTAAACTTTCCCCAGTTCATGGTTGTATAGCAGAGAATGTTGAATGTGTACAGTATGCAAATCTGCATATGTTGTGTGTGCCAAAGAAAAAAGGTAAACAGTGGTGGAATGATGATCCTGTGATTTTCCCTAAGGCCACATCTGTCCTAGCTGAGCAGGCGACCTCTACAGAGCTCTGCCTGACATTCCTGGAGCATTCCGCCAGCATTCATCACTCGCTCCAAGACCCCTCCTCAAAACCCCCACACGCCCCTGCTGTGTGTTCCTCTCCCCCTCCGCTAACCTCTAAAGGTGGATTCAGAAATGTCCAGAATGTCTGCTTTGAGACTTTCCAGAGCCAGAGCAGACTCACTCCCTCCCTCCCAGCAGCACCGGGGTCATTGTTCATCCCTCTCTGTTCATTCCTCATCCATCGCTCACTCCATCTCTTTTCTCTACCTCTGTGGGGATTTGTGGCTCTCTAATAGAGGCATCTACCATGTCCCACTAACTGCAAGAACAGCTGGAGCTGGGATGCATGCAGAACGCTGCCCATTATGTGTGTGTATGTGTGCGCGATGGGGTGTGTGATCAGGCGTGCACAAATGAACATCTGTGCTGAGAGGAGCGGTGGGAAATGATGTTGCGAGCGCCAAGTCAGGAATATCTGTCACACACTGACATATCAACACATCAGGCACACACGAACATGCACGGCCGAGGACGGTGGTGCTCAGACGCACAGACAGCGGCTCTATTTTTTATCACACACCATAAATCACCCATCTTCTAATTGTCCCCGACTTCCCTGGTCTCTGACAATCTGCTCCTTGACAACCAGCCCATATAACTGACAAACTGTGCCCTCGACAAACGTCGTACTGGGTAACTGGGGTGTTTATCAGGAACCTCCATCCTTTTTTGGAGTGGTTTCTGCCTGGCAAACCCCTGAAAGTTTGATAAGGTGAAGCTGGGCGTGAAGGTCCATATTTAGCTACTGCTGTCAAACTCAAATTTAGCACTGCAGGTAATTGCACAGAGATGGAGGGAGGGTTGGGTAAGTTATGCTGAATAGCACTGCAGCGATATCCCCCTTTGCTGTTGAAACAATGCATCGCCGCCAAACACTTTTCACTGAGACAGCAGCATCAAAGCAAGAATAATGGATCCTTGCAGAAACCTCAGCTCGATAGCTGGAGAAACAAAGCTCTCATTGTAATCTCAGGCTCTCTCCCTCCTCTCGTGCATTCATCCCAGCGTTAATCCTTTTCACATTACACTACTGTAGGCCATTAGAAGAAGAGAATTAGAATTCTACTGTAGATTTCTAATCTCTTACATTTCATTCTACTCCCATGTTCAATCAGCACTTGGCAGCAGAATAAAGAAAAAACAAGGAACCTATAAAGACACATCAGAGCCTTGCATGAGCATTCCCTGAAAATGAACTCTGGCTGAGTTTGTGTTGCATCGATCAGACATATCTCATCAGACCATACTGTATTATTTTGTAGCTTGATGCAGTGACACCTGTGGGAATTAGATATGTCATTTCCACAGCACGCAGATTAGGTTATGATACAAAATTTGACTCAATTAATTGCAATGCAGCTTTGGATCATATCACACAATCTGTCCGTGTGTTTTGTCACATGCTGTCATGAACGAACTGTGAACTCAGAAACCTCAAATGGATGAGAAGCCCTTTAAATGTTTGAAGAACCATGAATCTGAAAAAAAAAAAACCCTATAATTTCATGACAACCTGGCAATTACCATCTGCTGATAAAGATTATACAATCAAATCTAATCTAATTTAACATTATTATCCGAATGAGGAAAATCATTTCAATAGAGATGCGAAGAATAAACAGAAGCAGCAAAAAACACAGAAAGTTAAGAAATAATAATCTATAAAATGAACCATGGCAGAGAAAACCCACACATCAATATCTCATACTGTTGGAAACTGCAGCTACAACAAGACTAAATAGACCATGGGGTGAGCTTGTTTTCTCAGCAGGTGTTTTCATTAAAGCATTCACACTCATAGTTGTTTCAAATAAAATGTCACAATAAGGGTCAAGTGCTATTAAGGCAGAATAAGCTTCCAACAAGTTATGGATTTCTCATCAACCCCAAAACAAATCGTGCGGCACATATGTGGTTCCTTTTCTACACATTCACAGAGAAAAATCTCTCAATGATGGAATTGATTTAAATTCTAAACCTCACATGGAAGTCTATACTGTATGGTGGACTGTCTAACCGCAGGGTAAAAAAATAAGTGACCACAGATATAAAACTACAGGATGCTATTGACTACAACTCCACAGATCCATAGCCACTAGACTGGAAATGGCCTGCAGGGGAAAAAGGGTTGCTGGAAAAATAGATGGGGGACTGTGATGTACACCATCTACCAGGCGCCAGGGGCCTTCAGTGATAGTGATGATGATGATGATGATGATGATGATCATGGTTGTAATGGATTTTACAAGGTTTCCCTAAATCGACTGGTGAAAAAAAAAAAAAAAAAAAGCAAAAGTCCCAAATTCAGCTTTAAGTCAGAGTTCAGGGTTTCGTTTGCACAAAAAGTATTTGTGCCAAAGACCATTTGTCTCTGGATGTTTGTACAAAGACAAGAAGATTGAGAAACCAAATAAAGACAGACAAAATAGATTCTGTCGCTGAGCTACAGAGGCCATAAAATATAGTGTCCTATTCTATGTCACACTAACTGAAGTACAAACATTGCCCACCTAAGCTCATATAGTCAGACATTTTAGGATAAAATAAGCCAAAAATTAATTTTAATTCGAATAAACTAAAATAAATTGAATCCTTATCTTGTCACAGAAAAAGTTAATGAACAGTATTAAAGTAGAAATGGTCTGGTGAGAGGAAATTAAGAAATTGCTGTTTGAAGATTAATTTGTCAAGATATTTCTTTACTTTGTGGGAGAATAGTTCAGTGTCACTATTGTCAGGATTCTGTTGGGGAACAGAGGAGAGCAACAAGACTCAAATTTAAATCCACCATGGAGCTACAAGGACACCCTGCTTCACCCTAGCCGCAGACATTTATTCTGAGAATTCAGGCTCAGTTGTCTACACTGAATGACCACATTACTAATCACCCCTG
Source organism: Mastacembelus armatus (assembly GCF_900324485.2). Taxonomy (NCBI): domain Eukaryota; kingdom Metazoa; phylum Chordata; class Actinopteri; order Synbranchiformes; family Mastacembelidae; genus Mastacembelus; species Mastacembelus armatus. The sequence continues at coordinate 6,513,694 of NC_046654.1, read as the reverse complement.
GAGGAGACATTTAAAAAGCTCTCAACTATCATCTGGCCCGAAGCTTTTGAGCTGCTGGCATTCATTATGCGATTATAAGGGCACAGTTCTCTAGGGGCAGAAGTACATCTGTCTCTGAGGCAGCCAGGTATGCCCCAAGGATTTAAGGTAAGAACTTGCGTTGTGTGATTCCCGACTGTTGGAGGGTGGCCTTCAAAAGGACATGTCTGCCTGGTGGATTCCTGCTTTCCCAGAGGAATTTGCACAGACAGATCCAGCTGAAGGACACTCTTCTCATTTAGAACAACTGCTGGCATTTAGGCTTCATTATGTTTTTGTAGGTTTAGCAGAGACACACACTGACAAAAAGCACTCGCTTTACCCACAATGCAAAGCTTAAGGTCCAAGTTAAATCCAAAGCCTCTCTGATAACCAGTTATCAAAGTATTTAAATGGATAAAGACTTTTAAAAGCATTTCAGTTGTAAGAAGCTTGTGTTTTTGTTTGTTTTATGAAGCAGGACACTGAAAATCTTCAGGTTCAGATTCTTTGTTATACAAAACAATTTGTAAATGTCAGCTGGGAAATTGTAAAGGACAATTTTCACTAATGTCTATGGCATTTACAAAACATATTATTAATTGGCTATTGAAAAAAATAATCAGCAAATCTATCAATAATGAAAATAATTGCTGCAGCCCTTGACATCAACGTGACTGCTGACTGGTACTGCACAGGTACTGAAGATACATAATTATCTAGAGCTGCATGACTGGTAGTGGTGGTGGTGGTGTCCCAGACGCCTCAGTAATGTGAGCAGCATGCAGCTCAAAAACAATGGGGATGGAGATTTACAACTAAATGTAAAATAGCTGATTTTTTTTTTTCCCTGAGCATTGTGGCTTTTACCCATCTCTCTTTCGCTGACAGTCAACTTGTAACTTTGAGTAAACTGTTTAGTAAAGTGGACTCTGAAGACCTACGAGATGAAAGGGTAGTATTTTGAGTTTGATTTAGCTGACAGATAAGTATATGACGGTGTAGTCTGTTTTGTTTATTATTCTAAGTGTGTTCCACCCTGAAGCAAACAGTCCCACGTGCAATGGAAGCTGTTTCATGTTGGCCCAAGAATTCTAACATAATAACAGCTTGTAGAATATTATTCTAATCTAGCTAACCATTTTTCTCTCAAGTATTCATCAGTATAAACCACTCAATATGACAATATCTTCTAGAGCTGCATACATAAGACCTTAGACAAATGGATTTATCTGTTCTGACCTGCAGGGTGCTCAGCTCAAATATAAAGCCAGGATTTTTTTTTTTATGTTGAGCCACTAATCTAGGTGCCCCTCTTTCTACTCTTCCTGCTTGTATTTGAATATAGTCAGCATAAATGAAAATATCTGGGCTCATTTCCCTACCCTAAGGGGAAACCATTAGCTGCCATTCAATTTGATATAGTACGAAAAAGTGCTTCCTCAGAACTGAATAGCCTGGACGGTCTGCAAGAGTATACATGCAGTCTTAATTTGGTTTTGTGAGTGCTGTTGTGCTATTGTTACTTCCTGGTCCAAGTGTTTTCAGATGACGGCTGCATTATGTTACTTTGCTTACTGTCAATCTGCTGACACTTGCAGGAAGACAGAAATCTGCCCAGAACGATTCCTGTAAAAACACAACAGCACTTTCCAAACCATCAGATCCATGTTGTCTTAGCCATAACACCAGTTAATTTCAAGCTGGATTTGAGACCATAAAATCTATATTTTGAACACAATGTTAACCAATGCACTTCAGACTGTTGGTTAATATAATATAAATTTGCAACTGGATTATATCGTAAGGCTAAAATCCAATCTTAGTCTCTGCCTGAATCACATGAAACCTATATGCTTCAAAATGTCTACCAAAAAGCCTCTGATACCTGTAGCTCTTTCCAGCTCCCAGACACACGCAAGCACACATTGAGCCGGGTCTGATCCGGTCTGATCCAGTCCTACGCCAGCCCCATACAGCGAAGGTCAAGGACACCCCAGTGCACCCTCCACCTGTCAGCGCAGGTCAGCAGGGGAGGGATTATGTCACGATACAGGGGACAGATTAAAGGGTGACACAAACAGAGTCAATCTGCCAGGCAGTGGGGGATCCCCTGCTTTTAGAGCAGCAGTGGATGAGAAGAGATCAATGTCAAACACACAAGTTACACACACATAAACGAACCCAAGAAATCACATATACACAAACAGGCTCCTTGTCAAACAAATGCCTCACTATTACATGCTAGAGGTATAATTTAATTCTTCTTTTCAGTAGTGTCCAAGTCTGTTACCTCTCCAAAGTGCCTTGAGTCATGATGAATAAAATCACCAAGTACCCAAGTAATGCTGATACAACCTCTGCTATCTTTGCATTAATGCCTTGTAGTTTGAAGGCACTGCAGTAAGTAATAATCCTTGAGATCTGGATGTGGTTCTAAGGCTTTTGCACACACTGCTTAAGGTGCTTAGGCTGGGGGAAAATACATTCACTTGTTAAAATGTCACAGGCACGCATTCACATTATTTAGTTTTGGTCTGATTCCGACTGTGTTCTCGCATATTATTCTCCTGCAGTCATGCTTTTAATTCAGTCTAGCAGTTTTATTTCATTATATTATTAATCTTAATGGCTTTCCATCCTCACTGTTCTGTACGGCTTTTAATTGTTTTGAAAACATCTATAAATGTGAAATTTACTATAATTCAAGTCTTGCTGCTCAAGTAATTGTCTAATTTGGAATTTTTGAATATAAGAAAGCATTTTCCCTATCCTCCGCGGCTATCTGACAGCTCAGCGCAGCAAAGAGCACGATCAGTGCCGGATAACACAGCATTAATGCTGGTTCTTATATGGGGAAAGCATTTCAGTATAACAACTTTTACTATAAGGTGATTCTGTGTCCAAATGCTGACATCAGTGGAAAATGTGCACTACATGCACTTATAGTTCGCCACTTGGGGAATGTGAGGTTGTTGCTGTTGGAAACTGTTTAAGTTAAACACACACAGGAGCAAGCACGCATGACAGCGGGGGAACGAAATCCAGATGAGTTAATAATGCTCTCACGCACACACGCATGAGCGTACAAATACTCATGACCACACACACTCATGATGCTCATTCAACAAACACACACATGCAGAGACATGTGTACATACACCGTCTATACTGGACACACATCCACTATGTCCTGTGCCCTTATCATCTCAGCAGCTTTCAACAGGCCCTCATATTCCCCCTCCATCTCTCCTTTAGTTCCTCGTTCTTTCTCTGTCTCCCTCCCACTGTTTGCCACCATTCAGAAAAACAAAATGTGAAAAACACACTCGCCTCCAAACACTGATTTAATTAGCTGATTTAATTAACTGATTACCAAACTTCTATCTCAATGCTACAAACAGCAGCCAGCATTATTAATCTTTATAGCAATACTGCTGCACTTCCCACTCACTGCTGAAGCAGTTGCACTGAAGGAGACAGGGCAGCTGCCCTACTTACATGCCAAATGTATATATACTTGCAATCAAACCACTGTAAAATTCAAATGCCCCTACTTTAATATGTACTAGGCAAACACGTGCACGCCTACTGACAAGCACACTGCATCAGCATGCCTTAAATCCAAAGGGACAGATGCTAGGAAAAAATAAAAACACACTTCAGTTTAGAAACTGTCCCAAGTGGTACCCATAAGTGTCATTGTAGTGTCACTTCTCTTTTTTGCACTGCGATTAGTTCTGTGAAGGTGTGTTGGAGCAAGCAAGTCAGGTGTGTGTGTGTGCGTGTGCGTGTGTGTGTGCATGTGTGTCTCCTTTGTCATCTTTAACAAAGGAAGGAGAGGATCCCAGTTAAATTAGCAAGTTTCATTCCATCAGTGTTCATCATTATTTCATGGACTCCTGAATATTTTATGTACTGTGAGTGTGTATGGGTGTGTATGTCTTTGTGACCTTGTATGGGTGTGCACGTGTGTTCATGACTGTGCAAGTCTGCATACTGTGACATACTGTGTGTGTGTATGCGCTTGGATATTAAGTATTAACTAAGCTGGGGGGCTCAAAGATGAACGTCCGGGTCTACTACTATCCCAGCATGCTCCGCTGCTCTCCTGTCTCGCCTTTCCAGGATAGGAGCCTGGGGAGCTGTCAAGACGTACTGCACTTGCGCTGTGCTTTCTGAGTGTGTGAGCTTGTGTGTGTGTGTGTGTGTGTGTGTGTGTGTGTTAAAGGATGTGTGCACAGAGAATGGGAGGCGACTTAAGCAAAACCCAGATGAGTTAATAATGCTGTTTGAGAATCCCTCTTCAAACACACACATTCTCAGACAGACAAGCGCACGCTCACACACAAATGTGCACATATTGAGACACACAAACAGGTGCATATGGGACACCATCTGAATGACACCCTAAATGACATGTTCTTGTCTGTCCCCTACGATTCCCTCAGCTGCGCATTTCACAAATGTTAGAAAAAAAAAGAAGAAGAGACAGTATGAGGTGAAAGATGACGATGAGGAAAGAATGTGTCTGTTTCAACAGAATGCTGACACGAAGCAGGTGTCAGGAAATTTCTTGACTAGCATTCTTCCTCATACCTCTCACAATCCCACTTTTTTTTTTTTTTTGCTGTGTTTTACCTCCGCACCCACTCCACTCCTCCTCATTCATTCTCCCCTTATCTGGGTCATTCTTTCTTCTATTTCCCTAGGGGTGTACAGTAGGTACAGAACACAGCAAGAAAGGAAAGGGGGGAGGAAAAAAAGAAGAAGCTCCTGACAAAATATCTGTGCAAGAGTCCAGCACCCACCCCCCCCCAAGGCTCAGCGGCTCCCATCACTGACAGTTCTTTTACCAACTCCACACGCTGAGAAAATTATATATCTGGGCATCTGTGTTCTGGTTGCTAGCCTGGGGAGCGGAGCAGTGGCAGTGCCTGGGATACTGGTGATGAAAACTAGATTGTTTTGGCTGTTGTGTTGGTCTTCTGGTTAGTTGAAGAACAAACTGAAGAAATAAGAAAAAAAAGGATGATAAAGGAGACAGAAGAAGAAACATGTTCTGCGCTTTCATGTTGACATCAGTGAACACAGTGGACAAAGAGTCTGCTGCAGTGGGGCCTGATGCATGGGCGACCAGATGAATATACATGTACTTAGATGTGCAGGAGGCAGCTGGGCGCTGGGCTGGAAATACAGATTTTCAACAGATTGTAAAGCTGAAGACCACTCAGAGGTGAAAAGGAGGAGGAGGAAATTGAGAGAGACCCCAGGAAAAAGAGAGAGAGAGAGAAAGACAAGACGGAAGCAAATGGAGCATAAAAAAAATGAACTGGTGAAAACAGACGGCTGGTTGGTGGAAGGTGAAGAAACACCTTTCCACACTACACCAGCGTGCAGCACACTTACCCACGCACACACACATACACTTATACACACACAGGTCCATCCAGGTGGTGTTTCTGGGCTCGGCTCTGCTGCAAACAAGAGATAAGAGACTGCAGGGAGAGGATGGCAGGAAAAAAAATGGAAGGAGGAGGGATGGAAAGAATACAGAATGATGTGAAATTACAGAATAGGTGCTTCAGAGGTGAGAGAGATCACAAGAGACAGCTCAGGGAAAACAACATCCTGCAGGTGATGACACACACACACACACTAAATAATGCTCACACTCATGAAGAAATCACACAAATACAAACTAGTCCCACAGGCTGCATTAATGGAAGGAAGGAAGAAGCCAAGCCCATCTGGGACAGCTGAAGTGTCCCAACAAGGAATAAAGTGTGCGCACACGCACGTACACACACACACACACACACACACACACACACACACACACACACACACACACACACACACACACACACACACACACACACACAGTGAAGAGCAAACAAACATAGACACAAAGACCTTCAAACTTTCAAAGCTGAGTTAACATTTAACTAGTTTAGTCAATCAACACCAACATAGTAAATCAACACACACGAGGGCATATGTGTGTGTGTGTGTGTGTGTGTGTGTGAGAGAGTGTGAGTGTGTGTGACCTGGGATTGTATGCGTGTGTATGTAGCCCAGGGACAAGAGGTGGTGATTGTGTGTGGAAAGCCACAAAGTGCAAATTGTTTTATTAACAAACCTGCATGACACAACTCTGAGTCTTGTGACGTCTGAACAAGAATCACAAAAACACACAAAACAGGTCAGATTAAGAAAATTTAAAAGTCTTACCTGTTTCGAACGAGGCCATGTACAGGAGGGATCAGCCATGAAAAAGACAAAGAGAAGACAGGAAAGGTAAATAATGAGTCACACTGACATGAGGGCAGCACAGCATGTCCTACCAACAGAGTGACACTGTGTAAACATTAGATAACCATATAAAATTCCTAAATCAATCACCAGGTTTGAGATCAATAGCTCAAAATGCTTCTTCTTGGCTCATTTAAAATGATGCAGAGGAATTAATTTGACAAACTGACAAGTGGGGAAAAATGAGCAGTGAGACAGGCAGACTGGCATAAAGAGACAGACAGACAGGAAGGCTAGTCAGAAGGACAAATTGATAGGTGGATGACCTACTTATTTGACAAAAAGGTGACAGGCAGGCCAGTCAACAGACAGGTGGACAGATGTTTAAATTGGGAAGAGAGAGAGGGAGATGGACAAGCAGACATGCGGACATGTTGGGTGTGACAGGTAGCATGCCAAAAGCAGGGAATTTGTGCATCCGAGGGCACATGGGCTGACACCTCATTATAAATGAATGAGAGATGTGTGCTCAAAGAGGTTGACACTCTGGGGAGAAACACAAAAACACACGCTGAGAAATCCCTCCCCTGGAGTAGGCGACCAGATGGACAGGTAGAAAAAGAAAGAAGTAGCAGAGGAGTGATTCTCAGATTTGCTTTCGTCTTCCTCCAGATTTTCTGTTGTTGAAGGCCAAAGCTTCAGAAAGCAATCCAAGTTGGAGATGCACACACAGTAGCAGGTAGATGGAGTCAAACAGAAGGATGGAGAAATTAAGTGAGGAGGTGACAAACAGGGAGAAAGTGTGAAAAGAGAAGAGAGAGGCAGCAGGTGTGTGTGTGTGCCAGTGCCTGAAATAAGCCTGATGGCAGCTGTCAGCTTCTATCTGACGGAACAGAGAGGAAGAGCATGAGAAAGAAATGCAGACAGGGATGGAGAGAGATGAAGAGATGACAGAGTGAGCACAGGTAGGAAAGGCAGAGACAGAGAAAGAGCGATGGAGAAACAGGGACAGGGACTGTATCTCTTATTCCACAGGGAGCACACATCCCATTCTAAATGTCCACAGCAACCAGAAACTGTACAGTATGTGCATGTGTGTGAGTGCAACAGTAGGTGAGCATGCATCAGAGTCACTTTACTTTCATTTCAAAGTTTCAATTAATGACAAGGGAATGTGACAAATAGTCTTATATTAAATGCAATGTTCTTGCCAAGCTAAACAAATACAAACTCAATCACACTGATCAGTGGATGCAAGTGTGGGGAAAGAACAACATGTTCTAACCTCAATTTAGTGACACTGGGAGAGTCAGAGAAGACAGGGAAAGACTTTGAAGCTGTTGGTGTAGCTGGTTTCACTCATTTATTCTGGCCTGTTCAAAAGCAGGTTTTTTTTGTCATTTTGGTTGTATGTACCCTCCAGTGTAATTGTTGAAATCTGGAAGTAGGGCAATATTGCTTTAACTTATTTCAAAAAGGTAAGACCACAAAAAACATAAAGCATAAAGTTGGACCGGAACTCGGTTTGGAAACTGTGATGAATGTTTAATGACAGTCATGGGAAGTACGTACATTTTACAGGGCTGTAACTAACATATTTTTGTTTTCAATGTTACTTACACTGGTATAAATAACTTTGACAAACCTCAGAGATAAAAGCCGTATCTATGATTATTTCACCGCTTCTCTTTCTTGCCATGTCAGGTACATTTAAAACAATGTCCCCAAATTTTTGGATCTTAGAATTGAACTTTTATGACAACATAAAACAACAAGAACAATTATGAAAATACTATTGTGTGGTAATTCTTATATCAAGTAAATTCTAGTAAACATAGCATATTGCACTGCTTCGACATGATGTGACTGAGCCCCTGCTGTGGTGAAATGGGACAGAACGGTTTCTGAGCAGTGTGACTAAATATAGCTTCTGCATTTTTTCCACAATGTGCATAAATGTAAACAAAAGCTGAAGTACAGTGACAAAATACAGACACTTGTGTCTGTACAGAAGATTAATCACTTCTATATAAACTATTTTTGTTCCGTGCAAATGGATAACAGTACTTTCTGTTAAATTCCACCAATTTATTTATTTATTTTTATTTATTATTTTGATGACTCAAAGGAAAAGACAAACTTCTTTTTTTAGTCAGATTATGTAGCTGGGAAAGACTTCCTTAAGACTTTAATAAACATGAAGCATCAGCATTTGCTGCGGATGTTGATCATTGCACTGATTATCACACTCACTGTAGAAATTGTTCCTGTTGTTGCCCTAATGTACAACGCAGGATTATCCCACTATTTACATAATGGGATTCTGAAGAATTTACTTATCCTTTTTTATTCAATTTCTTGGTTTTAAACAGAAACTGAAATTGAACCACAGTGACTTTCATAAAAAACACTTCCGTTTCTATCTTATTGTTCTGTGTTTATGTGACTGAAATTTATGGTGGTCAAATCACATCCTCCATCAAAACAGTTCTCACTTCAGAGGCGCAGTGAGACATACTGAACCCACCCCCTCAACATGGCCCTGGACTGATTGTTTTGGTCCCAAGTGAAATTACACGGCCCAATCTCTTATATGGCCCAATAAACTCAAATAAGGGAAATGTACTTATGGTTCGAAAAAGCTGCTTCAACTGATTTAGCTGTAAAAATGACCTCAGCCGGTGGGACTGACACAAAGTGGCACTCTTCACATTGGACTAGTGACCCCTAAAACAAATTCAGTAATCACTGTGAAACGTGAAATTGATCACAAAAGTCCTGCCTTCAAAATAAAATGCTGGACAAAGTAGTTGTTATACTTATGTGATCCAACTAAAAGGGCAAATTTAAAAATTAGAAAATCAAAACAATTACCGATAAGTCACTAAAACACTATGTTTAACACAGAACAGGGCAGACAGCCTAGGAAGATAGCTCTGGCTTATATTTCAAAATTTCTTATAACTGCAACCTTTAAGTCTTAAAGCTGCCTCTATATTGGGACTACATAATGAATCATACATAGAAAGGGCAATTCAGTACTGACTGCTGCTATTCCCAAATCATCTGACACTGTTTTTGTTTATTAAAAATCAAAAAATGCTTCAGACAGCTTCCTACACAATTTAATTTGGTGCTGCAAAGAATCTTGTAGGGCAATAAAATATGATCTGGATAAAATCCTGCACTTCATTTGTACTGAACAAATCCTAAAGCACTGCTGTCTCAAGACTGCACTTTCATTTCTGCATTGTGTATTATGTTTAAGCAGTGAAATTTTAATTCAAGTGTGGAAAAAGCTGTAGAGATGGAAAAAACAAACAAAAAAAAAACTATGATGTTTTTATCAAGCCTTCTCTCTCACCCTCAGGCTCTTGCTGCCCTGAAATAACCTTGGAGACCTTTTCAATAAAAATATCAAATGTACAACACATTTTAAATTGTTGCTATGCATGACACATTTTGATCCTTTGGCTGTTTTGTGATCTATGACCCTCTGCGTCTGCCTGCCAAAGCCAACGTACTGGCAAGAGAATTCCCTCAGAGACGTGTGGAAGAAAAGACAGGTATGGATGTTGAGTCTGGATTCAAAGTTGTAAATCAATGCTTTAAAAAAAGCTCATAGCTACTCTCATGTGATACCGAGAAAAGAAAAGGAAAACAACTTAAAAACAAAAAGAAAAAGTAACTTATTAGTAATTTATACATGAAAGAAAACATCAATGCATAGTTTTTTCCTCTCCACAGCTGGATATTTGATGTCTTGGAAATAAATTCTCCATGCACTGCTTCATTATCATGATAATGTTGTCAAAACTGATGAATCTCTTTATCTGAATTGTGTGGCTGCGAGTATGTTGTAAAGAAAGTTGTAAAGGGCATTGTGATGGTCCCCTGTGTGTAGTTGTTCACTTTAAGCACTTCAAGGCTCCAAAAGGCCAGAATATCACGTTCAACCTTTCCACCCCTATCAGAGACTCTCTCTCTCTCACACACAACACACACACACACCAAAAGGACTGACCTCTTTATGCTGATTAACATTCCATTGAAGAAGGAGGGGAGACGAAGAGATACTTTCCCTAACCTTCTTGCCCTCTGTTTTCCTCCCTTTTCTTTTTTACTCCTTCCCTACTTTCTTTTTACTCTCTGTATATCCAACTGCTCGCTCCATCTCTCCTTTCTACCAGGGCCATTTTTCTGTTTGCCTACTTGAATGCAATTATCCCTCCCTTCCAATTTCCTCCTCCATGGCGCTTTTATTAAGCTCTGCCCCGTTGCTCTATCTCCATCTCCATTTTTAAGGTTAATGTGTGTGTATGCGTGTGTGTGTGTGTGTGTGTGAGATCAGGCATGTCATGGCACGCCTGTTACTCAGCTTGGAGGTTTATGGGAAGTTGACTGACTCACCATATTGCATGGAGTGTGTGCATGCAATTCACACATTGATTTAAACAAATTATTTTCTATGTATGTACAGCTACTTAAACATATGCAGGTGCACACACTTTCTGGTTCTGGCAAACAGAATAGCAAAAATAAAAAATGACTAGGTGTTTCATTAACTACTCCACACCTCCCTTGCTTTATTAAGACCTGTGACTCATGTACTCTATGTCTCTACACCTGCTCTCTCAGAGCTTTTCGTGGCCATTGGTGTGCAGTGGTAAACAGCAGCTTGTGTGTGTGTGTGTCCGCGTTGGTGAGGCTTTCTCCAATAAAGATTGTGTGTATGTGTGTGTGGCCATGGTATTTGAGTCTCAAAATCCAAACACTGTGGTTTGCAGACATGCCAGTTCTTTGTGACAAATATTCAACGGGTGCCGTTTCCCTGTCATTCCACTGCTTTTTAATATGCAACATTTTTAGTAGCTTTCAGACATTTTACTAGTTGAATGAGTTTAACTGAGTTCTCTATAGTTCTATCCCTTGGGTTTCCTCTGTAACGTTTCCATACATAATGATGAGAGGAGATTAGAAACACCTTTAAATCTAATGCAGTCTATTACAACTGTACCATTAAACACAGCTCAACATTACCAGTTGAACACTTGTCTGTGCTCTGTCAAACAGAGCAGGATTTATCAAAGGGCTATATCTGCTACTTCCCAACCTAAAAAGATAGATAGATTTTCGGTCATTTCAACTACTAACTTTAATGCCATTGGACATTTCAGCTCAACCGGAATGAATGATAACAAAAAAGCTTCAACAATAATCTCTGAGGAAGACGATATATACTAATGCATACTAATGAGTAATGCTGAATGTAAAATAGAAACTTTAATTACAAGAAATCTCCACCAGCAGCTTAATTAGATCGAGAGAAAATTGTCAATTTATAAACCTTGATAAATCATTTTTTTATGAAAATGACAAAATCTCTTTCCAGCCTCTAAATTGTGACTATTCACTAATTTTCAGAATAGTAGTTTGTACTTTTGACAAACTAAAGAGGAAAAAAAAAAAATACATACATGTCACTAGATGTCACCTATACGCATAAGAGATTATGATAAGTATCATCAGATTAGAAATAAGTGAGATGCCAAACCTCTAAATTTTTGGATTGAACACCCACTGACTTCACCTGACACATGTCACAATAATGTTCCTTCGTAGGAGCAGATTTTTTTTACTACTGATACACATCACAAGCTGCTTGTTGAGCAGGAAAGATTAACCTGGATAGGACACTACACATATACATGCCTAGAGTCAAAAAAGAAACCTCTTGTTCCTCATACAGAAAGTGAACAACCATAACAAAAAGGACTGAGGCAGGCAACACACAGACTGACACTGACACTCAGCTATAACTTATTACTTGGGGGAATAACAACGGAATAACGAAGAGACAAAAGACATTAAAAAGAAACCTGGCACACCTGCGAGCAAAGCATCTTTACAGGTTAGGCAGGTTAGACCACACAGACACATTTCCATATAAACCGTTCACACAAAGCCAAAGCAATGAACAAATAAAGTTTATATATGTATGTGTGTTTGTGTGCAGTTGAGTGTGAGCCAGACTCCAGCTGAGAGGGGAAGCAATAGCAATTCCCACTGACCTGAAAACTAGCTTGCCAGCCACCTCAAGATACAGAGGAACAGAGAAAAGGGAAAAATGTCAGTGAACACGAAGGCAATGAAAATACAGAAGGTGAGATTTAGAGATGCTGGAAAGGGAGGGGGGGCGGGGCAGCATAGAAAAGATTTGAAAAAAAAACATGCAGTCACAAACACACACCCAGGTGCAGGAACGGATTATGGGAAGGAACAAGCCTCGGCACTCCTTTGTACTGCCAGTGAAAAGAATGAGGGACAGGCAAAATAGAAAGAAGATGGGCAGACAGAAAAAGGAGGAAGGGATCATGTATGCAGAATCTGCACACACCCAACACATTCAAAACAAAAAGTGTGTGTGAGAGAGTGCGTTTAAATGTTGGAACACAGAGCATGTGAGTCTGTCGGGTGTGTAGATGTGTGGGAGTGTGTCCCTATTTTGCTTTTGTAACTCCTGAGGTTCCCCGTGGATCAAGAGCGGATCCTCTTTCTCTCTTGTGCCCTCTTTTCATACACTCGTTCCCCCTCGTTTTTATACACTCACTCCTCGTCCCCTCCCTTTCTTTTAGCAAAGGGCTGAATGGCCCTCTCTCTCTGATGAGTGACTGATGAATGAAGTAGCTCTTTGAAGTCAAGAGTCACAGCAAGGCTGGTCAAGCGTGAAGAGATGCTGAACAAAAGGCAGCAGCGAGAGAAAGGAAAAGGAAGGAAGGGAAGAAGAGAAAAATGGACAGGAGGGGGGTATAACGTCAAACAGTGAACATCCATAAGTCAGAATGTGTGTGGTGTAGAGAGAGAGAGAGAGAGAGAGAGAGAGAGAGAGAGAGAGAGAGAGAGAGAGAGAGAGAGAGAGAGAGAGAAGCAGCGGGGTCAGTACTTCTTGCATTAGTGCCTCTGAGTATTTGCATCATGGCGCTTAACATGCAAAAGGCAGCATCACACAAACGGGAAGTAACCCGAGTCATGACGGAGTAATATCTTTCTGGAACAGGCTGCCTGGAGGTCTTTGGGTTTTTATGGGCCTCAAATGCCTCTACTCTTCTTATTTTATTGCTATGGACACCAACAGAAGCCAGTAGATTGCTTATGGGATAGACCTTTTCAAGCAATACACTAACAGTGCTATAACACTTTAATTACTTTTAGTGCTTTTATTGTACTTGTGTAGCATTATAGTCACTGTTTTGATTTTCTGTTGCCTTCAGCAAATTATTAGCCTTTAAAGTTTATGTCCCTTCTATTTTCTTTGTTTAAATGTGTTAACTACCCAATTTTAGTTGAATGCCACCATCTCCCCTTCAATGAGGATGTTACCTTCACCTGTCAGTGTACTTAAGGATTTGTTTTGAAATGACCTGTCTGGTTAAATAAATCCTAAATTAAACAGAAAAATCTTGCACAGTTTAATAAGGGAATCTTATCTGGGCACAACTTGCTTCACAGTGACACATTCACGTCTAAAAGCCTCTGTGCATTAAGCCTCTGTGCACCATTCATGGTGTGGTGACATTTCAGCATCCACTGTCAATTTCTTGGCTTTTTAAGAATGATACCCATAGTCTGGGTCTGTTTGCTGCAGAGAAGATGAAGTTTAGATGGCAGCACTGTGACAGGCACCCATTCACAAGGCTGTTTCATAGTCAACGATTTGACTTGAGTTGTCCAGTGTATTTAATTAAAGAGTGGGACACTCAGCCAAGTCAATTCTTGACAAAACCAAAAACAAAATAATGAAATTATCTGAGACTAGACTGTTATTTAATCACCAAAGACATGTTTATTGACATTTGGGAGGTGGACCATGTTTGTCATCAATAACAAAGAGAAGACAACTATTGAAGAGCATCCCTTCCTTCAATTCACTACATTCCAAAACAAAGTGGAAAGCTGTTCTTTGCGTTCCACAAACCTGAAGCATATCTAGCAATGAAAACATAATTTTCATGCCTGGCTTAGACTGGTGAATTTGCTTTCTCTCACTGCTCTCTCACATACTGCTGCACAAAAATGAAGTGGTTTATTTCCCAGGTGCATGGCACAGATATTCTAGATGAAGCCTGGTTAAATTCAACTGGGGCAGTTATCAGGAAGCCTAAGACCATTACAAATCACTTTTTCCTCAGTTTTGTTTGAATAAGTGTAGTTGGTTAAAGTCTAAACTCTACAAACTCTACTTTTGTTTCCAGACAGAGTAAAAAATAAGCAGTAGTGGTTTTCTCCAGGTTGGTGCCCTGATTCATCAGAGGACATCTACATTAAACCGAAACTTTAACTTTCTCATATCATGCTGCTGGGCGACTTGCCACAATGGGTGGTTTGGGCCAACACATTTCTGGCTTCAAGTTCATGAGATCAAACAGATGTGATTTTCCTGCACGGACATGGTCTCCAGAACAAAGTCAGGAAAAAATGTGGCATTCCATAATCACAAACACCAACAAAAATCACTTTGTTGTGAAGACCTCCCAAAAAAGCAAAATGCTGAGGATAGACAAGCTAAATGAAATGGTTCCACCTGTTTTCAGTGACTCGTTTACTGGATTTTTCTGTAATGCCTTGTGTTTTTTTTTCTTTCTTTTTAAGGTGCTAAATTGTTTTAGAAAAGTGTTTGACTGGGTCCTATGGTTTTGTTTACAGACACTGTCAATGCAGAACCAGTGGTGGCGGGTGCTGTCTGTGTGTTGGTGGTGGGGGTGGGGAAGTGGAGGACTGACACTGATGTGTGTGGGTGCAAGTGCTCCTTTTGATTGGTGATCATATAATGCATCTTTTATAAAGACAGAGCTCAGTGCTGTCACACATGTCGTGAAGAAAGCTTTATGTTGAGACATGTCAGCAGATTCATCAGCCTAATGCAAATAAAAGCATCTTACTGACTGATACATCAGGTGATTAATTTTTTTTTTTTTATTTTATTTTGACTACTAGGCTTCTAGGCTTGTTAGCAGTGTGGCTATAGGGAAGGACGAACACTACCATTACATTTGCATTTCACAATGAACAGCATTGTGCCACATATCCAGGGTTTGACTAAAATTGGTTGAGGCCGGTGTGGGTTACTCAAAATCAGGACAGAGACAGAGCGTCCACTGTTAACTCATGATGTGACCTTGCCGACAAACACAGAATTACATAGAAATTCAGATTTGGTCAACAAATTATCTAAAAATATTTGGTTTAATCTAAAACTAATGAGCCATTTTTAAATCCTCTGCATGTGTATCTACTATGAGACACAGAGGCTTTTTTAAATTTAACACTCAATACAGACTACTGAAAATAGACTTAGTCTCAGCGGGACTGTGTTTTCCCTTCCCATTTAATTCTAAACAGTCAATCTATGTGCTTGTTAGGACAATCTGAGACAAAATCTGAAATATTGATACATATCATATCTTTTCCATGTAATAGTTTTCTGAATGTCACGCCAGCTCCTGAATGCGATCAAATACGTTTTGCTGCACTTTTTGACAGTCTAGAATAAAGTTAAAAAAAAAAAATAGGTAGAGGTTTAGTTTCTTTGTCAAAGACACTCATGACAGACAATACAAGTCTGTTGCCAGACAATGTACTGTAAGCGATCAAACCGGCAATTTTTTGCAAGACTGCTTCCTACAGTTCTCTTATTAGCTTTCACAGCAGATTTTTAAAGATTAGAGGGGCTGAACAGGTATGAAAGATCCATACTATTGTTTTCCCTCTGTAATTGGGCAGTTGTCCCTAGACCACCAAGGAAAAAGTAGCTGCAGACAGAGGAAAAAAAAAAAAAAAGAGGATTTGTCCCTTGTACAGATCCCTAATGTGAGGGAGGAACACCGCACTCCTCCTGTGTTTACCTCAATCTCACATCATATCTACCTCTGATCAGAGGTAGAAAAGAACACTTCCTGACACATCACTTCCTCTTCTCTGGAGGAAGATGACACATTTGAGGAACCCAAAATGACAGTATGAAGAAACGAAAGTTTCTGACAGAATCAAAGAGAGAAATGAAACGAGAGAAAGGTAACAAAAACAAAAACAGTGGTAGAGGCTATAAGGTTTAAGTACAGAGAGAGAAAAATGAAACCTATATACTGATGACCCAGATCCACAGGGCTGAGCAAGGTGAAGAGGAGAACTCAGAGCAGCAATAGAAAAAAAAAGGTGAAGAGACACTATGAATAGGATGATTGGATTAGCTTTAACACTGACCTTTATTCAACACTCCCTTGTTCTCTCATTTGCTCTTTATTGCTAGTACAGGAGTGCCTGTCCTACTTTTTAAACTGTTAGGTTTGACTCCAGATATCTGTGTTTAGGTTTCCAGATGAGGTGACCTGTTTATTTAACCCCTGTTTGACCAGCTCTGTTGCTTACAAAAGACTTCTTGTGTGTATAGGTGCCTGGGTGACCTGTGTGCTTATGTGGTGTGAGTAGGAAGAATGCATTTAATTGCTTTGATATCTATAATGACAATTTAACAATCAACCGCAAATACAAGTGCAGTTTTCAAATCACGAGAGCAGTCATTTTAATTACATTAATAATAGTGTTTTAACAAGATGTTGAAAACCATTTGCTGAACGTATAAATTTGCCAGCTATAAAGAAAACTGTCTGCAGCAAATTCGGTCATCTGTAGTTAATTAACATTAATTCCATGAATGGCCCAACTACAAAGGGATAACTCATAGCTGCCACCTGGTTAATCAGAAAAGTTATAAAATGCAGTGCCAAGGGCTGGTTTATTGTCTCTCAAAACTAATTGTTAACATTGTCCAACCATGTCAGAAATCAAATCACTTGTCATTCTAAATGTCACAGTGGAAGATGGAGTGAAAGGTGTGGGATAGCATTTCTTTAATATGTCTGTGTGTGTGCGTGTGTGTATGTGTGGGACCCTTGCAAGTCCCAAAAAATATAATTTAATCGCAGCTTTGTTAAAGAGAGAGTGTATAAGTAATGCATGCAATGGTGACACATTTAGACTGTGGCTTGCCAAACAGAACCACACGCATCAAATACTGACACAATGAACACAGGTCCCATATTCACACAGCATACACCCAGACACATGCAGCTTTTGCTTGAATACACACACACACACGCACGCACGCACGCACGCACACACGCAGACAAATGTGTGGTGCTTCAAAAAGGAGCAACTCTGGTGATCTACAGCTCTGCCCTCGAGCATAGCAGATAAACCAAGTGCAGAACGAGGAATCTGTTGTCTTTTTTCTTCGTACCATCATTCCATGTATGGCATCAGTGGGAGAATCACATACACAGACATGCACACATGCAAATAGACAAAAGACACTGAAGTCCTGGAATAGCATGATCGGCAGAAACATGGAGAGGAATAATGAAAAAAGAGAGTGAGGAACGATACAGTCAATGCTATCATTCATTCTCTTTTTGTGATTTGGTAAAAGTTAGGCTATGCTGTGTATGTGCATGCCTAAACAGGGGACAGTCCCAATCAGTGAAAACTCCTCCTCCTAATTCAAAGAGGCAGTACGAGATTTGCATTTTTCCCACAATTCAATTACCACGCTTGTCAGCCTCTCCTCTCTGTTCACATGCTTCCTTTGGCCAGCTCTCGCTCACACACATACAAACACGCTCCCACAGACACACATCAGCTTCATGAATAGATGTATTTATTCATAAATGCACACATGCAGAAAATGGATGCATTTATTTGTTTGTTTACAAACAAATGAGAAGCGCTCAGAGTGAGGGATGAGGAGAAGCTCTGGGGTCACATCCTGTCTGGACTTGTCACATCCAGGGACATGAAAAGACAGTGCTGTTAATGGATGCAGAAAGCAGTCCCTGGGGGTGTCTTTCTCTCTCTTTCTCTCTGTCCTTCTACATCTCAGACGAAGTAAGGAAAGGAAAAGATGAGTGCCATCAAAGAATAGTGCTCCATGGGGTGAGAGTGTTAAAAGACAGACAGGCACACAGGGTCGATGTGAAGCAGGAGACCGGAAGACAGAAGCAAGGCCAAACCCGATTTAGAAACCAGGAATGAGGATCAGCCACAGACACACTGACTTTACCATGGGGCCGCTAATGACTTCAGCTCGCCTCATGTCTGATTAATAGCCTCTAATCCCATTCTCATGGATAGGACACCATAGCATTCTCCAGCAATGCTCATTAACCACTATAGAAATGTTCACTTATCAGTCAGTTGCTTTCAGCTAGCAATGGTAATGCTAGGCTAGGCTAATCAACAGGCAGTAATCCTGTTGGCGGAGCTGCTGCAGTGTAGCACCCCTCATTAGCAACCATAGAAATGTCTGCTAATCATTCACCGCACGGTTATTTGTCCACAGGGCCACAGAATCACTGTGGTGGTGGTGGTGGTGGGGGTTGACATTTGACAGTCGGCAGCAGAGGGTGGAAGAGACAGAGTGACACACAGAGTCACAGAGGTTGTGTAATGATTAAGAGACACATCACTCATGCTTTTCTTTCCTGCTCTCTTTCCCCAGTCTGCCCTCTATATTGCACATACAGTTGTTCTGCTCGATGTCAGCGTCATTCAAGTTTTATCAATCAATGAAAAACCCTCGCTGATCCATAATGGCAAATCAATAATGAAGGCTTGTAGGCAGAGCAAAGATAACCCTTCACATACCACCAATAGACACAGTTGTCAGCAATCAAGCGGCTGCTGGGCCTTGTCCTGTCTTTATGATGCACTGAAGTGAAACAGCTAGTGTGTATTGATGGGAACAACAGCTTTAACTCAACTTGACCATACTAGTCTCACAGTTTATTGTTTATTATAATCTCCTTACAGGACAAAAAAGAAATGCTGTTCCACAGCAGCAGTTTGGTTTTAATCAGGTCAGTTCGCATTCCTGATCAACTACAGCCACAGATGTCTGCTGCAAAATAGCTGCATAAGGTCAGTAAGGAGTGGAGTCAAACTAAAGCCCTGTGTGTGTAGCCAGGGGCCTGAAAGAGGTATCCACAGATCCTCTTGAGCTAAAGTTTCTGAACTCTCAATTGTAAGGCTGGGTTATGAATTACGGTGACCTGAGGCTGAACCTGGGCTGACCTCTTGTAGTTTAGAAGAAGCAGTGATGTAGCTGAGAGAGGCATGTCAACACCACCTCAAGCTATTGAAGAAGAAAAAAAAAAAAAACAAAAAAAAAAACACACAGGCAATATCTCAACCACTTTGTGTGTGTGTGGACTATCCCTTTACTATATCACAAAGGACAAAGCTTAAGTCATCAAGAGTTCAGTTGCATTATCTGCTGCTTTATTCAAGAAATGAATCCGATAATTAGGCAGGATATCATTTGAGTGAATCATACACTAATGTAGAAATAATGACTATAATGTTATATATAGACCTCTTCCTTTACCAGCATTACAAAGTGAAGCCTATATACACATATAGGCAGTTTTGTTATGCTTGTGAATGACTTGCCTGTGTGGTGCACTGATGGGATAGGGTCATAATACGAGTGTAAAAAGTCATGGGATGATTAACAAGATTGGAAAGAAGTAAATGTTTTTCAGACTTACTGCATACCAATTCAAGCCTTGAAAAAGTATTTATATAAAAGAGCATGAGAAGGAGGAATTAAGTACGAGTTAAAATGGGGACAACTTGTACTCTTATACAACATGAGACAAGGGGTCACAAGTTGACATAACTTTGCTTTAGAAGAGCCATAAATCAAAAGAGGTTTGCTGACATTGGATTAGTGTTAAAAATGTCAAATGTAAACTGTGTTTATCGGCAGTTACAAGAGACCAAATGGCATTTTAAATAGGTTAGTTTCACTGTTAACCAGACTGATCAGCTGGCTAACAAAAATAATTTAAGTTATACCGACAGTAAACTGGCATGTCCTGGCATTTTAGTAAATTGCCAAAATGATTAATAGATTGTAAAAATTGTCATCAACTAATTGTCCAAAGTCCTAAAAGTTAATGACTCCAACATTAAAGGTGAATACAGACTTATGGTCCCAAAATGTACTTTGCTGGCAGGGGCTAGCTGGCTGCAGGGATGTGGGAATGTTTGTTTGAATGCTGGAATGTGATGCAGTCGCAGGATGATCAGACGTAACCGGCTTTGGAGGGCCTGTCCGCCAGTGCTTAAACCCAGCTAATCTGATTGGATTAACACCGACCTGCATGGCCACACATGAGCGCGTGCACACTCTCATACAGACCTAGTCACACACGCACATTTGGACTATATGCCAATCAGCTGAGGCTCCCTCAGCAGCTTCCTGGAGTTCATCTGGATTCTGGTTTGTCCTGGTTGGCTGGCTGTCTGACGGCACCATGCTGGGACATCACATGCACGCGCATCGTTTTCCACACACACGCACACTTAAACAGAGAGCCATCTCAGAATGGGGTGATTTGTGCTGTGAATCTGAAACAGACCTATTGAAAGAAGAGTAATGCCCAGTGCTTGACAACCGTGCTAATTGACTATCCCCCTCCCCAGCAATGAAAGTAAACGTTTTTACCCCTCCACCTTTTTATCTTTTCAGTCATTCCCTGACAGCTTGCCTCTTGTCCCACACTCATCCCATCCTCTTCTTCATAAGCTCCATCTACTCCTCTGTCCCTTGCCCCCATCATACTCCCCCCTCCCCTTTCCCTCATACATGTAATCATTCATTAGAACCAAGGCAGTTGTCCATTAGGCAAAGCAGCCATTTTGGAAATTGCAGCAAATCTTCCATGAAAAGACATTTCCTCTAATGCGGTAGTCACGCTCGGAGGGAGAGGGAAAGAAAGATGGCAAAGAGGAGAAAGAGCGGCGAGGGAAGACGAATGGAGAGAAAAGAGGAGAGAGGGGAAAGTGAAGGAGAGAGATACAGGGAGAGCCCCCGGCCATAAAGCCACCAAGTGGAAAGCAAGCCTGCTGTTTGATTAGAGAGTGACACCATCATGGAGGAGGAAAAGGATGGAAGAAGAGGGAGGGAAAGTGTTTTAGAGGCAAGCAGAGGGGATGAGCAGGAGGCGGGAGAGAAAAAACAGGGAGTGATTTCAGAGAGGACTGAGACAGAGGCAGTAAAATTAGCCCCATCACTTCGCTTACTAAGATGCTCTATGACACACTAGGATTAAAAACAGACATGCACACAATCTTGAGATGTGTACACACATTCACAGGACAGATGGTTTCCCCCATCTGAAAGTGTGGCTCTAATTTGAGTAAAGTGATAGGAACCTCCTTAACCAATTAGAATCCCCATATCTAAAAGCCTTGCATTAGGGTCTGTTTGTTTCACACACTCATTAGTGTGTGTGTGTGTGTGTGCCTATTAAATGTGTGTGTATTTGTGTGTCCTATGAGATCAGTGAAGAACATTAAAAGTGATATAAGAGGTGGAAAATGACAAATCCTCTCTGAGTGCACTCTGCTGAGTATGTGATTTCTTTTCTCCCACAACGCCACTGTTCATCTCGATCTCATCTCATCACCGTTCAAAGACAGACCTGTCTCTCCTTTTACCAACTATTCATCTCAACGCTGCTCACTCCTACTTAATGCGCCTTCCTCTAAAGCTGACACATCTGTCACCAGACCACACAGAGCCTAAGCCATCGTAGCATTTTTTTGTCTCCCACAATTTATGATACACTGAATTTGAAAAACCACCACATTCAACCCAATTTCCTCAATGTCTCGAAAATGTTTATATGCTCTTGTGAAGCATAAATGTTTTGAAGAAACTGTGCAATACACAGTAATACAAACCTATCTGTACAATCAATAAATAATACAGCCATAAAAATAAAGCTTTGAAAATGTTACAGTATAAGTACACAATGCAATACTGGCTCTAGACATTCAGAAATGTGTTCAAAATCTCCCAAATGTTAGAACAGATATCTTTCTCTTTTGCTTACACGCCTATTATGCTATTATACCTCATTATAATCATTACAGCTGAAACAACAGGATGAGTATTTAATATTCATTTGCAAGAACTGTATTAATTAAATAATTCTTTTGAGTCTTTTTTGAGGGGGTCGGGGGGCTTTAGCTTGAAATGCAGCAATGTCAACATGTCCAGTACTGATCAATTCTTCAATATTTTCATCTGATCTCAACTTTTTCCATTTTTCTTTGGGCAAGTGTCTTTTTTGTCATTCAGGAGGCGTATTTGTGTGCTTGAATTCAGCTGATGGAAATGGTCCTAATTCACATTTTATTTTTGCAGCATCTGAAATGTTTGTGTAAAATCCACTTGACAGCTAGATGAGAACACAGCTGCAGAGACATGCTGGATCTCAACATTAGAAACTGCGGCTGCTTCCTTGTCAGAGATTTCGAGATAGGTTATTTATTCTTTTCTCTTTCTGAATGTTAGCTGCACAACTCTAAACCACTTCCTCCACAAAGTGGGCAGCTATGTAGACTGTCAGCCACGTAAATCTGTCACACTACTAGCTGAGGCTACATACTGTTTATTTCCACCACTCTGACAATACGCACAGCTGATCTGAAAGTTATGTGTACGCTGCTGCGCCAATAAATCCCTCACCACCATCCTGTAAACACAGATGATCTTTTGCTGCCCTCTTAACCACACCGCTACTGCAGGATGAGAAACAGTGAGTGTGTGCCTCTAGTTTCTCTTCAGAGTTCCTCATTGCAGCAATTCACTTCACTTCTCTGTGGAAGTGGAGCTGTGTGTAATATGGAGCAGCATTGTTTTTCTTCAAGGTGCTATTAAGCTTATAGTCCTTTGTATCTCCTGTCAAAAGCGATAGGAGAGTAGATTATACCAGAACCAAGACATCCTCTCTGCTGCACTAACACCCATGCAAACATACCTAGACCTCTCACTTACTCTCCCTTCCTGTTTTTCCATTCCAGTGGCCTTTTCAGGTGCACATTAACACAAAGACACGCAAGTTGTAGGTTTTGAAAAAGTGCTCACAAAGTGATGAAAGGCAGTTTATCCTGCATCCTCTGTGATATCTCAGCTCACCATGGTGAATGGCTGGACATGTTATCACCTCTGACCGGGTGGAACCACGGGAGTCAGGACTGACGCCAGCAGCAAATACCAGCGCTAGTGTGTGTGTGTCCCAGCAGTAATAATCACCCGGATTAGAGTGGAGCCAAACCCCCGCAGAGTAGCTCTCTCCCCCCTGCTGGCCCAGCCCAGCCCAGCCTGCAGCTCTGATTCCCAGTTTGAACAGGCATGGGAAGCAGAGCAGCCGGCCTGACATCTCCACCTCGCCGAGCTGCCAGACAGATAGGCAGAGATGAAAAACACTTCTTTTTTTTAATTCCCACTTATTTCTAACCCCTCTTTATCTAATCGATCATCCATACCCAAAATAAAATATTGAACAAGCTTAAGCATTACAAAGACGTAAAACCCATTCAACAAGCATACCCTTTAACCACAAGGGTGCAGTGAAATGGAAGTTGATACAGCCATCAATATGTCTGGGTGAGGGATGCAATATGTTGGCAACAACAAAGGGAAGGTGTGGAGAAAAAATGGCTTATAACTTAATAAGAATGCACAGTGTGTGTGGATTGCTCACAGCCAATGTGAAAGATTATTAGTGAGTGGAAATGTTGCCTGGATGTATTACACTCCCCTGCCTAAAATAATTTCAACAAATCTCAGTACATGTTCCCTTGGGTTGGGTGGGGGCACCCTGATATTGGCACCTATCAACAATTGTCAGAAGCACTGTAGAGCTCCTGTGGCATTTGTGACAGCACAACGTTAAAATGTCAATCAACATTTGTCTCTCAACGTGTTTCATTAACCACAATTTCAGAAAGACGCACACAAACCTTTCCATTCTTCTTCTATTTTACACTATGCTGTAACAGTGGTTATGTGAGGAGAAAGACCCCTGATTTAGGATGACATAAAGATCAATATCATACTTACCATGCTGTGGGGACTGTGTAATATTCAGCCATGTGGGCATAATACCTTTATATTACCTCTTCTTATGTTTTACCTTCTTTGGTATCACTGCTACATTTATGTGAAATAAATTACACAAAATTAGTTTCATACTAAAGTTTTGATATTTACTTAAAGAAAGCTTTAAAATGTTCCATTAGGTCAGGCCTATTATAATTAGCTCTCCAGAGAAATAAGCTTACATTAAAGGCTCTTTTGTAAAACTGACAAAGACTTGCTGGAGACACCACTGGCAAGAGTAGATTCGATTTTCTAATTCTACATTAGTTCAAGCAAACAGTTTGATGAGTGTAATTATATTATTTCAATAGAACTTACAGATTTGTGAGTTTGCAGTGACCTTCAGATATTTTTCTCTACTGTGGCACCGCAACAAGATTCATCAGGAAAAAAACACGTTTAGTTTCACTTCTTAAGACGTTTGACTACAGGTTATAAGACCTGACACTCGGGTTCCCTCCTCATGTCCAGTCAATGAACAAAACGTTTTTCAGTTTTACCTTTGATTTTTCTGCTTGCTCTCCTTCTTGTTCAGGACCCCGGGCACACAGTTGGTGAGCTCGGTCCAGTCGGCGTGCAAGCCGCAGCTCCAGCCGGTGGAGAACCGTGAGAAGAGCCAGGTCTCCTTGCGATTCGGCCGGTAGCAGGTACACTTCTTCTGGCCCGGTCTGCAGTCGCAAGGGACTTCTAGACGGACATTCTGGACCAGGTGCCTGCCGAAAGTAGTCCCCCCGGTTTTCTGGATGTGCAAAAACACGATCACGTCCTCCCCTTTGATTTGGAAATCGATCGTCCTCTCCAGGTCCCTGACGGGGAAGTAGTATTTCTTAACGTAGTGGGGGTCCGGAGTGGGGAAGATGTCCCCTTCGTCTTCTTCCGTAAAATAACCGTGCGGGGAGCCCAAATTGATCACTCCGGGGGCCACGTACTGATACAGAATCAGCATAAAACACACGGATCCGACGACGATCAACAAGAATTTGCTGCTCCTCTCGACCATGTTCCTTCCCAGTGCGGTTCCCACAGTACGCTACCATTTCCCAGTCAAGCCGACAACAGGGAGCGGGGCGCTCGGCTTCTTCATTCTCGCTTTCCCCCCGCCAAGAAGGACTGATTTCGGGGCTCAAGAGTGACTCGCTCCGCTTGGAGACGACCGAAGTTGGCTCATCGCTCAGCGAGGTTCTTCAACACGGCGAAAGACGCATTGTAACTCGCGTAAAGCCCCGTAGCCGACCCTCCCCCGTTGACTTTACTTTGGTCTCCAGTCCACACGGCACAGGCTCACTGCATCACCATGGAGCTATGTACCCAAGATGCAGCGCGAAGCCTACCTTTTCAACCTCCCTCACTCCGGTTCTCGCTCTGAAAGGGAGAGTCGCTTTAATTTATTGGTTGACACGTAACGACCGCGTCACCTGCTAGCAGCCAATAGCGTGGCAGACAACAACCAGCGCCCTGGCTGTGAAATAATTAGTTTGTTCTTGATTTGTCAGTTAATTAATAACAATTACGGATAATTGAATAATTGTTAACAAAGTGAGAATATTAACTTGAACTAGTTTCCGACTGTAGTGAACTCAGTATTTTTATGTTTTGACTGTTCGTCTTAAAAAGTGATATTTATGTTTCACCTGTTTACTGACATTTCTTACACAGATCGATCACTGTTATTTATAAAAAAAATAGATTTATTGATAATGAAAAAAAAAGCTAAGATCAGAGCAACAGGACCAATGCTATCTATCTATCTATCTATCTATCTATCTATCTATCTATCTATTTATCTATCTATCTATCTATTTATCTATCTATCTACATGTGGTTTAAATGCTAAATGTATGTTTGGATCTTTGATTAAATTTATTAGGATATATTTTATAAATACGTATTATGATAGCTGATACATCGATTTTCTTAGACGCCTGACAAAAGAATATATGAAACTAAACAAAATGTAAATTGAAATGGATGCATTTTACTTCCTAAAGTTTTGTAATAAAATAACTATGTACATTTTGAAAATTCCATTTTCCTTCCTACAAATGAACAATGATTCAGTTTGTTTCACAGCTGCAGTACATCACCAGAAAAGTTTTTATACAACTCAAAACCTGTGATTACCTTATAAAACAACAAATCGCTGCAGGCAAGGCTCCATTACCCTCTGACCCCAGGCCATTTGAGGCCCCATAAGGCTCCAGCTTGTCTGTTTTGGCATTTACTTTGGTTAATTGGATTATTGAAAATGAGTTTAGCAATATCAACAACTGAATTAAACAAAACCGAAATGGCAGCGCTGGAAAACAAATGCATTTTACTCCAATCTCAATTCTCTTTCCGATGTAGTAAAAAGCTGTGAGTCACTTTAGATAGGCTAAATAAATACACAGGTAAAGTACAAATTAAGGCTTTACTTAACTGATTTTTGAGAACAAGCAATAGCAGGAATAGCAAACACAAAACCAATTTTAATTCCTACAGACACGTTATCTTCCTGAACTCATGTAGAACTAATGACATTGTTGAATTTATAAAAACGAAATTATTTTTGCTATTTATTTATTTATTCCCTCACTTCTGTTTTTTGTTTTGTTTGCGCAGTCAACAGGTCCAGGTCCTGCAGAGCTCCAAACTTATTCGTTTACAAGAAAACTCAAATGTCCGACAACCATGAGATCAACCGTTCCCGGTGGTTCGCGTTGCCTCTCGCGTTGTTACCGCTGGTGGTCAGCACTGAGTCCTGCTACTCCTGTGATTCTTCATTGCATCCCAAACAACTTGTCAGGCATATTTATGTGATTCCCAGGGGCGATTACTGTCAAACATGTTTTGACTAATCACAAATAGGAATGGGGGGGAGACGGGTTTCAACTGCTGAATGTTGTTCAGATAAAACTCTGCTTTTTTCACTGGTGCACCTGAGGTTTAGATTGGATTTCTGAGGCAGTTTGTTATTGCAGATGTTTATTGTGGTAACAGGGCAAGGCAAAAATGACTGACTGCGTGTAATTTTGGCATTCAAGATTCGTGCCCTGATTCCCACATGTTTCTTATATGAAGCTCAATCAGCAAGATCAGCCCAATCAGGAGGCCCAGGGGCGTGAAAACAGCAGTCGGTTGTGGCTGATGGCAAATGAGGTTGGTAAGGGATGTGGGTATATTTTCATTTTGAGTGGTTTGGGTTGATGATGTGATGTGTGTTTAGTCAGGTTGTAATGTCTTGTGTGCTTATCCACAGATTCAGCTTCCATGATTTCCCAGTTGAGTGTGGATCTATGAAGAAGTGCGCTCATCCTCATCCTGAAACCTGTCATAGCTTCTCATTTATATCAGGTTGATTCCAGTTGTTCACAATTTCCAGCCTGTATTTATGGAGCAAACAGCTATACAACAAACAAATAGTTTCCCTTTCCTTTAATGCTGATGAGATGTTTCTGTGATTTACAGAAAATAAATCAACAGTGTCCCATTTGAGAATAATGTATATTTTATTACTACATTATAATTCACCTACTGATGCATTAACCTTTACGCATCACCAATCTACTTTCTGCTTTGTAGTTTTATCTATAACAATACATTCTAATTTATTAGGTTGTATTGGTTTTAATAAACTAATTTTGGAAAGTAATAAAAAGTACAATATTTGCATCCAAAATGTAAACAGTGAAACACTAAAATAAATACTTTGTTAATTTTTACAGGATTAATGTATTATAAAGTGTTCAGTGTTTAGTACTGAGCCTTTCTAATTGGCAGTAATGCAGTTATAAAATTAGCAATTCATTAATACATGCTTTTGGGTTTCATGCTTTGCCATCAATTCTGTAGTTATTCATCTTAAGTTTATTAATAAATTGATTCCCAGTATTGTTAGTGATTATATATATGCCTAAAACAAGCTGCAATCTTACATTTAAAAAGATACAATCCCCATATTATTCATGGACAAAATCTCAGAAAACATCATGGCACAGAATGGATATCACTTTAAAATACCTTTAGCTGTTAAAAATAGCCAGTGCACAGGAAGAGCTGCAGGCAAGCCCTCCAACAAAGCAATGAGCTAAATTAACCTTTACCTTAAGATTACAGTATGAGCAATGTGAAAAATACTGGACCACATTTGTATCCCTATATAGGTTAACACATTTCATACTGTACCATATGTCAGTGAGCGATCTTGCTCCTAATAGCATTCCCATGTCAATGCTTTATTTTTGCCTGAAAACATTTAAATAAAACTGAATGAAATATAGCTTTAACTTGGGAATTAATCAACCAATAATGGAAATAGGAACCCGGCCTTTCCGTGTGGAGTTTGCATGTTCTCCCCGTGCTTGCGTGGGTTTACTCCGGGTACTCCGGTTTCCTCCCACAGTCCAAAAAAAAACCCCTGTATGTTAGGTTGATTGGTGACTCTAAATTGCCCATAGGAGTGAGTGTGAGTGTGTATGGTTGTTTGTCTTTGTGTGTTTATATGTGGCCCTGTGACGGTCTGGTGACCTGTCCAGGGTGTACCCCTGCCTTCCACCAGAAAAGAGAGCTGGGATAGGCTCCAGCAGATCTCCGTGACCCTGTTTAAGGAATAAGCAGGTATAGAAAATGGATGGATGGATGGAAATAGGTGCCAGTTTATTTTCTGTCAACTGACCGTGGACACATTTATTCATCTGTTCTTTCTTTGTATCCTGAGCTACAACCATGCTCCTGTCCTACCACACCCATCCACCACATCTCTTATGAGCTTAACACAGACTTTAACAAATCCTGAATTTACAATCATGTCACATGAACTAACTACTCGGGTGTGGATTGTTCACACCTTGATGGAAAACTTTTTTTTCTCCCCTTCTGTTCCTGAGATTATCCCAGCACGGCTAGAGCTGAGCGAGGTGCATGTACAAGCCAGTCTCAGTGTTTCAGTGTTGAATAATTCAGCCTGCTTATTTACATGTTCTTTACTTACAGTGAAGCAGCATCCGCTTGTCACACTGCTGTTAAACACACTCATGATTATGACTTCTGCCTCGCCCCTGGCATTACCCAGTTGTGTTAAATACTAAGACTTCTGGAGAATGTGTGTGTGTCACTGTGTTTGTGAGACAGAGAGAAAGTGACTGGGAATATTAATACTGTGTGTTTGTGAGCGTTAACGTGTGCGTGTTTATCATAGTATGTTAGCCTGTGTATGTGTGTGAGTGCGAGTGCGAGTGTGTTTTGCTCCCACCATGAGCAGTGTCATTACGAGCTGCGTTACTTAAAGAAGATGGATGTCACAGAGTGTGTTGCCCTCTGGCTCGGGTATAGAGATATGACAGTCTGTTTATCATCAGAGCCAGTTTATTGTTGCCTTTGCATAATGATCCTGTTTAGATGGATATTTCCATACCATTTCCAGAGGCTTTGAGCTGTGTGTTATGTCCTGTTTCAGTGTCTCACATGCGGACATTGTGCGTCTTTCTTACATTTACATTTAATGAGGTGCACTTTATATTTGTCTTGTGATAAAAAAAAAAAATAAAAAAAAACAAGCACAAATGTCTACAAGAGAAAGCAAACACCAAACAAGTGCATGGACACAAATATTTACCAGTGGATGAGACCCATGAAATGCCCCCAATTAAAATTTTCTGTGAGTTAATAAATAAACAGATGGTCAGTGGATTATAGGTAGTTCTCATGCTGACACGAACCAAACAGGGTTCATCCATGGGGCTTATGTCCTTGTCCCAACATTGTCTTAATTTTAAAGAATCTTCGGGCCCCACTGTCTGCCCTGTGAGCACACTAACACACAAACACACACTCACATTTACACACATCATGCTCAGACATGCTCCGTCTGTTTGTTCTTTATTTTTCATTCAGCCAGCGGCCAGGACCAAATTCCACTGAGGCAAAAACGCAAAACAAAGGCAAAAAGATATTAAAGCACATACACATACAAAGCCAATTTTCCCAACTTACAGTTTTTTGCAAATGCTGCAGCACATTTGTTTGCTTGTTATAAATAAACAAGCAGAAAATTAAGTCAGAAGAATTATAAATCTGTTTTCTTCATGAAGCTCTGAAATGAAGTATTCCCTGAACCTTCGGAGTGTTTCAGACACAAATATTTTCTTTGGATGTGCCTACGGGGAAGTGCACACTGTAGAAAGAAAGCCAAACTGGGCGCCATGTATTCCTTAACATTCCAGAGTTTCTTAGTGTTTGAGTGTGTGTTTGAGAGAGGAGGTTTGAGAGTGTTTGTTTGTGTAGATATGTGTGTGTGTACAGATGCCATACAGTTGTAAACACGTATCTGATGTGACTTACTTTGATATGTTGTGTGTGAATTGTGTGAATGAATATGAGTGTGTATACTTCTACATGTTCATGTGCTACTCCAATTGCTTCGCCTAGAAATTACATTTATATATTATTCCTTTCAGGTTGCTTCTTGGACTATGTTCACACAACGCTTTTATAATGCAGGTATTATGATAGTTGTTAAGGGTTGGTCATGTCATGGCTCTTGGTTCAAGTCTTTAGTTGGCACTAAAAAGAAAGCCCAGCTGAGACTGATGTCAATAGTTGACAGTTGGATGAAGCTCAAACCACAAATGCCATCCTAATGATGGTGCTAGAAGAAACGGATCACCAGAGTCATTAAGATTTATCCTCTGGGAACCATGACTGTCAGAACTAAATGTTGTTCCAACCCAGCTAGATGTTGAGACATTCAGCAGGGTACTTGAAAATGTTAGTGGTGCTATAGAAAAGTTCAAGAGCATCACTGGAATCTGTGATGTGGGACATGAATGTCCGTAGTAAATGTCTTTGGAATCCATGCAGTGGCTGGGAAATTTTAGTATGGTTGACCCGCCGACATACGGACTGACAATGTCATCCATATAGGCACACAACTAACATAGAAAAAGTGCTTCTTAACTATGTTTATTTCCTGTTGCAAATACAGTATATAAATACATTTTCAAGGAGTTAAAGCTGCCGTTTGGCATTTTCATCTTTCTTAACACGAATAGACAGAGCTCTTCCACCACACTAAAGGTGTCAGCATGCTTCTCAAACTCTGTCCCACACACCTTCCTGACATACATCCAACCTGTGACCTTCCAAAACTGACATTCACGCCCTCTTCACACAGGGATTTTTCAGGTGGGCAAAGGTGAGAAAGAAAGCTGAGTTTTTGTTCTTCATCAGTCACTTCTGTGTACAAACTAGTGTAACACAATGGATGCCTTTGAGGCGAGACTGACATTTAATCATTCAATTCAAGCATGTACTGGCCTTAATCTTCCTTATGTCATCAGTCTAACAGCACTCAAACATTTCTCTCAGTGTTTGTGCATGTGCACACGCTACGTACTTTGATGCGCTGTTATTTTCTAGTGACAAGTTGACCCTTGAACTTTTTGCCAGAGGACATATGTTTTCTATGGGTGTGTCGGCTTTAACACTTAATTCTTCCTCACAGACATGAGGGATTAAATAAATAGGCGTGTGCCTATAGGGAATTGGATTATGTAATGTTTCAAAGCAGTGGTTAATGATTAAGGGTTTAAAATTCTGCACATAACCACTGTCTACTATTTACTGGCCACTAAATATGCATTTGTTTGTGGAGATTACTTGGGCTCAGTAGCTAGCAAGTCACAAACAGAACTGAAAAATATGTAAAACATGTTTTCACACTGCTAAGTACTATAGTAAAATATAATAAGGTAAACTGTTATACCCTCAGTTTAATCTACTAAGCATGCAGATGAATCTAGCACAGACATCACAGATTCCAACTTTTGGTGAAGGAATGCCTTGTGATTGGTGGAGAATAATATTGCACTCAATATCAATTTTCTTTGTCAACATTTGCCTTGGGAAATTTAGCTGGTACAATAGCAGAGGACTCAAATAACCAAAGCTCTTTGTTTGAGTGGAGTGCAATCTGATCTAGCTGCTGCTCCAGTTCTTGGAAGACAACGAACAGCTAATGGACGTGGCGTAACCTCACACTCTCTCACCCTCTTCCCTCCTACCCCCGTTTCTCTTTTTTTCCTCTTTTCCAACCTCTTTTTTCTTTTGCCGTCTCTCAGCCCTCACCATGTACTTCCTTCCTGTTATTGTGAGCCACATGGCATCAGGTTCTCACAGAGAGAAATCCACACTGTCCTCTGTCACACCACTTATCTCTTTTGAAATAAATGTACAATAATTACCGGGTTATTGGTGGTTTTCACCTCACAGTCCTACATTTCCTCCTCTCGCCTGTTTCAGCTGTTTCATCTGAGCCTCGTCCCCCCTCTGTCCTCTAACTCAACTTCCGCCTCATGTCAATTACACATTATTGGCATGAGTAACCGGCAAATACTATATTGTTCCAAAGATAGCCGCTGAGTCTGGCTTCAGCATTGTCTCTGTGCCATGAGCAGATTGTAGATTGTAACCAAAGCTCCGTTTCAAGTGTGCAGTGGCCCTGCCAGGGTATATTCTCAGGACATGAAAGCACATGTCCGCCTTGCTGCCATAGCGATGTAGTTATTGTTGATTAGGGTCAGCTGCCACCACTGCCAAGATGCAGAACCTTAATTTGGATATATATAAATATATATAATAATATATAAAGTAGAGGACCATTTATTTCACCTAATCCATCTAAATAGATTATCTAAAATGTTTAATATTTTACGAAATATGCTTTGCCGATTTCCATTCTAGCTGGGAGACAATTAGCCTAGTCTAGCATAGCACATACATGCCAGACAAGGTTGAAATCAAGAGTGGGAGCCTATGGGTGTCAGTCACTACATGTTTGCACTTCTTGTCTACTACAACTATGACAAGCAAATATTTTCCCCTGGAAGACGTCAGTATGGTTGACTTACTGGCTAATTTTTGCACTACCTGCCACAACGTACACGACAAGGATGTAGGTAAAGGGCCCAGAGCTTAGCCTAATCAGGGAGAGGTGTGGGAGGAGTGGTTTGCTCCATTATATATTCTTTTTGAATGGAGAGAGTTCCAGTATAACATGTCTTCTACACAGAGTGTTTCATTATGGGTTGTTTATAGGCTTAATGTTGCCAGGACTTTCAATTTATAGTATGTCCTTCAGAGTCAGTCAGCCCTAAAAGTGGTAGCCCAGTTTAACCTGCAGGTGTTTGTCAAAGCTGGTGTTTGCTGCCATGGAGGAAATAATTTCACGATGACTGAAAATGGGTTTATAGCATCTCCTGATCTTTACTGCAGAATTACACCAGGAAAATGAAATGTCAAACAGGAAAGACTTATGGCTGTCACAGATAATGAGCACAAAAAGACAGTCTGAAAAGTGCTAACTGTCAGAGAAAAGGATTTTGGCCACTTACAAATGCCTGACACAACAAAGTGTATGTGATTGATAGAGGAGATACACAGATGTGGGTTTACATATTATTGTATTTACTGTAGGATCATAGGGTGACATATAAGAGTGGAAGCAGGAGCATACAAGTTGATTACATCTTGTGCAGACGTTTCAACCTGAAAGAGAACAGTGACTGCAAAGTAGTGGCTGGGGAGAGTGTAGCCAGACAGCATAGGATGGTGGTGTGTAGGATGACTCTGGTGAGGAAGATGAAGAGGACAAGGGCAGAGCAGAGGACCAAGTGGTGGAAGTTGAATAAGGAAGAGTGTTGTGTGGCTTTCAGGGAGGAGCTGAAACAGGCTCTAGGAGATCAGGAGGTTCTTCCAGATGACTGGACAGCTACAGCTACAGCTAAAGTGATCAGGGAGACAGGTAGGAGGGTACTTCGTGTGTCATCTGGAAAGAGGAAAGCAGATAAGGAGACTTGGTGGTGGAATGAGGAAGTTCAGGAGTGTGTTAAGAGAAAAAGGTTAGCTAAGAAGAACTGGGACACTGAGATTACAGAAGAGAACAGACAGGAGTACAGGGAGATGCAGCATAAAGTGAAGGTAGAGGTGGCAAAGGCCAAACAAAGGGCGCATGAGGATTTGTATGAGAGGTTGGACACTAAGAGGGACAGCTCATGTTAGATGTCTTGGAGAAAAAGCCAGGGAAGCCAGATTGAGATGGTTTGGACATGTTCAGAGGAGGGACAGTGAATAAATTGGTAAAAGAATGCTGAGGTCAGAGCTGCCAGGAAGGAGGCCTAGAGGAAGACCAAAGAGGAGGTTCTTGGATGTAGTGAAGGAGGACATGAGGATAGTTGGTGTGGGTGAGGAGGATACAGAGGATAGGGTTAAATGGAGGTGGATGATTCGCTGTGGCGACCCCTGAAGGGAGCAGCCCAAAGGAGAAGAAGATTCAAAAAGTAATTTCTTCAAAATGTTAAACAAATAGGTTGTCCTATTGTCTGTGTCATCATATGTTAGGATGTACTTAACTCCACATCAACCTTTTAATAAGAGACTAGATTGGACTGTATTTCATTATTTGTTTGTACACCCCGTACCACACAATGACAAAGTGAAAACAGAATTTTATGCAATACAATACACCCATGGTGTTTTAGCTCATTTTACTTTTGGTGCCAGAACAGCTTTTAATTTGAAAGAGAATAAATTTGTGTGGAGAATAAAACACATACTCAAGGGCACCCTAGAGAGCTCAGTGGTTTTGGTGGGTGCCCATGTACTGATGCATGACATCCAGAGTTCAGTCCTGGCTGAGGGCCTTTGTCGCAGCTCTCCCCCTTTCAGTTTTTCTCCCCCTGTTTTCCAGCCTACACACTGTCCTATCATTAAAGGCTAAAAAGCCACAGCACAATAATGAATGGCTCCCTGTTATTCCTGTACTGGTTTCACATCATAGTAACCCACAGCAGGTGATTGATCAGAATCACACAGATGTGTTCAGTTACACTTCTTTATTGCGCCACTAAAGCCATTATCTTCTGTACAACTGTGTGATGAATCAGTGGTGCTAAAGGTAACACAGCAAAATGAAACATGCATGCAAACTGATCACACTCATACAGTGTGCAAGTATGCAGGTATAAGAGTCTAAACAGAAAGTAAGTGACCAAGCTGGTTTATGTATTGCAATATCATACACATTGTAGGACCACGTATTTGAACAGCCTATATACACAAGTTGGTAGGCCTCTATGTATATTGAAAGGCTGTACTAGACAATTACTCCCTGAGGAGAATTTGTAAAGAGCAGTTATTGATGGCCGCCCTAATGGACAGCTACATGCGCCATATGCCACGGTAAAAAGCAACAAACGTGTGCTAGCTGCTCAGTACATGAACTGGGCAGTGTCAGTTATATCCCTTTCTCTTCTATCATGATTTTTTTCTGTTTCTTTCTCTGCATTTTGTCGGATGGACAGAGAAGATAAAACTGATTCCATGATGGATATTGAAAGATGGAAGGAAGAGCGTAGAGCTCAACCCCCTCCCCTACCTCCCCATCCCCAGCCTGCTAAGTATAAGCAGATTAAAATTAATGATCTAAAGTGAATTAGATATTTAATCATCTTATCATCTTAGTACAGTCAGGTCATAACTCTGTGCTGATCTGAAATCCCAACTGTTTGACAGAGCACAGCAGAAGCACAATAAGCTAAACTCAGTTTCGACTTGTAGCCTCCAGTAGGTTCTACTAAATCAATTTAGAGATTGAGAAATTAAATTTACCCCCATGATTTTTTTTTCCATCTTTGATATGATGCAAAAACTCTGTGATTGAGGACAAACAGTAGTGGAATATAACTGACCTCAAAAGATGAAAAATAACCTCAGAGATGCCCCCCTGGATCTTATTTCCTTCCTCTTTTTAAACTGCTCACTTCATCATCCCATTTGCTATATTCTCTGTCACCCTCCATCTGAACTCTCACTGATTGAGGGCCCGGTGCTTTGATTTTGCACACTTGATTGCCCAGCACACACACGGACACACTCTGTTCCTCTCAATTTTGCCTCCTTGAGTTTCTCCTTATTTCCACTGAAGTTAAGATGCCCCTTTTTTTTTTGTCTCTCATACTATTTCCACTGCATTGCTTCTTTCCTGTGTCAATAAATCTGAATTACAATCTCAAAGTCACGTTTCATCCTCTGAGCCTACTAAACAGCATATTGTGGTTGTAGCCCTGTCATGTGTATCTGTGTGTGCGTTTCTGTATTTCTCCTCTATCTCTCTGTGTGCAGACTTACATTCAGGTAAAAAAAAAGAGCTCCATGCAGGAGTTCTTGAAAGCTCTGTGTGAAAAAAAAAAACAAAAAACGGAAGGCTGTCATTTTTCCAATACTCAGCCATGACTCATATTACCAATTCACCATGACCGTCTGTCTTGAGCTGCTCAAGGGTTCACAGCCAGACAGATCAGATGATGGAGTTTTGTGGTGACAGAGAGAAGTGAGAGGAAAGACATGAAGAGGCAGACACATGAAGCTCTGGAACTTAGATAGGAAAAAAAGCTGCAAAAAAGAGTAGTGATAAAGAGAGATAATGGCTGCTGGTCCAGTTTCACAGTTGGGTCCTACAGGTTTTCAAAGAAAAGCACTCATTTTTTACAACATCTGAGACCTCCCATGCTGCTGCATGACTATGGAAAATCACCAAGAACACAATCATCAAAAGGGCTGCAGCTTGTCTGCCAAGCATCGAAACAGCACGCGTGCGTATGTGTGTGTTTGTGTTTGTGTGTTTGTGTGTGTGTGTGTGTGTGTGTGTGTGTGTGTGTGTGTGTGTGTGTGTGTGTGTGTGTGTGTGTGTGTGTGTGTGTGTGTGTGTGTGCTTAAAGCAGAGCTTGCACCTCAAAATCTGCCACTGGTGTTCCTTTTTGTGGTTTTCTTTCTTCACCTTATCTGCCTTCCCACTCCACAGGAGATAAGTGTGTTTCAGAGGAAATTAATAATTTTACTGTGTCATAGCTTATTTTTAGTCTATTTAAAGTATGGTGGCAAGGGAAGGTGTCCAAATCTTGTGCTAATTTAGTGTTTTTGCAACTGTTTTGTGTCTGAAGTCTATTTTTTCATTATATTACCAAAAAAATGTGTCCTACTGCATAAAACACAAAGTAGCTACACTTTTTCGCTGTGAATGTAAAAAGGAAATGATCAAAACTGTGGTTCCCCTATAGGCAAAATAAATGAAACTCTTTATTGTGAAGGCGCAAACTTAATTTAAACTAGATTAGGCTTCTGCTTACTCTGTTATATGATAAGTCCACGGGCCTCATTTGTGTAATGTTTGTTTCACACATATTTTGGTGCGATTTATCCATATTTTCTTTTTGAAATAGTCACAGTAACTGCAATATTGGATATTTCACAGTAGTTAGTTTGCCTGATGCTTGTAAGACGGGCTGCTGTACATCTCAGTGAGGAAAATTACGTAGTTCAAATCAGGCTTGTATTGTACATTATGTTAATTTGAAGGTGCATGTAAAATGAGTAAAATAAATCACAATTTTTGACACCACTCAACAGCAAACCACAGAAATAATTTAGACTGCCACAGCACACCAGATCCCATCCACTCATCCATTTCAGCTGCTGGGGGAAAAGCCTGTCCCCATATCATGGGCACAATGCCACACCTGGCAGGCGACAGATGATTTTTTTTGGTCCTTGGTTTTAAATCAAACCCTGTCCTTTATCTTCTTCACACATGTAGAGTGTTAGTTGCAGTTAACTGCACCAGTGACATTGTGGGTCCACTACCTTAAAATTACTACCATGTCCTCATTTTCCTGACACTGCCAGTATTCACTATCATAGTACCAATGAGATTTAAAAACAAGTTAAACGGGTTCATTCTTCCATTAAGTTCAGACAGAGTTAATTAGCAGACCATTGGTGGATGCTGTGATAAGAATCAGGTGGCAGTTCAACACTGATCGACCAGATAAAAAAAAAAAAACAAGCAGGTTTGGTCAGTCGCTGAGCCAGGTGTATAAATATTTCACTTTTTGAACCAGTATTGGCGGATTTTAAGTGGTACAGATATGTGTTGTGTGCGATGGGGCTGCTGCTTTAAGATTTTTTTTTTTTTTTTCCTGGAGAATTCAGACTGATGGTGCAGTGAGATGATGAGAGGACAGGCTCTGCAGTGGGTGAGCTTTTCATTGCTGTGCACATGTGTTGGAGTTTTATAAAGCCTACTGTTCAGCTGTTGAATTCAACTCATTTAGTGGTTCACCTCCACCGTTTCTAACAGTAAATTCAACACAGTCCTCTTCAGTCTCAGCTGGCATTTAGACAGAATTATTTTGGATGCAACAGTGCACAGCTACAAGTACTCTTTTTCCCTTTCATCCCAGTAAGTTGTTGGTGTAGCACACGCTTAAAAGCAGCAGTTCAAGTGTATGATTGGCCTTAAGTATTAGGCTTCTCCTGGGGAAATGAACATGTGTTAATCATGCTGCGCTTAATCCATTAACCTGTCAAAGGACACAGCCTGCGTGTGTACTATTTTGAGTTGATATTGTTGAACTTTCAGTATCTTACAGTCAGTCCTATCTGAACCTGTCACATCACTGTTTTCAGAACAGCTTTTCACTTTGCTGGCTAATACTGGTACATTTAGAAAAATGCTAATTAAGGTGTGTTGTCTTTATGAATAAAGGAAATGATTTAATATGAAATTATTTTACACTGAAAAGAGTCTCACAGGTCACATATTGTATGTAATTTGGTACTCATTTAATTGGGCTGAGTTATGATTGCCTCTTAATTGCTTGTTGTCCCATGTTCTGGTAATGATGGCCCACAATGGCACTGAGAAAGACAACAGCTGTAGCATGTTTAGTAGGAAATAATGAACAGATTTTGGCTTTGGTTTTTAAAGAGCCACTGTGTTTTTTTAGCCACACTAGCAGAATTGCTCTAGGGAAGATATTCTTCTAATTTGGTCCAGATTTTATCAGAATTATTCAATAGATTGTCATGAAACCATGTATCACAGATGTTGTACCCTAATGACTTTGGGGTTTTTACTGATGTTTCCTCAAACGCCACCATAAGGTTAGTACTTTTGGTTTTCAGTGAAATGTCATACTTATGAATTTGTTACATACATTTCTCTTTCTCCTGGCATGGATTATAAAATCTATGTTGATCCCTTGACTTCTTACGTCATACCACCATTTTAAAATTCATTTCAAAATGGTTTATGACTGAGTAACTGCAGTAACAAAATTGTATCATCAATATTTTATGTTTAGTTATAATTATCAAATCTTATTATACTAAAACACAATAAACTAACTAGGTGAACAATGTCCTGTATAGTAGCCCTAATAGTGTTTTTGGTTAAAAAAAATACTACTTGCTTGGTGCAAGTCATAAAAATGGGAATGTTTGCCAACATTACCTTCCTGCCCACATGACATGGACATGGCATAAAGCAGCACTGTACCAAAGGTACAGTGTCACAGAGCCATTTACAGTAGTTTGAACTGGCCACTGTGTAGAGGAGTGGATGGAGTGGATACACCAGGATGAACAAGTTTGAGTTTTGGGGCAGAGCTGACATCTTGTGTGTAGTTTAATGCCATAATTTTATATGGCAAATGAAGGAAAATGACAAGCATTCAAGTCAGTAGTTACTCTGATCAGCGATCACAACCTATATGTTTACACTATTAAGAATCATAAATAATGCTCAGTCCAGAAAGTAATCAATGTATATGTCAAGTCCATGGTTACAGTGAAATAATGACAACCTCTGATGAAAGATAAAATAACTTGAATTTGACTTTGATAACTGTTTGTATTTAGTGATCACAAAGTGGAAACAGAGTGAAAGTAGCAAATTTATAAACTGTTTTTCTTTTCTCAGCATCATCTTAAGGTCACCATGTCTGATTTATTTATATTACTGATCAGTTCATGACCTCTGTCTTTGACGTTTACCTCAGCATTTCAATGAATAAGTGCTCCTTCTTTCTTTATTTCCTCCATCCTCTTCCTGTCTTTCCCCTTTTGCCTCACAGTGCCTGTGCTTTATGGATGAGTAGTTACATCATTAGTATGCCATTAGCTCTGATCATTGATTCCTCCTGCAGAATACCCCCTCCTTCCCGGTCGCTGACACGGAATTCTGAGGAGGACTGTGAACTTTATCACCTTCAGTGTTCCAGTTTCCTCCTCAGAATTCCCACCGGATCAGCACTTTCCTCCCCTCCAGACCTTTTCTAATTATCCTGTTCCTGCTTTTCAATAAATAATTACAATAAAGGTCATCAATCAAAACCGAAACATTGATAACTGAAGAGAAAGTCCAATATCCCCTTGGCACAGAGCTCTTGCTGTCATAAATACGATGATAGACTGTGTGCATTATATTGTGCGTGCATCCTGGTGTGTGTGTGTGTGTGTGTGTTTGTAGCAGCAAAAATTTTCACATAAATCATGTACTATGAGATAGATGAGAGGGACCTGTGAGTGCATTGCACATATGTGCTGCTGTGATTAAACTTTGTCTATTTGTATGTGTCTGCAGGCGTGTGCATGTGCAGTTTTCAGATTATAAAGAAAATATGATCAAACACTAGAGTGTGACTGGGAATTAAGTTCAGGCTAATCCCACACACGTTGCGTATTAAGTAGCCCTACTGCATTTTGATTAGCACACACAAAAACACACACACACCTGGATATGCTAATGTGAGTCTGCAGAGAGAGCTGTGGGGTAGTCTCTTTGGTGCCAGTGATTGCTTGCTATCTGTCTTGCCTGGAGGACCGGCGAGGCAGCCGGGCTTCCCGCCAGGCTCAACCCAGAGAGGAGCTCTGATAACAGGGTAAAAATGTGAGCCATCCTCCGCGTCAGCCTGGAGGAGCCTCTGCCTCAGGCCTCTTCTAAACTGAAGCTGCAGCCTAAATGGGTTTCTCTCCCTGGCAGCTCAGTAGAACACAGCTCTGCTCACACTGTTTCTCTACACACAAACACACAAACACAAACACACACACACACACACACACACACACACACACACACACACACACACACAGTCATTTATGCATACTGAGATTTGCTCTCACCGATGCATTCACATAGCTGGCCACTTGGAAAATAGGAAATGTTAAAGGCATAAACAGCCTTGCAAGTTGTGTTTCAACTTGGGAGCCAATATGTACACATTATCACGTTGCTTGTGGAGACATTGTGCTCTGCGTGTCACTACTCTGCCACCCTTGTGCACTCATCATAATGCAAAGGCAATCCCACACACACACACACACACAAACACACACGCACACAGAGACACACACACACACACACGCACGCACGCACACACACACACACACACACACACACACACACACACACACACACACACATAGACACACACACACGCACGCACGCACACACACACACACACACACACACACACACACGTACTCACAGCTTCAATGACTCCAGAATAAGGAAATGCTTTCCACTGGACTTTAATATATTCATCTCCTTGTCTAATTGGTCCAAATAAATACCAGCAGTGCCACAAGCAGCACTAAATTGGTTTCATCAAAACACAGCTCCACCTGAATTTGACCTAAAAATATGCTGAACACACAAATATAAAGTGGTTAGGCTTTTAGGAGTGTTGAGATGGAGAGATGATGGTTAGAAGGATGCAAATTTTCTGAAATGGAGATTTTTGGGGGAATAGCATTTGGTAGAAAAACAGGTTTCTATTAGGAAATGGTAATGGGTAGAGCCAGACATATCTGTCTACATGAGAGCTGATAGAGAGGGAGAGAGTTGCTCAGTCGTCGTTGTAGAGACAGAGCGTGAAACAGTTTGCTAGGCATGTCTAAAGATAGAGAGAAAAGCTGAGAGGGACAGGAAGAGAAGCTTGGCAGTGGGTGGTTATCCAGCTGATAACACTGAATTCCAAACAGGTGAAAAATGCGTCACAGATTCTTATCAAAGCTGATGATGACTTCTCATCATCAGCTGCTGATGTAGATGTTATTCAATGTAAGCTCAACATTTCACCCAGTGGCGTCTGCTGAGATCCTTTATTGTGGCCTAGTGCTGTGGTGTTTTTTGTGTGAATCTGAGTCTTAAGTTTATTCTTGTATCATACAGAAGACATAGATAAAAATGAATATAAGAATACAGCACATTTTCAAACAATACTTAAAATCTCCAAAGAACACGTTTCATATAAAAATCAAAAATTGCTGACTAAGCACATGTAATCAGTTTGCCTTTCATTTGCACCTGAGCAGGTAGCATATAGAGGGCTGTCACTTAAAACAGCTGCTTGTTTTGGCTGAAAATAAGGTTGATGATTGATGATGGTTGAGTGATAAGACTGAATCAAACAGCACAGGTTAGACAAAATGAATAATTTATTGATCACCTCTCTACCAGTATTTTCCAGGGTTTTGTGAATCCATTTCTTGACATATCCAGTGCCAATAGTCATCATCATAGTACTGTATACAGTACAATAAGGAAGAGAATAATTAACTTCTAGTTCTACTTTCTGACATTGCATTAAACCTGTTTTCTTACCTAATACTTCTGAATCTTCCAGCCAGACCGAGAACATGAGTTCCTAATTTTGAAACCCAGAGATCTTTGGCTCACAAGTAAGTGTAATACTGGGTGAGTGTGATTCTATTCATTATTCTTACAAAGTTTTATTAGTTTGAATAAACATGCAACTAATTTTCACACATTCATAGTAGTTCAAAAGTCAAAATGATCTTGTTAGCCGATATTCAGAATCTGGCACGTACCAATCTGGACACTGGTATTTTTAAATTCAGCACACATTGTGTCTCCTTTCCACCAGTGAAGCTGGCCTGTTATTAGACTGTAACTGTGATGACTGATGCAGATGAAGAATGCCTAAAATGTGTTTCTTTTTCATTACCTGCCCCTGATTTACTGCTAAGTGACAATGTTTCCAAGTGTCTGCTTTCACTAAATGAAGTGAGTATAAATTACCTCTATTTTAAGGTACCCTGTGGAGTCTTCGTTGTAAACAATTATGGGTTTGTTTACATTTAAAGTCCCTCACCAGAACACAACTTATTAAATGCTGAAGACTCAACAAACACTTTGAAAGCATTTCCTACATTATGATACTTTATAAATCAGACGGCTTTTTAAATCGTTGGATCCGGCATCACTTGCGTCACTGTTTTTTCACCTCTGATATTGGTACATTTTCATGCTCTGCAGTACATGGGTGTCATCAAGTATGTGCAAACATACCATGAAACACATCTTGAGAAGCTGTTGATTTAAAATTGCTTCAAAAATGCCACAGGTTAGCATCAAACATCTACATTATTGAATCAATACTAGACATTACACATCATTTTGAAATTCACTCAATTATTGTCTAACTCATCATTTTAATAAATATAAACAAAAATCAAGATTTTATGTCCTTAGGTTTTCAGTAATGGAAACGTTACATGGTCACATTTTCTGGATTCAAATTGGTTAGAAAGCTTTAAGGTTCACTCCTGAGCTTGCCAATAGCAGTTTGACACATAATTGTTGTCAAAAGATACACTTGTTTGGTTTTTAGACACCACTACTGCTAAATAGTATTTATAGCCTATAGCATCCTTCATGCACTAAAACCTATGAAAACTATATCTAAAACAAATTAAAATACAACAACTAGAGTTAAACATTAAAATAATGTAAAACAAATGGTTAAAACCCAAATAATTACATAGAATAATATACTGAATGTATATAGTATATGTAAATCCTCTTTATCACATGACCAAAATTATGAAAAAACAACCAAAGAAAATCAGGTGTCCTTGTGATAAGAAACGAATTGATTCATTATAAATATATTTAGCAGGTTTGCTGATAATAAAAACAAGCTTTGCCTGATATCAATAGGTTTATCAATGCACAATTTTATTTATCCAGACTACTCTTATACATAATACAGCAACACTAAAGTCTCATTTATTTACCAAGTTATTAGAATTTTAGAATTAAGCTCCAGGTGTGTTTACCCATGATGCTTTTGGGACACATCAGGAGCATTTTATTCCAATCTGTGCTGTTGACACCCATCATTATTAAATGTCCAGGCTGTGCTGACTTCCTCATAACTCCCCTTCCTCTGCATCAAGGAGCAACAAGGTAGTGTGTGGGAAGGGTGGTGGTGCCATCACACAATATTAATGGCTTGTGTGAGTATTTGCGTGTATGTGTTTATGTGTTTGTGGGAGTTTCATTAAATACACAAAAAACAGTTTACAGATGATTATA
Organism: Mastacembelus armatus; assembly: GCF_900324485.2. NCBI lineage: Eukaryota > Metazoa > Chordata > Actinopteri > Synbranchiformes > Mastacembelidae > Mastacembelus > Mastacembelus armatus. The sequence continues at coordinate 6,469,196 of NC_046654.1, read as the reverse complement.
CTCAGATATCAACACTGATTAGAATAGATTGATAATTGGTCCAAACAAGATGTGGGGAAGTGTTTCTCGCTCTCTCTCTCTCTCACCCCCACACACTTTTATTTTTATGGTTTTATGATATTTTGGAGGATCAGTCATGTTCATCTTCATAACTGGCTCCCATATACATCTGCAGCCCTCCTCTGCAGCCCTCCCCTCATTCCCCATTCCTGTCTTCCTCCCACCTTCCTAATCCCAGGAAAATGACTAACACCTGTCATCCAAGCTGTATAAGATAATTAATCAGACATTACAGCAAATGTCACTACATCTACATGTCTGAGCACATGCACAGGCACACTGAGCAGGTGTTCTTGTGTTTTGTGGAAATAATTCAATACCTGTGATGTAAAAACCATCTTTTAAATATGACTGAATCATTCTCGGTGTGCAGACTGTGTAAATGCATTGTAAACCCGTTACTTTACCATAATGCACTTTGTCAGCCTGACCTTGGCAAAGATACTCTGCCCGCCACCCTATAAAAGCAGCCAGTAATGTCCTGTCACAAATGCAACACACATACACACACACATACACACATACACACACGAGAGGGGAGTACATCTGGAGCAGAGATCAGTCAAAGTGGGAAGAGAGGAAGGAAGGTGCTGGATGAGAGAGTGGAAACAAAAACCAGTTACACCGGAAAGTAGCACAGAGAAATGTCCACATATCTTCATGAAATATTTGGTTGGTGACGTGGAGACTACTCACAGGGCTGGTTGGTAATGATACTTTCCCATCATGTGGGAAGATAACCAGTGTTTACAACTTATGGGCAATCAGGTCTCTGCTCTGTACTTGTTACTGGAGATGCCAGGAGAGTTTGAATCAATAAACATTAACTATTACATTTCCACGTTTAATTACCGTCAACAGGAGACTTTTAAGCACAACTCGAATGGTGATAACGAGTGGCAAGTGTCTCCTCAAAGCGTGACTACATGGAGATACCATATGAGGAGTGCAAGAACTGTGATCGGCTGCCTGTGTTTTCCTTTCTGAGAATCTGTTGTTGGTGGAGTTTGTTGAGCGTGAACACAATATTAAGGATGTTAAAGGTGCAATGTGCAATATTTAGAGGGCGCTATCAAAAGAAATTAAATATAGTATTCATGAATATACTGTCATCATTAACACTGGACAATAGCCGCCATTGCATTTTCTTAATCATAGAATCAGTCTTTTAAATCTACATAGGGAGTGGGTCTCTTTTCAAAAAGACAGCCACGTTGCACTGGCATGTTTCTACAGTAGCCCAGAATGGACAAACCAAAAAGGCTCTAGACTGGATTGGCACATGGTTTTCAATTTTGTTCTTCAATCTCACCACAAGATGCCACTAAATCTTTTACATTTTACACACTGCACCTTTAAAGAAACTCTCTGTGTTCTTCTCCTGTTGTTCTGTCTTTACCATTTTATGAGATTCTTCCTTCTTCTTTTGCCTTTTCCATCATCTCTGTCTCCCACTTTTTTTCCTCTCTGTATCTTTTCTTCTTTTCACTCCAACTTTCTGTCTCTGTTTCTTTGGATTTTTTACATGTTGCCCATTCACTTGTGTTTTTGATTACTATTGATTTAGATGTAATAGTTGGGCTACAGGGACCCCACATTTCAATAACTTCTAATTACACGCACACACACACACAGACGCACACACACACAAATATACAAGCTCCGATAAATCTAATTGCAAGTTCTACTCATAACTCCCCTGTGTCCCAGCCCACAAATTACAACAGCAATCTGACATTGTCAATAAATATGGGTGTCCTTCTGCCTGGCTGAATTCTTCTGAAATGAAAGATGCAAATAAATACTTTTCTTTAATCCCCCCTTTTCTGTATTTTATGTTATTTCTGAGTTCTGCTTTCCCCTCCTCTTTACAGGATCCCATCCTCCTCTCTTTCAGCCCATCCTCCTGGCTCGACTTAGTTTCAGCCGTTGATTCAGCATCAATCACTGCAAAATCTAATTTGTCAAACCTCAATCTAGCAGGGCCCTCAACCCTGTGCTGCTGTCTGTTTGTCTGGAGCCCCACAAATGAGATGATAAAAACAGACTTTTGCACTTTGAAGTCAGAGCAGATCAAAAACAACACAGGGCTCTTTGTGGTACAAAGGGAACGTTTCTCCCCTTCATCCATCTTCTTTCGTCCCTGCACCTTTTCTTTACAACCAGTCTGTCAGTCTGTGAACTATCACATATCACATACAAGCCCTCAACCTGCCCCACGTAGCTCCAGTATTTATCCATGAGACAGGGAAGGGATCTGATGCAGTTGTTGTGTATGACTCTATGTATGTCTCCCTTGAGGGTTTGTGGCAGGCGGTGCAATTTGCACAATCTCTACGTTGTTACACAGCTGATAAAGACATGCAGCATATTCTGTTTGTCTTCTCATTTTTGGGTCATATGCTTTTAGCTGTGTCTCACAGGCAATCTTCTTCCCTATTATTTTAGCACACCCAGGCTTGTTCCTGTCACTTTGATTTTCAGAGCACACTATCAAGTCTGGAAAGACATTGTCACTGTCAGTGTTGATGTTAGGGACATTTTGTACATCTTATGTCCCATCTGCCCGCAACCACCCTTCATCACACTCCCTCCACTACCCCGCCCTGCACCAGTCCTATGTTCCTGACATGGCACCCATTTGTCTTCTCTGTGTCCGCTGAGATGATGTGGGATAACATCGGGGTCCAATGGAGCAGACAGGGGACTATTGGAATATTGATCCTCCTCCGTTCTCCCTGTTCTCCTGCTGGACTTTTTTTTTTTTTTTCTGCCTCTGTGATAAAGCGACTGGTGTTGATGGGGTTTGGCTCCATACATTGTTTCTTACACTTTATGTGTGTGAGAGAGAGCAATTTATTTGTCGCATGGAATAGTTTGTGGCTGTACAGTCCTGTTCCTGTTCCAGTTAACTCTGCTCTTTTTCTCTCCATTCACACCCACTTCCTTCCCTGCACTGTCTGTTTACATTGCACATTAAAGACTATGCAGAACAGTCGAGTGCATGTTACAGTATAATATAGTAGTCACACACTTACTTCTAGAGATAATGAGGAGAACTGCAGATCTACAGAAATAAATTCACAAAATGAAGTAAAGGCAATCGACTGCAACTTAAATATTCCAGTTTATATTACAAGTTCATTTTCCCAAATTACCCAAATGTATTTGGAAGAGAACCAAAATCAAACCACTATAAGTAACAGTAGTTTTCGGTCTAATTTTGTTCAGTGTTGATATTCTGTACTAACACTGTTTTCCTGTAGAGTGGGAGACAATGATCAGTGTTTTAGGGGGTATATATTTTCAGATTTGCCTTCAACTACTGTATTTGATGTAAAGCACTGTTGATGTGACTGAGAGAAGTGGGAACTGTGTCAGCGATGGATTTCCATCTGTGTATTTGAATCTTTAACTACCTAATCTTGCTGACTCCACACATTTGGGGGCACAGACAAATCATAGATTGTTATTGTTGCTTCTTTATTAGACTTACAGCCTAAATTGTGCTAATGGAACATTTTACATACATTTCTTCTGTAATGTTTGTGCATGTCACATGACCTGAAATATAACCCCCCCTGCAATGAACTCATCAAACAACCTTGTGCTAATGGGCTCAGAGAAGCTCACGAGTTCAAAAATGAATGATCTACAGGTACCATGTGTCAACATCACCATTAATTCAACACTGAACAAGTGCTCACAGAAAGTGTCAATATTCAAAGGAAAGCCCGTTGGAAAAGCTGAGGAAATAACATGTAAACTGCTAAATACTGGCAAAGGTTTTCAACTTTCCATAAATGCAAGCATGCAGGTCCTTCATTTCAACTTACTTCTCCAAACCAGAACAACAGGTGAGTGTTCATTTTTTTTTGTACAATATTTTATTGTTATTATGTGTGTTACTGTCTTCTTTGTATGATAAATCTCTTGGTGTAATATTTGCTTAAGTGGAAAAGTTCTTATCTAACCTCCTATTACAGCGAGCAATGTTTTATTATACTTTTATCTCGGCATCTGCTGTGATGTTTCTGTCTGGTCAGCACTGCTGAGCCAGTTTCTGCTAAGTGACTCCTCTTTGTTATGGAGCTCCACACACCTGCATGGGAAACAACTATTGCAAAACAAAAACACACGCATACACGTACCCACTGGGGAAAGATCAACAAATGATAGGTGAGAAGAGGGGATAAGCATCTGTTTGAAAATAAATACAAACAGGCATGACTGCACGTTCAAGCACACTCATTTCTAATAAACCTGCATGCACATATACAGCAAGTGTGTATTGTACTACATCAAACTTTTGATGTCATTGTCTTCATGACAAATATTTTTTTTAAATTTCTTTTAATTGTTTATTTAGCTCAAAAGGGCACATCAATGATTTTACAAAAGTCACTTTAAAGGTCTGCTGAATACTAGCACTTATATAAAAAAAAAGGTTGTATAAAAACCTTTGGAAATTCCACAGTGAGCTGCGTGACATCTGATAAATCTCCTCAACTGACTGAGTCAGCATTGGTTGCGGCTGAAACAAAAAAACAAAACAAAAAAAAGAATCAGGGATATGGCGTTAGAAAGAAGTGAGCATTTCAGACCTCTGCAGCCTGCTTCTTGTCTCTTTATGAGGTTAGCAGCTTGGTGCTACCTTAAGTATTAAGAGAATAAAACAACTGTATCATTGTCTGAACTGTCACTGGGTAATCTAGGGATTAGGTTTTGACAAGGAAGGAGAATGTATTGATTAAAAAAACACAATATCTGTTTCATCCAATATTAATGTGTTTTTGAAAAAAAAAAATGTCGTGAGAGTGCGTTCACATCCGGATTCATAGTAGTTGGCGGTAACTGGCCTCTCATAAATCTTTAGTTCTGGGCGCGTGGTGTTTTGAGCATGTAATTTCCATTCTCTGCTCCATCTGGACAGTTGTTTTCCAATATATCTGCCACTGCCAGACACACTAACAGTGTTGACAATTTATTTCCATGTCATTCTTCTTCTTTATGACCTGGTAACTTGTTAAAGACAACTTGCGGAGACCCCGCTGATCAGTTTTTCTCGCATTTTGTTTAAAGTTCATAAAGTTTACAGTTCCTTAGCAAAGTGGAGTGGAGCAGTAAACAACTCTGATTCCATTTTTGTTCGACTCACTATGATTGTAGTTGTCTTTCGCCTGGCTCCCACTAACACTGTGTCAGTGGATATTTGCATAAAGTCAAGGCTTTCTCAGCTTGCTCCTGTAGTGTAGCTCAGCTCAGTGGTGGGTGCAGTGTCGCAAAGCCAGATATCATTCAAAATGAATAGCAGCTGCCATATGTCCCAGCTTTTTGAATTTCTACGGCCCATAACTCCAACAGTGTTACATGAGTGCAATGCTGAATCGAAGAAGTACTCCTCTAAGAAGTGCAACAATTTTCTCAACCCATAAAGCATAAAGTATTACTTGGATTCAAAAAGTAAGTCACTAAAATGGGGAGATACATGGTTTTTACTGGACAAAAACAAAATGTATGAACACAGTCATTCAGAATGAATGCCTTACACATGCAGTACCTGCATCATTCACAGCACATCAGGAACAAAGCAGTAACTCAAATCTTCTCACACCTTCCACCTTGTGGACTGAAGATGCTGCATATCATTTTATCGGCCCTGCGCCACTTCACACAAACACACACGCACACACACACACGCACACACATGCACACACACACACACACATTCTTCAACACCACCAAAAGTAATTTGTCATGTTCATGATAAATTATACCCTCTACAGTTCATAGCTTACAGACACTGGAGAGAAAGAGAGAAAAAGAGAAAGGGGGAATAGGATCCAGTTGTTTACAGCTGTCATTTGTGTTTGGTATTAAGAGCAAACAAATGAGACATGACAAAATATGGTTAAATGTGGAGGTGTTTGTGTGTCGTGTAGTTACTTCTGCATGATATTTAAGCCTGTGGGTGGAGAACAGTGGGTCAAAGAGTAGGTTGACTTGACAATTGAATTTGTCCTTGCAGTTTTCAAGTGAATCAAATCTTGAATAAAAAAATGCTAACAATCACAGTCCAATTAAAAGGGTCAGCCAACTGAGATTGCACTAAAACACACTTTTTCTCTTACATTTAGCAGCATCAAAGATAGAGTCTCCAAGTGTTGCACTTTACTTTTATACTAATAAATTACATTCCAAAACACATATTTTGGCCTGTTTATCCTGCCTATAAATCACTGCCCACATGCCAGGGTTTTGTTTTTTTTTACAGTAGACTCGACAAAGCTCAATCCCACCATATCAGAGTGTAAAAATTTTATTTAGCCAATGCAGCTACACAGGCAGGTGTATTGCTTTGATTAATATAATAAATGTTAAATGCAAAATGAAGTGTAGCTTTTTTTGTTTACTAAAAATGACATCAATGGATGGATGGATAACTCATTTCAGTCATTAAGTCATTATTGTGTCTATTTTGTCATTGCTTTTGAAGTAGAAGCCTGGTAATTGTTTACAAGTGAATACTAGCCTAGCCTAGCAAATGTCATCAATGATACTGTGATCAGGCTACGTCCAATCAGAATTTTGAAACTACTGCAAAAATAAAAGTATTGTTCTTTCATTTTTCAGTAACACTTTTTTTTAGCTGACTTAAGTAACACCATGAACCACATAGCCTTTGTTTACTAGATGTTGTCTACTCCACTGGAAGTTTCTTTTTTGTCTGTTCTTTCAATTCTATTGTAATAACGTGAAAGTAGAAACCTTAGAATGGGATATCTCAAAACTTGGACAAATAAACACTATCTGTATAGCCATCAGTAGGTAGAAATAATTAGCTTACAATCAAAAAAGCCTAATTCAAACAATTTTTATCTGTTTGAAACTTAACACCCCATAGTGAGGCCACAAAAGATTCAACTTTAACACAGGGTAGACAATCACATGGCTGCTCTCTGGTTAAAAATCCACACATGTGCAACTAAGGCAGAGAAAGTATTAAACTGCATTAGTTTTGGAGGTGCAAAGCTGTGAAATGGTACAAATTATCCTTATAGAGTATGTGTTGTTAATGGAGGCTGAATGCCGACAGGACCAGCGTGAAGCATGGATAGAGACAAAGCCAGGGGAGAACTCATCTGTTTCTTGGCTCTTAGCTGTTCCAACACTCATAATGCCTCTGTCCCCTGGGTGGTATTGCTTCTATTACAGCCTGCAACTATGCAGCACAGAAAAACAACCTTGCTAATTCTCGCACACACCATGAGGGAGAGACCCAGTGAGGGAAAACAGGGGGAGAGGGGGAAGAAATCCTGTGCTTGAAATTCCCAAGTCCAACAGACCTCTTTTGTATTCAGGTAGGCTGGCTTAGCCCGAAAAATGCTGATAACTCCTTGATACAAGGTCACACATTATATGCCATTAAAAAGAAAATACAGCTATGTGTAGTCCATGCACAAACACACACATTCACATACACACAAGTTGACAGGTCAACAGAATTATGTAAACCACTTCATTTCATCTTCATAATCGCTGGAGGGCTTTGTGCAGTCAGGGTCAGTGACACGATTATCCTATTATATTGGATAAAATAAAGGAGATGGAGAGAGGAGAGGAAAGCCGGAAAGAGAATATTAAACAGGATTCAGAGAGGCAGGAGCATCTCCAGGTACAGTTGCATGGATGTGAAGAAAATACAATGCATTCCTCTGTGGCTACTCAGAAATATTTCAGGAACAGCTGTGTGTGTGTCCTGTATATGTGTTGTGTGTAAGGATGTGTCTGAGAAAAAAGGTAGAAAGGGAGAGATGGAATGAGTCATGTGGAGTGACAGTGGACTCGGAGTGTACATCTCTTATATTTCTATCTGGCCTCAGGGAGAGCTAAGACTGGCTGCCTACTTTACCGTCAGCCAGGACAGACACCACTGATTGGCTTTATTCACAGCTCTATGTGTGTGTGTGTGTGTGTGTGTCTGCATGCACAGGTGCACAGGTTGTCACATGTTCACAGGTGATGCATATGCTGATGCATGTCTGTAAATCCGGCAGTGATTTATAATGCCTTTACTTTGTGTCTCATTTTAGATGACGGTAATTCTTTTTTCCTTCAAATGATGTTGATCAACAACTAATTTGCATAAACAAATATGTATTATATCAAATGACGTGCTGCCTGACTTGTTTCTTGTGAAGATGAAAAGGAAACATTTCTATTGAATGGAGCTCTAAACATTTCAGTGCTAATGCAAAATGTTTAGTCTGAGCAATAAGTATTTGAAAAAAGTTCATTGCCAGTTTCCCATGTACCAGATAAGACATAAGTGGGCTTGGTTAATATAAGCCCGGTTTCATATGTTTTATGTTTAGGCATTAATACAAACTGAAAACTCAATGAATCTGTGCAACGTCAGTGTAGTCATCTTGATGACTAAAGTACTTCACCTGTCATTCTGTGTAATTGTAATGTTTTTTGTCAGATATAATGTAATTTGCTGTTGTCTCATTCAAGAACAAGAAGAAATAGGAGTAAACTACAGGAGCACATCAACAATATGCAGCACTGACTTTATTCAGACTATAAGCTAAAGTTTTGGCAACATTGAACCTTCAGCGCTTTGGAAAGTTTCCCGCTGAGCTAACCTAACCATCTCCTGGTTCTTTACACACAGTATGCACGTGAGTGGTATTGATCTCTATCTCTCAGCAAGAAAACCATATTAAACCAGAGCTTCAATCGAGTAGATGAGCTGCAACATACAAACCCTCACCCAAGCAACCATCTATCCCAGACTCTATCCTGTGCAGGTCTGTGCAGTGTAAGCGTCGCTCATCCTGGATTTAAAAAATTGTCGTGGATGATCACAAATCCAGGCAGGAATTTTGTCTTCTCCACGTTATATTTGGCTATGCAAACTGGTAGTACATATGTTGTAGTAGAGTGGGTTGCTCTACAGAGGGTAAATTCCAAAAACAATGTGTAGAGTGTCTGAGAGTTGTGCACACTGTATGAAATGAGCTCAAACCTCTTAGGAAGCAATTTGAGGCATATAAAGCTAACAAAAGAGAATGTGAAGAGGTGAGGAAGAAGTCTGATGAAGGTCTAGATTACTAGGACTATAAATTTTGAGCAATAAATCTGATTTGTGGGAGGTGTACTGTGCCAAGCTTTTACAGCCGACCTTAAAATGTTTTGTGATTTTGCCTCAGCTCTGGTTCAATGAACTGAAGTTTTTGTGTTTGTGTGTTTTTAATGAAGGTAGAAAATGAAGGACTAAGGAGAAGTGCAGTAAAAGCAATGAATGCCAGGAGTCAGGGATAACATCTCCCCTAATCTGACAAACATTTAGTTGTTCAACAAAAAAGTGTTGTTGAATGGCAGTCTGAAGATTTGAGCTTTTTTATTTTTTATAAGAGACACAAAATCTGCAGACATTTTACATCATATTTTTTGCTTTTACACTTTTGGCATTTTGCTGATGGAGACTAAAAACTACAGAATAAATCAGCAGTTATGAATCATTGTATTTGGTGGTAGCTCAATAAGAAAAAAATCAGATGGGATATAAGAGAACGGGATTCACATTCAAAACTTGACAGCACCACATTCATTTTGGAAAGTTCCTGCACTAAATAAGAAACAAACAAACAAACAAACTGGAATATTCTTTTTCTAACATGACTATATGGTTTTTACAGCTTAATGCCACCAAACACAATTTAAAGTCATAATGCTCAGGCACAGAAAATGCCAACAAAAGACATGGACCTGTGTTTATCACCCACCTTGCTGTGCTCTGTGATAGAATGCTATTCAAATCCCCAACTCCCCTGAATACTCTGCTGCATGGCTGTGATCCAAAACAAAAACCTCCTTCACTGTACCCTTGACGTTACAGCCCTAATGGTCCTTTTCGATGACAAAGCTTGGAACAGAAAACTCCCTAATAGTCAATTCTCCTGACAGAGTCTCTGATGATGAATTCTGACGTGGGTGTTCGCTCAAGGGCAGCAGGTAAAGGAGTGCGGTTGAGGTGGGGCGGGGTGTATTGCATTGTAGGTTTTGGAAAGTAGGCCACTGTGTCATGGCATGTTTGACACATGCTGTAGTGCATTATATCCAGCTCAGCCATTAGTCAGCTGGGTCTTGTGCTCTGGGCCCACAGCATCAGTCAATCAAACAATCTTTTCTGATCACCATGCCTTTGGGGGAAAGCCCTGAGCATAGGAGACATGCCAGGCTAATGTATGACACACACTCCATCTGACTGATCAAACAGTCACAGAGGTAACAGATGAACAGGGGCTTCGGCATGTGTTTCTGTGTGTGTGTGTGAGTAAGCGGATCAGCATGGCAGAATACTTGAGTTGAAGAAGAGTTGCTGCGTAGGAACTTTGGCCATTGATTGATGATAATGAGTCCTGTTTAAGATCACATGATGAGAAAGAGAGTGAAAGTGAAAGATAGAGGGGACCAACTGAAAAATGGCTACAGACGTGTGCATAGGGAAATTAAAAGGGAGAGGTAAAGCTGCAGATATAATATATGAGGAAAATCAAGTGTGAGGATGCAAAGAAAAAAGAAGACATGATGGATGGAGTGAAATAAAAAAGGAACAAGAGGTACGAGGTATAGGAGGAGGAGGAGTGAAAGAGAAGATGAGAGAAGATGGGGGGAAGAGTAAAAAAATAACTGTATTTTTGCAAAAAAAACCCAGGCCATCTGGTGAGATGGAATAACATTAGCAATGAACATACAGCCCTCATGCTCCTGTCTCATCAACACATAGCACTGGCTGAGATGGTTTGTGTGCATGTGTTTGTGAATGTGTCTGCACATGTGAAGTGTGAGCACTTAAACAAAGGTTTTGCCCTTGACGTTTTTTACCAAAATCCAAAAACCCTTACTCATATTGGCCATTTGCACAAAAACTCTTATCTGGTCAAGCATTAACTGCACAATGGAGCATGTGAGGTATCCATGTCCATAAATGCTTGTTCAAAATAGCCAAAAAGGAAAACAGAGACATTAGGAGGACTCAGGGTGCCTAATGTTCTCAACTATTACCTCACATAAGAGCTCTCCCACATTCCCATTTGCTCAACATTTCATGCATGAATAATCCTGTACAAGCAAAAGTGTGATATTTCCACCAGGGCCCCAGCCAGATTAGCAGAGGGGGTTTGGCACTGTCCCCCCGAGGACTCCCAGGCTTCTCCCAGGAACACAAAGTGATCGGACGCAAGACAGATCTTTCTTATCTCCAGCCCACTCTTAACAAGCACATAATTGCTAATATCTTTGCTGAGCTGGAGAATGAATACCCTGGAGACTGGCTATGTATATACACCCTGATAGAGTGATGGGGCTGGGTTGCTATAGGAACAAGGAAGCCTTAATGTGGTAATGCAGAGGGCAGGAGGGGAAGAGAGCAGTACAAGAGAGAGAGTGAGAGAAGGCGGAAAGACCTGATGAACTGTAAAGTGCTTTGTGTGTGTGTGTGTGTGTGTGTGTGTGTGTGTGTCTGTGTCTGTGTGTGCACGTGTGTGTGTGTGTGTGTCCCTTGCACTTTTTTATGTTGCATTGTTCTACAGTGGTGAATCACAGTGGCCGTAATTAGGCCTTTTTTTAAACAATGTCAATTGAATGTCAAAGTAAAAACAAACTTCCACAATTTGCACAAAATTAAGCACAGTTATAAAACAAAAGTAAATGATTAAATGTTCACTGTGAAAAACATCAATCATTATCGGCACAGTAGCCAGTCTTCCTCAAAAGCTGTAGAATCAAACTACATAAAATCAACTGTGTGCACAAGTTTGAGAGTTTAAGCTAAGTATATCGGTGTCAGGACAATCCAAGATTAAGTTGTTGTCTAAAACCAGAACATAAGTACAAAGAAACCTCCAAAAAAAGTCCAAGACACTGAATGTAAAAAGTAACATTCTGATGAAAGATACCAATAATACTCCTTAGTGTGGAAACAGTAGACAGTAGAGATTTTAGATGATGTTTGCCAGAAAGCATGTGAGAGACTCAGAAACTGACACAGAATCTAAAATTGAGCCTTTTGGCCATTACGCTGAAATGACGAAGGGGCTGAAAGCTACTTCAGTCAGAGACACTGAGTGAATGAACTGACTATTCAAGGTAAATGATATACAGTTAGCTGTGGTAGAAAGGGCCTTGCTTTTTGAGTAAGCGTTAAAAAAAATCTGAGCAGAAACGAGGCATCTGTTTGTTTCCCCTGAATCAAAACATAGATAAACATAAAACTGTGTTCAGTGTACCAGCAGGGTAATAGCAAGAAGTGCCGGGATATAATAGCCACACTATACATGTCCATGAGTATGATCATATTCAAATGGTTATTGGCCTTTCAAGCATTTACATATTATTTAAATTACTGCATAGTTTCCACATAACACTTAAACTATTGACTAGAGGGCATGATAACACACACAAGCAGAAAATAAGCTATAAATGCGAAAACCATGTCTACAAAGTTGTGCTCATCAGTTACAGGTGCTAAGACAGATTTCTGCTAAATGAAATGTAGAAATAAATGAATGGGTCAACAAATCTTGAATATGGGAGACTGCTGTTTGTTTCAAATTTCCAATCAAGAGTTTTTTTTTTTTAAGTATGACCGTGGTTGCTCCTTCACTTAAACCACATGTTTGTATCCATGATGAGGAGAGTTCTGAAACTTAAAGTGGTCATTACAAACCAAACCATGATCTCTCCCTAAAGAAGACCATGTTATTTTGTGCCCAAATCTAATCAAACTTTATCAACAGCATTGTCAGATCACAAAGGCACAGACTTAACATATCATCCTGTTGTGCCAGTCAGTAAAGAAAACATGGACAAATTATGTATTTTGTTGTTTAAGTTGAAAAACTTTTTGAAAACCCATAAATCAACAACATAATCCCCACCATGATGTGTGGTGGTGGAGGGAGCATCATGCTGCCAGGCTGCTTCTCTGCAACCCTAAATGAATGGAGCAAAATAATGGGAAAACCTAAGCCCTGACTCTCGGGAAGATTAGACAGCAAGACAATGACCCCAAAAAGATTTACATCTATTCATGTGATAGACACTTTTGTCCAATGTGATATTCATATAAATAGTAGATATTTTTGTTTTGTTTCAGAGTCATTTTTACAGTGCTCCAAAAGTGCTTAGGTATGTCTGGAATGATTCTGTATTGATAAAACACTGAAACAAGAAAACGTCCACAGGGAGCGTCAGTTGCACTTCAACACCAGCATTGGGAAAGAGTGATAGACAGCTAGTAATTACAGGGCAGAAATAGAAACTAAGTGAGTGGGAGAAAAGCAATGAGAAAGAGTGACAAAGAGAGAAACCTCAACTTGGTAAAAGTTCTGAAAATACATATTTTTGCTGTGTTTAATATAGGGTGGGCTGCACATGCACCAGCTCTATCTTAAAATACTACTACTCAGTCAACAAAATAGATGAGTGAGGCTTTTATTGAATTGAAAGTCTGTATCATTATTATGGTGCATTACTGGATTACCAGCAAGCTCTCTGTAATGTCAGCTTTTGTACTGCAACATGAGAAAAACCAGGGCCATAACTTATGTGTGTGAGAGATCACATTATGTTGGCTGAGCTCTAATCATTATTTGATGCCAGAGGCGCTTCATCCAGCCTCCCCCCTCTGTGTCTTTATCTGTGTCTCTCTGTGTCTATCTTTCTTTTTGCCTTTGTGTGTGTTTGTCTACATATCTTCTGCTCTTTATCTCTCGTTTTCTTCCTTTCTATCTCTCTGTAATGGTATTTCAATAGGACAGATAGCCACAGGAATCCAATACACAGGCTGTCTAATTGAGTCTTTAATAGGTTGTCTGATGTCCGCTTGCTGCTAGTTCACACAGCGAGACGGAGGGATGGAGCCACACTTCAAACAACACACCACTGCCAGCTGGACTTGCCTGGAAAGGTCACTCCACATGCCTGCTTCAACAGCATTAACATGTTGTTTGTTAATTATACACACTATAAAGGATTTTATTTCTTTTATCGTTCAGAGAAAATGTTTTGGTACAGAGAGATCTACAGTCAGAGTAGATCAGAGATCCTGCTCATTAAAGCTGTGTTGAACGCTTAAGTTTTGCTGTATTGATGTAAATTTTACTCCCATGTGTCTCGAAAGACACAAAGCTTTCATTACAGCAGCTAAATTTCAAAATGAGACTTTTGTCTTTAAAAACACCTATGCTGATAAAATTAGTACTGGCATGAAATATCTTTTAAGTGAATAAATTAGTTATTATAAACATATTAGTTACCTTCAGCTCTTGTAAGATCTGTAAATCACTCTCACGCTCACAACTCCCTATATAATATATAATGGATGGGCAGTGATTTGAGATTTTGGACACTTATCATCACTTAGCAGATGTAGATTTGATTGAATTGTGGGATTGTAAGCAGAAAATAAATAGCAAAAAGCAAAACTTTTTTTCATTTTGGAAATTCTTCAGGGCACCATTTAATATCTTTCATACTACATTTAAAATAAAAAGCACACTAAAGTGTGAATAATGAGACATTTTTGACTTTGGAGCCTGTATCTCCAAAATAAAGTGAGCAGATTGATTCCCAAAGTATCAATACTACTGAGTCAAAGTTTATTCATGTTCTTCTAAACAGTAGCTTAAAATAAGAATGTCAAAGTAAGAAGCTAATAAGTTCACTTATTAGCTTTTTATGCTCAACCATATCACATTGTCAGCACAAGAAGTTTCCTCTCTCTTGTTTTTGGATGGGGTTGGCCTGCCTCGTGCCCAGTGTCAGCTGGGATTGCTGCAGCCCTGGAAGGATAAGTGGTGGATAATGGATGGATGTTTTTGGATGGCCTGGAGATTACACTTTGTGGTGCATGTTGGAATCAGTTTTGATGCTGTATAAGTGCACTTCAGCTTCTTTTGCCTAATCACATAAGATTGCTTATGTTAAGTAAAAATGGCGAACACAGTTCATTCTGCACAGCTGTAATAATATAAGATACAGATGTTGAACACAGCTTTTCTCTTTGTTTCAACATCACACTTTTTATTATATATTGTTTATGTTTTAAATGTCAACCTTTGTGGTGTTTGTTTGGGTATACTGTATACATGCTAACTGTCACTGCAAGGCTGTGACTATGTTCTATCTGCATAACAGTAGGATAATTAACATCTTCACCTGGCTCCTGGTTTGTTCGTTTAAAAAGCCTAATTAATCACAGGGACAATGTTGGGACTGGAGTCAGTGCCACCAAGCGTGAAATTACCTTTCTCAGACACTGGGCTCAAACGTCCATAAACAGTGATCCTGCCAGCCTACCCTCTGTACACGACGCTGCCATTCTTTATCTTACACTATACACGGCCTTGGAAGAAAGGAATGAGCGAGAAGAACAAGAGCAAGAAAGGCCAGCAGTGGTGGGAAACAATGCAGATGAGTAAAAATGAAGCAGAAGATCTGAGGGAGAAGAGTTGGTTTAGCTTTTGTGTTTTCCCACTGTGTGGGCAGCTGATGGTCCTGCTCTGCTGCGTAAAAATAAAATTATCTGGTGGGCCAGGTATCTGGAACACCTACTCTGAGTGAGCTCTCTGGCCAAATCGATAACTTTGAACTTTCCAACATAGGAGCAGAGAGAAGTCTTTACATCAATAGAAGTGCGCTATCATATCCCACTGCTGGTGTTGAGTACAGCAGCAGTCGTTCTGGGAGTAAGCTTGTATGAATCATTCAGGACACCCACTCTCCTAACCTCTCCCTCTGCACCTAGCTGCCCACCCGGCCAGCCCCCTCCCCGCCACCACCACCTCCACCATGAGCCGCCATCAGCATTAACCATCGTTGTACTTAACCTTGTACATCACAGCTAACTTGTATATCAATGTTGTGTTTAGACAGCAGAGAACAGACACGTCTATTTCTGGCTCCAGCGTGGATCATGGCCGCTGTGTGTGTTTTTGTGTGTGAGATGCAGATGGAGGTGTATGTTTTATGAACGCTGTGGAAGTACTGTCTGTATACTCATATTACTGACACAAATGAATTTTCTGTCCTATGTAGTATTAATCAATCCCATCAGAGTATTTGTAAGTATTTTATTCTGATTGAGTTAGATATGATTTAGCTTTTAAATAAGACAAATTAGATGGACTGCAGCCTTTTATGTACGTTTACGCCTGCTTTTAGAGTTCGAAAAAGGACAAAGGATGCTATGGATTCAATTTCAGCACTTGAATTTTGTTTGAAATTTTCTGTTACTTAAAGGCATCAGTGCCTGTTGGATCGTTAAATAGCATCTGAAACTCCCTCACTTCTCACCTTTCCAGTGTCAGAATTGGGGTCAGAATGTGCAACAATTTTTGTAACTTTCCAAAACCAAAAATCACATCCAGTTGTGCAGAGGTGAGGAAAGATTTGAACTTCTCTCTCAATCTCTATCTTTTCAGTCTTCATACAACTTTTTCTGTCACTTTTCATGATTACAACTGTGTGCAACACAATGAATGCAATTGACGCAATTCAGTGTGGCTGGTCTCTATGTATGACTGCAGGCTTTTCACAGTATCTTCAGAAATGGTTGTTCAGAGCAGCTCTAAATGCTTTTTTCTTTAGACATGTCTGAAAGGCACTTTCAAACCAGTTCATTTAAAACATGTTATATAAAGAGCCTCACTTTCCTTAACAGAGGTCCAAATGAGCAATGTGGTGCTGTTTGGCATTCAAAAGTCACCATGACACAGCCACCTCAATGGAAGCTGGAGCTAAATGCATCAAATGTTTAATGATAATGATTAAGACTCAGATTAACCTCAATTGATTCGATGAGTTAGATGCAAATTGAATTGGTTCTTTGCTGACGATTTTTATGTTTTTTTTTTTTAAAGAAGTCTTTTACTGGGAATTTTATGTATATTAATTAGAGTCAATAATAGAGAACTGACAAGTGAAGAGGAGAGAGAGAGAGATTAGGAGCAACATGCAATTAAAATTTCTCCCTCAAATTACATTACAGATACATGTATACTACTAAACCGTTTCCTCAGTTACTTGTGTGGTGGCAATGGAGCAGCCTCGAGTTGGATTATGTGTAGTTTTTAATGAATAAATAAAGCAGTAACACTGCTTTCTATGAGCACTGAAAATGACACAGTATTTTGCACACACATACAAAATAAAAAAAAATAAAAATGGCTCCATGCAAGACAAATGCGTAACAAGAAAACAGCCACTCATGCACACACAAAATGACACACAAATGCACTCTTGCAGACATTCACTGAAAAACATTGCTTCGGGTCAGCAGGGACTAACATTCCAATCTTCGGTACAAATTTGTGATGAGCAGTGTGTTGTGTGGGTCCTGTGGGAACTGGCACAGATAATTAATTTGGTTTCATAAACTTCTGTTACCACATACTGTGAGACTGGGAGCCCAGAGTAAAATAATATTTAAATTATCACATCCAGACGGCGTCATTCCCAGGTAATCCAAGTGGAATAATCATGTGTTTATATCTGCATGTACATGTACACTATATCTGATTATGGGTCTGTGTACGCATGTCTGTGAGAGACTGTGTGTCTGAGACGGCAGACGTCTCCTGCTGCTGTGTTACCAGGGAAATCAGAGCACATACAGAAAGAAAAAGAGGGAGGGGGGCACAAGTGCATAAATTTGTTGAGAAAGGGAGGGGAGCAGGAAAAAGAATTAGGAAATAGAAGGGAAACGCAGTGAGAAAGAAAAGGAAAAAAGAGAGAGAGTTTCAGGGAATGAAATGTTGACGCCAGGCTGCTCGCTGGCAGCTGACAGACGGAGAATGTGGCCTGGTTTCTGGATTGCAATCAAATCCCTATAAACAGAGTGATCATTCACTCTGCCTAAACTCTACTGCATCACTGCCAAACAGTGAGGACACACACTAGTACTCTCTCACACAAACATGCAGTTGTGACAACAGAAAGGTAGTGTTTTCAGCAGGGTTTGTACTCTATGGAGGTTTGCATCTTGGAGATCTTTGCTGCAATCCTGTATACTCATAAATAAGCAAATGCACTTACACAGACCAGGAAGTAGAAAGTGATGAGTAGAGGAAGGAAATTATGAAAAATATAAGAAAGAGACAGGAAGGTGTTGGAAATGAGAGTGATTACGTTTAATCCCTAAACTCCCTTGGGGGTCAGGAGTGCTCCAGTGTGCCTGTCTTTTACGAAGGCTTCACTATATAGAACACCATGATATTTCAGAGGTTATGTAGGAGTCGTGACTTTGTTGTTGTTAATGTCTCTAAGCTGCTTAGCACTATAATATTCAGAGAAATATTCAAAACTTTGCAGGCAGGCGGTTTACAATAACAGGATAAGTGGGGAACTTTTACACCCCAAGGATGGAATTTACCTTTTGATCTCAGTAAGAGGTGACAAACACCTGAGTGTGTGTTTGAGTCTGTGTTCAAGAACAACCAGGTCTGCTACTCTGCAGAGTCACAATAAATAAATAAATAAATAAATAAATCACTGGGCTGCACGTCACAGCTGATCAAGACTTTCTTCCATCTCAGTCTGGACCAATAAGCTGGAAGCTTACCTGTGCACTTACTCCACTCAGAGTGAGAATCAGCAAGCATGGAAACACCAAGTCAGGAAAAAAAAAAAAACTCATTGACTTCACATGCTTCTTAATGCTTCTGCCTCAAGGGCCTGCTGTTCTCAACTAGCTGCTTTGCCTCCACTGCCATCAGAAGCTGATACAGCAACTGTATTGTGAAGTAATGGGTTTGTTTTCTTCAAACATGCCACAGGTGGCTGCGCATGTGAATGCTTGGTCCTGGACTTGAGTTGTTCTTGCAGAAAATAGGAAAGGCTTGCAAAGGCTTGCTTACCGACTGATGGATGGACTGTCTGACTGATAGCGGTCGGTTTTGCTTGTGTCAAAAACTATGCCCATTTTTGCACAACACACAGCAGTTTACAAGAATAATACAGCCAATTTATTACCTGAAGATTCACTATATTTTTCTAAAACAAGTGTGGTCTTCATTGAGGTGTCTCGCTGAAATGACAAATATCAGCTGTAGCTGACACTAACTTAAATATCTAACCTGCGGCTGACTTTTCAATGTTTTAATACAAGAACCGTGCAAAAGCTGATAACCCATGAAGACAAAGAAACAGCAATGTTCTTGTATTGTGATGTAGCGTTACTTATTTCTGGGATTATTAGGAAAAAGGCAGATATATTTGGCTTATTATTACAAAAGAAAGGGTTTTTGAGGTGAGAAATGATAAGTATGACAAATCCTATAAAGTTTGGGTCATTTCCTCATACAACTGGAAAATATTACACAGTGGATGTGGGATGTGTAAGGCGTGATGGGGGATCACCAGCTATAGTTAGTTAGTTAACTATGGTCTGAGAAATACTGCTAGCTCAGGTCACTATGTTGTGTAGTATGCTGGTTAGCTAATGTTTGTGTTGTTTGTGTGTTTGCTTAGAGCAGATAATGTTTATTACATTCCTTATTTGCTACTGTGTTTGGAAAGAAGACATTTTTGTCAGTAAAACATTTCATGTGTGAGATTCAGGTGATGACTTTTTCATCACACTTGTCCCTCAAGATTTTGCCTTCAAGGGCATCTTGCTCGTGCTGGTTGATTGACAGTCCTTGGCCTGTTCCTCACGTCAGTGCTGACACCTCCACCATGAGGTCAGTCCAACATCTGCTCATGTGCTGCAAGAGTCACTGCCATAGCAGAGTATGAATGCGTATCATCTGTACAAAAAGCAGCACTTGGAAAAAGAAATAAATTCTCCTGTCTTCTGTGAGTTTCAGCAATTCAGTTTAAAGATAAAGCATTCTGGGCTGTGGATTTGGGTGGGTCCATCCATCTCACTGTCTTTGGGCACTGCAATGACAACACCTCCATTGTCAAAGCTGAAAAATAGGTTAGGAGTTAAGAGTTTAGTTTTTTTATTGATGCTCCAAATTGCAGATAGCTTTCTCCTCCTTCTGTCTTTGTCTTTGCATTGAGGTGAAAAAAAGCCCCATTTGTTCGAGTAGGCTCTATTTAAATCACTGTAGCAGAGTGAAATGAACTGGACTCATCTCTGAATAAAACATCAGGTGGCAGACAGAGCTCACTGGAAGGCTTATTGCTTAGAGATTTTCTGTTTTGCTCTTTAAAATTTGGAACTTTTCTGTTAACTCATGTAAGATAGACAGACTAAATACAATTAGGGGCTACACAGTAATTGGTCAGACACATTGATTGTCTTCCTGTTTGCTGCACAAGTATAATATGGATTGGGCCATTACCACAGTCACTTCACTGTAGTAACAAACAGCAGTGCCTGCACTCTATATGAGAGTGCAATGATTTATCAGTCAGTAAATTACTCTGAAATCCGAGCCACACACCACTGTCCTTTTTCCTTCGTCTTTCTTGTCTCATTTTCTCTCAAAATGAGTGACTGCAAGTAGATGAAATTTCATTGTTTATGTATTTATTCATTGTGAAGCAGGGATTAGTGACTTTACAAGGTCATTCAAACAGATGAGTGACTACTCTATTGACTGAAATGTAAATATGGGCTCATGCTGGGCTCCAGTCACACAGCTAGAGGTACGGCCGCTGTCTTCATTGTCCTTCATTGTCAGCCAGAGGAGCAAAGTGTTTTCCCTAAACTGCTGATTAAGTTGCTCCAGCCTCCATCGAGGTCTGGGGATCTTGGGAAATGGAAAATCAGAAAATGAGATGTTGATATTGATTCCACAATCTAAAACAGAGGGCACCTTTCAGTTTACATTAAATGAGCCCATACAATAATGCCTTTTACACCTGCAACCTTTGTTGTAAATATTATGGAAACTGCATAATGTGGAAATGCAGTATAATGTCTGAATTTAAAAACAGAGCCAATAATTCCATAAAGACCAGCTAGGGAATGCTGGTCTTTATGGAAAATGTCTTTATATATGAGAATGTTGGAAGAAAGACACTAAATGATCAATATTTTCAATTATCTGTCCATTAGAGCTGTCAGATAAGACCACACAAGAAGGTTTTTTTTCTGTGTATGAAAGAGGTTATTGAGACCAGTTCAGAGTGACAAACAAGCACAGCTATCCTTCCTGTCTGTTTTTCACAGATTCATCCATCCTCTTGGCTCTGCTCCTCTCTGACAGTGTTCTGTCAAATCCTGCCATTCTCCTCATCTCTTCATTGCATCCCTCTTTCTTCTCTTTTATCATCCCTTTGACATCTGCTCAGAGGAGGTAAAATGGAGTCATCTGTCTGTCTGTCAGAGTGAAAGGTCATTAGCCAGTTAGGGGGAGAGGGCATGACGGGAGGAAGGACACCTTAAAAAGTTATGAAGTGACCAGGTCACCTCAGCTTTAAAGCTTTAAAATACCTTTTAAAAAGAAAAATTGTCTTAATTGAATAATACAGCTCCTATAATATTATGGTCACAGATTATTTTAATTCAACAGGTTTTAATTTATGGTTCAGAGGAAAGTTAATTCAATTTAAGGTTAAAGTGATCGAATTTTAGATTCTAACAATGTCAGCATGGTTATACTTCCTGGGATTTAAGATTCCACATCATCCATTGACTTTATTTTATTTTTAGGAATAAAAAAGTGGTGTGAGTCAGCAGTATTTGGCACAAACTTTATATCTTGCAGTGCATGAAAGTACAGCCGTATTTCTGCTGAGCTCTAAGTTGAAGAGCCTTTGAGACAACTATGAAGTACTTTTAACAGCAGTTTAAAACTAAAGGTGTAGTCATATCCCATGATCCCGTGACAGCTAATTGTCACAGGGCTGTAAATGTAATTTTTGTCATTTTTTCACTTTATACATTTATCATCAGGTTTGCTAAAATAAAAACATAATGTAATATGATCAAAAGCTCCAGAAAAGATATTAAATAGATTTTTTTTTGGTGTAACTATTTCTTCGTGTTTTTAATGCAGGAATAAAGTGTGAACCTCTGTTTTTAAGCCAAAATGGTTGTCCTTGAAGGAAAAAGGAATTTGAACATCTATAATTATATGATAACTTGGCAAACTCCATCTGCTGTTACAGATCATGTGATATGACTGAAAGAACCAGAACTGTTAATAAATGTGTGGTGAGATGTTCTCAACTGCTGTTTCTAGGAAGAAAAATTTATTTTAAACTTGTCAACTTAATCTTTCGGCTTTTTTAAAAAAGCTACTTTTTTAATATCTCTGAAAAATATATATTGCATGTGTTACCAAGGGCCATTTCTGAACCTTTGAATGGTGCTAATAATGGACATAAACATTAGAGGAAAACTCATTTAAAATGAACTATTTTCTCTTGCTGAGATTTAAAGGATGCTTTCAATCCTGGTAGACAAGTGCATATAAATGACACTTTCAGTGATTTGTATTCACCCTGCGACCTCTCCTTAGTAATCACGGACAGTTGGGTGTGGGTGATATCACATATTTGTACTGTATTATCCCTCAAATAAAAAATCCTCATCCAAGCGAAATGAAACGCCTGTGGCATGCTAGAATGACAACAGTAGCAGATTCTGTTTGCACCTGATAAAAATTTTACATGGCTTCCTCTACAAAGCGGATCAGTGTGATTCCTTTGAGAGAGAGAATGTTAAATTCAGCTCCAACATGTGCAGAGCACTTCTGACATATTCACGCTCATATGGATAAATGTATTGCATAACCAGTAAGTGGCAGATAAATACTAGGTAAACAGTAGACGTGCCAATATAAAAATGAATTGAATTAAGAAAGGTTTGTGAGTGCGGAGCAGATAGTTGGATAATTGGTCTGAAAAAGTAGAAAAGGGGAGGTGGTGTTCAGTAAGAGAGCAAAGGTGGAGAGCTCAAGAAAGAACAGGGTGAAATACAGAGATGAGTTCATGGACAGCTGGCTAATGAACGGTGAGGCGGAGTGGGAGGGGTAATTCACTGTTTTTCTGTCTATGATGTCTCCTGTCTAACCTGGTTTGACCAACACTTATATGAGTCCATAAACACAGCACACCTCTTTTTTCTATGCAATTCACCACTATGTCAACCTGCATCGTCCCAGCACCACTAACACCCATGTTCACATAAAGGAAAATCTTCACTGAGAGGGTCAATGCAATGCAAACACACACATGCAGAAAGAGTTAAATCTGCAGCACCAGCATATTTTACAACATACCATTAATGCAGCAACACAACCTGATGGAACCAGAAGTTGTGATTCCTACTAGTGTCTGTGATCCAGCAGGAGTCACAGAGATCAGCAAAGAGATGAGCATTTACTGGGCAGACAACTGGGGGAATTTGAGTATATCAATTTCAGAGAAAAGCCTCATAAGCATTCACTGTACTCTATAACATGCAGAAAGGGCACTGGCATATCCAAGGTGCATTATATTATTACCACGACAAGAGCCCCTCCTACTGGTGGGCAACAAGAGAACAGGGGGTAATTGGGTTATTTGGGTTTAACTGGACACAAAGTGATTTTGAATCAAGTTAAATATAAACTATATGTGTCAGGGCGGGGCACAAGAGAGAAAGAAATCATTTAACTGCTTTTGTTGATGAGCCAGAAGTAACACTCTTATCAAACCATTTGTTTTTTAAAAATAAATTAAATAAGTATAAATTATGCAAGGCTTTTAAAAGGATCTGAAAAAGATAATTAGGGGAAAATGTAAATTAGTGAATTGTTATTAAAATAAAATAATTTTTTTTAAATGATTTTTTAGCATGGCTAATAACAACAACAAAACAAATCACTAAAAATATAGTCTATCTACTGGCTCTTTTAAAGCATAAATGATAAGATCATTTTCATGGCTTTTGGTTAATTGTAATATTAAAGTAGGTTTAATTAAAAAAAAAAAAAAAAGAGTACTGGCTGGAGTACTGGACCATCACACATCTCAATTCTCAGGTTAAATAAAGAGAAAAACACCCACAGCAGGGCTTGAATGACTTCACTAATTAATAGTGTATACACACACACACGCACACGCACACACACGCACACGCACACACACACACACACACACACACACACTACAGTCTGAAGAGACATCACCCACGTCAGTGTGACTACAGCATCTGTAGAAATATATAACAAATAAAACAGGCCCATTGGGAGAAACTGTGGTGGTTAAATGACATCACCAATCAATAAGACACTCACACCTGAGTCCAACGAGCCATTATGGAAAACTGTGAGAGAGCTAAAGTTGTTATCTATTCACTCATGCTACAACTGGCAATATAATGTTTCGTCTCCTGCCTTCACCATTATTGATTTTGTCATCTAACAGGGCAGAGTCAGGAATGAGCAAAATTTCAATCTGTCAGGTTAAGAAGATGCAGCAGTTGATGCAGGGAGAGCAGTTTGGAGGAACAAATTCAGAACGACTCCACTAAAACATCTGGTGGATAGCTGCCTTTTATCAGCCATAATTACAAGAGAGTGGAATTAGTGTTACATATTACATGTGTCTGCGTTGCCTCTAATTATAGTCTGTAAAGGTCTGTATCTAACAGACCTATGTCACACTGGACATTTTGTCATGGTTGGAAAAGCACTGTTGCTGTTAATAACAATGTCAAGTGTCCAGCATGCACAATGCCAGCAATTTAGTCATCATTTATTCATTTTGCTTTATTTATTTTTCCTCCAAAATGTCTACCACGTGCGTTTGTCCTCCTGTGACACAAACTGTCTTCTGTGGGAACTCGGTTGTTACTAAATTGTCAGGTTGAGACAACTTATAGTTATAAAGTTATAGAGCTACTTGCTTTACATTTTTAGCAATTCTTTAATTCATACAATGCAACACACACAAAACAATACTTGACTAATGACTTATTCATACCTGCAGGTTTGATTGATTCTTAGAAAGAGAAACAGCTTTTTGGTCACAATGTGTTTATGAATTAACAGTATTTGCCACCAGTTATAGCTTCTCCTATGAAGACATGTTTTATATTATTACAGATGTATTTTGCCACTGTACAGTATATTGTCTATCTAATTATATAACATCCTACACTTACGAGTGTGTAGAGGAGGCGTTACAGCTGTAATCAAATACACTAACAAACTCAAAACTGTTTCCAAATACAACATAGCATCTTCCTGTGTCCTAAAATAAAGCAACATTTATATTTTTCCACAACTTGGAAACTCAGCACTGCTTATAAATGGTTTATCACAAACTTATAACTAAGTGATGCATTATCCACTGATAGTGGTATTACACCCTTAAAACCTGTGCACTAAACAATCACAAATTCAGCTCCAAATGTATATAGAGAAAATAATACAAGTAGTGACAACATTTTCACTTCAACCAGGACCAACATAATGCAGAAGTAAGTTTGTGCTATTGTGGCAAAAAGACTGAGATCAGATGACGGCTGGTTTGTTCTGACTTGTTTGATGTCTTCAATGCCCAAGGCTGCAGCTCACTTAAAGGAATAATCAGTGACATTTAACTGTCTTGTTGCACAAAATGAACATAATACATCAGCAGGGGTTTACGAGTGGTGAACAATGCCTGTCATTCTGCTGCAACATCAGTGTTTTATAAACAAGCAGCCTGGCCCATTTTTCTTACTTAAATAGACAGTAACCTTGGAGCAAGCAGACTCTTCTGAAGCCCTGCTGCAATATCTGTCCATAGAGAGAGAAACAGTCATATGTATTCTCACACTCATCTTCCAGTGATCTCAAATGAGAGGTATCTGCAGGAAAGAGAACGATCATTTGAGCTGCGTAAAGTTCCAGTAGACAAGAGGCGATAATCAAAGACCCCACTACACAGAAATAATGGAACAAGGTGCAGGAAGGGACACAGTATCTGCAGAACACACCATGAACTTAATCACACTGGGATTGTACAATAAGTAGCACTGTTTCCTTTCACTTCACCAAAGCGGCGTCTCCCTGGCAACTAAAAACAGGTTCTGAACTTATTTCCCTCAGATGCAGCCTTGAGAACATGAAACAGCCATTACGAAATGGCTCTGTGAAAGTGTCCTTTGGACAGGAAGGGAGATTGTACCACCACCTCAAGGTGCTGTTAGAGGCTTTAACGCATTAACTAATTAACACATTCTATCTTGTTTATTTAATCCATACAAGAACCAGACTGCACTGGACTATTTGTTGGCCAGGAGCCGTGAGTCTTGTCGTCACCGTGAATTTGCCAGGCAGCAGAGACTCCAGGAAGTCACTACTCCTGGCCAAGAAATTGTATGTGCTAAATAGTGAGTTTTAGGGGGTCTGGTTACCTTTGGACAGAGCTAGACAGGCTGTTTCAGTCTCTATCCTACACTAAGTGGCTGGAAGAAAGTAAAAGGTATTTTCTAAAATGCAGAAAATTATTCTTTTCAAAATGAGGAAATAGTGATAGTGCCTGTGCAGTGCAGCATTCATCTGGACTTCCAACCCCAGCAAAGCACAAGTCCTTTATGTGTCTCTGAGCCTTTTGAAATGTGACTATTGTCCAGTGTCGAACTGCGATCACATTAGATGTGTTCAGCAAAAAAAAAAAAGAAGTATGACAAGAAACTGTGAGTAGGCTTCTACACTAAAAGCTGATAATATTGGTGAGCTGTAGGGACTCACCTAAAATCTGAAAAAAAAAAATCTGAGCTTGAGCTTCCTTAATAAGCCAACAAAGTTGATTTTAATATTGTTTGCTGATTTGACATTATTTCAGGACTGTATAGGCCTTTTTCAGCCTCTTCTGTTAGCTTTGCTGCACCTGTATGGATGGGCCAAAGGTTGGGCCAGCAGAAAAGGGTGGAGATGTGTTTGTTGTGTTTCTTTCACAGGCACTGACCAATATAACCAGTAATATTATTTATCAAGACAGTACTGAAATAACCAGAAGCATGCCTACTGAGTCATGAAAAAATCAGAGCACTAGTTCAGTTATCAGGCAGTAAGCCTGTGCAATATGTCTCTAATAGTCCTCAACACAGGCTGATCTGGACTTAGAACATATATGGTATAATTTAGCAATTTAAATTATGCATCTTGCCCCACAAGTTAATCTGAAATGTAAAAACTTGCTGTTTTACTGTTTTTACATAAACTGAATATCTTGTGACACTTTCCACGCTTTTCTTTTTTTCTGTGAAAATAATTAAGTCTAGTTGCAGCCCTACATGTTGGCACATCTGAAATGTGAGAAGTTTGGAATCCAAACTGCTTGTGTGCTAAACGTACAAAATGAAAATCCTTGAACACATTTCTACTTATTTTGACTTGTTGCATGTGGGACTGGTTTAAAGGACACATTTCTACACATTTACAATAGTTTTTTTTCTGGGTGCTCAGAAACTGTGATGCCACATTTAAGTGTTTCACAGAGAGAACGTGTGAGCTGTAGGCAAGGATGGAGAACAAAATGAAGATAAAAACAGGAAGACAAGGCAGAGGGTGAGGATGTTAGTAGCTGGATAAGCACTTGACCTTTTCCTTTTTTTTCCCAACCACATGCTGCACCTTTTCATTTTAGCAACACACACACACACACACACACACACACACACACACACACACACACACACACACGCCTTTGGGGTGTGTTTAACCCTGCAGTTGCCATCTGTACCTGCCTGTTTGGTAATGCAGTGGGCTCTGCCCCCAATCCCAGCACAATCTATTCCCTCTTATCCGTTTGTGGCTCTAACTACCTCCACTTAACGTCTGTGTGTGTCTATGTAGTTCTACATATGTGTGAAAATCCTTCAATTGTTTGTGTGTTGGTCGATATTTTGCATCCTTGTTTGGTTGTGTATTTAGCAGATTTATGTGTTTGTGTGTGTTATAAGCTGGATCTTGGTATGGTGAACATTTTTTTCCAGCTGTTATGTACTGTGTTAAAAGCTTCTTATGTCTCATGACAAAGTGTGTAAATTTGCTTGGGTCTATTTATTTTTGTATTTATGCATGTACAGTTGAATAAACAATCAGCACTATATGTATGTATATGTAAGGGGTTGTGTGTATTTTGTATGTTTGTTTATATGTGTGTGCGTTTCGCAGACATGTAGCAGGAGCACCATTCTGAGACTGAAATGAACCGAGTGAACGGATCAGCAGTATTTTTTAATTAGTGTAAGATTTTGCGCATTGAACATTTTCATGGGAAAACCTTGATGAGAATGTTCATATTTGCCTCAGATTCCACATCCCGTCAATGATATTTAAAACTTAATTAACAGATGATCAATAGTGTTTACACTGTAAAACGACTGGGGCAGATTCTAATTAGAATATCCATACATTATTAATGACATTAGCAAGCTCTGAAATTAAAAGAAGACAACTGCCGTGTCCAATTAAGCCAGTATTCACAGAGAAAAAGTGCTGGCAAAAGACTGAAAATAAAAGAAAGAGAGGAAAATAGTGAGGGTGTGAAGTGCAGATGAAGGAGCAGATGGATAAGAAGTAAAGGGCATGAAAGTCCAGCAGAGTCAAAGAGATGCGTTTAGGGTGGCTGTAAGTCATTTTGACGTTGAGTGACATATAATTACCAAATGATATGACTGAGATTAATTAGAAAAGCTGAGTGAACAACTACATGAATTCTAGTGTAACATTAACACGTAATATCACAGAGAACTGCAGGCATCAATCCAGGTTAATTTGGGATAATTATGATTTATTGCAGCTTGGGTGCTATCTTCAGAGCTTTGGCCATCACTGCTATAAGTTTTGAAAATAGTGCACTCACTAAAGTTTGAGCTGGGATTTGAGATGGGAGGAGGCAACACACAGGTAGTGACACTAGTCACATCAGTAATAATCCCCCACTGCATAAAAATAACCAACTGTACCACCAAACAAAAGTGATGATACAGGATGATTATTCCAAAATCCTAAATGATCAACCTTTCCAAATTATTATGAGCATAAGGAAACATTGCAGACTTGGGCTTAAATTGCTTTCTTAAACCTCCAGTAGCTGATTTTTTGGGGCTCTTGGGGACAGTAGAAAGAATCTATAAACACAACCCTGACATATTAACATTTTCTATGTTGCTTCAGGAAACATACGGCAACAGTAGTTGTTTACAGACACACTGATATGAAGAAATATGAAATTTTATTTGGAGCATTTCTTCTGGTCTCCACCAAGTCCTGAGTGAAATATTTAGTGCTTCAGCTGCCAGACACGCCACTGTATTTGTCAGGTACCTGACACCTTCACCACTGTGTCACACCAGTAAACTTGCAGAAAAGGATAAGCTGAACAGTGCCATGCAATAGGAAACTGTAAAGTCGGGTGAAAATGATCTATTATCTGTGCATCGTCCACTATTAACAGAATGCATTCACATACTAAGCTGGGAAACTGCACAAACAGGACAATGGGTCAGATTTTAACCAGCAAAACAGTCTCTAAGCAGTGATTGAAATTTCAGCAGTTTCCTTTTCTTTTGTCTCTTTTCATGATTTTTTTTTTTTTTGCTAATTTGTTAGTGCATGCCCAGTTTAGTTGTCAAGTATAGTCTTGATACTGATAGGAGTATCTACAAAAATATGACCCAGGTTATAGTAAACTGTAATTATCCTTAACACCTCCAGCAGAAACACATTAACACTCAGTTTAAGTAGTTAAATTTGAAAGAGAGAGTCAAGTCTGAAAGCAGCCTGTGAAGATCTTAGGTTCATCTCGGTTCAGCTGCTGTCACTTGTGTCAGGGGAGTTAGAAAGAAACTTCTGAGGATGAAATGTAAGAAACTCCAAGTTAGCTAATTACAAAAGTAGCTTAAACGCTCATAATTAGCCTTTCTGTTGTAGTATTGGGTTATCACTATGTCATGTCAATGTAATTTTAGAGGGAAGTGGAAAAAGTGGAGTTAGAATTAAAAAGTAGCACTTAGAGGCTCAGCTGGGAAACCACTTGGCTCATTCAGAAGCGTTTAGTCCCCACCAGTGGTTCCAGCAGCCATTGTAGAAGGCTGGCGTAATATGTTAAAATTTCAAATGGGAGTTGAATTGTCAGCCCGTAAGTTCCTTTGGTTAAAGGTTAAGGTTAGTCAGATTAGCTACATTTTCTTTATTTTTCTTATTGACTACAAATCCTAAATCCTAAATCCTACTAAGTTCTGTCTGTATGTCTAAAACCTGATTCTGCTAACTGGTCTGTGCCACAAAGCTTCACTGTTGCCCAAAAACTATTACAACAAATCAGCGAGCCACAAAATTGCACTATTACTAAAAATACAGGCATTGTAAGTTTATCTGTGAACAGAACACCTAATCTGCGAACGCTAACTTTGTACAAGTCGAAAAGACAAAGCAAAAACAGCAGCTGTTTACAACGTGAACTATGAGAAGCTGTTTCCAAATAAACACGCTGACCATTTCCTTTGCAATGAATTGAACGAGAACATGTAGCTATATTCAGCAATTGGTTTATATAGCATTGCATAAAGACTTCAGAGAGAGTTTATCTTACAGACCATTCCTCCTGCTTCCAGTCTTTCTAAGCTTACCAGATACTGGTTCTAGCAAAATATTTCCCAGACAGATATAAATGATGTGTGTCTTTTCAGAAACAAATTGAACAAGGTTATTTTTTGAGAAGTACTGTTCTTTTAAATGAATCAGTCTTTTTTGTTGACAGATGTTTTCTGAAGATCTTGATTTCAATGGGATAATGAGATAAAGGCAAAATTAAAAGTAAAACTGAAAAGTTCCTTTTTTTATCATCCTTGCAACCAAAGCAGATTTTCTCTTCCCAGACATTTCATAACACTAACATCATTACACGGTGGCAACAATTGAAACTGTATATGCTCTGACCATTGAAACTAACCAGAACTCATGGACACTGAATGCAATATCTCTCCAGTAATGCTTTTTTAATTGGTCCTGCAGAGATTAACAGACTATTGAAGCAAATCATACGACCCCAAGGCTTCAGACAGGGGATGAATTGCTGACTCTGTACAGTGAGAGTAGTAAGCACAGATATGATTCTCAGTGTCATTCATCAAAGGGTAATAGATGTGCCCAGTAGGCCAGAAAACAAGCGAAAGCAAGGCTTGGTGAAGAGGAGAGAGGCATGAGGGATACATTCATTTTATCTACGATGAAAGACAAGAGATACAATATCAAGACATTTGGGAGGCCATCTTTCACCGTCTCTTTACTCTGGGTTGGTGTATGACAGTGTATGTGTGTGTAAGAAAAGGGTAATTTGATTTTTCGTTCCCTGTCTTATAGCAATGGATCGGGACAACCAGGCAATCTAGTCCACTGACCTTCCAGTTTCACTTAAACATTCAGCCTTGAAACACTAGCTCTCTCTCAGTTTCTCTTTTTCTGCAGCAAAAAACTACTGGTGCATGAGCTATACACATACACTGACACACACATCCACACACTCATGCATGCGCACACTGTCTCATCTCTCACCCTCCGTAATTAAGCCTTCATCATTGATTCTAGGGACGTTTTGGCTGTGAAACCTAATACCAACAGTAACATTTCTTGCATTTAAACACAAGTGAGTGTGTCTGTCTTATTTGTTTTGTGTGAGTATGTGTGTGCTTGTGTGTGTGTGTGTGTGGGGTCGTGTTTCCTTGGATACACTGATGGGCTCTCAGGCTGCTTGTAGCGGTCCATTAGAGATCAATGGGATCCCTGCTCCTAATTCCTACTATCGGTGCACCTCTGATCCTTATCTGCTGTGTGGAAAATGCAGTCAAAGCCATTTCATCCTGCCGCGTGCATGCAGACACAACACACACACAGAAACACACACATACATACTCATGTGCAAGCACCAGTGTACTCATAGGCATGCTTCCCAGATGGTGTACATAAAGGTAATCTCACCCACACAAACAATTTTTCTAGGTGTCAGGTGTATGCACGTATGTGTGTGTGTGTATGTGAGAGAGAATGCGTGTGTGTGTGTGTGTGTGTGTGTGTGTGGTGAATGAAGAGGAGATAAATGTCTATTGAAGCAGAGATCATCATTGCTGTGAATAAGACTCAGGGTGATGGTGGTTAGACCGTGAAAGCCAAAGCTCCCGAGCCCATGATCTGTATCTCAAACCTACAGCTGGAGAAAACAGTCAACACGGAAATACCGGGGTTCTCAACTTTTCTTTAATGAACTGCTTTAAAAGCTGAGCTTTGATTTTAGGAAATCAAAGCTCAGGTTAAAGTGGTCCCAGGTTAAAACCATGAAAAAGAGTACCAGTAATTTCTCCTAGTTATTTGAGATTGGTAGGACCTGATTTAAAGCATTGCCATTGAGCAGGTAGCAGTTTTTGAAAAAACAAAAATGATGTCCTCAAAGGGGGGATCTGCTGTGTGTTTAACCTGCATTGACACAGTAATTTTAAATCAAACTGTGAGTGTGGCTCACAGTAATGACATTTACATTTAGTGTAAAATCTCAATATACTGCACTATTGAGTAACCTTTTGTGAGCCTGTACTGGGGGGAGTACTGGGGGAGTGAACTACAGTATTACCTTGTTAGAAAAGTTCCAGAAACCTGGAAGCCTGTTTCTATGGGTGCAGTTGTCGGTGTGTCCAGTTTCTTAGCAGTTATAATTTCCAGAGTGTATCTGCAGTTGTGCCCATGCACTCTGGGTGTAATTTGAAGAGGTAGTTTACTGTTAGAGTAAAGTGATACAGAGGTAAATAGCATTGTTATACGGGAAGCAGAGGGATAACGCAGTGGTCTAGATTTCACAGATCTCCAGCTGCTGTTATCATACTGTGTGTAATGAAACCTTTACTGTTCAGAAACAACAGGGAACATCCTTCCTCTCTTTTCGTTTCTCATCCTTTTTGTCCTCATCTTGTTGTATCACTGCATCCCTTGCTCTTGTACCGTTTCTTCATCCTTGTCTCCTCGTTTTATCGCTTTCTCATACATCACGTTTCTCCCATCCTCCTTCTCCTAACCTTCTCCAGCCATCATCTCTTATTTTTTTTATCCCCATTTTCTCCTTCTTCATCTTATCCTCCCATTCATCACCCCATTTTCCCCTGCATCCTCTTCAATGCCCTTCTCTGTTCATCTTTCTCTTTCGCCTTCATGGTAATCATTTTCAGAGACTGGCTGTTTTGTAACCAGCAGGGAAACACAGATGATGAAAAGCAGGAAAAGATACCTGCTTTTCTTTATCTCTTTGACTTCATCTTGTGCAATTTTGCACTGCCCTTTTTTCCCCATTCAGCAACTCAAAAGACTTATTTTTGCTGACAAGTTATCAACCTCTGTGGAAATGTCAAACACGTTCTTGTAAAATTACACAGCCCCCTTCTTTGAAAACAGCCGCAGAAGTGAAGATGAGCTTCTGAAGACAGAAATAAAGAAAAGCCTCAAGACAGTTTCGCTCGAACAATCGCAGATTTAAGCTTCTCAAAACAATTAAACAAGTTAACTAATAAACTAATTTCTACAATAAATCGTGCTGTTTCTGTTGTTTCCCACTCTTGGTGTGTTCTTAAAAGCCACAGAGTTGAGATTAATTACTTTTCCTTTCCAGTCAAGCAAATTAAACTGGCTGTGAAGAAGCCCTCATCACTAAATCAACTAATCAACTTCAACATCCCCACCATCACACAGTCCCCTTCCCCCACCCTTATCATTAGAGGGCATTCTACCCTCATTTCAGTTCTCTGAAGATCAGTCCATCACACACTCTTAAAAAAAAAAAAACACTGTTCATTCTCCCACTTGAAAATAGATTTATTGATATAGTTTTTCTTTGATGGCGGGCCAAGGCAGCCTCGTAAAAAGGGCCCATTCTTAGCTCGGTTGTTTGCCGGCGTTGTTTGGAGGCCTGGGTGGTAAAAAGCTCAGAGGTCCGCTGCTAGTCGAGTGACTGTTGTTTACCCCCAGGGCAGTGTGGGGAGCCAGGCACAGAGGATCTGGGAACTCCCCCCGCCCTCTCTGCACTCTCGTCAGAGCAGAACAGTGGCGAGCTTTCACAGCAGAGAAACCACAGAGACGCAAGAGGCCGATAAGAGTGAAACAAGCCACTGAGTCTGTTTAAAAGAGAAGTTTTTCATTCCTGTATAAGTGTGGGAAAGAGTTATGCCATGGGAAAAATGATATGGGATGGGAAAAATGTCTGGGCCACTGCGAAAGAAAGGAGATTTAATTAAAAACTGACTCTTGATGTGACTGATTTTGAATTGGAAGATATTGTTTAATTTGCTGAGATTTTTTTATTAGTTTGTCATTGAGATGGCTTGACCTCATCTAACCTCCTCATCTGACAGTGAAGTCCACAGTCCACACCCTCACACCATCTTTTTTCATCTAGCCATCTTTCTTTCCCTCCCTCCATCTGTCTGCCCCTGGCCTCCTCTCTTAAATTCCCTCCCTCATTTCCCCCCTGCCTCCTTCTGTTCTTTCCTCCTTCCATCTCTTCATCCTTGTAGCACTTGGCTCTGAACAATACTGATGAAAAGAACAACCTATTCTTTATTGCTTTGGCCTGATTGTCATCTCACCTCCAATCTACTGGATGCAGCAATCCCTCCATTCAGCACAGTTCAGCTTTATGATATTTTTGTGTGTTATTACTCTGAGTGTTTGTTCATGTGTGTGTGTGCAGTGACAGAATGATAAACCGATAGTATCTCTCTCTTTCTTCCTCTTCATCTGCCCACAATGGGCCTCATAGACTGTAATAGTGCTTTCTTTCTCACTCCGTAGAGTTGGGGCACAGTCTTTTCTGCAAAAGCACTTTTCACATCACTATTATCTAGATTGGCCAATTTTCTTTCTGACAAGAGAGCTGAACATGTGCCCTGTAAAGTCTCTGAATGCCATATTGTCACAGAACTTAAGAGTCAGGTCACAGCTTTGGTTTGGTTTCCCGTGAAATCGAGAAGAAAACAGCAACAATCACTGTTTGGTTTCTTTTGTGTTTGACTCCAGATAGGACAATTATGCTATACAGTAAAAACACACCTTGATCCTGATGATCCTGGGAAATATCATTACATCTGTAACATTTTGTCCATTGTAATGTCTTCATAGTAGTGGCACAATCTAAATTCCCCCTGAATGCACATTCAGTAGCTCTGGCTAATGAATACAGCTGCCTTGTGTGACCTTGGCAGAGATGAGAGAGTCCCTATTGCCCACACTTGCATGATCACACACACACGTGAACACAGGAGGACACACTTACACAAGCATCTGCACAAGCACACTGAGTGCCCTGCCTGTGAACGCAGTGAGGTAAATTGTCTACATTCAATAGTTCAGGCCTCTAGTGATACAAACGATCATTGTATTCATGAGCACACAGACGTGTCAGAGACAAATATCAGCTCACCGGGTGTGTTGATGGCAGTTACAAGTACAAATTGTGTGTGATTTTTCAGCTAATCAATGTATTGACCAGTCTACAGTATAATAGGAACGAGCACCCATGTCTCTGCTTCAAAAACACTCCCTCACAAAGACTGTGGGTGTCTGGAGGTCAACGAGAATAATTAATCCAATATATGTAGCTGTTTGGTGAGCTTATACTTGTTAAGAGTTGTTAAGCTGCTGTGGAACAGGGCAACCTTTTCCCTGCTAACTACACCCTGTGGCGTCCATCTATGCATCAGTGGTGGGGTCAGGCCGATTTGTTTGTTTAAAGAATATCCATTTCAGCAGGCAAACAGAGCATGTGTACATTAGCTATTTATAACCCCACATGAGCATACTGTAGCAGTGCCCGCTGGATACAAATGTCTCGTGCTTATGGAAAGCTGTACATCATGCTATGGATTTGTATTAGACACAGAATCAAAACATATGTTTCTATGAAGTGTGTGTTTGTAATAGCCAGAGGAAAAGTTTGTCAGGTTTTCACTGAGTGCTTTCCCAAATGCCTGGAGTGATTTTCCTCTTATTCTTCATCAAGAATTTGATAAAGCACTACAGTAACATAAATAACTGATATAAATAACATATATTTTTCAACTATTTTCTATAGAGAACACACAGTACGAACACAGAGTAAAAGAGCGGTTTGGGTCAATCAGGTGGACCTCGAAAAGAGCTTTTGTTAATTAATTCATGTCTGTTTTCAGAATTAAATGACCTGTTCATTTCTGCGTGGTTTCTATCCTTTGTCTTACCTTCCATTTTTCTGTCTCAGTCTGTGTTTCTGCTTCTGTCCTATGACTCATTCTTCATTTCTTTCGACAACTTTTGTGTCCTTTATCCTTTCAGTGACTCCATCTTTCACTTCCGTTTCATTGCAGACTCGCCCACTTACTTGCCAGACCTGTCCATCTATATGCAGTCAGAAGTAAATAATGTGAGTTTTGAGCCACTGCATCTTCCTCTGGTTCTTGTTGCCTAGAATAAAAAGAAATATATAGATAAGTGATAATCACTTCATTGCCACCATACTGCTTGTTAACAATGGTACTGTATGTCATCCATCAGTGCTAATTTGCATGATCAATTTTCTCGATAGGCAGATAAACAAAATCAAATTAACAATAATGTATCACCTGTCAGTCACATGCAAAACAGCTGCAGTGAAATAAAAGTGGAAATCGTTGCTTTCCTTGTCACTGAACCCAATTTCTGTCAGAATGAGTCACAAATCAAATATCCTATTCAGTGCACACAGAAATCATCCTTTATGTTCATGCAGGCAGCACAACAGCACACAATACTGTTTATTTTTTAGGGCCAAATGTGCATGTTTGTTGATGGAACATAAAATGGAGTGGCCAAAAATAATACCATACTGGAATGCTTTAGTTTTAATGACTGGTTGGTAAATAATTTCAATGCAAACACCAGCAGTTGGCTTCCAATCTGCTCACTGGGCAGAAGAGAACAGCTGAAATATATCCACACATTCCCGAAGAATATTTCAATCGAAATGCTCTGTTGGTTATTGCTTGTGTCTCAATTCATGGGCCGCATCTTTCTAAGGACAAAGTCTGCATAGAAACATCCTCCCTATTAGTTGTCGACTGTGTAGGCCAAAACTATGGGTCTAATCTGTGAAGGATTTCCTTATTGCATCACTAACGCCTTCTGCTCCTACTGTTGATTCATAAAGTGCTGTTCCTGTCGCCTACCAACTTGGACAGCTACAGTTTGCCCAGAATTGGACAACAGTACTGGGAAAATTTATAACTAATGATGAAGGCAGATAGATTTAGACTGTTGTTTGTTCGTTGGAAGAAAATGAGATGCTTCACCACCAGCTTGCCATTTCTATGGTCCCTTGTATCGTTAATCTATTCGAATGAGTTCAAGTTCATTACTTACATAATTACATTGCTGTGATGCAACTGGCCTTCAAATGCAGTATTCAAAGGATGCGACCCCTGAACTCTTTTTCCCTGTACACAACCATTTTCTGTGTTGTAGAGGATGTGCATCACATAGCTGTAATACTGATGCTAATGCTTCACTTTTCAAGTTTTAGCTGCCACATTTCTTCCCCAGTCTTTTCTCTCTTTTTCTGCCAGACTTTCCTCCTTAACCTCCTCCCAACCTTGCTGTTGTCAGACAATGCTGCAAAAGCCAAGGGCAGATGTCCAGGGTGTGGATACTTAGATGGAGATATACAGTTTGGCATACACATTTGAGAAATATGATGCCATATTGGCTTGCAAGGGTCCAAATTACACATACAGCCAACATGGAGAGCTGTTAGCTGACAGATGGCTGAAGCATGAATCTGCATTCAAGTCAGTGAAGGCTTAAGGCTTAAAGCTCTTCATGCTTGCACATGATAAGCAGCAGATGTGTATACATGCTATGTGTGTATGTGGTAATGTGCATTTGCTTGTATATATGTGTCTGTTCCACTATGTGCTCAGTAGTTGTAACTCAGCATTCAAGAATACATGTGTGCCTTTGCTGAGCATGTGTGCGCATCTTTGGGTGTTTGCTGGGTACAGAATCAGCAGAATGCCACTGGAATGAGAATAAGTGAGGCTTTGCCATGGCAACGGAGGAATGCCAGAGCAGACGGGAGCAGCAGAATTAAAGCCCAGTGCTCATCACAGTCGGGGAAAAAGAACGAAGTACCTGATTAAACACCACCATCTCTCCTCCCGGAGCCCTCAGCCTCACCCCTTTTCATCTTCCATTCCAGTCTGCTGTGAGATGCTATAAAGCTAAACCAGCTCTGATGCCTGCAGATTCATGTAGGCACAAACCCCCATATAAGTGATTTTTAGAGCAAGCATATTTTTACCTTTGCACATTCATGCAGTGAGCGTCTGTGTATTCAGTGACACAAATAGACGTAAAAGTATGCCAAAAATACAGGTAGGCACAGCAAACCACAGTAGCCCGAAGTTATGCATCACCACCTTGAGCATTTGATGTGTATCAAAGTACAGTAAATGTCAGCTTGATAAGTGATTCAGAGTTTAAACTTGTCTCCTGGTTACATCACAGAGATCTTTGATTCATAACTGGTCAACAGAGTGGAGAGGAACCTGCACGTCTACACAGACAGAACTGTGACTAAGTGCAGTGATTGATAGCTTCCCACATACTGCACAGTAGTTGGACTAATTGCTTGAGTGTGAGCTCAGTAGCAGTTGCTGGCTCCATCCCCAGTGTCCCAAAACACCCTGGACTAATCCCTTTCCTTTTCCCATTTTTTAGGGTCAGCAGGGAGGTCTGCACGTCATGTTCTTTTCACTGAGGCAGCAGAAATACATGAAGGGAGACAAAGGCGGAGGACCCAGGGTTGAATGTCATCATAGGTCAGCAGGTTTCTGAGGCAAAGATCTTTAACCTTTTCCTGTCCAAACAACTTCAGTTTCACTTTTTAAAAAATTCATATCAAACCTTTAGGGAAAGGTGTTTATTATCACAAATACAGATGTATTCACGTGTATATTCTTCTGGCATAGTGTTTTAGACTAATCTTAATTCCAGGTTTTATTTTTTTACAAATGTGTCACCATTCTCACTTCTCTTTCTTCTTTCCAATACTGTCCTATCTTTTTTTGGACTTAAGACCATGAAAGGAATGGGCCCCCCCTGAGGGCGAACCCATCCTCTGCCTTTTCCAGTGATATTAGTTCATCCAATGATATTAGCTGGAAGGAATGAACAATGGCGTCAAATTAAAAAAAGATCACTTGGCGACCCCGTAAAGACAATTATAGCTGCTCATTCTGGATGTGCTGATGAGTTTCTTGTAGGTTCATCATTATAGGCTAAATGAAGTGGGGGTGAGATCAAAGCCAGTGAGCCTGATGCTACTGTAATATAATTCATATTGATGTCCATGATGCAGTGACCATGGACAGTCAGCTAAGGGTAAGAACTAAACAATGTCCAACCCAACAAATTGTATCTATAGTTCCCTCCCTTATATTTGATGCTGTCAAAAAAATTATCCATATCCATTACTTTTATCATGTCTATTTTTAGTGAAGCACAGTTAGAATTTTCTGGTAATTACATGTGGAGATGTTTCATCTACTTTCTTGTCCTTTCCAACGCAAAGTCTTGCTTTGAACAATGGATTTTTTTATGTTGCTGTTCTCTATTATATCACTTTTCCACTTGGAGATCCTGCAGAATACACATACAAAGAGGAGACAATATTTCTGGAAATTGGAAGGTATTCTTATGATGATTTCATGTCCTCAGCCTAGCACCTCTCTCCTCTTTCGGTGCACCCTGTAATTTCACCTGTAATGTGAGAATGATGGAGTCATGATAATAGCGCGCTTTCATTTCATATGAGACAGGAAGACTCATTACAGGCCCGACATGTTTCTCAACGGGGGAAAGAAACGCTTCCTGCTATCTCAACATCCCTGAGTCTCAGCAGTTGTCAGTCTTACATTTCCTTTTCATCATCAATTCCATCTTTTGATTTTCATTAGTGCCGGGGCATCGACTCACAGTACTCAGTCAAGCATTGCCAAGTAAAACACTGAGACCTGTCTAAGGTGTGAGGTGGTGCATTGTGC
This sequence comes from Mastacembelus armatus, assembly GCF_900324485.2. Classification (NCBI taxonomy): domain Eukaryota; kingdom Metazoa; phylum Chordata; class Actinopteri; order Synbranchiformes; family Mastacembelidae; genus Mastacembelus; species Mastacembelus armatus. The sequence continues at coordinate 6,429,097 of NC_046654.1, read as the reverse complement.
TTCCAAACACAGACAGATTCATCTATTGGCTATCATCACATTGCATTAGAAAGCAATTGAAAGGGAGAAAAAGCAGTAAAATTAGACTTTTTGCCATGTAAGAATGGAAGTAACTGTAAAGAAACATTTTGGCAAAAACTCAACTTTGGATCTCTTTGCAAACCACAACTTCTCTAAACTGGTGTTCATGTCAGAAGACAGAAAGATGAAAAGATATGATTGAATTAAAACTGACAGTAGCTGAGAGCATCCATTTTGAAAGCTGGATTTGTTTTTATCACAGCATCTACACCTACATAACAAGAAAAGATGAAACAGTGAGCCAATGTTGCCACAAGCATCTGAGCCTCCTTATTTCTACTGAATGTCCTCTGAATCAAAGCCAAGTTTTTTTCCTCTGTGGCGTTTACAATAACATGAATCCTGGCCTTAATAACCTGCACAGGTCAGCACAAGCACACACACTCCTCCATCCTGTTCTTCTTACCGACCCATTTCTCAGGTTCTCTCCCTGGAGCATTAAAACAGACAACGGACCTTGGTTAGGTCATGGCCAACACAGACCTCATTTGTCACAGAGGATGAGCATCTATGAAGCTGGATTGTTAATTATGAGATTAAAATAAAGATGTATTAGGTACAAAGGTAGACGCACACACTCCTAAAGCACAAGCTTGCACCTTGCAAACCTTTGCATTAGTAATTCAATTATCCAAGCATGCAGGCGCACACACAGACACTAGCTGCACATCACCAACCCAATGCAGACACACGCACACAGTGCCATTAGGAGATGGATAAAGATGTATGGGAGCTATGTGTTCCATAACTCATGCTGTGTGTTGTAATTAATGGATCTCAGACTGTGCAGTTTAAGTGGGATTAGTTAACTGATTACCACTAAGAGCCCTTTATGCTGTTCTGAGATGGGATAGTGTTTAAGATTAGGGGGAATTCTCATCAAAATGAATGGGGAAAACACAGCATCTGACCTTAAAATGTGATTATTACGATAATGTAAGTGGGTAAAACCTACAGCTGCAGAAGTGTCCTGCAGTTACAGTGAATTTATCATAACATATAGTACATAAGTCTTTCAATTTTATTTTAACCCTTTTTTTCTACTCTATTCTAAATCTGTTTTGTATTTTTTCTTCAACTTATTTTGTATGTCAGATAACTTAGCCTTACTGGTATAAATACTGTTATACCTTGTTTGCTTTGCTTGTTTTTATAGTGGCTGCTGTAACAACTTTGGGATTAATGTACTCTGACTAACATGTGCCTTTAGGCTAGTGTATGTGTGAATCAAACTAGTTTGTTCAAAATGCCTGAACATATCTAAGGGCAAGAGCGTGACATACTGTAGAAAGCATTCAAGCGGGAACAATGGCATCCACTTTTGGAAATATGGGAGCCAGTGATGGAGTTGTGCTTGTATATAAAATATCAAAAAGAAGAAAATCTTGCATTCATTTTGTGTTTTCAGACTATTGGTCAATCACCACATGAAGTGGTTGGTGAATTGTTAGTTTCAGCAGGTACAACCCAGCAACAACTTTATTTGAAGTATACTGAAGCATGCAGCCAGCTATGCAGCCAGATTAGCATGCAGTACAGCACTGAACACATAGTGCAATGACTGTCTAACTCTGAAATGTTGAATAAATATCATGAACAATGTTACTGTGCTACAAACCACTGAAACAACAAGCCAAAATTGTTGCAGCACTTTAAAGACTTTAACATGCTCCTGTACAACAGTGAAATTAGATTATTGAACTAATAGTTTCCAAACCACTGGAAAGCAGAGAAGCTTAATGGAATCTAAGAGACAGACTAACAAATGGGTTGACAGGAAGGCCAGTCAGGGATACAGACTCATTGAGTGAATGACTGACTGATTGACAGTCAGTCATGAAACCAGTTTGATAAGTCAAAGAAGACTGACTGACTGACTGACTGACTGACTAAAGGGCAGTAAGAGAACTGCAGGCAGACATAGAGAAATGAGTGCTATAAGCGTCACCCAGGAAGAGTAAATAGCTGTCCTGGTGACACAGTGGGGCGGTGTTCGGGTGGAGGCGAAATAGAGGGAAACAGATGGGGCGTAAAGAGAACAGGGTGCAATACCGAGGGGTGCTGAGGCGGTGAAATGAGGGGTTTGAACTGCTGATGTAAGCCTGGACACACACTCTTTTTCTTCCTCTCTCACACACACGTACAAACACTACTGTGCACGCAGCGCTGACAAGCTGTTTCTACCCATGGGAAGTCATTCAGGGTTCAGGGGTTCAAATGAAAACGAATAACACGAGCTGGACGTATTTCTCTTCTTCTCTCTGGCTCTCTCTCGTTCTTGTTGCAGACATGATCGAACATTTTCTTCCATTTGCCTCCGTCTCGGCTTTCCCCCTCAACCCCATCCTACTTCCCCACTTCACCCTCGCCCTTTTTCCTCAGTTGCTCTTGGCTCTGAATTTCACACAGCTCCTTTTAAATATTAACAACTACAGTCAGAGGAGTTTCACTGTACGCTGCACGCTGTATGCTCGGCATTCAGAGTAATTCCATATTCATTTTAATCAGCATCCAAAGGGCAAGCATTTTATATTCATTCTAATCTGTCTTGAGCATTTTAATAAGGCCCATTCTCAGGACCTGCACTGAATTCTGTGCCATCTCTCAAAGCATAGAGGACTCTCCCAGGGTTGATGTCTGCGTTTGTTACCATCTGTAATTGGTGTTTTTCCACAGGGGGCCGTCTGCATCGAGTGACAGTGGCGTTGCTTGAGTATTCTATTTTATCAGGCCCCGGTTGACGCTTTTTAGGGCGGGGAATATACTTAATCATGAATTTGACACAGCACAGAGACTTTTTTTGGCTGACGAGTATCTGTTTCATCTCAGATCAATTAACAATGGGATAAACACAAAGATGGAAAGGTTTATGACTGATATGCCTCTGAAACCTGCATATGAATATATGCATATCACAAACATAACCTCAAAACACAGATGCTCATGCAAATTATCTTGAGTTTTTTTTTTTTTTAATTTAATTTTTTTAGGTTGTATACAAACAGAGGACAAACAAAGCACAGGATTAATAAAATATCAGTCAGAGGGGCTCTGAGACTAACTTACTGTGTCTGGTTCTTTTTCAATCCTGCCAGATTCATTTTGTGGCCTCCATTGGGCAAGTGGACACAGGAGACATAAAAGTTTACAAACTCATGTTTCTGAAATTCAACCCTGAGTTGCTTCCAAGTTGCATATAAAGCAGTAAAAAAAAAACAAAACATCTGTTCTTCCACCAGGGGTGCAGTGATAATTTTTTTCATCAAGAACAAGTTGGAGGTATTAATTATTGACAGCCTTCAAGTATTTAGTAAAACATATTGAAAAACTACTTGAGGCTATGGAGCTGAAAATAGTGAAAGGGAGGGTAAACCAGCAACGGCGGCATACAAAAAAAAACTCAAGGGCCATCTGCTAGTTTTATCCAGAGCTTTCAACATAGTCACATATGTTCATCACAAACAGACTAAACTCTGATGCGTTTATTCAATTTATTTAGTTTTAGGCCATTCAGGAGCAACACAACACAGTGTAAACACAACATAAAACATATTATTATACTTTGTATGGCAAATGTAATAGCAAACTGTTGCACCGCTACACATCCAGCAGACATGAAGCAACATTATCATTCATTTGGAGCCATGTCTCTGGTTAAATGGTAAATGTAAACGTAAATTCAATATTCACTCTCTTTAGCTCTACATACTGGGAAATACCTGACTCTTTAACTGCTAACTGCTCCTCTATGTTCCTCAGCAGTTGCTAACCTTGTCTGTCTGATGTTTAGTGCTGAGTGGGTAGCATACAGTGGGTTTTAGATCTCTTTCACTGTAAACAGCTGCTTGCAGTGGCTGGAAATGATACTGATGAGAACAGTGAGAGCGAAACAAAACTGTGGCTCTGAAAACCCAAACAATGACCTTGAAGATGCTCAGCCACTCTGTAACACTGTGGGTCCACATAACAAAAAGTCATTTGATCACTTGTTGTAATAAAAATATTGATAACTGCTGTAATGTTAAAATCAACACAGACAAAAAGTTCTGAAGGTGCAATAGATGAAATAAGAGCTACAGAGCTTGTGTGTCAATGTGAAAACTAAACAACCTCCACTTTAATAAAATATCCAGCGATATGGTTGAAAGCTCTAGAAATAAACAGCAAGTTGAGTTTGGATTGTTTTATCAAATTACTGCTACTATTTTGTTTATATTAGTAACTATTGTTGCCGTAAATTAGTGCATCTGGTTTTGCAAACATGATGGCATATGCATTTGTTTTATTTATTATGACTACATGTCTGAAATTGTTGTCCCTTCCTGTAGTCCTTGAAGGGTTGGAATAGAAAAGCTATAAAAAGTAGTTGTTTTTGTTGTCATTTAATGTAAGTATAATGATTGGTTGTCAACCAAAGCCATTACTTTTTATTATTTGAAAACTCAATTTGTTTGTTCTAATTTTATGCACAGCTGTGCTCTGGCAGAGCAGGTGTCACTTCAGTTTTGCCCTTGAAGTTTACGCAGTGTGCTTATGAAACAAACATTTCATGTTTTCACTAATCTACTGATCACAGCAGGAATCCTTAGACTGCTGTGGAAATGAGTTCGTTTTATTTCGCTGAGTTTGATAAAAGCATTGTGCTACAGGGGTTGTGACTTTATTAATGGATCCTGATTGACCATGCTGTACAAGGGGTTTAAATTGCAATAAAAGGGCAAGCTGTCTGTCATTCTCACACTTAATAAAACACGTGTCTGCCTGCAGTACACTCACATGCAAAAACACACAACAGCAACCTCACAATGACCCAGGAAAGGTGTTAGTGTGTGTGTCGGCATAAGACAAAACACCTAATTTTTCCAGAAGCCGTGCTACGTGTCAGCAGAGGGCTCGGCAACGCTTGTAGTGCCAGTTCAAATAACAAATACATACATAGTCATGCACAACATATGTGCACAAATGCAAACCTACTGTATACCAACATCTGGATAATGCTGCATTTACATATTTTACATTTTTACAATTGACATCACATGCACAAATGTGTAGAGGTTGCCAGCTCAGACACACCCAAACAAACATCAATGCTTTTGTGTATTTTTTTTTTTTTATCCTGTTAAAGCAAAAAAAATAGTTTGTCCTCGCTGTGTTCTGTCGAGCTTTTTATTCAGCGATGAAGTAGCAAGTTAGGCGCTCAGCTAATGGGTGACTCATTCAGATTTTCTGCCACATGTAACATTAATGTGTTTATCTAGAAGCCATCTTACAGTCATGTTTATTTAAAGTATGATTCTTCTGCCATTATGCTATCATTTGGATTGTCTGTTGTGCAGATGTAGCTGCAAAAAGCTTTCGTTGCCAAATCACCTTTTTTTTTGGGATATCTCTATAGCTCTATTGAGATATAGAGCCTTGACAACATCTTTTTTGACACAGTGTTTTTTTCCTGTTTTTGATTACATGTTAGAGTGAGTAGAAAAAGAAGATGGAGGACAGGAGGAATGATTCAGTGCAGAAAAGATGACATGAGGTACATCTTGAAAAGATAAGTTTACAAAGGAAAAGGGGGAATGTTGAATAGAACATGCTTTACAGATAAGGTGTGATGGATTGAATTATTATATTTTCATATTTCAACTTGTGCTTTTGACACAAAACATCAGCGTGCAACGGGTGGTCCATGGACGACCTCACAAAGCTGTCCAAAGCATTTGGATGTTTTGACATGTACTTGGACATGTTTGTCAAAGAGGCAAGAATTCAATCTGTGAATACGAAAGTTTCATTTGCCCTGATAACAGCATAATAAGCGCTCATCAGGAAAGAAACCCTATTACATGTCCAGGAAATACACTCCATGGGAAGATTTGGACCAAAACAAACATCTGCAGACTGATTTTCATTCATAAGCAGAACAATTTCTAAAGAGCCATATGCTCCATTTGCCTTCAGTCCCCTGCAGCAGACTGTGTGTTGTTGACTGAAGCCATCTGCAACAGCTTCACACTGCTTTGAGACCATTGCTTGCCTATAATATCTTTCATGTTTGTTGTTTGTGAGTGTACAGTACATCAGAGCTTGCATATATCCTGCCTCCCCATTTTTTTTCACTTCTTCCATAGGCTACCCAATTAAAAATGGATGAGAATTTTATTTAGTGCCTGGCAAGTCTGGGCTCAAATGAATGAGCCTGTGTGGGTGTATGTGAGGGTTTGGGTGTGTGCATGTGTGCATGTGTGCATGTGTGAGTGGGTTCCTCCTGAGTTCGTCAGGGTGAATGGGGGGTTAGCACTGGGTTAAACCAGTCTACTGTCAGGTCAGTCAGAGTTCAGCAGTGCAGAGGCTAGGAAGCAGCAGACAGCAGCACAGCTCAGGTAGACAGGATGATCACTGTGGTTTAGACAGCAAGACCGCTGAGGTGGAATTCCCCCACAGAGACCGAGAGTTAGATGACAGGAATACTGGGGTTTAGGGGATCGCAATTAAATCCATGGGAAATCAAATCCATTGGAAATGAAAGCTAAAGATAAGACCTCCCTTCAGGAATAGGAAAACAAAGTAAAATCCTGTTCTTTACCAGCGTGACATTGTTCTCTCTTCGCCACAGGAACTGACAGTTATGGGAAGAAGTGAAGTCAGACACCAGCTACTACTGTGCCTTTTTGATGAAATAGATATTCAACCTTACACTTCTTAACAGCTCCCCTCGCCCTCACAATTAGAAACAGGCAAATCCTAAGCACACATACTTGTACTGCATTGCATTGCCTTGAATTTAACTAATTATTAGATGAGAGGAATTATTAATTTGTAATTCCGATTGTAGTTGGGTAAATTATATTATTTTACTTTCTGGTACTTTGTCCAGCTCCTTCGAAGCAGCCTTTACAAAACTCACCACATTCCCAGTGTAATTTATAAAAGATATCCACTTCCCAGATCTCACACGCGATATGACATCAGAACATGTGAAGGCCACAGCGCCTCGCAATAAATGGTTTCAGTCCTCAGGATATATCACAATAAAAGGTCAATTCTTAATTTCAGCCTACATTTTGCAACCCATCAGCAGGGAGCTTTCCATCCAGAAATCCTGTCATCACAGTGTAGCTGCAGGATTCATACACGTTCCAAACATGACTACATGTTTACTCTTTGCTCACATTACCAATGCAGCTAACAGGACAGCACACAGCACACAGAAATACTTTTCTAGTTACCAGAGGACATTTTCATTATAGAGTTGTGTCCTTTCTCTTTTATTTCTTATCTTATATACAATCACTGTCATAGTAAATCAAAAAATCAATGGCATTATGTCCCTTTACAGACTGTTAGACAAATCTCATGGGCCCATAATCCATGATCTGTTTAAAACCAAAAATAACTATTACACCAAAATATCTGTCTTCCATCAGTCATGGCAGAGGACACAGGGTGTCACATGCTGCAGGTTAGACTGTAAAGCCCCTTCAGATACATTTGTGATATTGGTTTTATTCCAGACATTACAAAAAAAAAGGCCAGTTTATCTTGTATATAGTCTGATAAACACACGTGATTTGGACTAAATGTAATTTGAAACAGAAAACAGACAGAGGGGACTCAAATGCAGACAAGCTGGCAGATAAACAGACAAATGCAGTAAAAGGGTAAGTTTCAGAAAATAACCGATAGGCTTACCAAGTCCAGGCAAACATGAACCAGGCAGGGATGAACAGGAGGTGAAATCAGGGAACATGTGGAGGTCAGAATCCAGCAGGCAAGTAATCCAAACAATAACAGACATCCAGGGGAACAAACAAAAGGGAAAGTCCACAAATATTAGCATGGGGACAAAAATAGGCAAATTTGTAAACTGGTAACAGAAGGCTCGATGACAGTTAGCAAGGAACAGATGAACTATGACAATTTGGCAGAGGACAAAGGGAAAACAACTGGCATGGGAAAACCATGAGGGAATGAGGAACAGGTTCACAGGACAGAGTCAGGTGATCAGGAACAGAGGGAAAGTCAGGGGCCTCTGGAGGCTGGAGGGGAAATGACAAGAGAAGGGTCAAAACACCAATGACTGAGACAGGAACAGTGACATTATAGACCTTAGAGTATTTTAAATCTTCCTAATGTTTGTATTTTTAGGTTGTTTTATGTCTATAGGTGAGTTGCCAGACTTGTTTTGGTAGAAGCTAGTTGTCCACCTTCGGTCCTGCACCAGAACATCTTTCCCTACCGGAGACACAAGCACACAATTCATTCCATCTGTCCATTTAACTTGACAGAAAACAATCTGATATCTAAAACACTGAAGTAATAGAGCTTTACTCTGACTATCATATCATGCCACACAAACTAGCTGCACACTGTTGGCTCCTCTAGTGACTTGTTTGATTAAATAACAGACCTTCTTTGCTAAACACTCAAAGTAACTGCATGAGAGTGTGAGTAATTGTAGTGAGTAATAAGGAAAACTATTTTACTGGTGTACAGCACCTCATCCATTACACACATCATTCAACCATTTCACTTTGGACTACTTTACAGTTTCTTATTAACAGGAATCACTTCACATCTACTAAAAAAAAAAATCTGCTACCTATTTGCTTTTGTGCTTTCACAAAAACATGTGCAGTCTATGATGTAGTATTTGCTCTTTCTACTTAATTGAAAGGATGGATCATTGATTGCACCTCAACCTGGTAGAGCTAAGTGACCCACAAACATGCATCCATAAAGGCAGATGAAAAAGAGAGGGAGAGAAACATTTTGTATTGATTTCAATCTTACTTTCTGTGCACCTGCAATAAAGCTGCATGACTTAAAAATAAATAAATAAATAAATAAATAAAAAGCTGTTTGCTTTCTATTTTGTGTTCAGGTAACCTTTTCAATTCTGCTACCTACAAACGTAAGATGACTGGCATTTTATTGAATCCCTTTGCTATAAGTGATATTATTGTAATATATGAAAAAAGGCAGATTCCTTTTTATTTATCACACTAATAGTAAGGGTGTCCTAACTATTCACTGCTGTTTTATGATCACAACTAACTGCAGTGATGCCTGGATTCTGGAGCTGTAGAAATATGGAGAAAGGATCACGGCACGAGAGGAGAAGTGAGGAGAGACAGGCAGACAGAAGCATACGGTGTGACGGATAGAGGGCATAGAACAATGAAATATGCATCAGGGCTCTCGTGAAATTTTAATTCAGATTGTTGACTGGAGGTTGACCCCATTGCGACCCAACACTTGCAAAAGTGAAAATCCCCACTGAGGGAGGTGCAGGGTAGTGGTGGATGCAGGAGCCCTTTGAGGAAATTGTGAAGATGAATGGAGTAATGAGGGTGATTGAAGGTGTAGACAGATAATTTTATCTGTCTGAGTGCCTGAGTGTCCCCTAACTACATAAAAGGCTGGGAAAATCAGTGAGAGCTTCTAAGAAAAAAAAAAAAGCCCCTATATTTGTATAGTTTTTTTTTTACTGTTTGAAAAGAGAATGTGCTACAGCTACTCAACACTTCCTTGAAAAATACACTTTAACAACATATAACTCCAAAAATATGTAGGAGTGTATAGTCAGAGGAGACTAGGTGTGAGAAATTGCAAAAGAAAATGTCAAAGAAAACCACATGTTTTTCTTTCATAATGAAATAGTACAACGTGAAAACAAATCATTCTTTCCCAAAGCTTGAAAACAGCACTAAAACTTTAATCTGTTATGTACAAAAAAGCTTTTATGCACACAAGAAAGCTTTATCCCTTTGTACATATAGTGAGAAGAACATTTGACCATACCCTTAGGAAATCAGCCTGTCACAGAGTCTGGCTCTGGGAAAAAAAGATGTTCATATTTGCAGAGGCTGATTGAACTGCACAGGTTGTTAAGCTAACTTATGTTCTGTACTTATATGTGTGTATGTGTTTATGTTCTGTTTTTACTGTAGTTTGTTTTACCTTTAATGTTTTTATTCAATAAGTTGTTGCTGATGCTTGAACCTTTGGCCCTTTTCCCTTGATATTCATTATAGCAGTTTAGTGTTTGCAGGCATAAAAGCAGGCTGTGCTGGCATTAAGCATATTGTACACCAGGGCTTCCTGATTTTTATTGTCTGTCGGCTCAAAGTCCCGAGCTCAAATGCTCTTTCAACAGCATCATTATATTTAAAATATCTACTTGAATAGATTTAATCTGGGTGCTAGATAAGTCCATAAATGCATTGTGGTACAGACATTTCTTTCCTACAGCTGAACTGTAAATGAGGTTTGGTTTGATAAAACTGGCCCAACTAGTTGAAAGTAGCATAAGACGGGCATTACTATATATTCATTATTTCTTACTGTTTCAAACGTTAATTTCACATCTTTAGTTGAGTTCAGGTCAGATGTTTTTTACTACTTTTGCTTTTAGCTATCAAATGTTTATTCAATATATTAGTTTATTGTCCACTAACAAATTCATTTGTTTAGTATTCTTTGTTCTTTATTCTTTGTTGTTTATTATTCTTTATTAATTTTAAAATGTATTTATTATTACTAGTTCAACATTTTATTAGTTTTAGCCATTTATCCATTAACCTATTTTTAATGAATGACTTCCAATTTATAAATTTCACTCTTTATTAGTTTCTTGTAGCTGTGGCTTTCAGCTATCTATCAATTTCAATTCTTTATACGTTATGTTTAGCCAACAATTTCAACCGTTTATCTATTACTTTACTACCCCCTGGGGTACCACTAGTTGTGTGATGTATACTGCATGTGTTCATTGTGTGCATAGGTTTGTGTGCCTACCGGCTTTAACCACTCCTTCAGCTTCTAGTGCACTGGCCCGTAACCTCATTAATAACCCCTGCGTTTGTGGAATGGGGCTCTGGCAATCTATTGCGGTCATTTGTGGTGTTGTTTTTGTTTGGCCCTGGTCACAGTGATTCCTGGGAGATGGCAGCATCATAAATCTACAGCTTATTCATGGAGCTAACCTGACCTTTACAGCAATACCAAGAACAGAGGGAGAGTCAGAAAGAGAGATGGAAGCCCAAGGAGAATAGTAGAAAAGGCCAGGGAAAAGAGAGAAATGGGAGGTTAGAGGGTTTAAAGGCAGAACTGAGGGGATAAGAATGATAAGAAGGAGGAAGAGGAAGGAGGGGAGGTACAGTAGAGGAAGAGCAAAACGCATTGAAGGAATGAGGAATAGACAGAGGTGGCTGGGGGAGATGGGAATGATAGAAAAGAGAAAAGGAAATTCAGCCGAGAATAGGAGAATGAAAAGAGAGACAATGGCAGTGAGACGATGGAAGCGATGGGACTGAGAGGTTATTACAGGATGAAAGCAATCAATGAGTGTGAGGGGAAGGGGAGAGAGACAGACAGAGATGGAGAATTGTGTGTCTCAGTCAATGGGGCCCGTCTCTCCCAGACCTCCGTCACCTGTCGAGTCTTTAATAAAGTCTCCATGTTGGGGGTTTCATGTGCTCCCAGATGGCACCACATCTCTCTACTTGAGCTGTCTCGCACCTGCCCAACAAAACTCTAATGTGCTTTGAGAGGAGCGTACGTCCCATGTGTATGGCATAGAGCTTTAAAGTGTGTGTGTTTGTTTGTCTGTATCAGTACTGTGGTTTGTCGAGTGTGTCTGCAGCATAAGCATTTGTTATTTAAGAGTTTGTCAGATCGTTGTCAAGTTAAAGCAAAGTCATTTATGAAGCCTAAAATTCTATGTTTATGTCAAAGGAGTTTAAAAACCTGTAAAACATGCCATCCTTAATCCTTTCATGCATATAAAGAAAAACTCTAGGATCGACTGACAGGCAGCAGCTGCTGTAAGACTAGAGAGAAGAACATGATGGGTGAACAGAACAAATAGTATTAGAGCACCTATATATTAGTTTTTTTATTAACAACGAATCTCATGACTACTTGAAAAATAATGACAAAGTGACTGGGAATTATGAAGCGATCCTGCAGTTCACATCAGGTCTATGGAGCGTTTCAGCCTCTTTCAGCTCATTGTTTTACGCTACCTGCCCAACACCAAAGGCAGACAGACACAGTAAGCAACTAGCTGGGGAACACAGCGGAGCATTTAGCAGCTAAAGAGCCACATATTTCCCTCAGGAGTTGGCAAAACAGAAGGAGAGTGAATATTGGACATTCGTCAGCTGGCCAGAAACAAGGTGCCAAATGAATGAAAATGTTGCTTTGTAATTGCTGGATGTGTAAATAAGCAACCGTTCGCTAACAGGTTCATCGAATCAACCTAAAGGGTGTTAATATGTCAGTGTGGTGTTTCCAACTCATTTACTGGAGGTTTAGGTATAAGAACCATATATGTTAGAGTATGTTAGAGTGAAAGAGAGGATGTGGAAATAAGCACTATAAAAGGCAATGGTTTATTTAATCCAGTACCAAACCTAAGCTTGAATTGAAAATGTAAAATGTGCAACAACATGTTTGGATTTACAAAATCTTCTCCTGGAAAATGCCCCTAGAAAGTGCTCCTGAACCCCCCACGCACAAAATCCAAACACAAACCTACTCTGTTACCGTGTCTCATTATTATCTAAATGATATGCTAACCATTTCCACCTAATTGCTTTGGCAATATTGTTCCTGAACTTTCATTCCAATTGAGCTCATTAAACTGAAATTGCATAGAGATAGAGGTTGATTTGTGAGTGTGGTAGAATGATAACTCCATTCCTATGGAAACTGCTCTCCTCATTGGTATTCTGCACCTGTCTGCCACACAGACCCATCGTAGATCCAACCAGTCCAAAAAAAAAAAAAAAAAGGACTATTAACAACCAATGACTCCTCTGCTGTAGAGCAAAGCCCCCCAACTACACGCACACACAAACATGTGCGCATACACTCTCATATACATTGTCTTTAACATTCCTCTGATGAAACACCACTTCATACAGTAAGTCAATTAGCTATTACACCATTAGGTTCAATATTAAGTTAGCCAGGGAGGAAGTCATTAAGTGGTTGGTGCAGTAAATGTGGACATAACTGTTAGTTGTTCACAGGGAAAATGGGCCTGTGTGTTTGTTTTCAACTCGTGTTTATGTACAAAGGTCCTTGTTCAGTCTGAGGATTATTTTTTTCTCAGGCTGTTGTCTTCTGGATCTGGCTGTAATTTCAGCAAAATTAAACAATTTGAAAACTCAAATGAGATCCCAACAGACTGCCAAGAAAAATCAATAGAATGGTCAAGGCTGCTGAAAGGCAGAGTGCATAATACAAGCATGCGAGTACATCCACAGGCATTCAAGCAAACATCCACAAATTCATTTTCAATTTGTAAACATAAAACGGCCTGGGTTTAAAAAGTACCACAGACGAACCTTTAAACACTCTGCATCCTCACGTATCCTTACAGGACAATTACAGGAAGACTGCTAACAAACAAACAAAAAACTAACTAACTTCAGGATATTTTGCTTTTCTCCCTTAGAATAAGATGGATGGATATGGCTTTGGCTCTACAGACTAAATGTAGACCAATAAATCAGCCAGGCTGAAATATTGGCTGATTTAAAGAGCTGAAGTCATGATGTTACATCCGGTCTAGCCTCTGCTCCACTATCGCTCTGCAACGCAGTCTCTCATTCAGCATTTATTTGTTCTATTAAGGCAAATTGGCTTCCAATACAGCACTTAATATACTGTAAGAAGCCCCCATGACTTTGTGACTACTTTGTGAGCACATAAAAAAACTACCTTTCCCACAAACAAATAAACAGGTGCAGAAGCACATTACATCATCATAACTTTGCTTCTTATTTTCTAATTGTAAACTCTAATTGTATCTAAAAATGTTTGCAGCACTCAGTCGTCTCTGGTGTTAACTGCTAACTGCAACCCCTCCACTCACTCATGGACTCTTATAGGTTTGTGAGTGTCTAAAAAAAAATGCTGCTAAAAACATAAATATTAAATAAGCAAAGATACAGTGTTAGGTCATTTTTCAAAAAACAAATTGCTTTTACAGATTGCGTACTGCAGATACATTGGTATTGATGAACTGTATGTCAGCTGCTAAACTACTGTTGAACTGCAGCCAAAGAGAAGCCAAACTGAGTTTGAAGTCATTTAGAAACACATTAAGTTTCCTTTCTTTCTTTCTCACCATGTCCTTAAACCTCTACCTTTACTGAATTATGTCATTTATAGTCCTCCTCCTTTCCAGTTACTGTCCGTTTCTGCCTATGTGAATCTACCACTCCTTCACCCTCCTTCCTTACTCTCCCCTTTCCTCCTCCTAACTTCATAACTCTGTCTTCCCCTTTCATCTTCCCTCCCCTCGTCTTCATTTCTTTAAAGCCATTTCACTCTGCGCTGTCATTGCATTGAGAATTATGCATCGCTCAAAGCGGTAACATCTGACAAAATGCTGTTCACTGACATTGTCGGTAGTAACATGCGCAGTGATAGAGAAAGTTCACTCAAGCAACCGTCCTATTATCCCACCAGAAACACACACAAACTGTAGCTACACTTTGACAGTTGTAGATATATTCAATTTACCTTGTAGTGGCCTCCCAAAGGGACGGCACCAGCTGAACAGTTTGTAACTCAAAATAACAAACACAAGCGAGTGTGCAATGCATCACATACACACACGCACACTCTTCCTTCTTCACTCCCACTCTGCATTAAGTGCATTCGAGTGGCTGGTAACTGTAGCAGTGTCAGGCTTTTATCGCTGTAATTTCCAGCCATACATCAGTGTGACAGTGGCCAGGGCAGGACAGTGTCGGCCCACTCCCAGACACTAAACTGCACCTTCTACTGACAGATGCTAAGGGCAGCCAGATAATGCAGATGTATGACTAAAACACAACTTTGATGCTGCACATCACAACGCATCATTCATTCACATCCACAGTGAGACACAGAAATGAAGGATACTGTTCATTTACAGCCACGAGGATGAGATAAGGGATGTAGGGGATAAGTGATGCAGTGGTTGTAGCTGGACTTCAATCAGTGGAGTTTCAGTAAAAATATACAGCAAGCTATTTATACAGTGGCTCACATCTGCATTCAAAGGGAAATAGCCAAGGGGGAAGAGGGGGTGGGGGAGCTGCACACAGAGAGAAGGATGGTGGTACAGAGGACTGGAGAAGGGAATGAGAGGGATAAAATGTCATAGCTGGGGTTGATAGACGGGGAAGGTCCAGCCACTCCATATCTGAGCATATGAGGGGATAGAGATGAAGGGGAAGGGAGGGATGAAAAGGGAGCAGAGAGATAGCCGCAAGGTAGAATGGGACTGCATTAGAGAATGTGTAAGTGAAGGAAGTAACAGGACTGGAGAGAGAGAAAAGGGGGGAAAGCCGGGGGATTAGGGAGGCAAAGAAATGAGGGGAGAAGTTATAATGGTATGTCAGAACAGAGGAAATAGAGAGAAAAATGTGCAGGTTGATAAAGGTGAAGAGGTAGAGGTGGATTTGAATAACAGTCTGGGGAGAGAGAGGATGAGAGGAAGGGGGAGAGAGGGAGAGGGGTAGGATTGGTAAAGGTTAAGAAGGATTTTGTTAGATCTGTTTTTTTTATTCCATCCTGACTGATTTTAATGGGGTCTTAAAGTCGCCGTGAGGTTACCTAGGCAACTAAAACACGGTGTTGGACTGGTGGTGGGACATTGTTATCTGTGCTGAAGAAGATGAAGGAATTATCCAGCACTGACTGTGTGAGACTGACTGTGCGTGTGTGTGCGTGTTTGTTTGTGCATTTGCACACCGGTGTGTGTTTGCAGATACATGCAGGTGTGTCTTGTTTGTGTCTGTCATTAAATCTGACTGTGTGTAGTGTGTACGCTGCACAGGTGTTAGTGTGTGGGAGTAGTGTGTAATGACAGGTGTGTGCTGTGCATCAGTGTAAATGACTGCATGTGTGTAAGGTGTACAGACGTGTGTGTGTGTGTATGTGTGTGTCCCGGTGTTTCTATCTTAATGAGGACCATTTTTAGACCCTGAGTGCTCAGTTACATTACCGTTCACAACAGCAGAGTTTTGAGCGTATAATGCAAGCACAGCTACACATACAGATTTATAGGTGCACATAGAGCTTTGAGTTTATTTCTCTGTTTGCAGAGCTGAACTAATTTTTTGACCAATGCACAAAGTTAACTAAGGTGTGCGGCAATCAGACTGCAAATAATGCTGCACTTTGAGGGAAAAGAAAGTCAAAAATGGAGCTAAGTGTCATATTATCTGTGCCGTCACCAGTATTCATCAAGCTTCCAGCACCAGAGTGAGGAGATTTTCTGGAAAATATGGACATTCTGGATGGTTTTCAAATATATTTGCAGCTGCTTGAGAGTTATATTTTTAAGACTTTAGACAAAAATCAAAATGTTACTTTGTATTTCTCACAGAAGATTTCTGTTACTGCTGATTGTTATTTCCTCTTTCTATTATTTCCCTCCAGTTTCTCTCCTTCCCCTCTTGGCTCTCTATACATTTATGAAGCAGTTTTATAAAGCCCAGGATAACCACAATTTCTTTGCTCAAGTTAAAACATTCTTAGTTTTTATAGACACATGTTTGCATCACTCTGGGAAAAGTTTGGTCTAATCACATCTCTTCTTTGACTTTTCATGCAATGTCTAAAATTCACTTTAGTTTATGGTTATGCTGAGATTTATTAAGGGATAATTCTAGTTTACAACATAGTCCCATTGATTCTCATAACATCACACTCACCAAAAGAAGCAGAAACAAAATGCGACAAGGCAATAAACACAAGCAGTCAAGCCATCAGACATCATTTCAACAAAGCAGCAGTTTAACCAGAATAATAAGTTCCTCTGGAGGTTGACTCAAACGTAAGCATACATGCATAGGAAAACTGTGTAGGCCAATGTGACTGTGCAGAAATGTGTTATGTACTGGTGCATTTTCCACAGGTTTCTGTGCATGTGTCCCTCATGTTTCACCCTGTATGCGGGAATGTGTCTTGTGTGCCAGTGTTCCTTTGTATGACCAGGGCTGATATGTGAATGTGTAATAAGTGTGTGAATGCGCCCATAAATCTGTCTGTCTGTGTAGCTGTGCTTGCATTATACGACAGCGTGTGAATCATCAGAAGCAGCAGAGCCATAAAGCCCAGAGCAGTTAGGCAGGATAGCTCCAGGAATGATCACAGGGCTGTACTTCGATTTCCCAGGAAGCCATCACTGTGGGAGGCTGAGGAGCTGCTGTCGCTGCTTTTGCAGGGACCCGAGGGTTAGCCAGTATATACTGTAGTCATGCCTGACAGCACAGCCAATGGCTATAACGTCAGTGACAATGATTGAACACATGAAATATGTGCTCTTTGTCTGTGATATTGGACAGGGTGGAATCTAGAAGTAGGGTCAGGGTAAGGGTTAAGGCAAGAGGAAAATTACCTGTTTGGAAGGAAAGCCTGCCTCTCTGACTCTGCCTCTTCCCTTTATTAGTTAGTTTTGAGAGCTTGTCTTACTGACAAACAAGATATTTGTCAGATTTGATTTCTTGTCTGCATCCAAACTTTGCTGGTTACCCCCACAGAACACTGTAATATGGAGATATTAATAATGCATATGTATCCACTGCCAGGGCGGATCTATATAATTGAACCAGACAAAACATTCTTCTGATACTCAGTAACACAGCATAATTATGAATAATAACAGAAGGGATATGGGAATATACATACTGATTACTGATGATTAATTTTCTTCATGTTAACCTACAAAAGTATTAATGCATCCTGATTAAAGAAATAAATAAAAGAAATAAACACACAAATTCCAGGTGTAGACTGGACTCATTTGGATGGATCAAAGGGACAAAACAACAACCTATACATCATTTTTGCATTTTGCCCTTCAGCTATAGCCTGCTCCTTTCTGTGTTAATGCTTCTTTTCATCCATTTTATGGTTTTACTCTGCACAGCTAATCATTCAACAGTATTGGTGTTTACATTGCACCAGTGGCACTCTCAGCTGCCATTAGAATATATATGCAGTGATTGTTTTCTCCATTTATATTAGTTATATGACATTTTGTGACAAGTGTGAGTTTGTCATTCACCTTCTGCTTCAACTGGAGAGACCAAATGGAAGCACTGTGGAAGAGTGAATGAGAAATAACAACATTGTTGTTGTTAAGTGTTTCATAAGTAGTTTTGCAGGCAAGCACATCCATCAGAGCCCCAGAGAAGGGAGGATGGAGGCGGGAGGAGATGCAGGAACCTGGTATGAGGGGGCTGCACAGTGGTTTGGTGGTTGTCACTGCTTTTATCCGACTGTTGATGACTAGAGATAGAGGAGCAGGGTATAGAAGCTCAATAGTGCCATCAACAGGTGCAGAGGGGCAGTGCTGCTCACTAAGCAGCTCTGAACATTAATTGGAGAGATAGTGAGTGAGCTCTTTTGGGGTGTAATGGTGAAGATTTATCAGAAATATGATCAGGTTATAAAGTGAAATATGCCATCGTCTCTACAGGGTCTGGTGAAGGATATATGAGGCTTGGGGATTGAGGTGAAGATGAAGTTGGCTTGTGTCCAACCCATTCTCTGCCAAGGTTAGACTATCCTCTGGCCTTTACAACCCTGTCAGCTATGCTCCCTCACTCACACACTTTGGCCTTATACTGCCCAGAAGTGAGGTCAAGGTTAGAGCACGCTTCACAATCAGTGCCCGACACCCTCCCCTTCACCTCACACACAAAGTTTCACACACCCCTGCTGGACACAACAACCCAAACACACCACACAGTGGAGTTTTTCATCCATAAATAAGGATGGTCCATCCATCATAGGGGCCTCAGTGGGCCCCAGGGTGCCCTCTGGCTAGTGCAACCCAGTATCCCAGCAGCAGCAGCACACTTGGGTACAGACAAGGAAGGTCATCCCAAGCCTCTGCGAGCAGCGGGGTAATAATAATCATCAACCCTCTGAGTGTTTCTATGTGTGTGTGTTGATTCCTTGCAGGAGACGGTATGAACAAAGCAAATGGCCTACCCTACGGTGTTCTATTGTTTGTTCTCACCGTCATTTTTTCATATAGATTTTCCGTCTGTCTGAGGCTAACTGTCTAAAAGAGTGAGTATAAAGGCTCCGGTGTGTGTTACGTGTTACAGGCCAGTTATTGCGGGGAAGGAGCTGGAGCTCGTGTAGTGCTGCAGGGAACAGATACAGATTCACCTTTCTGATAGCACCACCAGAAATGTGTGTGTTTGTGATACAGAGTTTGTGTGTGTGTCTAGGTGTTTTACCCATCTATAATTACATCTGAGTGCATACAGATGATTTTAACAACAGAGTGAAGATGCAAATTAGAACACAATTCATCGGTGACGTCGAAAAGGAAATCTAAACAAAGACACTGATCAAAGTAATATTTGGGACAGTAATGAAAAATGTAGTACTACTGTGCAATGCAATATTGCTTGGCACAATGTTAGGAGGCCAATAAACAAAAAGGTAATTGTCGCTACTATAAGGGTTTTGTGTTTTTGGAAGGCAATAATAAATTACCTTTTTTGCTCTTTACAGCTGTGTTGAGACATTGTGAAAACAACAAAGCTTTTCTGATTCATTTAAAAGGACCATTGTGTGTGGACCATTGTGATGATGGAAGTTGTATCTGCTTTAATATTTCTGCAATTCAATGTGATGTCAACCAGGCAAGATGATGTGCTGGCCAATCATGTTTTCACAAATCAGTATTTCAGCTATTTTCCCTCAAAGCTGTCACAACCAAACAAGATGATGAGTTTCTAAATTGTCGAATTCAATGTCTGTGCATTTTACAAACCACTGCACTGTGTTTGGACTAATATGTTTAATATACTCAAATCCACTCTTCCAACTGGACTTCCCACATTATATTACATTGTCTCACCGGTGCATGAACAATACGCCCCCACCAATGCAGCCCCTTGCCTTGGGTAAATTGCCTGTGTGAATATGGCCTAAGTTTGTGGATTCAAGCAATTATTTCTAAATTTGTCAGTTTCTCTGCCAGATAAAAATGAGCATTTGTTTACAACCTAATCAAGCACTTTTGTTCTTTTCCTACTGAGACTTCCTCTCCAGATCTCTGTAATGAGTTTTGTCTGTAAAATGTCATCAGAAACAACAGCAACTGGCTAAAACTGCAACAGCCCCACCCATGTTTGAAGCAGAATTTTCCTTTTTCCCCCTGTAGATTGCTGTGCACCAACATCCTCGCCCCCCTCAACTCCAACACCCACAGATTTAACCTGAGGACACCAAGATAAATGAGCTGAAAGCATCACATACTGTAGTGCCAATTCCCACACAGCTGGTTTAATTTTTCTACAAAGAAAACCCCATGCCTTTAGAATCACTGGAAAGATCCCATAAAAAATTTTAATCAAGCAAAAATGTGTAATCATTACCAGTTTTGCATTGTTTGCCATTTATACCAAAACAAATGGTTCACTCCCTGACACAAATAGGTTGCACCTTGGAGCATCACTACGGCGCCACTGTTTTAAAGCTGACAGAAATGGTTCACCCTCATCACGCCTCTTTTGTCTCCGCAGACTAATTAGAGAGTAATCACTGTCAATTAAGTTAGGGAATTTATGCAACATGACACATTCCTACAGCGCTCAAGGGTCTAATGTATCCTCATCTTGATCAGAAACTTAATGTGGTGTCTTGCTTATTTATAGGAAGCTCTTAACCTTTAAAACTGCAGGGAATGAGCCCAGGAACAGCCAGAGACCTCAGGGATTTATGTCCCCTAGTAAAATAAGATTAGTCTCAACCTCTCTGAAGTACTCTTCCCTCCAATTCAATACGATGTTGTAATTTGTCCAGCTGATGGAGAAGATTAAAGAGAAACTAATGTCTGATACCAGCGTTTAGATGAAAATTTATATTGATTATCCTGCCATGGGAAAAACGTGTTTTTCATTTTAATATGAATATCTGTGAATTACTTTATTAAAAGCCAGATAAATATTCTAGCTGTTTTACTATTGTTCAAGGGCAAGCATACTGCTCTTGGAGTACAACATTTCTATTAAATGCTTTGCAAATGTTAATCACCCAGTGCTTTCCTTTTCTTTTCTTTTGGCAAAGCTAGCATAATGTTCTTAAATAAATATCCAGCCTCTCCCCCTCCTGTGAACACCTGTTTGTAAAATAAGTCTTTCCAACCGCAGGGAACCTCTTATTAACAAGTAGCACTTAACAGATGTTTGGAAAAGCTGCTTGTGGATCTTTGTTGTTGTATGACTACTAACAGCCTAAATGTGATGGGTCTCTGTAATACTTTTTTCGATAGTGAAAGAAGTGAAATATATATATATATATATTTCCCTATATATATATTTCACTTCTTTCACTATACACACACACACATATATATATATATATATATATACACTGTATATATTTGCATACTATATCTTCACATTATTTGTAGATAAAATGGACTTTTTACACTCTCCAAGAGGGTGACCACTGGAAGCACAGAAGAGAAGTAATTTCCTCTGTTTTTGAGGGGTTTTTGCTGCTAAGGTATGTTCTACAATTGAAAGTCTACAGCCAAGATAGCAGCTCTATGAGGCTGTTTTTGGGTTATGTTTGGACCCAAATGCTAATTTGATTGTGACACTGCAGACAAAAATGACATCACCAAAGTCATAAGGACAAACTCTCTGCGAACAAGGAATTTTTGTACAAAACTGAAGGTCAACTTCATCCAATTGTTGCTGACTTATTTTAGACTCAATAGATCGACGCTGCCATCTCTGCAACCTGCCAACTTCCAGTGCAGACTAGAACACACCTAAAGTAATGTTACCAAGGCAAAGTGTTCCACGGGTAGGACCTTGACTTTCAGAGGGTTAAAATCAAAGAACAGTTTTGGACCAGGTTATACTAATTTCTGAAACTTGCAACAGCAACACCTGTTGCATGAACGTGTGCCTTCAGCAGCACATTGTAAACAGATGCTGTGATGAAAAGCATGCAGTATGTTACATGTGTTTCCAAAGCAGACTTTTTGTTGCCTCAAATAGGACTCATCATTCAATCCTTGTGTATTTTATGTAGAATCTGGCCAAAATACTATCAAAATGACATACAACAATACATACAACACAATCCCACAAATATGAGCCACCCTTTTGTTGTGTTATACACTGTGCCAAAGAGATTTTTGTGGGGTAACAAAAAAGATCTTAAGCTGGTGTAAACATTATTGTGGTATTGCAAAACTGAAAGAAACATACAGTAATTATGTAATAAAATATGGCTTTAATGCTATTAAGTCTAATGGAAAAGCAAATAAGCTGCTGTTTGAACATGGGAAGGAACACAAGTGCTTGACCATGTTTACCCTGAAGGCTAATATTTGTTAGTCTAAACTTTAAAGGCAATGGAATAATGCTGATGGTAATGTTTTCATTTTACAATTCAAATGACCCATGATTTTGTCATCAGAGTCAATTTAACAGTAAATTTGACTTTTGTGTCTTTAAAGAGTATGCTTGGGTTAATGAAAAGCCAAATGTCCTTTATGTCCACATTTCACATTCAGTAACTTGAGCTGCTGGATATACAGTATGCACAGAAAGCACTAAAATGGCACTTTATAATGGTTCAAGGATATTCACCCTTGAATAACCTAATATAAGCCTTGCTGCCGGTGCAGAAAGGACAGTGGGTTGGAGCACTCAAGGAGAGCAGAGCACAGTGTGAACACACTCAGTGTATTTACAGTGGAATAGATGGCAGATGAGATGAGGTCTGGTTTTAATAGAGCAGAGACCTGCTCTCGCGGCCAGCTGCCTTCAGAGGCCTCAGAGGAGAGGTGCCAAGGAGAGGTGAGGAGCAAAGAAAGTGCATGTGTGCGTGCGTGCGTGTGCGTTGGGGTTATCAGGACCCTGCGAGAGAACTTGGCTGCATAGTCACCTCTGAGGAGACTATGCTCAAAACCTCATTAGTGAAAAGCTGATTTTAAGGGTAAAAGGTAAGTGGTTGGGTTTATAGCCAGTGATTTGTGTTTAAATGTATATGCCAACTACTGTCTCGAATGAATTACATTTATATGATACTACTACAATGAAAAAGAAGAATAATGCTGCATAAATGCATGTTTCCTATTGACATATAATAATAAGGAAATGTTAATTAATGTATCTGCTAAATTGAAAAATGTTAATCTGACAGCATTTATTCATTAGCTTTTCCTAATATTTGTACTCTTTCAGCACGTACCAGGACCTCTAAAGAAACACCTTCATTTTTACTGGACTAAATGAGTTTGTAGTATATTTCCTAAAATGTCATATTATTCCATTAGGTCCTGTGCTTTGTATGCCAACCATCTATCTACCATCTATCATGCATACTCCTGAAAACAATATCTATATGGAACATATCAAATATTTATAACTCCTTATTTCTGAATGAAAAGCACACAAGACATTCATGCAGACACACGGACACACACAGTCTTGTCTCACTATAGTTGTGAAAACACTCATTTCTTAACACATTCCCCAGACCCTAACAATAACCATCACAGCTAACCCGAACAACACTAACCCTAAAACCAAATTTTTAAAAAATCATTTCAAAATGTCCTCACAAGAATGGTATCAGAGTAGAACATGTCCACATAACCATAGAAAGATGTGTACACACGCGCACACACACAGCAGCAGCAGCAGTGTACTCTTCCTCTTAAGGCCTGTTGTCCCTCTCAACTGTTTGATGATGACAAAATACATACTGAGACCACACCCTTCCCTTCCACTATGTTACACACACACACACACATTTGCGGTTATACCCGGTGTCTCCTCACCCTCTCCAGCACCAGTTTGACAGCTGTGGAGCAGCTTGCTAGCAATGTCACGCAGATAGAAAGCTTTTAACACAGAGAGGTGTGTAATATTCATAAAGACTGCTCCACTTACTGTGAATAGACATCGGCAAGTGTGAGTGTGAGCAACACTGATCTGGTCCATTGGTGATGTGGTCTAATATAATATTAATGCTAGTAGTGTGAGATAGTTTCTACCCTGTTGTTTGTTCTACCCCACTTCTCACATGAAGCTCGCTCTCACAGTACAGTAGAGACGCTCGATGGGAGCTGGTTTAGTGTCATCTTGCACAGCAGGGTGCTACGGTGCTATAGGGGAGAGAAAACCTTTTGGGTGTACTTCTTTTGCCCATTGTTCCTGCTGAGCTACATTTCTTTTCTTGCACACACAACCTTCCACTGTGTAGATGTAGGGCCGTGATAGATTAGCTTGGCAGGAAAACAAAGTCCACTATCGCTTTTTCTAACCAATTTGGCCTTGATTATCTGTGGGCTCAGGAACACTAAAGGCTTGTTTTCATTGTTTTAAACCATAGCTTAAAAGTTCACTATGTTGCATTTTTGTAATTGGTCCCTTTATGTTCACACTGCTCAATTACAAGTGAACCAGGGCTAGTAAACCGAGCCACAAATAGTTCAGCTTTATTGAGCAGTTTTGCTGATCTGCCATGCTGCAAGGCTGGAGACTGAGATGCAGGTGAGTCAAGACAAATACAGGTTATTGTAACTTAAGCAAAGAATGAAAGACCTTCTGCTATAATTTACCTTTTCTGTTGCTCATATCAGTGAAGCATATAAAGAAATAGGTGACACTGCATGTTTGTTTTTCCAAGTGTAAGTAGGTGCTGACTATCAGAAGTGAGACAGTGGTGTTCATCCTTCCAGTAGAGTTCAAGAGACTTGGTGAATTTATGCCATGCAGCATTCACAGTAGCTGAAGAAATTTTGTTGTTTCCTGTAATTTCTTTACCCTTCTGTGTACGTGTCAGCATCTCCGCTCGCCTCTCATTTTCACATTCACTCTCTCATTTTCACTCCATTCCACTTCCTTCGATACTTCCCATGTCCTGCTGCTTCCTGCTTTGCCATTTCCATCCCACCTACCTTCTTTCTTTCCTTCGCTCATATTTCCCTCCCTTACACCATTTCTCTGTAACTAATGGTCCTTAAACACAGCTCCAGCTGTCGTGGCGTTGGGACTAAATCACAACAATCATGAGTTATTATCAGCAGCATGCTGACTGATTGTGCTAATGTCCACGCTGATCGTATTAATGGCGAGGCTGATTGGAACACATCCATCATAACATTCCTGGCAATGAAGAGGTAATAACCAGCGTTATCCTGATAATGAAAAAGACTGTTAGGCTGAAGATTAAAGCTAAACAGTGATAACAAGGGACTTCATGTTTGGGAATTACTGCGACTAGGAGTAGAAATTGTTGCTTTTCCCCTCCCTCTTTACTGTTTTGAGTCCTCTTCTTTACCACCCAGTTCATCCCATTTACTAATCACCAACTAAATGCCTCATTTTGTTCCCTATACATCATTTCTTTGTCTTCTTCTTCCACATTAGCTATTATTCACCATCTTATCCATTTTCCCTCTTCTTCGTCTTATTCTGCTTTATTTTTAGACTATTCCTTCTTATCCTTCATATTCTTTTTTAATTTTTTTATCTCCTCTTAGTATGCACCACCTCTCTTTTTTCTTATTCTGCCCTTGATTTTTTGCTTTCCTCTTTAACCCTGCCTAATGCCTCCTCTCTATTTCTTTTATTTCTTTCCTTCTTATTTAACCTTCATACTACTTATATTCTTTCCTTCCTAACTGTTTGTCTTTTCCCATGTCCTCATACGTCCTATTTGTAGAAATCCTCCCTCACTCTCTGACAATCACCTTGTTTTGCTTGCCTTCACTTCGTCTGTGTATGCATTTTTTTTTATTTTACTCTAACTCTATATTGCACCTCCATAGCAGCAAGGAGCACCATCGGTTTATGAGAAAGAGAGAGAGAAAGCCGAGAGAGGAGATGTGGGAGGGAGTTTGAAGAGTTTTAATGAGCCAGTGCTCACACTTATGACAGGATGGGTAAGTGATGGAAAATTAATCAGTTTGAGAAAAAGTGAGGTAGTGTGTGTGTGTGTGTGTGCGTGTGCGCATGTGTGGATGTACATATGGGAATTTTAGGAAATGTGTGCGAGTGTTGTTATCCTATGAGAATTCACTGGCTAACCAAGCAGAGACATTTTTAACTTGTGCAATCAATATGAGTGGGTGCATGTATACGTAGTGTGTATGTGTGTGGTATGTGTGTTATACTGATGAATGGCCCAACTCTTAATGTTCTCAACCGCTCTGTGGACTAACTAGACTATTTAATCACCCTCTCCCACCTCCTGCTCCTCCTCCTCCTTTCTGTTTCTGTCTCCCTGCTGAAACTGTGTGTACTGCTAAGGTTAGACAACATTTACTGTACAATACATTACCCCATGTGTATAACTGTGTGTGTGTGTGTGTGTGTGTGTGTGTGTGTGTGTCTGTGTGTCTGTGTAAGCAATAGTGTATGGGTATTAGCACTGCATCAGCCAGTGTCCAGCCTGCCGTCTCAAGCACCTGTCAGCTCATTATGGAGCAGAGGAACTGGGAGAGGTGGCACGGCAGCGTAAACCAAACACACACGGTGCACACAAACACACAGCTTTGTTACACTTGTGTTGACTTTCACTCACTCTGTAAATTCTATTATTCTCACTGTCAATACTAATTGCCTGAGTGCAGCAATTATCTTAACTTTCACATTTAACCGTGACACTTAAAATAACCTTATTCCTAATGAGGTTGAGAAAGGGCTGCTTACAAATGACTCTTACTAAGACCATTTAAAATAGTGGACGTACAGCTCTCTCACACACATGAACACATGCACGCAGTAAGGATTGCACCTACACCTGTAACTGGAGGTGGTTGTTGGCACATGTTTGTGTCTGAATTAGTGTATGTGCATGTGCGTAAATGAGTGAGTGTATATCTGTGTGTCTGTGTGTGTGGGTGTCTATAGTAATGAGCACTGGGCAATGGGATGCCCAAAGGCAAGGTTTCCTAACAGGGTCAAACTCAAGGACATCTGGCACTGATCCACGCACCCACCTCCAGTGCTCACACACATAAAACATACTGGACCAGCAGACTGCAAACTGATCCAGCACCAACGTGAGGAAACAACATTCTTTTTGTGCATCACCCACCACCCGTCGTGTTTTGTCTAATTCTGCCTACGCTCTCTCTCTTTAACGCGCACACACACACACACACACACACACACACACACACACACACACACACACACACACACACACACACACACCTCAGAGAAACGCCCTCTATTTGTCCCCAAATGAACGAGAGCTTCACGCTCCACTAGCAAAGACTCTCAGTGTAGGTTATTAATGAGAGCATGTCCTAACAACATTACAGAGCTACTGCCCCATGGAAGAGAGGAGAAACATGGGCATACGAGAAGAAGAAAACTGATAACTAAAGATAGAAGAGACGAGAGGAGGTAAGGAGAAGAGAATAGTGACAGAGGAGTTAGAGAAGGGACGTGAAAGTGTGAGAGGAGGACAAAAAATAAGATAATAGGAGGGAGAGGAGAAAAGTGGACAGGAGAGAAAATGAGGCAGGAAAAGAGGAAAGAAAATTAGAGAGTGGAGAAGAAAACTAAAATGGAGCAGGAGGAGAAATGGGGAGAGGAAATGAGAAAAGGGGTGGAGATGGGAGGACCAATAATAAATAAGAAAACTGGAGAGGAGAAAGGTGGACATTAAAACAGGCAAAATTAAAGAGGAGGAGAGTATAAGGGAGGAGAGCAGACAAAGTCAAGAAAAAAACATGGACATGAGGAGAGAGAAAAGAGACGAGAGGAGGAGAGAAAAGGTGGCAGGAAGGTGGAAGATGGGAACAAGTAGAGAAAGAGTCAGAGAGGTTAAAAAAGGAGTCAAGAAAAGTGATAGATGAAGTGGAGGAGACATGGAGAGGAGAAAAGAAACAATGCAGAGAAACAGCATTAGAGGAGAAGAGGCAAAAATGATAAATGGAAGGAGGAGAAATGGGAAACATTACAAAAAAGGACATCAGAAATTAGATGAGACAAGAAGAATAAAGGAAGAAGGGAAGAGAAACATAAACAGAAATAAGAAGAGATCCAGTTGCTCCAGAAAATGTTACTGTTGTAGATTAAATTTTAAATGGATAAAACTGCCCAATCTACAGCCAGAAAGTGAATATAATCAAGTGAACTTCTGTTTATAGAAATTTTTGAAAATGTATTAAAAAACAAAAACTGAAATCTCTCATTTACAAAGGCTTCCAAAGGCTGGTGGGACCTGTTTGCTTCAGTTCCTTCAGATGTGTCCAAAACTTTGGAATCCACTTGTGGCTGCACTGACTGGACACAGTTTAGAGAAGCACATTTTGCACCACATGTATAGGACAAAGCCATGAAATCAAATTCTCAGAACTCTCTGTAGACACCGTCTCTGTAAAAATGTGGTCTAGTCAC
Organism: Mastacembelus armatus; assembly: GCF_900324485.2. Taxonomy (NCBI): domain Eukaryota; kingdom Metazoa; phylum Chordata; class Actinopteri; order Synbranchiformes; family Mastacembelidae; genus Mastacembelus; species Mastacembelus armatus. The sequence goes on along the minus strand of NC_046654.1, from coordinate 6,400,601 downwards.
ACCGTTTGTAAAGCTTTGATTGTTCTCAGGTGCCCTCACAGTGAAGTTTGGAACCGCCAGGACAAGTCCTAGAGTCGGCTGTCCGACCAAACTGAGTATTGACAGACACATTAATGCAGCCAGACGCAGTCTTGGAGAAAATGTGCACCACAGTTCACCTTTCAGCCCAACAGTGACCTCCAGCATGCAGCCAAGTCAACACTGGAGGGTCTGACTGTCCAGGACTGTCCTGTGGACAGACCTGATGATCACAGGTCACAGGTGTTTTCCAACCAATATGACGAAACTGCCAGGATGAACGCGACAAGCTGCTCAGATCCATGTGCGCCATGGGCTGCGCACTGCTGAGGAGACAGTGCCATCTAGTGTTTGGTATCAGAAACCCTTCCATACAGTAAAAAACCGGAGCCCTGCAGCCTCGTGTCAAACTCACTCTCACCTACACGTGCCACTACACATAAACCTCCTCCCGCTGCTTCACACGCAAACAATCTGCTGCTCGCGGACATTTTTCACCCCTCTTGTGCGTCATTATGGAGGCGACATGCGCCGTCACACAAACTGAGTGCAAAAACATATTTTGAAATGATAGCTAGTCTCGTGAGGCTCGGTGTGTGTCTGTGTGTGTCTGTGTACTTGTGCTGCCTTACTTTTATTGTGAAAGAGATCTGGGGAGCGTTGAGGGAGCAGGGCGATAAGCCTGGTGTCACTGGCGTCTAATCATACTCCATGTTCCTTATCGGCCCCGGGCTCAGGAGACGGAATGAACTGTGGAGAGGGAGAGGAGGAGGAGGAGGAGGAGCAGATGAAGAGGGGACACTGGGAAGGAGCGGTAGAGGGGAGTTGGGGAGAGCATGAGAAAGCGATAGGTGAAGTGAGATGAGTAGAAGACGTGAAGGAGAGAGGTGAGAGGAGAGTAGAGGACACGAGAGAAAAAGAAGTGGAGATTTAAGGGTCTGCTGCACTGAAAGCATATAAGGAACCGGTGCCAAGCCCCGTGTCCCGACTCACCTCACCACCCACAGCGCACAAACCCACACCCTGTGTAAAAGAAGACACCACTTAACTTCACACTTCGGGCACGCATGGGTGGATGTGTACCGTGTGTGTGTGTGTGTGTGTTGGGGTTATCAGGAGTGCTAAGGATGGGTGGTAATTGAATAATGACAGCAACGCCCCTGATGGATTACCTGTCACTCTTCTGTCTTCTCTCCCTCCATCACTGTCATCCCTCTCTTCTCTGTCGTCCTCGCCTCGCAACCTCCGGTTAAATCGTCTCCCGTCCGTGCCGTCACCCGTGCCAGCGGTGATACAGACACTCACAAACACGCAAGATGTCACGCCTGCAGGGACATCCACGCACACGCGTCCACAGCACAAACACGGAGTGGACGTGTTCAGATCCTTAAGCTAAATGTTTATATTTGGTCAATGTGGAGCCAGATGTAATGACCTAATTCTGTAGTTACATACATCTGATAAAGAAAAGTAGTGAATCTGTAAACAGAAGTGCTGCTGGCCATTCTCCTGCATCAGTCACTCTTCTTACTTAGACACCAGGACCCTGGACGTGAAGCAGCTAGATGGAACTCAGCATCACTGATTTTGTTATTTACATCTGTGTTTTTCCCATTGTTCCGTTTGGAGGAGCGCCACTGTATAAGTCTGTTTTCTTTCTCCTTCATCTTCTATTTCTGGCATTTGTTTTTAAACATAAGTGCAAAGATAAAAATCACTTCCCACAGGTGGCATTGACATACTTTCTTCTCTTTCACACCCACACCTCAAGGTGGAGAGAGGGCTGCAGGATGTGCTAGTTGTTTTTATTTGTGCATTACAGCAAAATGGCCTGTAGGGATCGAGAGCAATTGCAACACTCTGCTGCAATGCAGTTCAGTCTACAGTATCTGCTCCCTGCTAAATGGAGCTCCTTCATCATGAGCACAGGCTTTCTCTGAAGGATTAGTGCCGTAACTCTGGTGAAGTGGTACCAGCAGGGGTATTTGGTCCATGCTGAGAAGAGGCCAGTCTCTACCTGGGCACCACCGATGATGATGGTGTGCCCCTGATTCACCTGTCTGCCTGGGGGGCGGTGCTTCTCTTCGCCTGAGTGAGCACCTGACTCTCTGTATGCAGGGCTTTGTTTGTTTGACCTTCATTCTCTCTTCTTCTCTTCCACTTCCTAATTCCTCCCTTTGGTCTTTTCTTCCTTTTGAGCAGCAGCCTACATCTGAGTGCATGTGTGTGTGTGTGTGTGTGTGTTAGAGAGGCAGAAAGACGAAGAGAGGGTAAGAGCATGAGATGGAGCAAGTGAGATGATATCAAGCATAATTTGTTTCCAGATATCATGTAGCTGTTTCAGAATAATTAGAAGTCGGCTAGAAAGGAGGAGAGGACTATTTTCTTTATCATTGTTCATTTAATTGGTCTGAAAAAAAAAAAGGTTTGCAGCTCTACATATTCAGGCACCGTGGAGTATTTGCACCAAGCTTTTAAGAATGTCCAACAAATGTGAAAACAAATAGCACCAATGGTAGAAACCAGAGTGGAATTAGCAGAACAGATATATCTTTACTGATCACTAATGCAGTGTAAAATATTGCTTCCCTCAAGAAATGTTGCATCATTCATGTTTAGTTTTTACCATTAAGAGCCAAAACATAACACATGCAGTCAGCCACAGGAGATAAAATAGATCACTATTTTAATTTGGAAAGAAGATTCTAGGTTTTCCTTCAAAGTCCTGCAAAACTGCCCCAGTCTCAGCAAATTACTGTAAATATATTTCTGTTTGTATCTGTTACACTAATTCTGGGTAGATTTCTTCCAGTATGATGAGGTCAAAACCCACAGTTTGATAAGGAGAACTTTATCCGGTTTATCAGTTTATTACCGAGCTCAGTGGTGCAGAATGTCAGAGAGATGATAAAGGTGAAGGAATTACAGTCTGTAATACATTTTACAGTACATGATTCTGTGTGTCAAGTAAGGCTTTTAAACAGGCTGCTGATCTTCCTTAATTACAGTGACTTAAACATGTCACAAAAATAAATGATTCTATGCATTTTTTTTGACAATCACCATTTCTTCATAGCACATTAATTCAGTAATACTCTTCCTTATGACAATTCTTGATAACACTACACACTGCACTAACTAATTTCTGCTTATAACACCAGCCTCGAACATCCTCCAGTTAGCAACTCTTAGCGCCTCTCAGTTCCATTGTCTCCCTATTGGTAGCAATGTTAAAGCATAAATGACGTATTAGAAAAGCACATATCCCTTCGTGTGTTGATATGTGAATAGAAAACACAAGCAGGAAAGACAAAGAAGGTTTTGGAAAGCACATTTTTTTGGGGATGCAAATGTTGTCACAAATGAGAAAATTAACAAAGCGTTTAAAAAAGGCTCACTCAGGGGGTCACTGGAGGCAACACAAGCCTTAATCCCTTTTCTTCCAGCTCTATACTGTAACAATACTCTGTGAGCTGGCACAGTCTGCTACACCATACTAGACGTGAGAAAGCAGTGATCCAAGGTTGGAAGCTATACAAGCCATGGGAAAGCAGCAGTCGTATCAACACACACACCAACACGTAGACACATAAACGTACAGACACACACACACACACACACACACTTACTCTCACTCACACACAAACAGTATAATATGCCAGACTGCCAATTAGGGCAATAATGGCTGTGGGAAAAAGTGTATGCTCACATACACACACTCACGCACGTACAGTAACTGAGACTTCTAAGCTCAAAGTTAATAGCACCCAGTTGTTCAGTGCCAGAGACAGACCCTGTGGGGGGGGGGGGGGGTACTGAAGCTCAGACTAATGCAATAAACCAAGAACAACACAATTTCCCATCAGACAGGGTAGGCACAATTAACAAGTTTTTTTTTATTTAACTCAGTTTTGGAGGATAATTTTCCTGTTCATGGTGTAATTATATTAAAATCAAAATTTTCTTTTTAAATTTGTATAAAAAGAGACAAATAACAACTACATTTTCTATTCTAATTTCTATTGTTTCTGTCATATTCTATTCAAAATCCTGTCCTTTCTTTCCAGTGTCCTTTAAAAAAAAACAAAAAAAAAACTACATTTTCTGGAAGTTTGTCTTAGCCGATTAGCCTCTCATAGCAATGTCCTACCCTGTCAGCCAGCTTATTAGCAGAGGTATTAAGTTAGAGGAGGACAAGGATATAAAAACAGAGAATGGGTGGTGAAATACAAGGACAAAACAAACACAAAAAGCCAAGTCAGATACATGGTGAGACAGAGGGACACAGATGGCAGGGAGGGAAGGCAGGATGGGAGGATGGAGACAGAAGGATGGGGTGGAAGTTGATGCGCTGGATATCTTCCTCCTGTTCCATCAGCAGAAGCCTGTTGAAGGGAAAGTGCAATTATGAGAACAGCTGCAGTGGATACACACACACACACACACACACACACACACACACACACACACACACACACACACACACACACACACACACAAAAAGGATAATACAGCCTTCTAAGCCTTCTAGCCACTTAGCCATCCACTCTCCATCAGTAGATCCACATTAACACACTTTTCCACAGGCAAACAGAGGCACACTTACCCTCACACTCAAAGGCTTGCAGCATGGTGGTGTAAGTGGGGCCCAGCCAAGAGGTGTAGCTACCCAGAACCCTCTGCAGGTGGTGGGTGGCATCACTGAAGAGCAGATCGGATTCGCTATAGCCTGCTGAGCTGAACAGGCTGAAGCCCACGGTGGTGTTGCCAAACACATTCTGTGAGAGAGAGAAAATGTGTGACAGCACTTAATGCATGAGGGCATGCACGGATGTGCGTTGGCGTGCTGTGCATATGTGTGTGTTTGATTGAGCTTGTGTGCATGTTGTTTGTTTGTGTTTGTGCAGCCAGTACAGGATGTATCAGTCATCCTGGCGTCTCCCACACACTCAGCAAAGAAGGATGACAGTTTAGCAGATATCTGCATTCTGAGACATGGAGATCGATAATACAGGCTCCACAGAGATATGAGACAGACATAAACACAGTATGGAAACACACACACACACACACACACAATTCCTGTCAACACCAACCTGTAACCGTTCCAGGTACTTCCAGACACGACATTTGTCCTCCATACGCACCACCACAGCGTTAGTGGGGACAGCAGCCAGGTGGCAACGTTCATATTCCTCCAGACCTGCTTCAGTTCCATCTGGACACAGCAGCTTCAGGTCCTCCAGCTCCAGATCTAAAGCCCATGACTCCTGGTTTTTACCTGGGCAGGAGATAAGTGAGGGTGTGTGGGATTCTGTGACTTCTCCATTATAATTGGATCTTTACATGCAAATTTATCAGGTGACCTTTTCAACTTGTTGGAAAGAGGTCCTCCCAGACCACTTCCAGATATAGATTGAGGCAAGTAAATACCAAGTGTAAATGTGCTTGTTAATGACTCAGTCATTTGATTATTATATTACATTTTTCAAACAGCAGATTTAGGAATGAATTTATGGTCTACTTTGGCTTCATACATTGAAAATTCCACATTTTAATTTAGAGAGTTTTTTGTGGTCAGAAAAATAACACCCAATTCAGCCAAGCAAATAATTAAATGAAAAAAAATAGACCACCTTGAAGTGTGCATCCCTAGACAACAGCCCAGACCTTCTGAGTTTTCTTGACCTCCGCTAATTGGTCTGACTCCAGACATTTTTGAACCATATGAGAAAGCATGCTTCGTTAAACAGCTGCAGTTTCTACCAAGTCGGCGTCATACTGCTCCTTCTTGCCTGTACCAGCAAAGTCTGTGTAGCGTGACCGCAATAATGATCTCCATTAATTCTGAATGTAGCCAAAAGCAGAAGAGCAGATGCAGCAAACTACAGAATTAGGTTAATTCACTGTCAAAAAAAAAAAATCTGTCTGTCCTTCCTGTCTCCTTTTCACTCTCATTTTCTTTTTTATTCTAATGACTTATTATTATTATTCTCTGTGATTTTATGTCTCATGAACACAACCATGAATAATGCATGTATCACTTCAGAATACTGTGTTCGTTGTAGTCTGGATTTCATTGTAATACTCTCATGAGAAAAATTGTGAAACGCTGACATCCTGTGTCTTGACAGGGACTAGCACTCTCTGCGGGCCCAAGGAACCCTTATCATCAATCATTTAAATTTTCCATTGATATCATGATATACACAATAGGTGAGTCTCTATAATACATAATAATTTAAACACTGACCATCCAAATTGTCAAAGACTGTTGTGTGTTTAACAAAGGCCACGTCTCCGAGATTTTCAGCTACACATCTGAAAGAAAAACATTAAACACAGGAATAATCAAACGTGCCATCTATAAATAGATTGAAATGTGAATAAAGGGATAATCAGCTCACTTTGGGTTGGTTGTTGCAACAGCATAGCTCTGGAGACCATGAGTAAACTTCGAGAATTAAAAACAACTCCTGTAGCAATTATATTCCCATCTCAAGCACACTTATTACCATGCTGAGGGCCATTCTATTGAACAGTTTTTCACAACATCATGGCATTGTCTTTAATTATGACGTGCAGGCAATGAGTAAAACTGTCATTAAAAAGCAATTACAGTGCATAGAAACTGGCCGTTCAATTAGCTTGTTCTGTTATTTTGATCTGTTCGCAATATGTTCTAATAAATGGAGTTTCTGACTGTTACTACCATGCAATGTAATATTTTATACCGTCTACAGACTCTAAAGAATAGACTCACTAGAGTTATTACTTAATTATCACTGTATTGTTATTAGTATCATTACTGTATTAGTTCAGAACAGGCAGTTCTAATTACGTTGTATTTTTTCTTTATGGAGACATCCGGCCCTGGTTGTAAAAACTAGCACCTCCGGGTGCTGTTAGCGCATTATTTCCCGTGTTGTTAGTGTCTGTGTTGTACCTCAGTGCCCCTGCCTCTCCATAGTGCCTCTCTCTGTGGTTGTTGGCACAGATGTGTCTGTCATTCTCATCTCCTATGCAGGCCTCGCACAGGTTCTTGGGGTTGTTGCCTCTGGGGTCATGCTGTGGGTCTTTGACACCTGGCACACAGCTGTAACCGAAGAAGTTCCCGACCGCTGGAGAAAAACACAAGAATGACTTAAAGAGTGGATTAAAAAAAAAAAGACTCTAGTGGGATAAAAGTATTTTAACATTGCCTGCACACCCCTAAAATTGATTTCAGGTCCATGCAAGGATTGTAGTTTCAATAAGATAAAATCCAATACAGATATTGCTACAGCTAAAACAATAATCAGGAACTATTATGACAACAAAGTAAATCATTCAATTTGTTGAAGAAAAAAAAACACTAAGCATTTCCCAGTTCGCAACTTCTTACTTGTGTAAATTTAAAGATTTTCTTTGTCTTATAAATAATAATCGTTAGTTGCAGCCATGGTTAAGTCAAAAGATTAGGGTCTATCTGTCAGTAAAAATATACTTTATGATTTCTTATGTTCATTTTGTTATTGGATCCATAAATTTAGTTTATATTGTTGTATCGATATTGCGTTAACTAAAGCCTGTCTCCATATAAAGACTCCATAAAATTTACCTTTTTTCAGCTCTTTGTGTTATCCTCAATAATTTGTCCATACATGTGTGACATGGATGTACAATCAAATCTCAGACAATTTTTGTTAGTAGGATCTGTTAATTGTTAGTTTTGGTATATTTGTGGGATCTGTAGATTTAAGTGTGAAAAGAAAAGAAGCAGTCTTATCTTTTGAAAATATTAATCTCCGCCATCCAGTTTTGTTCTTTCTTTCATGGACAAATAACGAGTTTCCAGTGTGTCCTTCTGTTCATCATTACACACCCAACACTCACAAACCTCACATTTACAGAGAAATGTGCTCTGTTCTCTAATGGACTCATGTCTTCTTACCACCAGTCTCCCCCATCCCTTCACCTCTTTGTTCCAAATCACTGCTCTCCACCTCCTCGCTCTAAAACTCTCATACTTCCACACACATGTACACATACATACATTCTTACATCCACACACTATTTCACGCTTCAGTTCGTTTTCTCTGGCCCACTCTGTCTCACCTCTGGGTAAGTTACACTGCTCCCCTACACTGATCTGGGATGTGTTGACCAGGTAACCTATAGGGACAGTCCAGCCTACTGTGGTACGTATGCCAGGGTGACAGGAACTGCGCTCGTGCATCTCCAGCAGTGACAAGTCTGAAGAGGAGCGGCGTGCTATCACCACCACATAGTAGCTAATGCCATCTGAAGGGAGGGTTCACCAGAAGAAACACACAGGCAGAAAACAGGTGGAAATCATTTTACAGATCAGAAGTAAGAAAAAGTGGGAAACACAAATAAAATGCAAACTGAATCTACTGAATAACAGTGGGTTGAAACTATCTGCAAAGGCTGATTTTGAAATACTGTGTTTGAGTATAATCATGTCATGATAATCTGTGACCTACCTACTCCATTGTGGGACTCTCCTGCAGCCAACTCTAGGCCATGGCAGAGGCCAGCAGCATATATATCATCTGCAAACATTGAGGCTGCATCTGCTGTCCCATTCTGAGAAAAGCATGTTCATATTCTCAGTGTTAACAAAACTGTGATGTGAAATGGCAACAAAAATACACAGGAAGGAAGATTGTTTTGTTTCTCTTTAAGACCTTTTCCGTGGAGCTGAAGCAATTCCAGATGCATCAGAGAAAAACAATATTAGGAATTCCATAGAAAAAATACAGATATTTCTGGGGGATAAACAGTGAAGGTGTGGACACATGACACACTGAAAAGGAGTAAAACAAAAACATTTTGAAGAACAATAAAAAAGGACTGCTACATCCACAGTTTTCCACATCTTAGATGATGAAGAGCTAAATGACCAGATATTATAATGCAGACTGGATAGTTCACTTTCCCATCCCTGTTTTGTCACATACCTTGATTTTGTCCATACAGTCTCTGGTGTTCAGGCCACGGACACATTGGAGTGTTCCTCTGATATTTCGAACTGTGGCATTCCCGGCCAAATCCAGACACTTTTGCTCTTCAGCATCAGACAATACACACCAGGTAACTGAGCAAAACAGTGGGGAGGAGATTGAGTGAAGATTAAATGCAAATATTCCAGTAGGAGAGCACATAACTGTACACTTTAAATAATGGCAAATCATACTCCAGGAGACACAGGCATTCTCAGCCTTTTAAAGCATTTTTATCATTACTCTGGCACATGCACACATGGTATAAGCACATTTATCACACTCTACCTGTAGTTTTTTGGTTGGAGATGCAGCTGACAGACAGAAGAGGCAGAAGGAGGAGGAAAGCCACAGGCCGTTTTCTCTCTAGGCGCTCCATATCGGCTCTGGTAGGAAACCTCCTTAGGACAATCTAACACAACAGAGATGGAGAGCAGGTAGTTTTCACTGGAAAAAAAGGTTATTTGGGTGCCCCCTCCCTCTTTTATAACCCATTCCTGAAGAGAGAGAGAGAGAAAGAGGGTGAGAGGGGTAAAAGGTGGGAGAATGAATGAAGTAGAAAGAAGAAAACCTTACATTATTCCTCTATCCCCACTGCTTAAGTCAAAGTCCTCAGTAGGTAATCCTTCCTCCATCTCATGACAGCAGTATAGCATTTCCCCTCTCCAATTATCCACTGAGACTTATCCCAGGATAGTGGTAGACACATGCAGGCTTGAAGCAGTTCAGGTCACCTGGCACAGAGTGTCGACCCAGAGTCTTTAATTAAAAAAGCTGTGGACAATGTGTCTCTGTGCTAGAGCTGTGTTCGTGGAGAACAGACACCAGCTGGGGCTTGCTCCAACTCACTGGAGGCTAAAGCCACAGGTAAGCAAGAACAAACAGCACTGGCTATTGTTTGTGGCTGCAGGACCCAGTGGAGGGAAAACGTATCAGCTACATGATACGATTCTCCTTTTCCGCTCTCTTTGCCCACCCACAAAAGCTTGCACTCACTCGCACTCGCACTCACACACACACACACACACACACACACACACACACACACACACACACACACTGATATTTTTCTGAGCAGCTACTGAGCCAACCTAGAATTAAAGAAATCTTAACAGGTGAGAATGCAATGAATTTATCTTTTTATAGTCTACACCCTTCAGTATCTGTGTTATGTAATTTCAGATCTGCATGGTTGCTCGGGAGATGAAAGGTCATATCAGTTTACATGCAGCTTTTAGAAAGTGAAGGAGAGCTCTTTTGGGGGGAAGGGTGGGGTTTCTGATTGTCAGCATGCATGGATGGGTGAAGGGACAAGGACGCAGAAGCACTTTTTAAAGTCAAACAAATGGCATGGAAAATGAGTTTTCAGAACATACATATACATATGATTCAAGTTTCTATTTTAATGGTATATTTAAGTCCTTAAATGATGATGGCTAAAAATTTGTTGCTAAATAAAGGAGAGATTTATTTGTTTACCAGTTATGTGATTAACTGATAAAAGTCAATTTAATTTCTTGTGTCGTTTTCCCTGCAGTGTCATCAAACCTATTATAAATTGAAAGTGTGCTTGAGAAATTATGAGACAGAAACTTGGTGAGGGAAAATCCAAATCTGGAAAGAATTTTAAAAAAACAGCTTCAATTACTGGCTGCAAACTTCAAACCTGGGCATGAGATTGTTTAAAAATGTTTGTGATGGAATAAAAAAGGATTGCATTGGTCCTGTTACTATCAAATCTAACTGGCCTTGTATTTGTAGGCAATTTAATGCAAAGGTTCAATGAATACATCACATACTGTACAAGACCAGAATTTTCCAACATATAATTGACTTGCCCAGGTATATATATGTTGCAGCCACACATCTTGTTTGCAGGCCTTATTAGCTCTTCACCAGACAGTAGAACTATACAAAACAAAATGTTTGCTATTTAATTTAACATGTGAGTGTGCTTAAAACAAATGAGGTTATACTAATGAGACTATGCAGTATGCCATACCCACTGGATTGCCCCTAAATGAATATAAACTTTATTTGTAGCGTACTGTTAAAAGAAAATAAGCTTGGTACGTGTTGAATGAAAGGACTTTGCATAATGTAAATGTGTTTTTCAAACTGCAGCTGTGTTGCTTTTCTCTGGACAAGTGTGTTCACGTGGTCAAAGACTTTCTAACGTGTGAAGAACACACTGTCTTGTTGCTATTGAGCTATCACAGATATGTTATTCATGCTGTTCACTCTTAATATTTAAATTACTGGCGTTGTGGTGATTTTTGCATACAACCTGCTGGAGGACTCCTCTGCCCCACAATCCATCTCGGGATAATAGTTTGGTGACGTCATGCGTGGCCGGGGGAAAACAGCCAGTAGGTGGGCTGGGCTGTGGTACTGATTCAGCCTCTGACACCGCAAATCACGCCAATAACGTTATTTAAACGCAGTCTACGCATAAACAAACATCACGCAATGAGTTAGAGGCTGCACGTCGTGTGTGCTAGGTAAGTGAGTTGTTGTTTTTGTCGCTAATATTTGGCAGCCATAGCCCGGCTGCGCTTTGTGTTGAGCAGATAGCTTGAGTTAGCTTGCAGGCTAACAGCAGCAGCGGGTAGCGTCTGTCTCTCTGGCGCCTTCGAGGCGCCTCAGTCTGGACAATGCAGCCGCTTGTGAAGGGCCTGCAAGCTACAGCAAACAACCGGGGGCCCAGCCTGAGGCTTCCTGAGGAGGAGTTGCTGATAACTTCGCGTGTGCACAGACTTTTGTCAAAAGCAGAGGCTGTGACATTGAAATTCATAGTGTTAACTTGTGTTGTTAATGTTGTCAATGCTATATTCGCTTAGACTGCAGTGGAGCAGCTACAATTAATCTTTAAATCCATTGCTGGTGATTAGCTGTTATTCACCAGTAGTTTGTGGTAATCTTTCTCCCTCCCTGTCAGTGCACTGAGACATGGGTCTTTGCAGTGTCCACGTCCTTCTGCTGCTCCTGCTGCAGGCCCTGGAGACATCAGCAGAGGGATCAGGTACTGACCTCAGCTTTCCTTTAACTCTGGTTCTACTGTTTTTAAACTGCGATGTCCTGTCCTGTGTTGTTCATGTGCACTCACACAATCATGAACCACATATGTACATGGCAGAGTAGCTGCTGCATCCTCAGCCAATCAAAAGCTGAGTTACCTGGATAATTTGATGGATTAAATGTTGGTATAGGATAGTTTGTCCAATTTAAACCACTATAAACTGTTTTATATGTGAAAACATAGAATGGAATTTCCAAATGAAAAATATCATTAGTCTAGATTTGCAGTGCTTTACACTGACTTTTAAAGGGACGTATGTGCTGTTTTGGGATTTTTAAAATCAGGCAATAATACACTGCCCTGTCCAGCTGAAACATCCCACTTCAAACTCCATTTCACATCAGCTCTTTGACAATGAAGGGGGGGGGGTGTCTCTGTTTTAGTGGAGGTTTACTGTATGATCAGTTACTAAAACATTCTTACACTGCACATGAAAGCTGAAGGAAAAATAATGTGCAGGGTTTGAAGGCATGAATACAAAATTGGGAGAAAATGGAGGACTGTCTGATAATGCTTGTTACCTTTTATGGCTTAATTGTGGGCATACTGAGAGTCTCACCTAGTGACAGCTGCTACAGGACAAGCACTCGTTGCTGATTGTATGTTTTGCTAGATGAGCAGTTTACTAGTTTGTGTGTTTGGGAAAGCATGTTGAGACAGAAGTATTTCTGCTGGCTTAAATAAATCCTCAGTGTTTATATACTGTGAAATAGCACAATGTATGGTGAATTGATATCATCTCCTCCACAGATGGACAGTTGGTGTGTCTGTGTGATAGCTCTAAATGCCACCAGGCCACCCAGTGTCATGGCACTCGGTGCTTCTCGTCTGTCAAAGTCAGCAGCGGCGGGGTGGTGTTTGAGCGTGGCTGCCTGACGGGGTCAGAGAAAATCCGTTTACATTGTTCCACAGCTCCGTCCTTCCAACAAGCCATTTTCTGCTGCTCTGAGGACATGTGCAACAACAACACCAACGTGCGCTCTATGATGTCTCTGCTTCCATCAGGTGGATAGCAGTTCATAACGTGCTTTATTTCAGCAAGGAAGTGCTCTTTTAAATATAATACTTGTGTCCTGTAGCTGTCTATAAGATACTCTGACAAAAGGCAATGTGTGGTGCTATCTAATTTTTTTTCCCTTTTCTCCACTCTACATCCTCTCTACTCTTGTCCTCAGAAGATGAGCCTGCAGGCGAACCAGTTCGGTATCGCGTAGAGACATTAGCTCTGTTTGTACTTGGTCCAGTGGTGGTTCTGGCTTTGCTCTCTTTAGTGTCAGTGTTGGCCTGCCGGAGGCTCCACCACGGCCGTCTGCAGAGGCTGCAGGAGTTTGACACTGAACAGGGGGCCATAGATGGCCTCATTACATCCAATGTGGGAGACAGCACTTTAGCGGTAAGAATAATGAGAAGCTCTTGTTGAAACGTTGAAAAGGGATTAAGAGCAAAGGACAGAAAGAACACTCACATGTTGGTTTGCAGTTTTAACATCAGTGCATTTGTATATTTGAGGTATTCTTCACACAGAAATCATTTTAAGTTTTGTCAGCTAGTCAAGGTTTGTTAGGATCTCTGCAGTTTAAGAAAAAGGTTTTTTACATTATGCTATCTAAACTCATTGCATTAACTATGCTAACATGCAGTCATTTATTGGGTTTATAGGTTTCATTATTATGACATTTTCTTGGTGAAATTTTTTTCCAATTAGAAATTTCCAATCTTTTCATTTTCTTTTATGTTCCAGTGACAAAATCTGACATAAATTTTAGTGACTTATTTACAGTCAGAACTGAGTTTAACATTTTTGCATGGAGTAAAGCTGGTATTCTAAAAGGTATTGTGTTAATATCACAGTTCATACTGAATTCCAGTAAGTTTCACCCAAATGTGACTTGTAAAACTCGCAAGTTCCTTCTACAGATTATGGGATACACATCTAAACTGATATTTGTCACTGTCTGCAGGACCTATTGGACCACTCATGCACATCAGGTAGTGGTTCAGGTCTTCCCTTCCTTGTCCAGAGAACTGTGGCCAGACAGATCAGTCTGGTGGAGTGTGTAGGTGGGTAAAACAGGTTGGAATTCAATTCTTTCTTTTTTTTTCCTCCACTGAGGAAAACTAATATCAAAATGTTTATACAACATGCACAACAAAATACACATCTAAAAGTAAGCTTCAGCACAGAAGAGCTGAGTTACATATAGCACCTATTGTCAGTAATAGTTTCCTAATGGGGGGAAAAACAAAAGCACATTCAGCCCTTTGCTTGATAAACAGCAGTGAGCAATTTATTAGTCAGTCTAGCATAACTCACACTTGCAGACAGCAATTAAGAAATAAGATACAAATCTGAGAACTGTCAATTTCCATTCTTGGTATTTGTTGACCATGTGTAAAATTACGTGTCAGTGTGGTGACGTGAGGTTTACTCGTTGTCATGGCGACTTAACAAATTTTAACTCAAGCATTCAAATAGAAATGTGTAGGTCACATGTAAGATCGTGTTCTGTATCATACAGTACATTCTGTACCTCTTTGGAATTAGAAAAATGTGGTTTCCTGCAGCTTTGCTGTGTTACTGCCAGGTGAAGCATCAGGCCTGTCGAGCAAATCTGATTCTGAGATTGTTGAGCTGCACTGCAAGTGTCTGTAAAATAATCTGAATATACCTTAAAAACAGTTTTTTAATTTAAAACAAAAAAATAAAAGCATGATGTACTTTTTAAAACTCACCTGTCTGACTCTTGTAATGTCATGTCTTTCTTTCCCTCTTTTCCAGGCAAAGGAAGGTATGGAGAGGTGTGGAGGGGCCAGTGGCAGGGCGAGAACGTGGCAGTTAAAATCTTCTCGTCGAGAGATGAAAAATCCTGGTTCAGAGAGACAGAGATCTACAACACAGTCCTGCTAAGACATGAAAACATATTGGGTGAGTATTGTCTCCAATGCTTTTACCAAGGACACAGTTGTGATATAAGCATGTCTTTATACTTTTTACATCTTGATGTCAGTTTGGTTTGCCTTGCTATAGAGAAGTATGTATTAGAATGTATGGCAGGGATGTTTTCCCACTTAGCCTGAACATGATGTCACACTTGATGGCCTTGTGTTTAACACCTTTTATATTTGGGAGCAGTTTTATATACAAATTGAACACAATAAAATTTAAGTGTGTAGTGTCTTATAATAAATCCAGAAAATGATCCAGTATTGAAAAACTGCACCATTAAAAATGTGTTATTTTATTCTCTTTTCTGTAAAATCCTGGGTCTTTTCTCTCAGGCTTCATGGCATCCGACATGACTTCTCGAAACTCCAGCACCCAGCTGTGGCTCATCACCCATTACCATGAGAATGGGTCTCTTTATGACTACTTACAGCGAGTTGCCGTGGAGACATCAGAGGGCCTGGCAATGGCAGCATCGATAGCATGCGGTCTTGTGCATCTGCACACAGAGATCTTTGGCACAGAGGGGAAACCTGCCATCGCCCACCGGGACCTGAAAAGCAAAAACATCCTGGTCACAAAGGAGCTACGCTGCTGCATTGCAGACCTGGGTCAGTCATTTTTCCAGCACTGTATTATATGTGACTATTTGTTTCATTTTGTTTTTCATGGAATTTCAGACTTTTAGGTCCTTAGCTCCAATTTTGTATGAAAGGTTCAGACAAACTTTGTTGTAAAGGGGTTACTTGGTCAAACCTTACTAACAATCCTTAAAGCAACATTGAGGACAATATTGTTTCATGTGTGTTTTTTTATTATATAAATCAGTATTTATCTATGGTAATATACGCTATTGTTTTTTTTTTTTGTTTTTTTTTCCCCCCAAATTGCACAAATGCATTAAAGTGTCCTTTTTAAAAGATGTCTTAGAATTTTCATTGTAAACAACTAGATTCTTGTTTGTTCCTCACCAAAAACACTGCATATCTTTAAGATCTTACAAACACAATGAAGATATATATTAATGCTTTAAACTCTGAATTGTTTCTATGGGATTGTAGTGTTGTTTTAGTGGTGCATTACCTGTGCCTTAGTCAAACCTGTTACCTGCTATGCATTCATATTGGCCAGAACTTTCTCTCCATATCTGTCAGGGCAGAAGACCCAATATAAAAACTATCTATATGCATGTTACAGGGCTGGCTGTGACCCACTCCCAGGCAGACAACCTGCTGGATGTAGGCAACAATCCAAAGGTTGGCACAAAGCGCTACATGGCACCTGAAGTGCTGGATGAGACCATTCAGGCAGACTGCTTTGATGCCTACAAGAGAGTTGACATCTGGGCCTTTGGACTGGTGCTGTGGGAGATAGCAAGACGCACCTATAGCAATGGTACATTAGTTTGCAAAACAGCCAGCTCAACTGTTGTATTTTTGGGACCAGATTTTTAAATGTTAGATTTAGATTTGCTTTCAGTTGTCATTTCTCTTTCCAGGCATTGTTGAGGAGTACAAGCCTCCGTTCTATGATCAGGTGCCAAACGACCCCAGCTTTGAGGACATGAGAAAGGTTGTGTGTGTGGAGCAGCAGAGGCCTTTCATTCCCAATCGTTGGTTCTCTGATCCTGTGAGTAATAATCTTATTACACTTTAATGTCCCAGAAATTATTAGTCAGTGCAGTAATTTGTAACTAAGATGTGTCTGAAGGACAAACCTGACAGGTCATAAGATAACTGAATTGTAATATGTATTTACTTTCAGGCTTTAAAAGATCTGAGAGGAAAATTACTTTGTTAGCCAAAGTGCTTCAGATATAGACCTAGACCTTAGTGTAACTCAGACATTGCTTTGCTTTAAAAGGAAGCCTCTGTTTTAAGAGATATGTCTAACTTAATATTATAAAACAATGGTTCTATGCAGTATTTATCTGCCTTGTTACGGGAAACAGTCAAATATAAGAAAGGTCTTATTCATTTTAAGCTTTTGGAAGTCAGGGATTATTTGTACTGCTGTGAACTTCTCATGATGTTTGTCCTGATGTTTGCCTCTGTAACTGTAAAATTCTAAAAAAGGCTAGTGAGATAGCCATACCCTGCTAATACCAAGAATGTCAATATGTATTTAAAAGCTCTTGTCACATCAATCACAGATTCCTCTCTCTCTTTAGGTGCATCTCTGAATGGCTCTCCTTTTAATTCCCATCTGCTTCATCCATTTCCTTTTTTTCCCCCAGACACTTTCTGCTTTGGTAAAACTGATGAAGGAGTGTTGGTACCAAAACCCGTCTGCCAGACTAACGGCACTGCGTATCAAGAAGACCTTGGACAAGATTCACAGCTCTTTGGAGAAAGGCAAGGAGTCGTGAGAGGGCGAAGAGCTTCAGAGGCAGCTGCCTTACATCAGGGATCAGCTTAGAGAAGAATCCCATGTTGAAGTGAGAAAAGGCAATACGGGGGATGCACATAGAACCAGAGGAAAGTTGTTCAAGTGTCATCCAGCCTCACCCTTCTCCTGCTCTTACTTTCTTTGTGGTTACCTTTCACCATCATCCTTCTCTTTGACTTGGAGTCCATGCAGACACTTGGACTTGACCTGTCTGAATAAGCCAGCCTTTGCTATGGAACATAAACCAGTTGCCAATGTGTTCACATCGACCTGAACTGTGGACTGTGAAGAACATGGATGGCATATTGTAGTACCCCATCCCAATATTTTAAGGCCCATTTAAGACTGTTCTTCTTACGCACACTAAATAAGGAATTGGGTATGGAAATCTAGTTTCAAAGTAGAACCTGTTCAAACTGGGTAAAAGAAAATCGGTTCTGCTTATTGGTTCCTTAACAAACCCTTTATTATTGCAAACAAAGGCTAAATATGTGCATTGACATACAGATCTATGTGCCAGCCCTGTTTACGTGACTACATGTAGCGCTGTCCACTTGTTTAGATAAGAGCTAGCATGCATAGCTAAAGTTAGAACTGGCCACACGTTTTAACATTTGCCACTTCTGTAACTTACAACAGAGTGAAATAAGGGCCGCAGTAAAATATGTTTGCTTGCACATGAAATCTGACCAAACATGGCAGCACATTGTCAGTCTGAAGGAAGTAACACTGATGTTTTCAGTCTCTGAGCCAGAGTGCATCATAAGTGAGTGCTACAAAACAAACACAGCTCAAAACATAATTAGACAAATAGTTCAGCTGCTACTGAACAGTTGAGAGAATAATATTCATTAAATGACTTAAATCCAGATTAATGATGTAACATTAGCTTCCAGGGACAATCAGAACATTTTCTTCTGTTAATTACCTATAAAATGACTGTTTGGTTCTATTTGTTGCTTCTATTCGTAAATATTTAGTTAATGCTCTTCTACATATCATTTTGGAATGGAAAGGGGGAATCAATAAGCAGAACTGGAATCAAAATTCAAACGATATCCAGCCCTACAGTAAACATTACACATTAAAAGTCTTTACAACTGCATTTTTGATGCTCAGCCAGTGTTTGGGCATGCAGCTGTGGCATTTCTCTGAGACAATCAAAAATAATTTACTTATTTAGCTTTATTAGAACATGCCAACTATCGCCACAAAAACAAACACTACAAAACACATATGTTCACTTACAAAAAGAAAAGAGCCAACAATCAATTGTTTTAAACTTTTTTTAAAAAAAAAAAAAGTATGACATTTATGTTTTCCATCTCCACTGCTACCGCACTACTGAGGATATGTAAGACTGATGGATGATGGTGCGTGACACTGCATACATATATAGGTATTTACTCTACTGAACTTTCTATACCCATACTGTCATTATCAGAGCTAGTAGGAAATTATTTGTGGAGAAATAATGGACATTGTAGGAAAAACTTTCTGCTCAGAGAGTTTTGTACAGAAAAAAAAAAAAACTACAGATGCTACACATGGTTTCTGGAGTAAATACAAGTAAGTACCTGATAATAGGAATTAGTGTGTATCTTATAATAAGAGTGTGCAATGAAGTCATCCTCCCTGCCTGGCATACTCACTGTGGCTAATTCTGAGAAAAAGTTCTGTTCAAGCAGAGAGGAATCAAGGAGGACTTGTTTGAAGTAAAGCCAAGGTTTTAAAAGAATACTTTGGGATTTTTCAAGTTGGTCTAAAAACAATATTGACATGCCTTTATCAATGTCAGGATAGGTGTTAGTCATGACTTTTCCCACTCTCCACAGCAACCCTGCAGGGTTTCACCCAAAGAAGAAGAAAAAAAAAAAAAAATACACAGGCCTCAGTTTTATGCAAAAATTCACTCCAAAGCTTATCTGAGTTTCAAATGAAGCTTCAGCTGTCCTACTAACCTAATCAGAGGTGGTGGCTTTCAAAATTAGTCTATTACAGACAAATTTCCCTCCTTGGTTTGAATTTTTGCACAAAATGAGGGCTATGTATTTTGTCCATTTCTTACATTGCGTACCAGTTGAAAAGCTTTAGAGTAGAAGCTGACAGAGGCCTTTCATTCACATGGACACTACAATGTTTAAAAAAAAAAAAAAAAAAAAAAACACATCTATCCGAGAGGTCAAGGAAAACAAGAGGTCCATACACCAAAATTAACAAAAATCTTGTTTTGTGTAGATTTGGCATATAAAGTCACAGAAGAAAAAAGGACATTCTTTTTTTAGTACTGTTACATTTTACTTTTTTTGTATATGCTCTTTTAAAATTCCATATCTATGTAATATATTATAAGACTACAGAAAGTATCAACTGAATCACTGCTAAAGGTATAATAGGACTTCCTAACAGGTCTATATTTGTTGAACAGAGCTGCTCTGCTTTTACGTAAATGCTGCCCCACACACTAAATGGTTTTTATCCCTCCAAAAAGCTACATTTAATACAAGAATGTGCTTTTTTTTCCTCCCCTGTGCTGTTAAGTGCCAGATACTCAGAAAAATACATTTTGTTAATTCAAGGAGACTAACCTCTCATTTTCTTTGAGCTCTGGATGTAGGTATTGGTCATAAGCACCACAGATCCATCTCTTTTCCAAATTTTGTTTTGATTTGAGTGCGATGTTCATCTTTGGCTACAGATTACGGACGTGAAATCTTGCCACATTGTACGGGTGTCCTGAATAAAGGAAAACACACTCATCTTTATTTGCAAACAAAGATTCATTTTAAAACATACAATTGCCTAAGTGTGTGGTTACAAATTAATTTGTTCACAAATGCTGGGTTTGTTTTGGAAAAAAACAAACAAAAAAAAAAGAACAAAAGTTGCTTTTCCTTTTTTTTTTTTTTTTTTAAAATATATCTAATAAAACATTTACTGCACTCTTGCCTGGTGTGTAATCATCCTTCACTTGTAATTTTTGAATATAGATGGAGACACTGAAACAGTACAACGATAACAGTGTGTTGAAGTGCTTGTCATTCTGAAAGTAATGTTTCACACATATGAAAACTGAAACTGCCTCTTGAAGTTGTGGCATGTATAAGTTGCAGATGTCACTTGGTATTTCCAGGTTGCCTAGTGAAGGACATTTCTAGTGCAAAATCTTTGGCTCTACAATAAATGTATGAGAAATATATCACAGGAAAGTGCAGGCACAACCAAAAAAAACAAAAAAAAAAAAACCAAACATGTTTGAATCAAGTAGATAAAACAGCTCGTGCATATCGTCTATAAACATTCCCACCTAAATCACAGCAGTGAGACACTGGGTCATTTTAGGTTATCTGGTAATGTCTTGTATGGGTTGAGAATGCCTTTGGGGTCCAGCATAGCCTTGATGTTACCCATCAGTGCCACAGTCTGGGGGTTTTTACTGTAGTAAATGTAGTTCCTTTTCTTCAGGCCCAGCCCATGCTCAGCACTGATGCTGCCCTGACAGCTGGCTGTCCACTCATAGACAAACGGCTCGATGGCAGCAAGGAGAGCAGGGTCTTTGGCAGGAGAGGTGATGTTTAAATGAAGATTACCATCACCTTAGGGGTGAGATGGAAAAATATGGGGTGTGAAAGATGAAAGTTTGATTAAAATGAAATGTAATCTTAGTATTTTATATAAAGCAATACTTATTATTTCAGAATACAGATATTGTTGGTATAATAATCAAGGAGATACCAAGAAATCACATCACAGTATTTCCCTACTGATATACGGACTTCATGTCTGTCCGCCTTCTGGTCCTACCTATGTGTCCGTAGCCCACCACACTCTTGGCCCGGTCCCCCAGGCGCTCCCTCATGTCTGTCACCAGCTGGTAGATCCTCTCCACTGGAAGTGAGATGTCATACTTGTAGGTGAAGCCATCATGAGTCAGCGCCTCAGTGACACGTTCACGCATTGACCACAGAGCCTTCATACAAGCAGACAGGTAACATGAAAAGGCATCACTGGCTCCTACATTACTGTTTGTAATTATGCCAATATATAAAATTGCAGCACAATGCCGTCTTTATTGCTCTATACTGATATTAACATTAATATTCCATTAACACTCGTTAACATTTCATGTTATAGCTTTACATGTCTTTTATTGCCTGCTTCTGTGTTCCATGTTTGATAAAGCAACTCACTGTGTCATATCAGTGTCTGAGTCACTATAACCAACAGCCAATTTGCTTTTGGTCTTTGTCAGAGATTTGTTAAATAACAAGGAAAATCTAAATATCAGATTAAGATTAGACAGTACCTTTATTTTTGTCTCTTCAGTTGCCACAGTCCCATCGTTAACCAATGAACATGCCATCGCCTCCTCTAGGAAGTTGTGGAGTTTCTCCCCGTCATGTGACGGGTCTGAACCGGATGTTTCTATGACAACGTAGAAAGGACAATCTGCAGAACAGAGGGAAATGTCTAGGTGTTACTTTTTTTTTTTTTTAAAGAGTAATAAGACAGGTTTAACTGTATTATATTTATATATTACATTGATTAATTAAGTACATACCATAGGTTCTGAAGTATTAACAAATACATCTTATTCCTCCCAACACAACCCGTTACACCAGTGATTACAACTACATTAAATGGTGTTATAAGGCTTTTAATTGCTAAATACCGCAGGTTAATAAAGTGTGATAAACTGATTATGTCAGCGTGCCTACCAGAGATGGGATTGGGCAGTCTGAGGTGTGTATTCAGCAGTCTCATACACTCACTATCCAAAAACTCAAAGGCTGACAGAATTTCTCCCAGCATGCCTCTGCAGAGCTGAAATGTCTTCAGCAGCTGCTCAAAAGTCTCACAGCCTAAAATGAAAAACAGAAACAAATAAACGGTCAACTAGTAGAACGTAACTGCTAAAATGTAAGACCAAACTCATACAGATCTGAAATAGGAAATAATACCTAGGAAAACCACATTAACAGATGTGGGTCTCCGTGGACAAAGAATGGACACTGCTGTAATGACCCCCAGTGTTCCCTCTGACCCTATAAACAGCTGTTTGAGGTCGTATCCAGTGTTATCTTTCCGCAGCGTGGTTAAGCAATCCAGCACTCGCCCATCTGCCAAAACCTGTACAGTGTATAAACATAAGCCTTAAATCAGTGATTCCATCCCTAAACATCAGAACCACACCAGAAACTCTGGAGTTTATACTTCTTGCTGTCTGACTCTAAACCCCCAAAATAACAGGTCACAGGATGAGCAAAGTAATAACAACAAAATAATATTATTTATATTTTTAATTTAGACATTTTAATATCTATATATTTCTTCTGGACTGTAAATTAAAAACCTTCAACTTAAGAGTGAAAAGAAATAAATCACTCTTTAACTGAACCGCTTCCAAATTATAACCTATATTCTGGCATCACAAGTCTGTCGGACTGATTCAGCACATGGAAACAAATGCATAAAGGTTTGGTAAACTGATCTTTTTTGAATGACTACAAAATAATCAAAAATCTATCATTTATTCTTGCAATTTACCACTTCCAGTCCCAGCACAGTCCCATGTAAGGAGCCGTATCGCAGCAGCCGGAGCCCACCTGCATTTGTTGCCACGTTACCCCCAATTTGGCAGCTGCCTTTTGCTCCAAGATCCAATGGCATAATATGGTCTCTCTTCTCCAAGTAGAGGGACAGGTTTTCCAAAACACAACCTGCCTGGCAAGTCAGAATACCTGACAGACAGAAACAGGAAACCGAATGCTGTAAATGCATAACTCTATTTATAAAATAAAACATTTAATTTGGTAAAAATATCTGTATTCAAAAAATTACCAGAGATACTATCAAAGGCAAGGATCTTATTCATCAGGGCAGTAGAGAGGATTATCTCATCATAGACAGGGACACTACCCCCAGTCAGTCCAGTGTTGCCTCCTTGTGGGTTCACTGCTAGGTTACGGCTGTTACAGTAACTACAGAAGAGGAAACAGAACAACTTCAGTACCTTATATGAGTCTTGTGTGTGTATCCAGCCTTTATCCCTTCATCTTTACCTGAGAATTTGAGAAACATCTTCTGTTGTTTGAGGTCTCAACATTACCTCACTGGAACCTGCAGCAGAAAATGTGTAAATGTAAATTCAATTGCAATAACAAAATGCAAGGTGGACTAAGCTGAGGTTAGTTCTGAACATCACCTTTCACTGACTTGAGCCAGTCCACATTACTTGACTCCAGCAGGTCTGGATCAGTGATGGTTCTACCTGGTAGGATCTTCTTAAAGAAGGCCAAATCTTCCTGAGTTACTCTGGAGAAAGGTAGCCTGTCTGGAGCTGCAGCAGGGGACGACTTGGGTCCATTCCCCTCAGCATGGAGTTTTCGAGCTCCGGCTCCAAACTGCAATGAACTGTTTGGTAGAAATGAACTACCAAGGGCCACAGGTGAAAGTCTTCTTGTAAATGAGATGATGCTATGAAGTCTCACATGTCTCAGAGCTGTCTCCAGTTTTAGTGTTTTTGGGAATATCCCTGCCATTACGAAAAATGATGCTGCGGTGGGCAAACATAGATATATATTGTTATATAATTATATAATATTGTTACACAAGATCGAAACTGCTAGACTTCTCAGTTTAAATCACTCTCATATTTTATATATATTCGTTATTTAGCAATCACAGCTGTAAGTAATGTCCAAGTACTTTTCTCTTGCGATTATTATTTTAAGAAACTATTAATTTAATAATGAAACATTTAGAAAACTACAAAAAGGTAAAAACGTTTCTTCATCGTGGAAGCAGCAAAATTTGAATCTTTCTATTACAAATAAAAAATACAAGATAGTTTGAAAGTTGCTTCTCTGCTTAAGAGGCATTGGCTCAACAAACCGGCTACTAGCAAACCAACACTGCTTTTCGTTTGACATGTAGAGCTGCAGTTTTGTTTTCAGGCGCTAATTATTAAAATGACTAACGTTAATTAACTAGAGAAACATCCTGTTAGCTTCTGGCTCGATTAGCTGTTAGACATGAACAGCCGACAATATTTTTATTTACTCACCACAAGATTCACTTAGCGGCCTGCATCTTCTTGTCCATGCGTCTGTCTTGGACTTGTCTGTGAGAGTAAAACGTGTCACAAAGTTTAGGGACAGTTAAGTTACATAAAAATGCCCGAGTCAGTGTTTGCATCTAGAGCTAGCAAATGCTAAAAGCTGCTGAGGTTCTTCTTCTACTTTAATGGCAGCCTACAAACCACCGTGAAGATGTACGCTGCCCCCTACTGTATCCGGAGTGGGTATCATAATTTCGCCATTGTAGATCTTATTTTGCAAATACTAGACATATTTCGTTTAAATATTTATTGAAAGGACTTTGTGCCCGTGGTTGTTTCTCTCCTATGGCCCTTCATACTCATGTCCTTTGCCATATATATAAATTAAAATTGGAAAAGCTTTATTTAGCAGGACAGTACAGGATAAGATGAACACACAACAGAAATAACAACAAAAATATGAATTAAAATAAGAAAAGCAGGGGTTAGTTTTCCCAAATTAAATGAAATTGCCCATTAAAAATAAATGGCGGTTTTCTCTGTTCTTTAGTGAGCTGCTGCTAAAGATCAAGATTTAGACAGAAAAACATTCATTACTTAGTTTTTACTTTATCAGTAGTTTCTTTTGAATAGGTATAGCAGAACTAGAGGTTCAGGTTACAAGTCAAATGACAACAGCTTTTGGCTCTTTTTGGCATTATTTGAAATATTATTACTCTACCAAACATCACATATATACAGCATAAATACAACACTAATTCATACACATCTTACTCATATTTACTATAATAAAATTAGAAAAAGACACAGCTTAAGAATTCTGACATGTTCCAGTAATGGAAAATACATGTACATAATACTCATCTGCAGCAAAAGGTAAATCTAAACTGGTGATCAGATACTTAACATGTAATAGTTTTGTGTTCTTTGCTGGTTGGATTTGTCTTTCTGTATCTTACTGTACATCTGTTCTTGGTACTGTAAATACACTCAGCTCCTGACAAACCAGACCAGAAAGGCATCTAAGGTCTGTTTCTGTTCATTTATAACTCCTCATTTAAGTGTTCTAACTTCACGGTATTTATAATTACACTGTGTGAGGTTTTTAAGCAGGTTTTGTAAAAGGCACTGTGAATTAGGATGGAGGACATACAAAATGAATAACAAATGAATTTATTTCCAACTAAGAAAAAAACTTTTTTTTTTTCATGCATTGTGTAAAGTACACAGCATGCAAACAAAATCTTTTCTTTTTTTTTTAAAACAGTTGCAGCATACAGCAAGAATAATGCCATAAACTTCAATACTCTAAATTAAAAGTGGTTTTAGTTATCATACTTGTGCACCCACTTGCACTGTAAATTCCCCGAATACAGTGATATAACAGTCTGTGCTGCTGGAAAATCACATGAAGGACAACACCAATGAAATACTATGAATCCCGTCCAGAATTAGAAACCATTTCAGGCACCGGCAAATTACTTTGAAGAGTCAATACCAAGTAGATCTGGAGCAAACTGAGAAGAACCAGCAACAACACAATCTCACTTCACCAACCCAAAGAACACTGAAGGACAAATGTCTTCTCAGGATGGCACATCTGCTTCTCAGCTGCCATCTTTTCTTCGACACAGAAGAAAAGCTCACCTGCTATTCATACTGTATGAGCTGTCAGGGTATGTACAGCATGCAGCTTATGTCATAGCTCCAACTGAAAACCTCAACACCGACATAGCTAACATAATATAAGCACATTCCAAAATGGATGTTTCTATTTAATTAACAAAAGAACCAAAATGTGTAATGGTGAAGGTAATCTATAGGTGTTTTTAGGCTTAGCACCTTCTCTCAACATGTGACTAGTTTTATTTTAGAGAGCTCAGTTTCAGCTTTAAGAGCTTTTGTAAAACTACTGTTACTCCATACGTCCTTGGCAGTATCACATCACTATAGTAGCAGCTCCTCTTTCAAAGTGAAATTCTCATCCTGTAAGGAAAGATCTCACATAGTAGGTTGTCTTTTTTCCCCCCAGTGTATCACTGCCGCTCCTCATAAATGTCTCCCAACAACAACGACACTACATTTAGCCATGACTATCCAAGTCAGGTCAATGGCATTCAGCTCAGCACTGTGAACCTCCCCTGCCCGAGGGTGTTTCTTGTACTCTTAAATTCACTTTAAGTGTCAGAGTCAAGCTGTTCACTTGGGAGAGGAACGGGCCATAGTGAGTTGTTGCTGGTCATATTGTGATATTAGCTTCTTGATGTGGGCCAGTTTGTTGTGGAGATATTCACAGCGAATTTTGTCCTGGTTGTAGTTGGGGTTGGACTAAGGAAAAAAAAAAATATATATATATGTAATAGAAAAAAATAGAGCAAATGTCACATGCAGTAATCCTGGGAAATAAATTTCTAAGTTTTAAGAAAGTTTGTACCTTTTTAATTTTGCGATATTCTTGAAGTATTTGATTATGAACCGTCTGCAAGACAGAAGCAGAGCAAATCAAGACAAGCAAAAACACTCAAATTTTTTTTTTTCATAATTCAAACTAAATTACAGTATGTGACTCTTATGCACAATAACACCACTAAATCATTATGCTCTAAAAATGAGGCTAAGTCTGTCACCACTTTCAGGAGGGTAGGGCAGTAGTATGACACAGGTATCAGAGTATGTTGCCACACTTGAACAAAATAATGTAACTTATTACCTTGTATTTATGTGATTCATGGTGAAGCTGTTTAAGCTGCGTATCCAGCTCCATGAACTGCCGTGTGACGCTGTCGATACGAGCGTGTAAATCTCTGTACTCCTTGTATTCATTATTAAAGTCTTGTTTGTAATGCAGTCTCTGATCATGACTGTAAATCGCTGTGTACTTTCTGTGCGGAGAAAGCATAGAGACAGATCACACACCCGATCACCTGTTTTCTCTTGAAAAATGAAGTGGTGGAAGAAAAGAAAACTAGCTAGATGCACAATAACCTTTGCTGATCAATACAAGAATCAAGGCAGTATCCACTTATAAGTAGTTAATGCCACACTTTTAGTGCAGACACTGCCAATAAGGTATACTTACGATAAATAATCTGCTGTATTACTGTCTGGTTGAGTCACATTAGAGTCAAATAAAATTTCACTTGGCTCTGAAAGAAAGCAGGAAACATCAAATCATTTTAAAATACTGATAAACTGACACTTGATGTCACAAATTAACATCTAACAGCATTTACCTGAGCCATCCAGCAGAACTTTATTTGGCTCCACTAAACTTTGATTTTTTTTCCTGCCCTTCTTGTCTCTCCACCTATCCTTCTTCTGGACAAAAAGAATAATTGGCCAGTGAAACATGACAAATGTATTTTAAACAACTCTGGGCCTATCATATACCTTCATGCTAGTTGTCATTACCTGGTCTTTGTGTTTGCTTTTCTTCCTTTTGATTGTGTGTCTATTCAGATCAGGCACTACCAGAGAGGACAGACGGTGATCAGAGTCAGGCTGAGGGTTGTTTTCTGGATTTTCACGCTCCTCCTGAGCAGCAGGTGTCAGATGTAGCCTCTTGGCCATCTCTTCTTCCTGCTGACAGACCACTGACAAGGAGTCAAACAACCTTCGGGGGTCAAGCGAGTTCTTTGGCCTGTCATCCACCGTCCCCTCTGTGACATCTTTAAGAGCCAGTTGTTCGGATGGCCTCAATCTCGACTTGTCACTGGCTGTTTTGCTTGACAAGTGGGATATCCTGGGCTTCTTACTGGTCAGAGGGTCGGGGTATTCCTCCACCAGGGAATGTTTTGAACGGTGTGCTGGGGAGGAGTTGGGCGTGTCTCGCAGTGGGCTGACCTGGGCCTCAGGGACAGTGAGGAGAGTCTGATGTGGCTGAAACAGTCTCCTGCAACAAGATGATGATGATTATACATTAACCTCAACTCAAACAGCACTTTCCAGAATCTATATCTTTTTTGTATGCAATGTATAGTACAACCGCAGACACAAAGACCTCTCACTGTGGGTACATTAGTGACCTGTGCTAGTGACACAGTTGCAGTTAACATCTAGTACATTTGTTAAATGTTTAACCTGAAAAGAGCCCACAAAGTCAATGTTCTACCACAATGAGACCAAAAAAAAAAAAAAAAAAAATCATGTCACTGTAACCCAGTTATTAACATGCATGTAAAAACTGACTGCATCGTATCATTGAATACGTTAGATAGTGAATTACAAGCTAATTCCCATTAAAATACCAAACGCAAGACTGAAATAAATACCAGTCATTTGCATATTAATTCACAGAATCCTCATATTCAGGAGATGCAGTAGAAAAGGAGACAAATAATACCAGAGAACATTAGTACACAGGTTAGTTCCTGAATTTAATCCCTGTGGGCTCAACATTCCCAAGACGATCTGGTCAGAAAAGCTCATTCTAATAAAGGTGGATGGCACATGAACATTTTCCTAATAAATACTGTGTTTGACTACCATTTTGAGACTCTTCTCTTTCACTCTTTATAAGGCATTTTAATGTATGAACATGGTGGCAGGTCAATCCTCATCTATATTACCTGACAAGGATGCGTTTAAGAAGCTGCTGATCTCCCGGGGTGTAGCCTGGCCAGTCCTTCTGCAGCTCTTTATACAGAGCGTCCTTCAGAACGAATGTGTTATCTCTACTGTTGAGCTGGCCAACCTGCATACAAATAGATGCATACAAAATAAAAACTGAACAGAAAAGACTATTTTCCAATGTTCAGAAATCAGAATTTCTTCATTTTCAGTGGGGGCCATTAGGCATTTAATTGGACAGGAATGTATCTGGGTAAAAGAGGAGAATAATTACCTCCATCAACACAGAGTCCAGGGTGTCTTTGTTATCTGCCGACAGTCCATCTTTCTGCAGCCTCAAGATCAACTCAGGTCTCTTGTAGGGCCTCAGAGCCAGTAGGTGTGTTACTCTCTCCCGGAGTGGCCTCTCCCGCACATCACTAACACTCCTCCTATTTGATGTACAGGCACCCTTCTTTATACTGGGTATGCCCATCCCCTTCTTAATGTTGCTGACAAGGGACTGGGATGAGTGTTTGGGCTTGGTCAGGCTGGCCAGTGCTGGGGTTGGTGCTCGTACTGTTACTTTCTTGCCTGCAAAGGAGAAGAAAATCACACATCAAAAGAAGCCATTGCCAAATAAAGCAAAAATATCTTCAAAAGAAATCTTGTTCACAGGGAGCTAACTGAGGTTTAGCCCATCAAAGCTGACCTTGTGCTAAAGTCCTTATTTTACAGCTAAATAAGTTAGTTTTTTTTTTTTTTTGTTTGTTTGTTTTTTTTTAACACTACACGGCTCATTATAAAGAACCTAAAACGTTAAATAGGGAACCTCCCAGTTTTAAATGTTTGTACCTGGTGCCTTTTCAGGCTCTGGCAAGATTAAACACAAGAGAGAACTTAAGGGATTATTTTATTTGTCCTGTGGCAGAACGGTGGTTAAAAGTGAAATGACCTTATTCTACCTCTTTGGAAACCCACATTTGAGGTACAGAGACGCATACACGTCTCAGTGAGTTTCTGGCTAATCTAGGAAAAAACCCCTGCTTGCACAAGCATGTAATGAGTAAGGAATTTTTCGTTACAAGCTTCCTCTGAACTGCAAAATCATCAAAACTAGTCTGTATGACTACGCTTGCATGCATAGGATTGTCATAAGTGCATATGTGTGTGTTCACTGAAACAAGACAACGGAAGTTCACATATCTGTTTAGAAGGAAGTGGTGTGGTGCTTAGAAGTAGAAAGAGAGTGGTGCCACAAAAAAAAAAAAAAAAAGCTCAATCAATGATTTCATCATGTGTATGTTTATGTGGTGGCCATGCTGAACAAAATACTGGGTTGGCATGTCCTGCAAGTATGTGGAGACTCGGTAACCTTTAGCATTAGTGTAATATAGACACAATAACAGTATATACAGTAATGTATGTGAACGTGCATGTGTGTGTGCTGCACAGAAACAAAAACAGACAAAAACCATTCGGAAGAAAAGACGACTGCTGTTACTATATTGTTACCACACATATTGCTATGACAACCAATGCAATATGGCTGCTAGTGTTCTTTTTGGATGTAACCAGCACAGTACAAATCTGTCTTCAGGCAAGTCTTATTCTTTAGCTGGAATTATCTATTGTATAACCAAGCAGACTGTGTGTACATGCCGGTGCTTTCTGTCAGTGTTTCCTACCCTGGTAGCACCCCCCATGTTTGATGACAATGGCCCCTCGGCTGCGTGTCTCCTCCTCAGCCTGGGCCATGCTCTGACGAGCTTTATCATACGAGTCATCTGTAGCGTTGACCGTCATCTTCTTCTGAATCACCCCGAGACATGACAGTTCCTCAGAAGAACTGGGAGGAGAAGGGAGGACAGCAAGTACAGACAGTGATCTGATGGAGCTTTTAGGACACATCTGATGCTTTTCCATTTCAAATAAAAGAATGTTTTTCTCTATGTAGTTATTTGATTTACTTGACTGATGATTTATATTATCACAGCATTCAGGTAGTGCTTAGTAAGCTCATACAAGTTGAATTAAATGCACCACACCAATTTGGAGTTTAATATTATTTTTCACGTCACTTTGGAAAGTGCTACAAAGACTGCTATTGTATTTTTGTCAGGACTCATTAGCAGATTTGATGAATAATTTCTAAACTTTTCACAACTGCTGACATTTATCAAATTCACTTCTCTACATTCCCAGTTTGCTCGACATGTACAGTTAGGCACCCTGCGATTTCTCTGGCATTTAAAAGAGACTTAGGTTATCAACAGGGTGACTTTCACACAGCAGTAGGGGTGTGGAGACATTTTAAAATACTGAAACACATCCAGACGCCCAGTTAATTCTATACATAGAATACAAAGTAAGCATGTAATCATGAAATCGAGTCCACAAACCATGCTTTCAGTCCTCAAGGGTTGGTTTTGAAATTGAAAATTGTTGAACACAATATCCATGTGTGATTTTCCCAAAATGGATGTTTTCCAATTTAAATGTTATAACTTTCCATCTGCAACCCCTTCTATGTAAGTGTATATCTTATATTTATTCTTAAACTCTGTCACAGCTTTAATCTGATGCACACTGTTTATATTCAGAAAGTGTAGGCTATTTGTATATTTATAGCCTTTTACCCAGTGCTAAGCTGTTGGACGCAGTCAAAGCTTCCATGTGGATTGTCACAAGCAACGTTCGTCACACCAAACGTGAATATCCTCACTTCATCTCTGTTCTTTGAGTAAGGGATGGTGATTCTCTGTAAGGAGTAAGGAGGAGCAAAAAAAAAAAGATACCGAGAATTAAATTTAACATCTTTAAAATGTACAGAATAAAGTAAATTAATTCCTCTATGTCAAGACGAAGACCAATTGTTCTTACCCCTTGATTTCCATTAAATGAGATGGTGGGATTCAATGACCAACACTAAGGGAAAAAAAGAAAAAGAGATAAACGCTGCATCTAAGAGTACCTTGCAGTCACTAAAAAGCCCAAACACACACACAGATCAGAACAGGTGAATGTGAAACATATACCAACATATTATGTGGTTTTGTGTGCAATTGATATAAGACATAGTTATGCTGAAATTCATGTGGTTTAGGCTTGGTCTTTTTTTTCAACAGGTGTAGCCAGCTTTGTTTTTGTGCTACTAACACTTGGCGTGGCAAAGGCTGTAGTCTCTTTCAACACCTCTACTTACTTGCTGATTAGTTTTCATGAACACTCCAATGCAGCATGTGGTGATTCATGTTAGTAGGTGGCATATCTTGTGCAGCCAGCTTATTGTGGCTGGTTATTGTGATGCACTAATTCAACTTTTTCTCTCTTCACACCTACTTTGATGCTAAATCTCAGGTTAACAGCTGAAACAGAGCACTTGTGCAGCTAGCAGCTGAAAGTGCCCTCTCAACATAGAAGTAGCTGAAATCATTTTTATGTAAGGCCAGGGATTGCTGTGGCTCTATTCTGTGAGATGACTGAATGAAAGCAAATAAAAGTGTGAACTTTAAAGAACACTAACCTTTAATACTGGGATGCCAGTATCTGTGTAAAAAGAACACAGAGGCAGCATCATGCCAGCTTTTTTTCTTTTTTCTTTTTTTAAGTTTTGCCTAAACTGGCAAACTCACTATGACGAAGGGCCAGTGTAACATCAGTATAGCAGAATCACTACCTAAAGTACACTACTGATTTTACACACCAAGGTCTTGGAAAACACCACTGCATGTGGGGGAAAAAAGTTGTTTAAAGCATTTCATGGTTTGAGATGGTGTGGGATGACTCAAATGATAATGGTTGAGTATGAAGACTGAAAGTCTGAAAACCAAAACCTGAATTGCTGATGATCAAGTTGTATTGTGGGTATTGTAGGCATCAAGCTTTAAAAAAAAAAAAAAAAAAAAAACTGTGTGAGACTACTCTAGACATTTTCCTTGTACTACTAATGACTCCATAAGTGGCCCCTGGGATAGATTCACCTCGGGTGTATCTAGATACTTGGACATAATTTACCCTTTGAATTCAAATTGATTTCAAAGAGGACATTAGCTATGGTTACTGCAATCTGCTGTTCAAATACTGCAGCTTGTCACATGAGAATAAATTGAAAACCAGAGAAATAACAGCCTGTCATTATCGCTGGCTTGAATTAAGCTGTAGGAAACTGCAGAAGTGACAGGCCAAAGTGACACATTTGCAGCATGGATGGAAAGTATGTGATGACTAGAATCGAATTGACCTTTTCATGGGGAGGATTTGTGAGTCCACCTGTTGATGAGTTCAGAGCCTGAGGTGTCTGCCAGCTCAGAGTTTAGCCCAGATACATGCGGAGGTGTTTTTTTTTTTTTTTAAAGTATGATCAGGCCAAGTGGGTTAAGAATAGCCACACTTTAACTACATAAAGAATTTAGATATGTTCACAGCATTGTGTGTGTGTGTGTGTGTGTGTGTGTGTGTGTATATATTGTGGTCATTGTGTGTGTTAGACTCAGCTTAGTGTAAGGTGTTTTCCACTCCTTCCCATCTATCTCATCAAAACCAGAAACATAACAGGAGGAGTGAGGTTTTTACCTTTTACCAGAAAGGAGGTGTCTCTACATTTCATCTCAGAGGAGTTTCCCATCTGTCTTACTTGGAATTACTGAATTGAGGAAGTATACATGACTGTGACTTCCTGCAGTGTCTGATTCATTTTGATGAACTGGGTCAAATGTTTGATTTTGAGTGCGCCCCTCTGCCTGGACTTTCCATCTGTCCCCCTCCAGCTATCCCTCAGATAAAAACCGTCTGCATCTATTTAACTAGGTGAGCCCTTCGCCCCCCACAGCCAATCCTCCTTTCCTTCCTTCTGTCCTCGACTCCGGCGCCGGGTTGCTTTCATAACATTTTACCTGGCCAGCTTCTTACAAGCATCCTCAGACAGGGAATTA
Organism: Mastacembelus armatus; assembly: GCF_900324485.2. Taxonomy (NCBI): domain Eukaryota; kingdom Metazoa; phylum Chordata; class Actinopteri; order Synbranchiformes; family Mastacembelidae; genus Mastacembelus; species Mastacembelus armatus. The sequence continues at coordinate 6,366,625 of NC_046654.1, read as the reverse complement.
ATTCCGCATTGTATTATGCAACATGTACATTTCATCGCTAAAAGGAGGCTTGTGTCAGACAACAACCGGGGGATATACTGGTGAACTTCGGCTCAAATGAAACACATAAACCCGCCTCATAGCGTTTCCCCGTCGCTTCCTTTTAAAGTCGGGGTCCCCTTGACGAAGTGGTACAACAAATGTGATCGCTGGAGTAAACCTTAGCTAAATACTCGCACACTGGCGAGCTAGAAATGACCTTACGTACCTTTTGAAATGCACCAATGGCTCTTGCCGCGCTGTCAGTGAGTTTGACATGAAACACTGAGACGTTGCCGCGGTTCAGTTTACCGCTGGACAGTCCGTAACACTGGTTCTCTCGTAGCGTCGACATTTCCTAGCGAATCCCACCCAGCCAGGCTTACTCCGGTCCAAACAACGCCGACATAAACAAACCAACAAACAAACATTAGCCACAGAGCTCAACGGGTCCGTGTGGCTGCTACTGCTCCGACGCGCGCTATTCTGGAGTAGATCGCATTACGTCATGACGGCTGAACCCAGAGCAGATTTTATTGGCCCGGAGACATAAATAAACCATTACGTAGGGCTTACGTAACCGCTTCCACTTTTCTGTCTCCCCTTTCACTATTCTGATTCTCTTTCTTTCATATGCAGGGAGTTTTCTGTGGTGTGGGCGTGAGGTGAACAGGTCATTCACAGATATGCGTGTGTTGTGTTTAAATTACTCTGTACAATCAGACAAGTGTCTCACTGATTCCAAATTAATGCTGTGCAGCCCAAGGACCCAAACATACAGCCTGAGTCATACAGAGCCATAAAGAACTACCTGCAGCAGATGATATGGCCTCTTTCAATCAATCGGCCACAGAAAAAGCTTTGATTAGTTCTCCTTGATGCTTGAACCAAACTATCTACTACTCCTTTGTGCTGTTCTAAAGGTAAGGTAGGGTCATGGCAAATACTGATTTGATTTAGGTGTTATATATTAACTGCACTCTATATCAAGTCAGTTGTAAATACAATTATTTATGGTAAATGTACTTATGCAGGGGAAGAAGTGAGGGTGGCACAGTGGAGCGGTGGTTAGTACAGTCATCTCACAGTGAGAAGGTTCAAAACATTGGTTGTCTTTGGGTTCTATGGCTTCCTCAGCCCAAAGACCTGCAGTCTGGGCTTCATGGGTAACTCAGCCCTGTGACAGACTGGTGATCTGTCCTGGGTAGGCCCCAGCTCTTGCCCAGTGTCAAAATAAATGGTGACATTTTGATCAAGATGGTAAGTGTGTTTAATAACACAGACACAAACAAGTAAGTCATGAATGTATTTTACTTTGAAAGTACAAAAATGTGTTATATTTCAAATGGGCTTTGGGAAGTACTGTCTGTGTTAAATACTGTTTAAAGTTCAGTTTGACTGGAACATCATACTCAGAGCCAATACCTGTGATAATCTAATCTGATGTTTATGAAGTTAGCTAAATCAGTAAACACATACTCTGCTCAGAGTTAAATTACTAAGGACTTGCATAGCTTCAGAAGCCATTTTCATCATTTCATGACCATTTACAACATGTTTGCATGTTAAGGATGTATGAAAAATTAGATTGCTTGCTTGCTGCATATGCTCGCTGCTAATTTTGTTAGCTCAGACTAATTGCTGTTTGACTTAATTGCACGCCTGAAATGTGAAGGTTGCTGAAGTGTTTTTCCGATCTCATACAGACACTGGCTCAAAGCCAGTTTCTCTTTTTCTTCCTCCCCTTCAGCCATTTTGAAATAATTCAAGTCAAATTTATTTATTTAACAGAACAGTCGCTCAGTGCTCCTGCAGAGAACAAAAGACAAAGACACACATACAAAAGGCATACAAATGCATTTCAAATGTTCAGATACAAATCAGCTGTGGCAAATTTATGTGTGTCTCTGAAACTGAATTTCAGTATGTGTGTGTGTGTCTCATCTGTCTCTCTGCCAGTGTTTGAAGGCAAAACGGTGGTCACAAGGCAGATGAGCACTGTTCAAAGCTGACTCATATCAAAGGGCGTCTGGGTCTTTGTAGTGCAGTGTCTGCAACAGGTGACATTTGGGGCTCAGAACTGTTTATAACTTTGAATGCTTGCTGTTGGCTGAACCTCCCCACAACCCAGCAGGTGAAGGGAGGACAGACCAGGACCAAGAGAGACAGAGAGAAGGACAGCAGATGAAAGTCAGTATCCTCACAGGCCAGTAACATAAAGATACTTCATCCAAAAAAACAAGATAATATTTTTAAACATAGCAAAAATAATGGAATAAAAATTAATACTCAACATCACTCTTCTTTGTAGAGGAGGACTAGGAAAACCAACCACCAGGAAGCATAAAGGTGAGTTTAATGTTTAGTATGTTTTGTTTATGTGTATACCATATGTAATGTACATGTTTATATTTTAAGCATTTGTGAAAATATTAAAAGGCTTTAAATGTTAATCTTTCATTTAATTTAAACTGAATTTGCACTGACTAAGAAGACAACATATCCTGCTCTAATTTTGTATCTTAGTTTCTTATTTTTTAAGCTTATCAAAGTTTGTATGTGGAATTTTGGACGACCAAACCAAAAGATACATAGCTTATTAAATACAGGGGAAAGAACATTGACAGATTTTGACACAGATAAAAGATGTCAATGTTTGTAAGGGAAAATATAGCCTGACCTTCCTTTCACCCTCCAGGCCATGGGGGACCCTCTGTCAGACTGCAGCCCCCTAATCAATGCAGCAACATCGGGTAAGCTCCGTCTGGTTCGCCTGTTGGTCGAAGGTGGAGCTCAGGTCAATGGTCGCAATTCCAGAGGAGAGACGGCTCTCCTGGCTGCCTGTAAGGCCCTGAGAGGGGAGCCTTCTGGGCCTGATACTGTGAAACTCCTCACATACCTGCTCCAGAACAAGGTCAGACTGCAGTGAACACCTTTTCTCAACTCAGAATCTATGTACAAAAATGCTAAATTTTGCATACAAGTCTGTATGCTATGTATACAATTGATTGATTTGTAATGCATAATGTGTACCTGCAGAGAGAGAGGGGCACTTTTAATGCATAGTAAACAGGTTCCTGATGCATCCAGCTGTGCATCTGTCCTCTGATTCTGAACATTTTGGCACTGCAGAACACAGTGTACTCTAAGGCAATTATTATTGATTACCTGGAGGACTGTGCACTGAAACTAACTGCCTCACAAAGTGGGTTCTCACCCAAGAGCCATAACACAAATGCAACAATGCCAGATCAGATCCTTTTAAGATATGATGAAACTGTGATTATAAGCCTATTTACCTGTAATAATAATTGTAATTCTGAGGAAGTTCAGTTTTGATTTGCAAGCAAACTTACTGTCTCTGAATACAAAACTAAAACTTTTTTTTCCTGACCCAGCGTGGATACAAACTTCCTGAGTTGCTATTTTCTGACAGAATTTCTTAAGATTTTTTGTTTCGACTTGTCAATCAGGCAGATCCGAATGCACAGGACCGGGCTGGCCGTACTGCTCTGATGTATGCCTGCCTGGAGCGGGCAGGACCTCAGGTGGCGTCCACCCTGCTGTCTGCAGGAGCTGACCCGAGCATGGAGGACTTCTCTGGAGCCTCAGCATTGGTGTATGCCATCAACGCACAGCACCAGCCAACAATCAAGGTCAGTCAGCTGTGGGAAACAAAGATAGAAAAGGAAAGTTAAAATCAAACTCTTCATAAAAGAATAGGCAGAAGGATTGAATCAAAGAATGACTTCTCTGAAAGGATGAAGTCAAGGGTGAAGTATAGCTATAATTATTGTATTGATTACAATGATGCATAAAGACAGGTTTGTCTTCATTTAAAAAGAAACTAACTATTTTCTCCCTGAAATGTTGTATGGAATAGAAAAAATGAACTAAAGCAAAAGTACCTTCAATTGTCAAATTGTATGCATTTCCAGTATACAATTTGAGTGACCCAAGATATTTCAGATGTGTTTCCTCCCTCCAAATGACTCTTTTAAAATGAACATGAAAACAGTCAAAATGTATGGATACTGAATATCCTTCTAAAAAAAAAATCTAAGTCAAGCACTCTGTTAGTGCTGTTAACCCCAAAATCGCTCAGATCTAATCAACAACTCACCAGCACTGTCCACTTCAGGTTTTGATGGATGCTCTTCATGCCAGGGGCCATGACATCATCATAATTGCCACAGAGATGGGTGTGAATGGAGGCCCGGTGACCAGACGTTACCTAAATGTTCCTCCATCACCTGACACTTCCCCAGTGTCCTGCATGTCTCCGTCTGACATCGTCCTCAAGACAGGCTCACCAAACTCACCTGAGGGGGAAAACATCTTTAACTTCAGAGGAACTAGTGAGTAGTAATGATTAGTTTGAATGGCAGACAGGAAAATGCAGTTTTATCGTTATTTTTTTTTTTTTTCAGATACAGTAAAGGTTTCATCAACCTGCAGAAATATGAAAAATACTTGAGATACATAACTGATCAGTTTGTCACATAATCCTAGGTAATCTTTTTCAAATGTAAAAGCAGATGTTACAAATGTTTACTGCTGTAGAAAAAAGAATTTTTAACCAGATAGGGCAATGAAGCACTAGTCTTCAACCTGGTGTTAAGTTGCCTTTTAAACACTTTTTCTAAATCAATTTTCTGAAATCAAGAATGAAAGTTCAGTCTCAACCTTTAAGCTGATGTGGGCAAGAAGTAGATCAGTTGCTTAGAAAAGTTAGGGTTTGAACAGCAAAGTTCCATGACCAGAAGGGAACTCTATCTGTTGAGAAAAGCTGTGTGATTACAGACAAAAGCTCCTGAACAGCAATTGTGAAATTGTTTTGGGAACTCCTATTTCTGAGGCAATTTATGAACTTCAGTTCTTAAAGGTACAATACTTTATCACTGACATAAAGCAGTATTTGCGAGTAACCCTCATTTTTATGTTAAAAACTTGAAAAACTTTTAAATGTATATGTTTCCGAACCTTAGATCTGTGTTTTATTTATACCTTCCAGTACCAAAGAGTTTTCTCTGTAAGTCACAGTATGCAAACACTGTGCTTCTCCTGTCCATTAGAAATGCTGAGAACAAATGGCGGCTGGTTGAAAACATTAGCTAGGTGCTCGTTCCTAGTGGTGCATTACAAAGAAAGAAGCCACATTTCTTACACAGGAAGTGGCACTTGATTCATATGTGGAAATGAAAACGCTGTATGCTAAATTAAGTTAGATTGAGTGTTGGTGGATGTATGTGAGGATGTGAAGTAATGGACAGTCTTACGTTAAACTGTATGAGTTCAGTAGTTTCAGAATATCCATCACTTTACAGCCATTATTTTTAGTCATATTAGAGACGTGGCTGCAGGAGCACCAGGGATGGTCGGATGCATTTGGGTCCACAATTTCATTTTTTTAACAATTGAATAAAAATGTGGTTCATTTATTAATTTAAAAAAAGTTATACGTAAAAGCTATGAGCAGGGCCATAAGCTGTGTCCTAACTCTTTAGAATTTACTAACAGTATGTACCTGTACTGTATGATAGTCTTTATATAAGACTTTTTGCAGTTAAAAGAAATGAACATACAGATATATGCTATTATGAAATGGTATAATTGGTGTGTCATTCAGAGGCACGTAAAGATACTGTACTTGACAAAGAGGGAAAACTTTTTTTTTCTAAAGCCCCTTTAACAGGAATCAAAGTGGAAGAAACCTGCGGCAGTTCAGCAGGAAGGATAGACAGCTCAGCAATACACAGTAGAGGATATACTGTTTTTTTTTTTCCCCCAACCACTTCCACATCTGTGATTTTCCATTTTATTCATTTTCATTAGGCCACAGAGGAAGCAGTAGCAGCAGCAGACATGACTCCTCTGAGCTGAGCCCACTGAGCCAGTGTGGCACTCCACTACCCAGACAGAGGCAGTTATCTGAACCATGGCTGGCCATTCACAACCTGACCTGTCTGAACACAGCTTATGAGAGGGGCATGAGGCAGAGGAGCCTACAGGAGGAAGGGAACAGAGAGGAATTAAGGAGAGAGGGAGGAAGGAAGGAAAATGAGGAAGGAGAAGATGAGAACGAGGACTCACATGCTCATCAGTCGAAGATGGACGAGAGAAGAGAGGAACTAGTTCAAAAGAGGGAAAACAGACACGAACAGTGGTCCTACCACGACTGCCATGATAATTTCTTTCCGAGGATTTCTCAGTCAGTCCTGTCCCTCACTGAGGTGTGTTCATCTCAGGCAGCCTCAAGCAGATTGGTCCCCAAGAGCTGTGAGACATCAGACAAAACAATCCAAAAGAGCATCATTGATAAACTTCCTGTCTCCCCATCTCCTCACACCCAGCTCCGCAGGAACACCATGCCCTCTGTCATGGTAATCCCACCTCTGCTTCACCTGCCTCCCTTAGTCAACCGATCAGGCTCTCACCTACAGGTGCCAACCCAGGTTTCACCCTCCAAAAGCAGGAGCATGGTGTTTCTGCCTCATCCACCCAACTCCTCTCCACCATCCTCTTCTTCCTCCAGAACATCAGCAAGACCAGCACTACTCCCGTCTCTTCCCCCTGCCTCCTCTGTCACCTCCCTGGTTGGTCCTCCTGACACCTGTTGCGGTGAGAGGAGCAGGAGGTCAGCACGGCGTCACTCCGTGGAAGATAAATGGTTCAGAGGAGGAGAGCAGATGAACCATTTAGAGCTGTGATACTTGTTGGCCTGTACCGAACCTGGATTGAACAGCATTGGGAATCAACACACACTGATCTGGTTAATGGGGCTGGTAAATGTACTGGACTATTGCAAAACATGCAATGCAAACAATTTGTAAACAATTTATGCTGTTTCCTGCATTTAACAATAGCCTGCAGATCAACTAATAAAAAAATAGAGATGTTAGTTTCAACCATAAATAATGATTACAATCAAAAAGACTTATGGCTCTTCTGCTGTTTTAAATACTGTGTATCTAAATCTTAGAGCGATACTTTTAAGCAGTCTAATGTGACAGAGGAAGTCGACATTATTGGGAAACAAAATGAAATTCAGGGAAAGCAGTTAGTAAGCTCCTAATTTCATTCATTTCATAGACCATTAGCAAAGCCACAAAAAAAAGAAGAGGAAAATCAAACATGTGAAAGCAAATCTTGTGAATCCATAGAAAAAAGTGCATGTTCATGGCAAAAGGTGTGAAGTTATTTTATTTGTTTTTAATATGTATCTACAACAAGGGGGACACAGGCAAAAACGACTGACAACTTGATGAAAATTAAAACAAAATAAAAAAAATACATTTATTATCAATGCAATTTCCCACCTTTTTTCCAATAAGCAACATTTTTGTCTAAAGAAACTTTACAATATAAAGAAACGTACGAAGGAGGAACCTCTTATTTTACTACACAAGACATTTAGGATCTGAAACTACCCTAACATGAGATACAAAGCAACTCCCCAAGGACTGACTGCCTCATATTCAATACTGCTTTGTCAAAGAGGAAAAACAGGGACTGAACAGAAAAATCTTTTCTCCCACCCCAAAAAAAATTCCTCTCTTGGCCCTCCCTACCCCTGAATGTTACAGTATTATACATCAGCACAATAGAAATACAGAAATGATCAATGTTGTGACGGCTTTACTTACAGGACATAAAGATAGAAGTTCGACTGCATTTTGTACAAGTTTTTCAAACTACAGGGGAGGAAATGTTCCTGCTCTGCTTTTTAGCAACAAATCTGACCATTGTTGTCTTTTCCTTTTAATGAACATTTCTCCCACACCATTTTAAATAGATTAAAAAAATCCTTCATAGTAAAGTCTGCAGTCTGGTTCCTGGCATGTTGGATTGAGAGCCAGTGTCCCGCCTGCATTGCTTTCGGTTTCAGTTGTGCCAAGAGGGTAGAAGCTGAAATGCAGTGTGCTGAAGGCAGACACAGAAGAGACAAGTTTTTTTTAATGAAAATATTATGAAAAACAGGCCTCTTTTGCTCTGTTCTTGCAAATCTCCTGTCAAAAATGGCAAAAATATGCCTGTTTGTGACTTTTCCCCACCACAAACTAAAAGTTTCCAAGAACAGAGTCAGAGGAGGGAGGCTTTTGTATAATAACCATGTTTAATTTGATGGGTTTTTAAAGAAATGTGTGTGACAGTGAGATAGCTAAAGGCATTCACACACAACTACCAAATCGTCCTCCCTCATTATCTCAGACCCCTTGACGCTACAGCTCTGGTGCACAGTAAAGCCCCACGTTTTGTCTGTGATGAGGTGAAATAGCATAATAGTATATAGCAGCTCCAGTTTCTCATCATTCATATTATTTCTGAGTTCAGACACACCATCTCTGAACAACTACACACAGTTGCCCAAATCAGCACATTTCTGATCAACTGTTAAGTTATGATTTGAAATATCAAAACATGTCAATGATATCAAAATGCATTTTACAGTATTTACAAAAAAACTAAAATCAAAAGATGGAGAGTTGTACAAAAAGAATCAGAGGGATGGCATGTGACCGAATGTACTGATGCTGGCCTGTTGGAAAAGAGAAAAGGACAGACGTCTTTTTCTTCAAGATGAGTGAAGGGAGAGAGGGCCACTGGTTAAAGTCAACAGAGCAACGCCATGCTGTTTCCTAACCTGCTTCTTATCAACAAAACACCACCAAGGATCAGATCAGCAGAGAGCCAGAAGTTCTTTTACCAGAACCGACTGAAAAGACAGAGCACTGCATGTACAAGGACAAAATTTCTGCAAGCTAAATTGACTGGAGCGTGAAAGCAAACATACAAACATACATCACAGTGTGTTGAGGACTTGTCAGCATAAAAAAAAAAAAAAAAACAAAAAAAAACAAAACAAAAAAAACAATCCAAGTGTTCACTACAGGTCAGCAGAGAGACGATAAACACAGCCTACGTACATGTCGAAATGAGCAGTGACCGAAGTGGGCGGCATTAGTGGAAGCAGCATGAGTGGGGTCAGTATGGTCGACACTTGTGATAACTTCAGCACCGTTAGGGCTTGGATAGATGGATAATGACGTCACACAGTGAGGGGAAAAAAAAGATGTTATCAAGGGGATCTGCATATTACACAGCTGCTACTAGATCTGCAGTTAATAAAAAGGGATAAAACTTTTAAAAATTGTTTTCATAAGACAAATTAGAAGTACATAAATAAATAGAGCTGTGCATTTTCCTGCATGGAAGCTGCTAAAACAGAAGCAGCTTCTTCTGGGGTGGGTTATTGAGCAAAAAATGTAAAAACAATACATATATGTTTTTGCAAGGAAGTTGCTAATCTGTGAGAAAGATTTTTTTTTTTTTTTTTTTTTTTTTTTTTAAAGAAACGAGGGGGCAAATCAGTACCGAGATGGATCAAATCTTACCTGCAGGGGGCAGTGGACTCACATAGAGCTACATCTCACACAGCCATAGTTTCTGATTTGTGTGCACATACAGTATGCTGTCTTATAATCATGTGCCCTTAGAAACAACAGAAATTAGAACCTAATTTTGAAATGATCATACCAATATCATTAATAACAACAATACAATAATAAAAATAGAAATGATACAATACATACACAAAAAAAAAAAGGAAAAAAAAAAGTTCACTGATCATCACAACACCTGTTAAAAATGTACACACAGAGAGAACAATGTGGGGGGGGCAAAGGGATCCTTTTATCCGACCCAATACTTAATCTGTCGGGAACAGCCACATGGAAAAAAACAAAAGCAAAAACAAACAAACAAAAGTCCAAAGTTGTGGTTGAGAAGCTTCCAGGCAGCTGCTAAGAGACCCAGCAGTGTGTCTTTGAGGAAGGGCTGTGCTTTCCAGTCCCCTCTCTCTCTCTCTCTCTCTCTCTCTCTCTCTCTTTGTTTGTCCTCCTTTCCTCGCTCATTGTCTGGGCCCTGACAGGAAGCCAGGGAGGCCGGAGCCGGAGTCAGGGAGGAGACTCTTCCTGTTGCTCTGTGACTGCTTCCTATTTAGACCGGTGGCCATCTTGCATGCTCCAGGAGGGCCCGTCTTAATTTGAGTCCCAGCATGCTCAAGGGCTGTCCCGGAGGGCTGTGTGGCCGTAGAGTTCCCGAGTGAGAAGGAGAAAATGGGGTAGATAGCAGATCCCATTTGGGTGGGGGGCAGAGGGTGGATGTGAGGGGAGGTGGTCCAATCCAAGATGAAGTACGGATTGAATTGAAGAAAAAATAAAACGGGTGCAAGGGTACAAAAATAAGGGGAAAAATAAACAAAAATACAAAAAAGGAAAAATAAAATCACACACTCATCGTCATGTTGGGTGAATACTGAAAAGAGAGAGAGAGGGAAGGGGGAGGAGGGCACAGATGAGTGGATATGTCACTGACAACATTTAAACACCAGAGGGCACATAAACCCAGACCTGCAAAGCCAGATGAGGCACAGGTTCCAGACAGGACCTAATACACCTGAATAAAGTAATCAGTACTGCATCTACACTCCAAAATTCAGCCACATTTCAGATAGTAAAGGCTAAGTATGGAAGATTATTTCTTTTGAAATTCCTCCCTTGTGAATTCCTGAAATTCATCTGTTAAAAACAGTTCCGGAGTTACTTCAGTTTTGAATCAGATAATTACTAACTTGGACTGTTTCACATTATATGGTTACTAGTTTTATTAACATTTACCATTTAAGAACAGATAACATTTCTCAAAGAAAATATTGAAACTAATATTTCTACAAAAACTCAGGAAATTGCAATCACCATTTAAACTTTGAAAACTTACCCAGCCCCAGCTCTGACTGGCTGAACCAGGGTACTGGGGCTTGGCTATAATTCTAGCCTGTGTACACTGTGGCTCTCCAGGCCAAAGGTCAGGCAGTGTCACATAATTACACAATACAAGGTACAGTACCCCCCTAAACTGATATCCTGACATTAGTGTTTAGCACACTAAGCGTTTATGTCCATCAGCTATAATCACATCACTGATACAGAGGGTAAAGAATGAATTGCTAAGTGATTAGTAAGCGGTCACAATGCAAGCAGAACATCAAATATTCTTTCCATCCCTGTTTTTATTAACATTTTATACAATGAACATGCTTTTCTGTGTGTAGCAAAATGTTGTATTTCAAATTTATAGTGCTGTGTCCCAAGTAATATGGCTTAAAGACCATGTTCAAGAAAGAGAGCTAAACTTAAAACCAGCAGTCCTCGCAAGTCTGACTGGTTTCTTAAAGCAGAGACCTGATCTGAAGAGTGAGCTGGGTCTGGTTGAGATGATATTCTGTCTAATTGGGTCCAGTAGGCTGGTGTTGTGTTGCCATGGGTCTTTGGACTGGGACTGCGTTTTTCCCCTGCATTTACCTTGTTGTTTTGTAAGACTCAGCAACAAATTGGGGGCCAAATTTCAAGCTTGTAAAAACCTGCACATTTTCAAGCAACTTGTCAACTTGCACTTGTTGTAAGCATCTCTTTACTAAAGTAAATGATCAGACTGTCAGCGTATACAGAGGCCAGAAGACCTACCACAAGTACTGGGCTATTAAAAAGTAATAGCTTGAACACTATGATATGTGAAAGTAACCAAATCCAAAAAAAACAACAACAAAAAAACAGGACACACTTTATTTAAATTGTCAAATTTAAAAATAAGGTGCACCCTCTGCTTGCATTCTTCCACTGGTTTATGTGTCAGGATGTCAAGGATAATTGTTAAGGGTCGTGAGATGATATTCACTCACTCTACTTACACTTTCGCTTTGGAATGGGTTCAAGAAGTTCCCTCCCATTTCACCATCATCTCTCGGCGTTCCAGGAGGGTTGTTCATGCCCCCCATGTTATTAGGAGAGCTCTGGAGTGAAAGGAAGTAAAAAAAAATAAAAAAATTAAAAAATTAAAAAAAACTGATTGAATACTGATGAGACTATTTCTTATAGCATCATTGAATTAGAAAGTAAAGATTCTGTTTCATTTGCAAGAGCACTTCAGAAACCAAGATAATTTCAGAAAAACAAAAAACGCTGTATTCACCTTTGGCAACCCATCCATATCCCCAGACCCTGAGAGTGACAAAAGGAGAGAAACCATTAAATTGTTGTTCAGGATAAATGTGATCCAAAACACAGCAGCGTAGTAATTCTCGTCAGAATCCTGTTGAGCTACACTATGTTTAAACTCACCTAGTGATCCATTCATGTGGTGTGGCTCCATGGCTCCCATAGCTCCCATTGGCCCATCAGGCCCAGGACCCATAGGGAACTATCAAGATGTATAACAAAATATAAATGTTTAGAAATTCATTTTACAGGTTTGACTGTACTAGTGCCTATTGGTGTGGTTTTAAGCCATACCTGAACTGGATTCATTTTTGTGGGCAAAGTTGTGTAATTTTAATTATCGCACTAACATCCATTATTTTAGCCTAATCAATCTGCCATGTCAGACTATTACAAGCCCAGAAAGTTAAATTTTTAAAATAACATTTTGTGTAAGAGCTTTTTTAAATAATGAAATGGACTCCAGGCATGTGGGACTTACATTGGGTCTGTTGCCTCCTGGTCCAATAGGATTCATCATTGTATAGATGTTTTCACTGGAGTTAGTTGAATCTAAGAAAAGTGAACAGAAACTTTAGTTATACGATTTTAGAGAGACAATGACAAATAGACATGAAAAATGAAACACTCAGACTGATAGTGCTTGATTGATGAATGGACACATTCATGCTTGTTTAGTAAGGGAAAAATGAGAAAGATGTCATTTTGTAAGACAAGTGTTAGTGCTGGGGTCAAAGTTAGGTGACGCACCACCTGGGCTGGGCATGATGGGAGTTCCAGGTGGACCTCCACCTCCTGGAGGACCCTGTGGAGCAATCAATAATAGAGGTTAAAATTACACACATTAGAAAATAAATAAGTCATCACCAGTACAATAAAATTTAACTACCGGCCTTGATAGATTTGAACTCACCACATAGTTTCCTGGAGATGAGGATGAGTAGGCTATCTGCAGGGGAAAAGAGGACATCAGTAATCAGATTTGATGGTCAGAGGATACAAAATGTGAATCTATGAAAAAGTAAGAGGAGCATTTTACAATCTATTAGATTGTAAAAGTCCAGTACAACAGTTTACAGTTTAAATGGACTGCCAGGAAAATTTGATTTCAACTCAATTGCAAGTCTTTCACGACATACTCAACATTTACTTTAGTAAAAATTCCTTCAAAAGTATTTCAAGGAAACTAGACTGGAAAAGACAATGTCACTAGAGCCATTATCAGAACTGATGTATGAACTCTTTTTCCAATATGTGAACAGCAACAAAATGGATGAAATAAATACAAATCAAAACCTCTATTATTTTATTTCAGCCAAGACTATTATAGGATTGCATGACACTGTAGGCTGATTGCTCTTTCTCTGCCAAACACCTATATGTAATGATGTGTAAGGGTCAAAGGTTTCTGACTCACAGAGTTAGCATTAGGCCCTGGCCAAGGCCCTCTTCCTCCAGGGCCCCTGAGAGCAACACAGATTAATGAAGAGGGAAAGAGAAAACAGGAATAAAGATGACAGAGATTAGAAAATACAAATATAATTTTAAAAAAACCAAAGGAACATTTTTAATCAAAGGATGCAGTAGATGCAGAGAATAAACCACACAAGCTTGGAGATTATATTTCACTGGATGTACAAGATATTTTAACTTACATGTTCATTCCAGGCATGGGACCACCCATGGAGTTGGGAGGAGGCCTCATGCCTCCATAATTCTACAAGACAAGACATTAAACTCACTTCAAAACACTGAGAAAATTCAGCAAGATGTTATAAGTTCTCAACATTATTTTTTTTTTGTGATTCTGCAATTAATATAATGTATCTATTAGATAAACCACAGAATCTACTGCTGCTGAAGTTTTTACTAGGATCTAATTTCTGTTCAATCATAGATTTGGGTGTACAGTAGGTTTTGAGTGTGTTGTACCTGTGGGCCCATGGCCATTCCTCGAGGAGGGTTCATCCTCATCGGTCCACCCATGTTAGGATGTCCTGCAAGAGCACACCCAGAATAACACACAGACTGAGACACACAACACACATGCTCAAATAAACTCACATATGGCTTGTCTCTTAAAATCAGGAATTTAGACATGCCACAGACAATACTCCATCCGAATCCCATTAGCTGTAACTCTCTGGACTCTGAAGCTAGGACTCCTTCCCGAGCCAGACATACTCACATGTTTACACAAAGAACAGCAAATAGCCAATGACAAAAAAAAAAAAAACATAATACATACAATACAAAATACTACATATACTTAGAAAAGAACAACAAAAAAGATGAGTAGAGTTTAGTCCTGAAATAATTTTTTATTGACTGATTTATCATCAAATTAATAACTGATTAACTATATGTTTTGAACAATTATTTGTAGGACACTGCCTTTCTGAAATCAGAATATGCAGCTTTTCTTCATCTCATCATTAGCTCTGCAAGCTTGCAGTGGGTTTTTAATTGAGGGTTTCTGCAGGGTTCACTGAGTTAAGTGATAATATTATGATAATACCATACAGAATGCAAATGAACTATTACAAGGTGATTTGGCCAAAGAATGAAGCAGAAACCATAGATATTTATATTGATAATCTACTTTTTCCTCACTATTTTTATGTCTTTTCAAGACCTCCAAAAGAGAACCTGCTTTTCTTGATAGAGACTAAAAAGTAACTGTGAAGGTAAATTGTTACTTGACAGATTCATCAATAATGAAAATAATTTCTAGTTACAACCCTAATATAGTCATAAAATATTGCAGGCACATAATCTGATAAAGAAAATAAACATATTTTACAATAAGGCACTATAACTCAGGGCTGTAACTATAAACCATACCTTGCGGTCTGGTTGGATCCAGACTGTTTGGCAGGAGAGGCTGAGATCCAGGGATTCCCCCAGGAGGCTGAGAGAAGACCAGACATGGAAACTAACTGAAATAATGGCACACTCTTGGCAACATAGGGTGCCAGGATGCTGTCAAAATCAACATAAAAGGGAGTAAAAAGTACCAAAATTTAGTTTAGTACCTGATTTGGCATTCGGAGTGATGGGCGTGGCCCACCTGGATACCGCGGTGACATGAAAGGCTGGAAAAAGAAATGTAGGAAAGAAGGACAAAAGGGGGAGATGAGGGAATGTGGTGAAAGGAAGGACAGAGAGAAAATTACATTTTCATTATTGATAAATCCAAGAGCACTCAAACAGGGGTAGGACTCAGGACACACAGATGAACAGAGTGTTGTTGGAGAATGAAGGATGACAGTGGAAGATTGCAAATTCATCACATCAGCCTGAAAGCACAAAAATATACATGGGAATCTATGTTTTATGATTTTTAACATTGCCTGCTTATACACAAAAGCATGAATTTGTGTGCAGGTCAATGTGTAAAGACAGCGCTCACACAGCTCCCTGCACAACCTGCCTGCTCTCACTGTGGTGTAAGCTGATTCGGCCTGTGGTCTGCCTGGCGTAGTTAGAGACACCTCAGGCCAACAACACCGTTCAAAACCTTAGAGGAAGCATGTCCACACACTCTCGCACACAAGACAGAAACCAGAAACCACAAGAATGAAGAGCCGGGCTGCCGCAGTTAATGGGCAACGGCTAGCTTTACCTCCACAGTGGCATCTGTAGCTACTGTTCTGGATAAGTGTTAAAACAAGCGCTGACTGAGAATGAAAGTTTATTTAAGGTTAGATACATTGGATAGGCTTTTATCTACTTGGCAACTAGAGATATCCAGATCTTTGAATATCCTATATTTGTGTAAAGTTGGTTTATATATGTGTATGTATATGTGCTTTTGTACATATGTGATGCATCCATAGTGCCTCCCCCATGTTTTATTTATAAAGTGCTAGAACAAGAAAGCAAAGGAAAGTGCATATTTGTGCTTGTGTGTGTATTAAAAGTGGAGGAGCAGAGAAGTGTGCAACCCCCCACAAGCTGCTCCAGGGGAGGGGCAAGGAGTGAATTATTCATCCCACACAGGGACAGACGATTTCTGGGCCTTGAAGAGAAGCAGGCCCTTTCATAACGGAGCTGGCAACTGGAGGGGCTGACATCTACGGGGAGTTAGCCAGAACTAAACTAGAGCTAACGGGGCTTGAGGGTGGGAGAAGAAGACGACAGTGTGCGAGTAGTGAAGGGAAAGAATACGAGTTTGTGTGTGCGTGGAAGGGGGGGATTTAGAGGGAATGAAAGCGATAGGGGTGTTTGAGAGAAAGTGTTTGCGTCTTACCTGGCCATGGGGTCCCATCATGGGGTTGCTGGGGTTGTGTGGGGGGGGCTGTGCGTGGGGGGACTGCTGAGAGCCAGGTGGTCCCTTTAAGAAAGAAGAGCGATATCAGAGAGGGGAGGGGCCAAAAAAGGGGATTACACCTGGAGGAATTACCGGATCAAAATTATAAAGAAAGGACTATGGGGGAGTCAGTGTAAAGTCTTTAGGTTAAGGAGGAAGAAGAGAGCAGGAAGGGGACAAAACTGGACATTTTGGGAAAATTCTGTAAAATGTGCAGTTAAATAATGCATTCATTCACAAAAAAAGATTAAAAATACATAGCCCAGCAGGAACACAGTTTTAATTTGACTATGAGTCCAAATAAGTTAACTGAATTCTGCGTTAGGCAGAATTATTTTTCAGGATGGCCTTTACATGTGGCTACACTGTAAGAGATGATAATCCTTGGGACCCCTGGATTAGAGAATTACATGTAGCTTTCCTCTAAACCACATGGGGGCAGTGTTGCCAAAGGTACACAGCAATAGGACCGGCATTAACAGTAGGACATCCACGAGAGGTAACTTCAAATCAGAAGATGATACTGAAAAATACAGGGAAAAGTTTGACGTTTTTACTGCTTATTTCAAGACTGTTTCAGTATCAGAGTAAACTCCTATCCGCAATGAGAGCAACCCTGCAGCGTCTCTGCACACTGCTGTGTTATTGCTGACATTTCACCACAAGACAAGAGGTTAATGACCCCTAATAAATAACTCATTATGCAACACACTCTCTTCCGCTCTATCACTGTCAGTGCCTTCATTGCGCTGCCTTTTTTTTCTTCCAATTCTCAGAACAAAACAAAAGCTGGCTAATTCACAAATGTGACACATCTGTAGTAGTAACCTGGACACACACAAACACAACACAAGCATGTTTCTGAATCTGTAGGTTTAAACTATATTAGAATTTGCCCATTTATGTTAACATGCTTCAAATAACGACTGCTTTGTTTGATTACAAATGAAATGCTAACCAGCAGAAAAAAAAATGTCTCAAGGTTCACACATTCGCTTCTTACATATATATATTTTATATTCTGAAATGGCTTCTGTCATAAACAGTAACACTTAACATGTAGAGCAGAGCTGGGTATCAAATCTCAATATATTTTTTAGAAATCATGTCTTTCTGTAACACTAAGCATGAAAACATTCCTGTACTAAAACCAGCAACTGAGTATCTAGTCAGAAAAGGGTTCATATTTCTGTTGGACTGTAACTATCTTTTATCATCCTTGCTGATCAATTTGCTGGTTAATGTCACAATTCACTATTGTTGTCTAATTCGTTACTTATAGCACCTATGACTTGTTCACCAGTTTCTGAAATTACTATGGAGAGATTTTTTTAAAGAAATGCCAAACATTTTCTGTGCTCAGTTGTGAGGATTTGATATGATAGTAAATGAGTTGTTCAGACAGCACATTTAAAAACATCACTTTGGTCTCTGGGAAAACATCATGTGGATTTTCTAGTCTGTGGGGACATATTATAGATGAAACAATCAATGATGAAATAAAATAATAATAAATTATAATAAAAAATAAACCTTGCAGTTGCAGACCTAATTTATCTTAATCTAAGCAATTTCAGACAAAGTTCTCCTAGAGCAGCATGTGGGCTTCTTTTGTTAAATCTGAGTACTGGTACCAGAAAAGGCACAGTACAGGTGTCAGGACTGAAACCCGGTATCATAACAGCAAAAGATTTCAAAGGATAGCCAGCCTTATCTATGAGCATGAACGATATCTGCAGCAAACGACCAAAACGTTCCATTACAAAAAGGTCCCTTGAACATAACACACATAAATACACATGCACATACACACAAACCCTCGCCCAATCTCACTCCTCCACCAATGTTATAAATAGATCTTCCATGCATCTCTCCTCACCATTTCTCCCCCCCCCCCCCCCTTGCTTATTCACAGTCGTACTCTCACTAGTGCCCGCCCCTCACCACCACCTCACCATCACCATTACCATCCTCCCGGCACATTGCCTCGCTCTCAGCGAACAATGAAGTGGTAGATAACCACAGATATAAACACTGGGCCACAATCCTAGTGACACTGATATTTCACATTTTCTTCTCACCTTCTCCATCTCTCTCCAGCCTTACTTCTCTCTATCATGTCACTCACTTTTTTCTCCTACTCTTCTCACCACCTTATCGAGCCTTCTGCCAAATGCCAGTGCTGTCCATCACACCACCGCCTGGTGGAGAATGTGTTTGTCTTTTTGTTTGTGAATGCCTGCACTTATGCCTGTATGTGTTTGTATATGTATCTGTGTGTGTTTCATTCTCTTCACTCTTCAGACAGACATCCCCCACACTAAAACCTTTTCCTTCACAGAGCCAGGACAGGTCAGAGACAGAGACGGAGATGAAGATGGAGGAGTGGAGAGAGGATGAATACGGGATGGTTGAATCACAAATCGGTTAAACAGCAGCCCAGCGAGAGCAAAGCCACAAATGAATGAACGGTGTGAGTGGGTGTAAATATCAAGAGTAGAATAAACTTTTTGAAAAATGTGGGGACAAGTGAAAACAATGCTAGCTGTAATTGTGGTGTCATTTGATCAAACTTCATAATTGATTTTAGACCGGAGGATTATATTCAGAGTGCGACTCATACTGTACTCTTGAGGACAACTTTTACACTTGAGAATATTAAGTCTTGTAACAATATATCAGCCAATATTTTTTTATGACAAATTTTCTGATAAAAACGTGTAAATGTTTATTAGGTTTATAATTAGTTTATAAGTATGACATTATGCTGTGGCAACCATGCATCTTCAAGCTTAGAGATTTGACTATTTTCAGATATACCGCAGGTTTAGAACAATTTTCAGCCTTGTTAAGTTTAATAAAAATCAATAAAACCCTTAAGATTAGTTGAAACGTGCATTATCACAAAGTTGTAAATGAGGTCATTTGTCATGAAAAGTTCTGGAGATACATGATTTTCACAGAACCATATCATAAACAGATATTAGTTTTTTTTAATAACAGTGATAACATTAAACATGAAGGAAAAGACATAGAACTCTTATATATGAATTGAAAAAATCTTAAGTCAAATACATGTAAAAATGAAGCATTCATTGCAGCAGCATTTCGTAAGCGTGCTAAAATGAATACCAATACTGATATATCTTAATAATATTGGCTTACTGCTATCAGGTTTGCTCTTGTAGTTAGTGTGAAATGCTTTGCCTGAGTTTGTCATACAAAATCCAAAGGATGCAACATGATTGACAGGTAAGTTAAGCTTTATAAGATGTGAATATATGTTATATGTGTTAGCCATTAGCTTCTTTTACACTGATCATTAAAGGTGGGGGTTTTGCACCAGTTTTCAGTCTCACTGTTCTATATAAAAGTATTACTGTGGAAGGTCATTGCTGACCCTAGAAAATACCACAAAGAAAGGTGTTTTTGCCAAGTACATCACACCTGTTTTTTATACTCTTGTGTATTCTGAGATAACAAACACCATCTCTTGATGATGGAGACTCAAAAACTATGCAAATGTTTCCTAAAATGTAGATCATCAGTTTTTGGGAGCCACAGATGGATAAGTGACAGAGGTGTGTATATATAAGACACAAAAGAGGATTGAATCTGGCTGTGATGGAGAGCTGGAAGATGAGGACAACGACACAGCTAGCAGGTCATACCTGGAAAAAGCCTGGGGGCATGGGACCACCTGGCATGGCGTCGTTTGGGGGCATGTTGCCCATCACAGGGCTGGGTGCTGCTGCTGCACTCTGAAACACACAAACACAGCAACTCAATGTGGTGTTTTTTCTGTGTCTGTCACTATTATACAGTAACATTTGTGTACATTATGTGCTGGACACCAAATTCCTACAAGAGGTAGCGTTTCCATCTGCCATTACTAGTTACAACAATCTAAATTCACAAAAATGTTTTGAAACAATTTTCTAATCTCTGATAGAAAGATGAGACTAGAAAAGGAATAATCACCTATTCTGTCTCTGTGGACAAGGACAGAAGCAAAGAGGAAGGGTTCAAGAACAATCACCATGAAAAACGTTATTCCTCCTTTTCTTTTTCCCACAGCCATAAACATAGAGACTGCATCCGTCTTGTTATGTACTGTCACATAGACAACTCTATCTTGAGGAACAGTGTTTTACTGCCCTAAAACTAGCTTTTCCTTTTAGGTCACAGTTCGTTAATTAGATCAGAATACTCACCTTTTTGTTTACTTCATAAAGACCATGATGTGGGGCTCTGTTTGATACTTTAATGTTATACGACAAGAAAAGTTTAACCTCCTGGACACCCATATTCCCAATGTGCTTCCCATATGCAAATCAATGTAACACTGACAATTAGCATTTACTGTGGCATTATAGTAATGTTCAAGTGAATCTTTATAAATTCATTTCAAAGATGCCATATACACTGGAGTTGCCAGCATATTAGGCATAGCTGGATACATCCCAGTACAACGGACGTGTAAATAATCATGACTTCATGAATTTTTATTTTTTCAGCTTGAATGGCTACATAGTGCGGCAAAGCATAAATAAACAAAAACACAAGGTAAGTGTCGGATATAAACAAAATTCATATAACATAATTGAATGATGGTTAAATGTGCCTAGTTACTCATTTATTAAGTCTGAGTATTTACACATATTTATTTACACTATAGAAACAAGTCAACAAATAAGTTGAGTTTGTACTTTTTTATACCAGTTAGATGCTGTTTTAGAAAAGCCAAAGAGTGAATGATATCTTCTAATCAACTGATTACTATCTCTTAAATCTACTAGTTGTAAGAAGGGTGTATGTTTAGAGGCAATGCTTATTTCTTCAATTTTGTCGGACCATAGCCAATTATTGTACCATGTTAGATCACAGATTAATACTTTTAGAAAGAGCATATCCAAAGTGTAAAATTAAGGATTGTTTGATGCTGCTTCAAGTCTTGAGCGAAAATGATGTTTAAAAGCCACGAGAAGTTTAACACTTAAACCTGATGAGAATAACTGCTTAACTACTGCTAACCACGTTTCCACATGCAACAATAAAAACGGCACTACTTTTTCCAGCCTCCTGAATGCCAGTCAAAGAATATGGAAGAATAAAACTAGAATCTAGGATAGAAGAGGGGGGAGACGGATCTAGCCCGAGAGTTAAATATAACTGTATTCTTGTCAACACACATAGAGACACATGTTTAGTGCTTACATAAGCATGTTGGAACAAACACACACATGCACACAAGCACATGGACACACAAACATACATACACACGCATGGACACACAAAGAGTTGCATCACAGGTTCATAAAGTGTAGGCCTTCAGTACAGAGAAGCAGGCAGGGGAGAACTGCAGGCTACAGGACCAGAACAGGGAGGGGGTTTAAGACCCAGGGGAGGGAGTCACTCTCTCAAACACGTACATACACTCACACACACAACCACTGTTACACCAGCACGCACACCTAACGAACACTACATCCACGTGACACATACTGTATGCATGGACAACAATGCATACTACCAATTACACGCATGTACACAAATTCACTCGCCGCCCTTCTTCTCATGATTATCTGAAACTAGCACACATAAAAACTGAAACATCACACATATTCACAATGACACACACACACAGACACACACCTCCCCCCATCTTTATGCTAATTCTGCTAGTGAACATGAGCAGGCCACTGAGTCCCTGGGGAAGAAGCAGGGTCGGCTGCCTTTTTCTCTCCTTTTCTATCCTCTTTCCCTCCCTCTTATCCATCTCTTTCCCTCTCTTCTTCCCCACACTTTCTTTCCATCTTTTCCCCATGTCCAAGACACTCTTCACTTATTTTCCTGAAATGTATATATACATTAACACATACATAAATACACACCTTCCTTGTGCCCCAAACCCCTGTACTATTCCTCCCCATCAAAACCTCTCCTCCCCTCAGCCCCCCACTAGGGTGTCAGCAGCTTGCAGAAGCTGTTGCTATGGAGACAGGTCCTATCTGCACTCTGTCCCCCTGGCATCCCCCGCTCCAGGAGCACAGAGCGAGAGAGGGAGAGACTAAGAAGATGCAGGAGACAGGGCACAAGAGTGAGAGAGAGAGGAGTGAGCGAGTTAGAAGAGTGAGGCAGAAGAGGAAAAAAGAAAAAAGACGATAGCAAAGGAAAAATAAAGAACAAAATGTTACAAGCAGAGACATTTCCATCCATAATCAATCACTTGGTCATATTATTGTTTTTAGACTATTAATGACAAAAAATCTACTCATGAATTCCTCAATTTGCAAAGAGTAAAGGTACCAAAAGCAAAGTGTAAGACAGATTTAGTATGCATTCGGTCTTTATTAAAACCAACTGGCCTGGGGAAATACAAAAGGATTCAACTGTGCTTTTTTAGTTTTTGTAGTGGCACCCACAGTACTGCCTATATCTACCTTTCCATTTAATCTCCGCACTCAGAAGCGCGAGATGGTTGGAAAACCTTGTGACAAGAATGTCTCTGTGAATCAGAATAACTCAATTCCCAAAGAAAATAAATCAACAGGAATTTGTCTTGTTGACTTTGTTGCAGGTAAATAATGACTGCTAATGCAGACAGAACACACAAGTATGGGGAGGAAGCAAGTGTACCTTTATGCAGAAAAACAAGTTAAAGAAGAAGTACAATCCAAAGCAGACATTAGTGCAGCACTAATTAGTTGATAAAATGAACAAGAATGTTTGCAGTTGAATTGAATTATTCATTTTCCAGAAAAATGTAGGGAAAAGTCTATAAATGAAGGGGTGTGCAAAGAAATGCTGGATGGCAGCACAACTCGAAACACGTTTAATGCCTGACATGCAGGAGGATGGAGAATAATAAGTTTCTTTCATTGAAGCTGGCTGAAAGTTCAACAAAACCCACGAGACACATTTTCAAATGTCTGAGAATATTTTACACGGTTTAAACTGTAAACCATATTTTAATGGCCTTCCTCTGCAGCATTGAACAAACACGGTGTCAAAGCATACAGGGGATATATCTGCACAAAAATAATATTCAGTAAGTTTTAATGTTACCTGGTTATCAATAATACAGTATCAGGATCAACAGGCTTAAAATGTGATTCATCACTGTGGCTGCAGTAATTCTAAATGGAAAAATGCTAACTATGGCATTTTTAAAAGTGTAATAGAACATGTCAGTATCAGATATTTAAGGATGTAGACAGTGGCTCACTATATCAAGTAAAAATACACCAACTATGTGCAACAGCTCACAATAAATTGAATTATGATTTTAATTCCCATTAGATTAATAATTAAGTAAAGAAAAATCCATCACCAGCATTAAAAGTTAAGTATTTAACTGGTGTCTTTCGTAGTTTGTCCTGCTTGTTTTCCAGCTATCCCTGCCCCACCCACTGCTGGTTACCTGGATCAGCTGTGTTTAGCCAATCAGAAGCTGAACATACCTCATCTGACATGATATCTTTCAGCAATATGGGTTGCCCACCCCTGCTTTACTGCATGTCATTTCACTTAATCTCCTCAAGCTTTGCTGTTTCTCTCTACTGTGCACTTACAAAACTGAACCAGCACTAAAATAACTAATCTGTAAATGAAAAAAAACTTCCTACAGCTCAAACTTTTCAAAACTGCTGAACATTAATCGCTTGCATTGTCTTTTTACGGAAAAAATACTGATTCCAGTTTCTAATGTGAAACTTCACAGATTTTCTTTATCTTATATGGTACCTGTAGTAAACAAAACTGGATTTGGGTTTAGGATTGTTGGTTGTATCAAACAAGTGCCAACTGATGTCAACTGTTTGGGAACTTCTGATATGTTTTCTATGATTTTACAGATACCAATATAAATGGAAAACAAAGAAAATATATTTGCATGTAAAAAACAAAAATAATTAGCAGTCACCAAAAATAACATACAATTTACAGACAGGTTTTTGTACAAATACAGGTGTCAGTTGGCTGCAAGCTCTTATGTTAAAGTAATTTCACTACTTAACTCTGACAGGAGTTATCAGGTTTAGTCTGTGAGAAGCCGGTTTAGATCTTGCTTCAGTCTGAAACACTGCAGACATGCAACCAAACGCTACAATCTTTGATTTCTACAGTAAGCATTCATACAGCATCAATTGAAACAATTCAAAGTACCATGTAATAAACTCTTTCCACCACTGGCATTTTTGTGGCAAAATATTTTAAACTCAACAGTATCTTAATCCCCATTTGTGGCTCCTTGTGAGGACACCATGTCTTTACTCTTTCTGTAGTACAAACCTACAATGTTGATGAATAATCTATTAAAGAACAAAAGACTAATGATCTGATTGGCTGGTACAGTACAGTATGTAGATGGGCTATACAGGAATAGCATTGATTCCTCCCTCTCCACTTCCCTCTCCTTCTCTCACCCATAGGACCTACCACACAGATCAATAGTGCTCAACACATTATTGACCTCCGCCTGATACCTTTCACAGGGATAAAGACAGAGACATAAACACTGGATGAAAGAGGGGAGAGGCACGGAGAGACAGCAAATGTATCTGTGTGTGTGTCTGTATTTATGTGTGTGTCTGCCTGGAGAGGGTACTAATCTACATTCTGGTTCACACTGATATGCACCTCATCACTGTCTCCTTGACCTGCTGTCCTTAGTGCAGAGCGAGAGGGAGGGGGGGAAAGGGGAAGGAGTGGAGAGGTAAAGGCATGAGGATGGAAGAGAGTGAGAGTGTAGAGACGGGAGGGAAAATAGCTGACTGTGGTGATCTAGCTAATTTATCAGCCCAGTCAAAACAGTATGTTTCGCTCTGGAGCAACAGGATACGGCTGCTACTCTCACTGTCACGTCTGACAAACAAATGCACAAACACAAACACACACATGCACACTCTCTGAAAGCCCAGCTGGTCCTCCAAACTGGCACGACATGTGCACCAAGCACAGACATGCTTCACCAAAAGCTGCTGCCAAGGTAGCAGTACTGAACCAGACAGGCAGACTCGTGCACATGCATGCACACACTGGTTGACAGCACTAATACATGCTGCAGACACAACATCCACTTAGCCAACACTCCAGAGAGAAGGCAGAGAGGCCAAAAGACAAGTATGAATATAGCTTTGACTCAAGAAGAATGTGCTTTGTTTATTCTCTGTAGTACAAAAGAAAATATAATTTATTGCCACACATAAGAAACTACCTCATTTTTCATGACATACATCAATCTGGTGTCTTGACTCAGGGCCAGTTTCAGAATAACACCCTGTTACAGGGGCTTGGACCTGGTTCATTGAATTCAGGAACACGGTCTCCAATCACCAGACCACTGTGAAATTTCAGCCTTAGAGCACTAGTTTTGGAATAATATAGATTAAAAATACAGTATTTTACTCAACTTGTGGAATGGATTAAAATTATGAAGTAGCAGAAAATTTGCATAGTATGTTAGACATCAGGCAGTAAAAAACTGTTTTTAAGACTTTATCACACAAGCTCATCGTCAAGTTTAATGGACCTCTTTCACTTCTTTCTTTGATACTTCTGGTGGCAGAGAAAGGGCATAACAGGGATTAGGGCACACTGCATGCAGCTACGTTTGGCAAAATAGAGCTGTTTTGTATTCAGATGTAATTAAGAATTGTTTGGTCTTAAAGTACACGTTACAAGTTGTTCAACATGCTGGATGATGCTAGTGAAAATGGCAATATATCTGTGAGCTGCTTTTAGAGATTTTTGAAGATGAATAAAAAAAAAAAACAAAAAAAAAAACGGACATATGGCGAGTATAGAAACCTGCAGCCACAGGCAGCCTATAACTGAGGTACATAACACAGATGAGTTCATATGGTTTGTGAACATTTGAGGCAAAAGGGGAAAAAAAACAAAACAAAAAAAAAAAACTAAAACACCTAAGAGGTATGACAATGTACTGAAAATCCCAAAATGTACACTAAGAAATTATGTTTCTGGTGTTTATATTGATAACATTTGTCTCAATCTAATAAAAGTAACAAACAGGTATAATTTTAGAACTATTGCATTTTAATAGATGTAAGAACCATTATTTTACTAAAACAATAGTTGTTTTATTTTCCACAGATGGCCAGTTTTGCATAAAATTGTCTTTAGGTGAAACACTCATAGAGCTCTTACAGTTAATTTAAAATTAAAAAAACAACATAACATTTTTCTCCCTTTGTTCCCTCTCCCTCTCTGTTTTGACATTTGCCCACTCAGCTTCATTTTCAAATACCTCATCTGTCTCTTGGTTGTGTCTTCAAGTTGTCTACACTGCCCTCTCCTCCTCAGTGCTACTAGGCATTGTGGGTAAACAGTTAGATTAGCCAATCAATCTTCTCTTGGGAACAGAGGTAGTAGTGGGGCTGAGGAAGGGAGGACAGGGTCAGAGAAGAGACAGAAAGAAAGAGGGAGGAAAAGGAGGAGGAAAGCTGAAGAGAGGGAGAAAGTGATAAGGCAGAGACGAGAGAAATGAGAGGGGGCGGACTTGTGTGTTGGGTGAAGTGAAAGTAAGAGAATGTAAAGGGGGTGCAGGGTGGGGGAGAAAGAACGGTGGCAACGAGCAGGAGGGAGGAATGATGTAGATGTGGGGGTGTCGCAGAGAAACCATAAGCTGCAAGAAAACATGATGCGAACAGGCAGGAGTTGCACGAAATGAAATGGAGAGAGGGAAAGAAGAGTGGGAAAGGAGTGTGAGAGAAGTGACAAACGTAGGCAGATGTGTAAAGAAACAGTGAAGAGCAACAGTGTAAAAAATAGTGAAAGAGTGTGATGAAGGAATTGAGAAGCAAAGCCTTAACATAACTGCAGATTTACCACTACACATCAGTGGTAACTTTGGCACCTGATTCTAGTCAAATTTCAATCATTTTGGTCTAGTTTTTGTCAGTAACATTTTACTCTTTTTTCCTGCGTTTTTACAGCTGCTGCTGTTTTTTGTTGTGTACAGTTACCATGGTTACAGATGTTGTTCTCTATGGCAAGGTTAGTGGAAAAGGCTGTTTATTTGTTTACATACCATCAATGTAACTGCTCTAAAGATGAGCGAGCGTTTCAGAAGCTGTGGAGTAGCTACACTGTTGGATTACAATATTACAGTTACATCTCTTTAGTGAACATCTACAGGAAGCTACAAATGGCTGCCTGCCAGCCTTAATCCTGGACCTTACATATTCCCTTTGATAGCAAAAAGATATCTCACTGATAGTAATGTTAACATTACACCTACACTCACAATACTTTCTTAAACGATCTTATGTTTTCATAAATTCCAGGGTGTTGCCTGCATTTTGTAGTTTTTCAGCTTTTTTTTTTCTTTCTCTTCTTGTCAAGTCGACTGTAGATGAATTTAATTCATAAACCAGTTTGCTCCAAGAACTGGTAACAACAGGTGATGAAGACGGAACATTACCAAATGTAAGATCCCTCTTTGTAATGACATTGCAACAAATCAAGAGGCTAAATCAACCTTCAGATTAGATATTTGGTGCAGTGGAGAAAACGATTGCACTGATCAGGTGCTACAGTTTATGATTCACCATGTGCACTGTATGCATGTGGTTGAATTAGAATTTGCACTGAGGCGATGATTACTTCATGTTTGTCTCTCACATTTATGGACTGCTGAAAAATACAAAACAAAAGCTAGTATCCTAAATACCCCTGGTCATTGAAGAGAAAAAAATGAATGCTTAAAGTAATACATCAAATAAACATTAAAAAAAATATTTATTACATTTTCACAGTTATTTTATTGTGTGAGTGAACCAGTCAACTAGAACTGTTTTACTTCAATATATTTTTCAAATTTCTATTCTTTCAATGGTAAAACTGTATTAGTGGAGACATGCCACCTCAACTGACTTCACTAACAGTGGTGTAGAGGTGCCAATTTATACAGACAGGGCCATTCATTTAAGGACCAAGTTCACTGTTTAGGCCATAATTATATAACTAAACTGCTTCAGGTTCTAGTTGGCAGCACTGACCTACTCCACTACCTGATTTCCTCGGGGAAACCCAGAAAACTCAAGTAATTCACAAGAAAAAAGCAAAGCTTTAAGGAAATTTTTAAAATGCTTTAACTGTGTAGCGCCAATGTTTTTTTTTTCTTCTTTTTTCCTGTTCAGGTAAACATTTTGTGAACTAGATGTGACTTGTTCTTCCTTAGAGGTCTGCTTTCCTGGTTGAGAAGTACTGTATTAAAACTTCTGAACTGAACTTACATGAAATGCATACTGAAAATAGGACCAACTAATTTAGAAATCCAAATTTCTTAAACCTTTATGGGCCTACCTGGATTTAACACAGATTAAAAATTAATGCTGCTAATCAACCAGCTAATTGTTGTACGACATGATGTCTGAATAATGTAAAATGTGTTTCATCGTCCGTTAATGCAGGAGATAACATGCATGCCAGTTGAAATTAATGGAACGAACTAAAAGACATGTAGGCTATATAACGTGAAATGAGAGTACAAAATTAACTCTGGGTCCCAATTATGTCTGTTAATGAAAGTGTACAATTCATAAATTACACCTCATCTTTTGTCTCTTGCTTTACAACTTCACTTCATCTAAATGTCTAACAAAAAGACATATGTCAATGTCAGTTTCATAGATGCATTACAATAAAGTGAGGCACTTACAACCTCAAATATAAGTCATAATGTATGTATCATTTAAGATACATAAAGCCATTTAAACCTTGAATAAAAGACTGTACTAACAGATCAATTAAAAACACATATTACTATTGATTGGATCTGTATATGAAAGAATTTGCCCCTGTCTGAACTATAAACCTGACTCTTCAGTGAATCAGATTTTTAAAGCAGCTACTGTAGATACAAGCAATGATAAACTCAAAACTTCAGGACCAAATTACTCTTAAGGTAACTGTCTAACAACCTCTGCATTACCTTTTTTGACTAATGTCAGTGTCAGATGGAAAAAAGCCTCAACTGTAACCATAAACCTTTGTTGTGTCTTTACACCCAGAGAGCACTGTGATAATTCTTCTTAAATACTGACTTGCAATCTAGCAATCCACAAAAGACTAACAAACTCTTTTGAGGTAAGGTGAATTTTTTTTTCTTCTGATGCCTATAACCGACTTATTCTTTTGAAACCAGTAGAAAGAACCTGTGCTCAGAGACTAGCCTCAGGGGGCTGGAGCCAAAATTAAACTGGTCTTGTCTCCTTCGCTTTATCACTTTTAGAGGAGCAGACAGCAAGCAACCATGTAGCACGCCCATCTACATTTACACGCACACCAGGGTTAACTGGCACGCTGGCACTGATGGTGTGACCCTCCTTCTTTGGGCTGGTTGCCAAAGATGCCCGACATCAAAAAATACAAACACACATTCATGCACACACACACACACCCACACAAATCCCTGGCTTAGCCTCGGCCCAGTGCTGGGATTACCGGATTAGAACTCTATTCCATTATCTCCCCACACTATACAGCGTGCACACACACACTTGCACACACGCACACAGATGCACCGTCTTGGGCAGAGAGTACAGGCTGAAGACAGACACACAGTGTCAATCACAATATGACATTTAACACACAACAGGATATAGTTACAGATTCTCCTCTCAGTCTAGAAAAACATCTCTTTACATTATTATTGAGCAGCATAGTGGAGTTGTTCATTTCCATCTGCAAAAGACATGGACCTGTGACGACAAGACAGTAATGATTTTGAATTGTCCTTACGTGAGACCCTGAACAATTATGGAGTCTAGAAACACTGCTCCATAGCTGGCCCTCACCTCCCTTCATGCACAGTAAGACAAGAAAATTCAAAATTTCTCTTTCAACAACCAAGGAACTCAAGGATGCACACATGCATAAAAATGATTTAAAAACAGAAGAAAGAAAAATAAAAAATTTAAAAAGAGATGCACAACTTAAAAAAAAGCAGAAAAACCTTCTCTCGAATCAATTATTTTTATATATTCCAAAATTACAAATTGCATTGAATGTGCCTTAAATTCAATACAGCATACATCACCCTTTAGCCTTAGAGCCTCCTGCTTAAAACTGATATAATGATTTTCTTTCATGACTTCCTAGACATTAGGAATTACAACGTGGCTGGAGTCATTTTGGGTGCCCGTTGTTCTGGACGTAAAAGTCCCATTCATTTTCTCCACAAAATAATTTAAACGTTCTAGACTTAGATGGAATTTCCCCCTAGTTGAATCATGAACGCTAAAGATGAACAACTGTGTTAGAAAGTACTTCGCTACTTGATAAGTCAAAAGTACAGGTTTGTGTACATAAAACTTTCAGGTACAGTAAATTTTTGTTAAAACAAACAAAAAAAAAAAGATAAAGGTTACAGTATTGAGAAAACTGTATAGCTGGCTCCACTTCGGATTAATTCAGCAAGGATAGCAGCCAACTGGAACAGAAACCTATATGATCATTACAAGTCAGCCTATCACATATAATGAATGATGCACTGCATAAGGCCCCACTTATTAGTTTTTAGTAAGTCTGTAAGTTTTCATGGCATTAACACTGCATTTGTGATGTTTTAGCTGGATGTATAAACGTTGTTAGTTTCACCTTACTTCCATCTCTCTTGCTGTTAGATCTGTTTTCAGCCGTTTTACCTCTGTAAAGTTGGTGACATAATGCAACTTTTTCTTGTGAAAGTTTTGATGCAACATGCTGCCCTGCTATAGATAAAACCATCAGTTTAAAGCCATTTTCAAGCAAATGTGCCAAATACTCCTCAATTCCAGTTACTAAAGTGGTAAAATCTGCTACTTTTCCTTGTGTTGTTATGTTAAACCGATTATCTCCAGCTTTTGGAGTTTTGAGTCATGTCACCTTCAGCTTTAGGAAATATTTTCTCACTGCTTTCTTACAATTTACAGACCAAAAAATGATCAGGTCATAAAAAAAAAAAAAGATTTTAAAATTCAGCTGCTGTTAATAGTTATTACTGAAATATTTAAAGATTCTCCTACACACTTGACTTCATAAAAACACGTGCACAAGTAGACATACAAAAATTCTTGAGTATGTAAAGACATTGATTGCGTTTCTGTAAAAAGGAAGACATGGTGGCATGAAGAACCCATCTGTCACTTACATAGTCATGGAAGGCCTTGGCCTCACTGGAGTGCTCACATGTCTCCCTTCGGTCTGGAGCTGCACAGTACAAATCCCAGAATACACTGAAAACAGAGGAGGAGTGGGAAGAGAACAGGTCAAAGGTTACCAAACAGAGCAATACAAGCAAATGTGTAATAGCTATTCATATCTCATTCACACACTCTCACTATCTCCCTAGTGCTCTTAAACTGCCTCTTACACACTTGAGGATCATTCTGAGAGGGACACAATGCCAGTGTCGCCCTCTCAAATCAACCTCTCACTCACTCAAAATACACAGAGACACACTTTCATTAACATACTTGCATGGGCGTTTCATTGACTGCATCCATTTCTCCACCCCAAACTTTAACTGTGACACTGACTTAAACAAAAGGACAAATATAAGCCTCAACTCAACCTGTAAAATACCATCTTGTACTGCGAAAGTTTACTCATCATTTAATCTAATACAAGTACAGACATCAAGAGCACAACTATTCCTAAACTGTTTCATGCAAGCTTCTGCTTGAGTCTGTTTGGACAACGTTAAATCACAAACACCTAACAACAACGCTGTGTGCTACCTATATAACAAGTTTTATTAAATCAGTCAATGTAGTGATTTAGTGGAAGTGCTATAAACCAAGTGAAACAGCAGTACAACTAAAAAGATGACTAATCAGGTAGCCACTTCACACTCATGCTGAATCCTGAACATCTGAAATTTTTCATACTTTTCTGTGCTTCATAAGACAGTCATCTATGGGAGGCTTAGGACAGTGAGCTCTAGTCTTCAGCTGTTTAGCACATTAAGTGGAATTTATGGGATATTTTGATCTTGAAAGTTAACTTATACTATCATTTAACCCTGCTCCATGAGAAGGTCAGAGTGCATGGTTTAGCCTCAGAGGAGCAGACATGATAAGGATTGTCAGTCTGTTAGTTGACTTACACCTTAACCTAGGAGAAATCAATTTTATTACAAGCCCAAACAAGAAGAAAAGAAATAGGAAGAAATGGAGAAGCTGTATTTTTTTCTAAAATCCTGATTAGTTTGCCCATAGTTAAAAGATCAAGCATAAGTATAAAGTTACACACACACACACACACACACACACACACACACACAAGACAAACCATTTTATATTGGTAATAATTACAATATATCTCTTATTTGTGTAAGTGAAGTACATCTATGTTTAAATTCCTAATTGAATAAGCAATCAGACTTATTCTTTACCCAAGTTTGTATGCTTCCAAATTATAATTCTGTTCTTTCATTTTCTCTGTATTAAAACATGTCCTTGGTCTCATATTGCTGATGGTGCTCTATAGGCCTGACATTTATTTTCTGACTCAGCAGAGCCACCCCCTGAGGTGAAAACTTTTTTTTAAGACCATTTAAGAATATATTTACACATCTGTAAATATAATCTGTAATTTTAAATCCACAGGCTTTCAAATATTTGTTCCTTTGTAATAAGTACAGGGAAAAATTCAGTGCAATATCCTACAGCAACACAGACATACTGTAGATAAATGCAATTTATTCGTGTCCATGTAAAATGTTGAATATTTACTTAAAATATAAGGTGCATCAGCATTCAGCTGAATTTATTTTTATTTAAAGGATAATGCTAGTGATATTGCAGACTTTCTTACTGTAATCAAATCTGTATTAACAATATATTAATTTTGCTAACAAGTAATTATTGAACAAATGGGCTTATAGTGCCATGGGTAGGGTAGGGAACTTAGAAAGCATTAAGAGAGACAGTTCGTTTTGGGTGTTTCAAATGATTTCCTGGCAAAAGGAAAAGTAGAAAATATCACCAACTAGAAAATTATTAAATAGCTGACGCAAAATTAGATAAATATTGCATAGCAGCCAATATATTGTGAAAGAGTAGGACATTTTAGTAACCTTTACATTTAAGCTATGATTAACTTCTAACATCGCTTTAACATTTACTTCCTCTTCAACTTACAAAGCTTGAAATTTCCAGTATCAAAACTACAGTTATACTGATGAACTGGACTCTATCCAATTGAACCTTATAACTAAAGGTAGAGGGTTTTGTATTGTTACATAGGAACCACAAGTAATTCCTCAATGGTGAGTATATTCGCTGGGTCCTCAAGAACATGTTATCATGTATCATCAATACGCTCAAAATAAGTTAGTTTGGCTTTATAAATATGGTAGTTGGTAGTGGAGACTATTTCCATTTAAAAGTTGGTTTTACAGAAAAACATTTACATGTAAATGCCCGTTTTTCTGATTTCTCCCAATAACCAGCCATGTTGTGTACATGTAAACAGCATGAATGGAGACCATGTGTGACAGCGACGTCCAAAAACAAGTGAAACTGCTGATTTGTGCTTAAGGTATTGACCCTAAAGGTCAAATCTTAGCCAGAGGCAGAAATGATAGGGGGGCAGTGGAGGGAGAAGTGACACAAAGGAAGCTGGAATGCAATGGGTTAATCTGCTAAGAGTCCCTCTCCCACATGGACAAAGGAGAAAAGTGGGAGGTGGGGGGCACACAAAGGGTGACGAGAGGGTGAGGAGGAGGAGGGGAGTATTGGG
This sequence comes from Mastacembelus armatus, assembly GCF_900324485.2. Classification (NCBI taxonomy): domain Eukaryota; kingdom Metazoa; phylum Chordata; class Actinopteri; order Synbranchiformes; family Mastacembelidae; genus Mastacembelus; species Mastacembelus armatus. The sequence continues at coordinate 6,332,488 of NC_046654.1, read as the reverse complement.
GAGGAGGAGCCCATTCCGTAACCATCTGGATCTATTGTTTCAGGACCGGGGGTGAACGATGGTGAACTGGAGGAGGGGACAGGGTAAGACAGGGAGGGAGGGGTCATGCCCTCGGTGAGTCTGGTCAACACCAAGGCTGAGACTCTTCAGACCTCCCACCTATAGAAGTCATTTTTTGAGTCATGAATGAGAACAATCACCATGACTTATATTAAAATTTGGTATTTTTCAGGATCTGAATACTTCAGATGTTTTATGTTTTATTCAAATTTCAATTACGACTCCTATGAAAATTCAAATGGATACTGTTTGTGCGTTTTATGTAGGGTTAGGATAGACACAAGAGCCCTATCAATGAAAGTATCTCAAAGGGAGGGAGAACTCACAGCAAACTGAGACATGTAAGTAAACAAGTAAATAAAACAAACAGGCTTATCTGAACAAACCAGGAGTAAAAAATGGGCAAAGCAGCAGGACCTACCACCACCATGAATGGAGAAATCCAGGAGGCTCCCCTAACGTAATATTCTTCTCCCATCGAATCTGGAGGAAAGCAAAGGAGAGCAGGGGAGGAGAGAAGAGAAGTCACTTGTGGCCACTAGAGAGAGGATTATGTCTGCAGGTCCAGAGGTTAAGAACATATAATCAGTCTGTCTCAAACTGTCAATAGCCTTGGACGTGAAGATAGGCATCTTTCTGACTGTCGATTTCCATCTCCCTGGCTCTCTTCCCTATCATGTCTCTGTCCTGTTTCCCTTTTTACATGAACAGCACACTCATGAAACCAGGGAATAACGCCACCATTCATTGTTAGCTTGTTGGGAGGCTTGGAAATGTATACAAACAACAATGTTCTTCCATAAGTTTCCAATGTACACAAACAACTATATCTGCAGCTTTTACACCACGCCTCACCATGGTGGATACTGAGCATGATCCCGTGTAACTTTAGAGGATTTACCAATGAAAAATTGATGGAACACCTTGCACTCAGTAATCATGTTTAGCATGTTTGCACCGACAATGTATGTCTGTAGTGGGCTAAAAGTTGCTGTAAAGTTCTAAGGCAGGGTTAGAGTAAATGCAGCTTTTATGAATGAAAAAAGCAATTTCACATTTGTAAGTTAGTGTTAGGGCCCATGTTTCAGGTGACATGTTTGACATCATTACTAGACATTTTTAAACCATCTCTTATTCATAGTTTTAAATAAGAATTTTCACAAAAAAGCATGAAGAATGATAGGCTAGGTAAGTTAGAACTACAAATGCCATCTTACCTCAGACAGGAAGGTCTGTGCAGACTTCTGTGCTCCCACATGTAGCAGGTACTCATACACGTATAATGCTAACCTACAAAGGAGAAGATAGAAATGTTAAAATTCAGTTTCGTTATTTCTCAAGTACATCATTCTTTTAGATTCTATAAATTTAACATTTTATTGTTGAGGGGGTCCAACATCCTGCAATCATGCCGTAAGTGACACTCAAACACAGACCTACAAATTATGACTGAAAAGAGCAGAACAGGACAAATAAGAATGAAGTGAGTGCTTATTTTGGTTCATCACACCATAAATTACTGAAACAAACAAATAAAAAGGACACATCTTGTTTTCTTGTATGCTGACTTTCTTTATTCTGTTTATCCCCAATTGATAAAAATACTAGCTCTATAAATGTTCTTTAAAACCAGTGATGCTAAAGAAATTCCTCTCAGTACCCTTGTTGATACTTGCAGCAACTTGCTTGCAGACTGAATAATCGCTGTACACAAGTCAGTGCAGTCTCAAGGCTTGTGTTTGACCAGTTAGATACATTCGGTTCTGTTACTTGTACAGTGATAGTCCCTGGTTAACTGTTACTACCTCAGGCCTCAAGAGACTTTCTGGGGGACAGAAGCCACGACACAGGAACTAAAATTGGCTCTGGGTTCTTTCGGCTGAGATGAAGGTAAAGCTTCTGAGTAGCTCTAAAAAGTTCCTAGGTTGCCTGAGATCGAGGGCAGTATCATCTCAGCGGCATCTCTGTAGTCTGTGCAGCTGTTCCACAACTGCCTTTGCGCATCTTAATAAGCTTAAGCACCCAAAGTCCTCCAATTAAAACAGAACCTAAAAAACATCCATCAACCTGTATAAAAAAAAGGTGCATTCTGATTGAATAACCTACATACTCACAGACATAGGTACAATCAACAAGCATTCACACTAATTCCAACAATATTTTAAAAGCTCTGAGACATTTAATTTTGTAATAAAACAGACCAGTCATACTTGAAAACAGTAATCTACCAGGGTCTTTGAACAGAATCATATTGTGGAGTGGGAAACCCCCAATGGCCCAACACTGTACTCCTAACTCCTTCACTTAATGTTGTTTAATAGGCTGTTAATGGACCATCAATTGACCGGCGGCATGGATATGACAGCGCTCTGTGTGCCCAGAGCAGACAGTCCTCTGACAGGCCAATAAGGTCCTAATGAGGAGGACAGTAGCTGGGTGTCATAGTCGCCATCATTAGTCAATGAACTGATCAATGAAACACGGTTTTGAGATAATCAGGATGTTGTGTGGTTTGTTTTTAAACACTGACAGGCTTTTTGCCTTTCTAATCTTGTTTTCTCTTGTACTGTTAAATGGCAGGGGGAAGGTAATGTCTGTTTAAACACATTAAGGGCATTAAAGCCTCTTAATATAAAATATAGTTGTGGATGGGAAGATGATAAGCTCTAACACCATGTTTTAATGAAATTAAACAGAGTAAATATTAACTGCACTCAATTTACCAGTGAAGAATTAATTTATGCATTTCTGCATCATCATATTTCTACAGGGTCAAACCTCAGGGCGCAGAATTACGCACCTCCCTTTCATAAAGGCTGCTTGCTTGACAACATGTATTGGCAACTGCTTATGAGACAGAAATCAAACTAGATCTCAATAATTGGTTGATTAATCATTTGAAAAATTAGTCTGCAATCATTTGGATTTGGAATTATAGATTAAAGGTAATTTGTAAGTTCTCACGTATGACTTTGCTGCTTTCCTTGGTTTGGATAAAACAAGTTCTCTGATAATGTCACCATGTACTCTAATAGATTATTAGTTTTTTTCTCTATATTCTGTTGATTTATTGATCAAATGATCAACTGAGAAAAGAAATGGCAGATAATATTAGTTGCAGCCCTAATCAGAACAGAATTTCAAATCCAAGTTTCTGAAGGGTAATTAGGCATGAATAGATATGTTTGTTGAGGGGTTTCTCTACTTTTATGGTTCTTCTATTGTATGTTGTAATATTTAATTGTTGTCTTTTGTATAATTGTGAATTTTAATTGTGCTGTATGCATTTTTATGAATGCCCATTTTGAGTCAAATGTTGCAAATTAGCTACAGGTACAAAACTCCACGATATATGGCATTATTATGCACATGTTTAAAATGCACATTTATGTTTGCAGCTTAAGAATTTTATGATTACACATTACAGGCAAACTTTTAAAGACATTTCAACATTTAACTGTCACCTATGTAACTCCTCCACTTGTTAAAGTTAAAGAGGTGACTGAGCATCAACAGAGAGCTGAAACAAACTTTTCTTTGCAATTCTATAGTTTATCTGTAACCATAGCAGTGGTTACAGTCAAGTCTCTGTGGATAATGACATCCACAGATTAATGTGCAACAGAGGTCTTATACTATAAATGTGTCAATCAAATGCGACAGTAGTTTCAATGTGCAGCAGACCATCCTGTTCTGAAAGCAATAAATAGCTGAGGGTGGGTACTCTTCCAGATAGTCACCCAGATAGAAAAACATACATGAGGCAGGCAGACATTCTGACATCCAGATGTGATTAACACTGTTTATTGACATTCAACTGTAAATAAACCTATCATCCTGTACAACAATAACATCCAGCAGCAAGAATACATCCTGGCTGCATTAACCTGCTTAATTAAACACAGACAGCAGGGCAGACTGGTTGTGTTATATATGGCTGATGCTTTTAAGAGGGTAAAAACTGCAGTTCTGCTACAACACAAACACTTGTACACTTTAGCCAGGGGAATCTGACCATTTTCTGAGGCTCCTGGCAATTTGTAGGTCACAAAGCTCCCTGTGACCGCTGGTGTAGACTGTAAGTCACTGCCACTTTCAGGTCAGTCTAGTATTAGGCCACACGCCTGCACAGGGCATATGCATACATGATGAAGCATTTTACCTTTGCACTTTGTGGGCTAATAATCACACTTGGAAGTCCCAACTACACTAGGATTCTTCTGTCTGTAGTGATTTAAACAGTTTAAAATACTTGGCAAAGGCTCAGAGGAAGCTTTACAATACAGTAAGTGCTTCAAATATTGATACCGTCTGTAACTCCCTGTACACTGCAGGTTTACTGGCTTGCTTAATAAATGTACAGCCTTCTATGGCAGCTTAACTAGTGGGGAATAGTCAAGAACTTTGTCTGGGAATAGGAGGATCACACTGCAGATCCCCTCAAGAGGCCTTCAATGAAAATTTTATGTGTGTTGTGTGTGTGTGTGTGTTTTTGTGTGGGTTGCAAAAGGGTCTGCGTGTGCGTGCAAGTGGCTTACTGCATTATTAAAGCTCAGAAGCTAGCTCATTGAAAAGGAAGAGAAGTTTGAAGAAGAGGAGAGAAGGGAGAAGCTATTGAAGAGTGGAGTACAGAGAAATGAGGAAAAGATCATTTTGACTGGGACATATAAGAGAGCATGCCCCGCTTTTATAGAGGAAGCAACTCTAGGTGGTACAGAGGACCAGAGGAGCAGTTAGGTCATAAGACACTATGACAGGAAAACACCGTAGCTGTGGTTGCCTCAGACAGCCAGAAGGTGAAAGTATATTAATGAAGTAAGCTAAATAATATGAAAGCTAGCTTCTACAACCTTCGGTCCCTGTTTTTTTTAAGGTTATCTGGCCTGGTGACAGCAATGTTTTACATCATATAGCTCGAGTCACAATTTCTACATTTTCTCCATTCTTCATGCTGAAATAAAATTTTCTCCCTGCATCACACCATGTAAAATGCCCTGACCTCCCTCTCTGCCACCCCCTCTTTATGTCCTGAGACGGGACATCGGTGCGTGCATACACTTACTCCCATAGAGTGAGAAATCTCCCTGATGTACACCACCGGCACACCTGACATCCTGCCCGAGGCTCCCGACAAAACCCCCTATTTAAACATGGATGAGTATGCCCACCATATCTCCCTCTCTTCTGTCTTTTTATTTCTCTTCTGTCTCTCTTGACTCTGACGCAAAGCTGAGAGCAGCTGCTTCAGTCTGTCTCAATAATTCAAGACTGAAGTGAGGGACGAGGACTTTGAGGAGCAGCAAAGGATGGGAAGTGAGTTACGAGGCATATGAAGACAGACATTAGAAGAGAGACGCATGAAGAATAAGAATAGAGATTATAGGCTCACAACAGAGTAAAGGTAGGTGTGGGTGAGGTGTAATGAGATGTCTGCTGATCTTCATGCAAACATACAGCATTCTGACAATTCTGTCCCACATCAGTTCCCCAACCTGCTGACTGGCCCAGTGAGTCGGAGACTGGGCATTTTACTGGTGTTCAGCCTCTCTGCTGTGAGGAATACAGCCACGAGCTTTCACTTGTGTGGATGCTCTTATCTCTTATTTACCTCTGGGCTTTTCAGCTGCAGTGTAACAGTAACTATTACAAACCATCAACACAACACAATGCACTGTATCAATTAAATCTAACAAAGTTTGATGAAAACATGGACTTAGTTGGCTCTGTTAAGTGTGGCTATCAGCAAAGGAAGTTCTCTGCAGATACTGGCTTTTATTTCAGGTGTAATGCATGGAGGTTTGTGAAATTAATATTTAATTTGAAAGCTCTGTGGCTTGTTAAAGTGGTTGTAACCGTGCGGCATGTCTCTGCTGAGCGAACAACAGGCATCGAGACAGAGGCATGCAGACAAAGGGACTGGAAGGCTACAGCTCCACAAGCTAACGCCACCTAAGTTTTCTGACATTTCGCACAAAAAAACCCAGTGCGAGGGTCTGATACAACAAGCTGTGGTTAACAAGCAGTTTTCCCCATCCTTCGCACAACTCGGGGTACGCTTGAAGAAAATCTGTACGGGCCACAAAAGTTATGAGGAGCAGCTCCTCTTGCACGAAGATCGCAGCCGTGGCTGTCCGCCGACCGAGCACACACACACGGATACAACACCGCCAGCGCGCCCGTAGACCGAGTATGAATGTAGAACAACTGTAGACCACGCTCCTGTGATATTTTTTTAACAAAGCCTCAAACAGCTGTATACTATTTTTACCTGCTGCTTCTGCGGGGCAACACACACACACAAAAAAAGCCAGCTAGCTACAATGCACAGCGTCACTCCAAATGCATTGTTCCTCACGCTGGGGCGAGGGGAGACATGGATCTTAAGTGGGATCCCCATCAATGCTCCGCACACACGCACAATTTAGCTCCCCCGATGCACATTCATGCGTTATTACTGGAAACACGTGCAAAGACTCACTCGCTTGCAGAAGTGGTGCAACTTCAGTAGCTAAAACTAAAACTGTCTGCTCCGTGTTGGAAAGAAACCAGAAAGAGTGAAACTGGTGGTGAAGCTAGCTGCTTGGGCTAACTTAGCAGCCATGCCTGTATAGTTGGAGGATGCCAGAGGCAGCAATGCACGCAAAGTGGCAAACACAGCGAATAAACTATCACAGCATCACTTTTGTGGCTTGTATGTTAAGAAAAAGAGCTTGTTGAACACGCCTGCCGCTCGCTGGAGCTGCCTCACATCAGTTAGCAAGTTTAGCTACCTAGCACACTCTTCTTGGCTGAATGTCTGTTGTGACAGTGCAATAATTTACTTACTTTTCTCTTGCTTGGCTATCGGATGGGACCACAGCTCCTTTACCTTTGCCGTACATCTTGGAGGCTGTTCTGATACTTTATTTTATCCCACTCGACACCTGTCAAAGAAAGCTAGCAGGAAAACCTACTATCTCCATAGCTACCCAGTTAGTGTTGTCTCCCTATCTCTCTCTTGCGCTCTCTTTGCTCCGGTTTCCTTTTTTTTCTACATCCCCAACATTGCCCACAAATCAGGCAAGGTTTCAGCCGGGGGAACTTGAAACAGTCCACTGGTGGAGCTTTTTTTTTTTTTTTTTTTTTTTCAATCGCTGTTCCTGGATTCAGCTCACGCCCCCCCTGTTGTGAGACGGTGGGGGCTTCTTAAAGCGACAGTGTCTCAGTTTTTGTAGACTTCACTCAAGTTCAAGTTGTTTTCTAGAGGCCTTTTAAGTTCAGGTCCTACATCACATTTGCGTTCATGTACTCTACTAAACTGTTAATACTAATTGCTATTGTTGTTTTGAAACATTTATTAAACAATAACCTGTGTCACTGTATTGTGGCAGTATGTTTCAATATGTTTTTTTGTCCTAGTATCACACCAGAGGAGCTGCTAATTGGCCCAAATACCCACCTGGGCTGGTTTATGTACCCCCAAGTGCCATTACATTCAACCCTGTAGTGCGACCTGAGACCGCCATGAATCCAAACCCTTGCTCCATGAACAAAACAGTGCCTCAGTAATTTTCATCCCTGACCTTCAGACCATCAGCACACAGGGCTCATTGAGGTTATAAAGTTACCTGATTATATAACTGTAAATAGGACACCATAAGTAGTGTTATTGTGTTTTTTAAAGCAATACTGTTGGTTACTGATGTTTCTCAAACCAACGGCCCTACAAGAGGTGGAGGCAATCCCCAGGCAATTGAGGAAAAGTTTTATTTAGTTTTTTTATGGTTTCACTTTGTTCTACTGTTTAATTTGTAATGACAGCTGTTTAAGCAGAGATTTCATTTAGTTTGTTCATCCTTACTGAGTTGCAATCATATGCTTTTTGCAGTGTTTTCTGTGCCTCCATATATTTCAATTTGTAGATATAAATCAGAATTCATTGTCTGAACTATAGGCTTTTTTTTACTACAGTTTAACTAATTTAAATGTAAACATGTAATTCGGGTAAAGCACTTTTCAAAAGCAGTGTCTTTATGATCTTGTGTATACAACATGTCATTTTGTACACTAGTACTCATTTCATCCAAAATGTAAACATACAAACCAATCATCTGATAAAACAGAAGAACAAGGGCTTAATAAAATATGTTAAAGTTATAAAACATCATGCCAAACTGTTGCCATTAGTTTATGAATTCTTATAATAAAATCTATGGGCGTTCAAAAACAAAAATATGATTTATTTTGTACATTAGCCAAAGAATTTATACAAATTACAAATTACCCATTGCTTTAGGTTATTCTTCAGTTAGTCTGCCAGTCCTATGTTCATATTCACACAACCTACTAACCAAGACAGGTATTTGCACATGTACTTATTTAATGTTCAGGTATGATCGCACTTGGTAGCGATGTATAGGTGTCATGTCCCTTTAAGAGTGTGTAGAGGGAAGTTGCAGAGTTTATGTGTGCACATGTGTGTGTATATGTGTGTAAGGCTGGGACAGGCAGTGTGTACTGTTTTTGTGCTACTAGCTGTGGGAAGGGCACAGCTGACTGTCTGTGTGTGTTTGAGCGCACGCCGGTGTATGTCTGCGGGGAGACGAGCGCACGTACTGTATTTTTGTGTGTGAGAGAAAGAGAGGGGGAGATAGAGAAAATGCATTTCTGTATGTATCTGGTAAGGCTTTTTTTTTTTTTTACATGAGTATACAAACACCTCATGATGAGCCGACATTGAATAAAATAACAGAGGAATGATAGAGCAAGAAAATAGAGAAAGAACATGAGTGAGAGGCATTATAAAAACAGCACAAATTTACCTTAGTGGGCTAATGTAGGTAATGTCACAAGACATAGGTACTAAAAGATGCAATAGCTATAGACTTGGTATGTGAATTTACAGATGATTTACTGTATATTATATTTTCATTTTACATAATAATTATTATTATTATATTATTTATCATACCCAAACTCACATGCATGTAGAAATAGAGTAAAAAACAATTTGGTATTTCATTTACTTTTTGAAAATTTTATTGTTTCAGTTAAAACTATTTATTACATGTGAAATTACTTGCAGAAATACACACACATACAGAGCATAATCACCAGCAATGGGTGTGGTTATATTACTATTGTTACTGGGCAGTCTCACCAGGTTAAACCTCTGCTGTCTCCTCCTGTTTTCTATTGTCACCTATATTCTGTTTTAGAAAACTCACTACTTGTTTATTCTCATTTTTCTGTTTTCTGTCTGTTGACAATGGGACAAGCATAAAATGGATAAAACACAGTATAAACGTGAAAAACCCAGAATAGTGTAAACAAAGAACAAAAACAGTGAGATAAAGATGCACTTTCAAATTTAGTTGACTCATTTTCTCAGCAAAAAAAGAGGAGAAAGAGAGAAAATGATGGTGCAGATACATTTTGAGCTGTAGACCACAAACTCTATCACTGTCTCATCTTAGCACCAGTATTGATCCAAGAACCCAGTGATCCACCGGAAGACTGGCTCTTCCTCTTTTGCACAGAATAAACACAAGCAGACTCACTATGTCCTTTTTTCTTTGTGCCCTCTGTTTTATAAAATGCAAATGAACAGATACACACATCAATATACATCCAATAATTTGTAATGACAAAGTAAAACATGTTTGTTTTTTTAAATTTATTATCTAATTTCTTTTCAGCCACTAGAGGGTCTAGTAAGGCTCAAACTCATGCCATAAGCACTACTTGAAACTCTTTGCCCCTCCCATTCGGTCTTGTCTCCTCACTAAGGCACGAACTACGGGTGCCTGGTTGCGACAAACTGTACAAAAAGTAGCCTTCATTCCAAAGCTAGCATTAACTGAATAACAACTATATTTGCCATTCCTGTAGAACGTTCTCACAAATTAATGTAAATTAATTCAATACAAAAGTACAGTCGGATGCTAGGCTGCTAATGTTACCAATGCAAACACATTTGCTTGTACAGTGGCTTCAGGAATTGTGAAATGGATGACATTTGGAACCACCAGGACTCTTCCCAGAATTGCCTATCTGACTAAACTGATAAACCAGACAAGAAGAGCTTTGTCCAGGGAAGTTATCAAGAACCCCACGTTCACAGTAACAGGCCTTCAGAAGTCATATGACAGGTAACTTGGAGTTTGCCAAACGGCATTTCAAAGACTCTGAGAGCACGAGAGAAAAGATTCTCTGTTCTAATCAGACAAAAATTGAACTGTTTAGGGAGAACTCCAGGCACCATATCTGAGGAACATTGGGTTCTGAGGAACATTGGGTTATTACCATCTTTATGCTAAAGCATGGTGGTGGCAGCATTCTGATAAGGAGCTGCTTCTCAGCAGCAGGGACGGGAGACTAGCCATATTGAGGGATGGATGAAGCATTGAAATACAGAGAGGTCTTAATACTTTCTGAAGCCTCTGGAAATTAGTTTTGCTCAAATACATGAGTCTTATTTGTTTTTTCAAACTTCTATTATCTCCCTAGATGAATGCCAATTCCACTAATTGCGTCCATGCATCCCTCAATTGCCTCCTAGTCCTGCCCATGTATCCATGGAAAAGATGCAAAGGCAGAGGAGCCAATCCGTCATCTCAGGCGAAGTCTGCGTCGGATGATGTCAGCACAGCTGGAGCCTTCAGCAGATTTTGTTACGATATTCACCTGTTTAGACTACATGGTTCATTAAACATAAAACTGAACAGAGATTGGTAGCAGGCTATGACTAAACGGTTTGTGGACCTAACCCTAAGTGTGGCCATGCTCAGGAGCAAGGTCTTGCATGCATATTATTGCTCTTTGACATTTTTAATGTAGGTTTGTCTGAACAAAGTAACAATGAAGACTTACACTGCAGCTGTTTCTTCACCATCTGTTTAGTAGATATATGGCATAGTGTTCAGTTGACTGTTTTCTTCTCCAGCAGCCTCCAAGGCTCCTTGGTCCTCTGTCCTCAGAGCAGAAGTAAGAGCTTTGGGACCTCCTTCATCATGGCGAATTGGGAAAACTGAGGATTGAAGAATGATAAAATAAGGCAAGTGGGATTCACCCCTTATATTCACCTCTCCATCTATCTCCTGGGTCTCCCTCTGGTATCTCTCTGCATCTTACTTTATCACTCTCTTCTTCCTTCTCTTCCATATCACCATCCTCTCTGTGACCCATTTTCCGACTTTCTTGCCACTGTCTTCATCTGTAGTTCCTCATGCATCCACATCCTACATCTGTATCTGTCTCTGTCTTTTTATCCATCACATTCCTCTTCCCCCAACATTCAGTTCTTCCTCTTCTAGTCTCCTGCTTATGGTCACGCTTCTCCACATTTATACTGCTCCCTCTGTTCCTTCTTCTTCTTCTGACCCCACGCCTTTCTCCTCCATTTCTTCAGCACCTTTGCTTTTCTCATACATGCTTTTCTCTCCAGTGCATCTCTTTCATTCTTATGCAGTCTCATTGATTACTGTCATGTTCACACTCTCTCCATCTTCAAATATCTTTTTATATCATTCTTACTATTTTTTTCTCATCCTCTAACTTCTCCTTTCTCCCCTTTTCCTCTCTGCTTGTGTACCCCCCCTCTACACAACACACCTCCTACTCCACGTCCCCTCTTCTTCTACTTTCTCTTCCACCATGAGTCATTTTGTGTTCTCTGTGCTCCCCTCACCACGCCACAGAGCCACTCAGGGCAGACATTCATCAGTGGCCTGAGATGATAGATGCTGCTCACCACAGCTCCAGCAGCTAGTTCGCCTGGGGTGATGCCTTATGCATACAGATATCACCTGGCTACTACCTTAACCAGGACTGAATACACACAAATGCTCTCTAGTTTACTCACACACACAAACATTGCACTGCCTGGCATGTGCAACTAGTACTGTGTGGAAAGAAGTTTGGTGCATGTAAAAATCTATCAGTAATTTTATTTACATTTAAATAAAGTACATTCAAATGTGCATTAAACAGTATTGCAAAGGATTATAAATGTGTGTACATATGTCTGTGCGTGTGTGTGCTGGAGATTGTTAGGTATGTAAATTCCAGGGGAGTTAGGTTAATTGGGACTGAAAAAGAGGTGGGTGTGTCTCTCTCCTCTATGACGAGCTTATTTACATAGCAAAGCTGTAATTACCCTAACGAAGCCCCTATCCTATCAGGGCGAATACACACACACACACACACACACACACACACACACACACACACACACACACACACACACACAGATACACGTGCAATCTCCAAACAGGTTTGAGCTCAATCATGCCAAACCTGTATTTTTCATCACTCCAGATCCCTCTCAGAGGCATTCCATTCACATGTTCATTTCTAATTGAATGGCATCCTTTACAGTGGCAATCAGTTGGTTTGTTGGAATTTCCCTATCAGAGCTCATTGGCTTCTTAGATAGATGTGGGACCAGTTCCAGCACTTAGCAATCACTTCCTTCCTTCTGCCCCTCCATGTTCTTTATTCTGGTAAAAACAGGGTTTCCCTTTGAGAGTTTTGGTTAATACAGCAAAAAAGATTTACACAGTCATATAGTCATTGCTATGTGAATCCAAATATCAAACCATTGTTACAGAAAATGAGAAGCTGAAATAACAGTTTTGACATTTGGAGGAATCATTATCCATCAAACCAGCTGAAATTAAATGTATATTCCCCGTGTAGCAGGGCTACAGTAAAAACACAACATCTGTTGTGCCTGTAATGATGTTATACTATGGTAGTATCACTACTAGAATAACAGTATCCCTGTATCTTCTACTCTATACCTCTACCAGTATACATATTGTATATTGGTGCAAAACATGAATCATATGATAAAAGTAGCTATTTTGATATTACACAATATTAAAAAAAAAAAATTCTGCCATTCTCTCTAGGCTTTTCTGATCTGTTGCAGACTGTTTGGATTTAATTTGCTGACCGGGTGTTATTTCCTACTGCAAATACATTTCTTAAATTGAAGACATGAGTAAATACAAATAGATGAAAACTAACCCTGGACTAAAGAAAAAATTAAGGAAAAAGTATCAGTTCTTGGTCAATCTAAGCAGTCACAGGTAGGTTACTATCTCGCTGCAACTAGCATCTAACATCATAAATATTAAAAGGTAAAAATTTACTGTTATATCTGAACACACATAAGTACCTCTGTAACACCCCATTACAAAGGAAATAAATACAATTCAATGTGTAGTGCTCATATTATTACAAAGTCAAATTTGAAAACATTTACAGCAAAAACTGTCAGACCTCAGCTGAGATACTTTCTGTCAATAAAATAGTCCCTATATGAAAACTGAGAAACTACAGAAACTGGTTTTAAAATTCTGTTCAGCTATTGGATTGATGGAATAACTATCTGAAACCTTTGACTCATCTGCATGGACAAATGGCATCGTGGGTGAAGCTACGTGTTTACTATCTACGTGTGCATTTTATGTGACATTTCTGCCCAGTTGTCAACAGGCAACCAGGCAACCACCCTCTATCACCAGCTGTCCTTGTTAACAGTGTTTGAACATTTAATGGTGGATTTCACCTTTAAACAATGAACACTATAACCCAGACAGCACCCAGTTCTCCCATTGCTTCCCTCCATCCCTGCCCTTCCTTCTCTCTGCACTTCCTATTCCAACAGGAATTTAATCTTTCAAGCCATCATTGTTTTTTCTTTCCCCTATTTTTACTGCTGCTGCTGCTGCTGGTTGGAAGACCACAGACTGCCTCTGTATGCTGATGCCCCCCCCCCCCCCAAAATGCCCCACCCCACCCCCTTTCCTCCTTCTCCCAGCCTGTCTCTCTCTTACTCTCTCTCACTTTCAGTATCTCTATTTGTCTAACTCTCTCATGCTCACTGTCTCTGCCTCTCTTCCTCCACTCTCTATCCTCATCTCTCCCCCTCCTCGTCCTCACTTGTTCTCTTCTCTACTTCTTCACTCCTTCTCACCCTCCTGTTCCCTCCCACCACCAGCACCAGCACCACACACACATACACTTTTGCTTTTTTTTTCCCCCCCTCCTGCCTCCCTCCTGTCTGTCTATCTGCTGTTTCGTAGCTCTGCTGTACGTGCCACAGATTCAGATGGCAGTCAAATGGAAGACGGAGACAAACACAGACACATGCATGCAATTATGTGCTGACACACACGCGCACACATGCAAATGCAAATGCACACCAGCAACTGCACACACGGACAGAGACCCTAACACACACACACACGCACACTTTTGTTTAAATACACACACACCTGCATACACAGATGTGCATATTCACTTTACAAAGAGATATCCAGTGTCACATACATTCAAGCATTTCAGTCACCTCCCTCAGTCAGTTTAATGAGGAGGATATTACTCTTGGAGCACAAAGCTATCACAAAACAGAATGCAGGAAATATTAATGAGAACAGAGACTTTTGTCAGAGATTAAAAATGAAGACAGAGGGAGTTGTGGAAGAAGTTAGAATATGGTGCAGTGAAGGGAGGACATTATGAAAAGGAGCCTTTTCAGGTGTCAGTATCACCGTAGTTGTAAAAGTATATGATACTATTTGTGTATTGACTGTTTTAACGTTTGGTTAAGAGGGAGACAGCGACACCAAGAGAAAGAGAGAGCGAAAAGGGGGGAGGGGGTGGCAGAGAGGGAGAAACAGAGAGGAAAGAGGTCAGTCTAAGCTTATGAAACATTTTCTAACCTAACCCGGCCTATTTCTGACAGGCCAGGACTGTGGACTTGCAGCCAGTCACACAAGTTCCAGAGTTGACAGCAACATGCCTTTAGAGACTGACACATATAAACACACAGGAAAAGATTCACACCCAAACACATACAGTTGTAAGCAGCTTAGATATTAACATATGAGTTAACAGCCCTAAACCTTATTCAGCTCTAGGGGCCTTTTTGGGACTAAAGGAAATGCTTTAAAAGTTACAGCCCATTTACCTCTGTTTGTTTATTTTTTCAAGAATTGAGCAATGCACACTAAATAATGTCATAAACACCCCCAAAACATATCATATATTTTGTGTTTAACTAAATGGCTCAACTTCAGTTTCATCAAATACACATATTTGCATTCTTGCATTCAATCTTCTGGAGCGAAACACTACAAGCAGGAGGAATCAATTAGCACCTGTAAACCTCTACAGTTCATACACATCTCATTTCTTTTAACAGACAACTGAAGATTGTAGGGGTTAGCTACGTGCTGTAAATATTTTTTCAGCCTCAAAATGCAGGGAAGTCAGTGATCGTCGTTGATGTTGAACAGTTTAATCAAATAAATCCACTTAAATCAACAAATAGCTGCTTTTATCGTTTTGTTTCTGCATGGATTAAACAAACGATGTACAACATGCTAATCAATGAGGTTTAGAGCTCCAGGTGGTTTACTCGCTCTTCCTTTTTGCTAAGATAGGATAACTGTCTCCCAGATTTGTATTTAATACACAGATATGAGAGTGATATTGATCTTTTCATCTGACTCTCCAAACAAAAGCAATTTCAACGTGCTTCCTAATATTTTAAATTAGTCATGTACATGTTAGACTTCAAATACAGATTCTGAACTGCTCTTCTTGTTAACAAAAAAGGAACTAAAGAAGACGACTTGTCAATGAAAGCTAATAATTGCTTCTTATTAAGATTAATTTTCATTTTTGTTTTAACTGGTCAGATAGCAGAAAATATTAACAAATAACAGCAAAAACCAATAAAAACCTTAACATGCAAGATGGGCTCATATTATGTATTAATATGTTTCAATATAATGTTGAGACTCTCATTCTGGCCTTGATCATTCAATCAGTAACACTGGAGCATTTTCTAGAGTGTATGCACTGATATGTACATAGTTAAGGCACAACAAAATGATTGTTGAATAAGACAACACAATTTCAATATTGCTGTCTATTTATCTAGCCTGAATGCTTTCAAGTCCATAAATTCAATTTTTTTCATACATAATAAAAATAATTATGTGGCTCCCAGTGCAGAATCATAGCCTTTAATCTCCAGCAGCAGTGACTGCGCCTTGACACCACCAGGACGTAACCTTGATCACATACCCATAACTCATAAAAGGGAGTAAGTAGTTAACATGCAGCTTACCCTGCTGCTCTGAATAAACAACAGTTATAGAGCTTAGCAAAAATTCAGTGGCAAAGATTGTTTTTCCCATGTTCGGTGTTTCTTGTTCGTGTCTTTTCCTTTCCTGACCAGTGGGTTTTCCTCTGGTACTTTCAACCATTCTGATTTTGCCATAACCTCTGCCCAAATCATTTTGTTGCTGTCAGAATTTTAAAACAACTAGTTTCTGTGCTGTCAGCTTCATTTCAATGTCCAAGTGATGCAAGAGCAAAAACTACTGAAAACTGAAAGGATTGGAACATGGACTTGTCAAAATAAAAAGTCTGTAATCAGATAATGCAGAGAATATTAACATATGTCAACAAAGGACTGGAATTTCTCAAGCATCTGTGTTAAGAAGAAAGTTAAAAAGCCTTGCAAACATTGCTACTATCTTTGCATCACTCATGAGCATTCAGATTAAAGTTTGGCTTTCCTCTGACTGTGCCTTAATTGAGTATAAGTCAACCAATAAAACACCAAGTACAAAAATATATGTTTTCAACTTCACGTGGGGCCAAAATTTCATTTAACACACCAGACATACATTTGGTATGGATTCAGTAATCTTTAGCTTTGTGTGAAGAATTCACAACATAAAGTGCTCACAGTCTTTTATTTACATTTGACCTGAAAGCTCGCGACAGAAACATATGCTGACTTGGATGTCAAATTGGATCCAGATTGTGCGTCCTCTCGAAAACGTTTGAACAGTTAAAGGACCTTTTTTTTATTTTCTCATCAGAGACAAAAACATGAGTGTGCGGTGGTATAACTGGCTGCACACACAGTCTACAGATGTTATTTTCTTTCATCTAGTAGAGTAATTTCAGATGTTTTTCTGTCACCTTGTGAGATTGAAAATGTTGTATTCTGCTCACTTTTTCTGTAACAGCTCTTAATATATTAAGAACTGCCACTGTAAAAGTAAGGTGATGCCTTGTGTTGTCAAAGCTTAACAATATTTATTGATTGAATAAGCAGAAACAAAGTTACAAATAGGTAGAGCTGCTGCGCATCAAAGTGTCTTTCCTCATTGTAACTTTCCATGTTAAAACTTTTCTTTTCATATCTTGTGTTGAAAACAAGCAGAAGGCTCCTAAATAATTTAACAACACAATGCAGTAGGTTTATGTTATTACCATCAGTTCTAATGATCTCAGCTTTGAATACTATGATACCCATGTGCCTCAGCTGCTGTTGCAGTTGAGAAGAAAGCCAGTCAAAGGCACAAAACAGAGCTGCAGCAAAACAAAAATGCATCACTGTGGGGAACTGAGAGAAAACATCACACCTAGTTGACAAATGTATTCAAAATGGAGCCAGAATCTGAAAGTGAACCAAGTTAAACTGAATTTATTAGCTTTCTGTGATGTATGATCCATTAGACTGGAGGTAAACACAATCAAAATTTAAGATTGGCGATTGGATAATTCTATGGGCACATGTAAATTGACTTTTTATTTAGAGCGGCTTCTACCTTTCTGTTTGAAACCAGTTATTTCTGAAGCAGTTGCTTATTTGTTGTCCTCTTCAACCAGGAGAGATTTATGCCCATCAAGGTGTTGGAAGTGTTCAAACAAAGACAACCTTAGTGTCGCTGTAAGTCAGTAAAGACACTAAGTGAGGAATAATTGGACTTTATTGGACTTAACTCCAAATGAGTAATGTGTGCTAATGCTAACAATTTTGCTTGAACTCCGTCTACTGCTCATCTCATCTTGATTCTAGTGTCAACAGGCAACATTAGCCGCTACTATAACAATACAGCCAAATTTCTCTCTCGCAGAGTTGCATTGTGGGTTATGTAGGCACCAAGTTATGACAAGCAAGACAAATGCGTGGAATAACAAACAAGCTCTTGTGATGCAGCATTTTTTTAAATTAGTGTTACAGAAGTGTAATGTTAAACCGGTGTTAATACTAACACTGAATACAATACACTTCTCCAAGCAGGCAGCTCACCATGCTGACACTGTACTGCTGGTTAAAACATGTTTATTAGCCGCATTGCTGTACCTCTCTTCTATTGTCCTGCGTGAAGAGGTTTGTCTGAAGGTTTGGATATGTGTGTTGTTGACTGTCTCACCCCTCGGCCAAAACTATAGGGCCTCCTCTTCCCCCCTGCACAGGACCCCTCAGCCCTTTCTCTTTTTCTCTTATTCTCAGACATTCACTTCATCCTCACTGTTGATCTTCTGCATTCTCTCTCTCTCTCTCTCTCTCTCCTTGCTTTCCTTCTCTTTTTCTGCTCGTCTACACACCATGCACACACACACACACACCCTTTCCATCCTTTTGCCTGTGCTTACTGTGCTCACTGCCCATGTCTTTCTCCTTTCTCTTCACCCCCTTTTCCTCTCGTTCCCTCCCCTCCCCCTTCGCCCCACCTCACCACCAACCCCCCTATCCTTCTGAAACAGAGTGTGTGCTTCGCCACATACATACACATACACACACACACACACACACACACACACACACACACACACACACACACACACACACACACACACACACGAACACACACTCAGAAACTGGTGCTTTACCTCCCCTAGGAGTTGTTCTTAACTCGCTGACTGAGGCACGCTCTGTGTGTGTGTGTGTGTGTGTGTCTGTATGTGTGTGTGTGTGCTTGCACATTTGTGTTAATGCGGACCGTGCATATGGGGTGGGGGTTAGCATGTTTTTGTGTGTCTGCGCCGCTGACTCCACACATGATCCCCATTAGAGGCTGGCGGGAGCACACACACACACACGCACGCACATAGACTTTAATCCAAACACACACACACTAAATCATGCTCATACACATATACATACACATGTAGGTTTACATGCATACACCACATGCAATCACACACATGCACAGTGGGGTTCTATGGGGCCTGATCCCATTTCACCCCTGAGGCTTTTCCACCTACAAGGGGCCGGTGTTGAAATCGGATTCTGAACAAAATTTTGAGCATTTTCATTGAAAAAATCTCCAGGTTCTCAGACATTAAAACTGACCCTGGTTCCGTCCACTTAAACCTGCTTTTCTAAAGCCATGGCAACCCCGAGGATCGGGGGTGGGGTGATGTCATCGCCATGTAAAACCTAACATCATTCCTAGGCAACCAAAGTGTCGTGAGCAAGGAGGAGACTTTTGAGGCTCAGTTTGGTAAGAATGGTAAATGTGTCATTCATTACTTATCTGAAGAAACATGCTTTACTAGCAACATCATTCTAGAGAAATCATGAAGACTTTTGCAAAGAAAAAGTATGAGTGATGAACAAATCCAGGTTTTCCAGAACACTGGAATGCATGTGGATAGTGGATTGAATTTTTATTTGCTCAATTGTGTGGATAGATATAGACTGAATATAACAAGTACCATGTTTAAGACATGAGATGAGAGTTGGAACTGTTGGAACATGTTCTTTGAGCTGCAATAGAACTTTGTAATACTGTATAAGAACTGTTGTTCTTGATTGGATATGTGACAATAGTGGAAGAGAAATGAAATGTGGTAAGGATCAGGGTCAGGTTTAGGGCCTGTCCAATCAGATTCTTCATGGGCATAACAAAGCAACAATTCTGCTGGGAAAACGATGTCCTTTCAGATTGCAAGTGGGAGAAAATGGCTGCAATGATTGTCGAAATTGTTCTGTAAATAGGCTAAATTGGGCAATGATTGTAGTTCTGTACTAATTCTATACTATCTCAATTTGTTTTACTTTATAAACATTTCACTTATCACAATTGATGTATTTGTACAGCATTGTAATCATATTATTTTCTAGTAACATAGCAATGTAATTCATTATTATTTACTTTGAAGTGATTACATTGCAGTATTGATTACAAGGAAAATGTCAACAAAATAATCCTACCACACAATTAAATTGGTGTCAGAGTGTCACACCCTCTCATTATTTTGAATCTATGTCATGTAAATGTAAAAACAGCAGTAATAAAATGTAAGTTGTATTTAGACCATAACTATCCACAGCAACAAATTCAACATGTTGGATCACCTTATCACATAAGGTACACATCCATAATAAACCAATGGAAAAATAAACTAAACGATGATGACAACACCTCAAGGTCTGCTAAGCTAACATCAGTTTCTTTTTCAATATACAGCAAGTAGCTTGTAATAGAGACTTTAAAAACTTGTAATAGAGACGCACTGCCCAAGTCAGTAGAATCACTTTTAATAATAGTCTCTTGTGCCATTCTGACCATGCACTTTGGTTATGCCTTGTTCAATGCCAACAATAACTTGCTTAGAACTTTCCTTATTGAGTAGAGTCATCTCATTATAATTTAAAATGATCCTCCTTAAGATTTTCATGAAACAAGACCCTACTTTTTTATACTGTAAATATAGACAGCATGTTTTCAACAACTTGGTGACCTGACCAGGGTGTACCCCTGCCTGGCACCCAAAGAGAGCTGGGATAGGCTCCAGCAGATCCCCCTGACCCTTAAATAGGAATAAGTGGAAATAGATAATGGATGATGGATGGATGGATGTTTTCAACAACTCAGTGCATTTATCCACAATGTATCTTATTATCTGTATAGTCAATTTGATTCCAAGTGGCGTAGTCTGTCATTATTGCATCAATTATTTTTTTCATACACACAAAGGATTCAAAATAAACATTTTAGAATAAACAATGTGAGTCTTACTGTTTACTATCCACTCTCCTAACTGGGCCTGTGTTAAGTTTCTGTAATGCAACTGACATTTCTAACTGAAGCCGCTTCACAATAAAAGTGTTCAACTGTCAAAACATTGAGAGCTTTTATTGTGAAGCATTAACAGGAGACACTGAATTTACCACTAATGTTTGTGCCGGCCATAAAAAGACACATTCACACATCCTCCTGTGTTGTATTTCTGACAAAGAAGCCACTAGCTGTAGCTGCAGTTTGAAACCAAGTGAAACTTGTTGTAACTCTCAGTGACCACTGGTGTCACCAAATCAACTCACACATATATATATATATATATATATATATATATATATATATATATATATATATATATATATATATATATATATATTTAATATATATATATATATTGACTGTAAGGAAAAAATTATAGATTAACATTAAATAAATAAATAAAATCACTTTTCTGCAGTATCTAATTACATATAACTTTGCTGATTCACAGGTAAGTGCTGCTATATATAGACTTTCCTGTTACATAACTGTCAACCCAATGGAACTATGGTCCAGTTTTTAAAATGGTTCCACTGGTTCTGGTCCAGCACTGGCACCACAGTCAGCTCCACGTAGGTGTTTTTCCTTGGAAAAACAATGATAAGCAATGACATATCCAAAAAAACAGACAGTTAGCTCGAAGTGGCAGCCAAGTGGCAGCTGGAAGTTTAAATCAAAGGCATAAATAACCATGCAAACTTGGATTTAGCTTACAATATTTCATATAGTTTATTCTGCAATATGCAGAACATTCAAATCCGATTCATATCTGCTGATAAAACTACAGAGTTGAAATTCTATCTTACATGTTACAGACATTGTTAAATAGATTCACTACTCAGAGCACAGCAGTGTGCAGATTTGGCCATTTTTAGGCTACAAAAAAAAGCAAACAAAAAAAAAACACACACGCACACACGCGCGCGCGCACACACACACACACACACACACACACACACACACACACACGCACAAACACACACACAAATGTATCAGTATCCAATTCTGTGGTAAAACCAAGCATACAGTCTTGGTAGTTAAGCAGAGCATATCCACCACTATATGCCAAAGACACTGTTACCCTGTTGACTTGGTGTGCTGCTGTTTGGCTGCCATTACTTCCTCTAACATTAATTTTATAGCATCTCTACATCACTGAGTTGTATACAATGAAGAGTAACAAACTGGTTAGGAGGGAGGGACAGAGACTGAGCAGCTAATTTGATTTTCTGAAAGTCAGATCCACACCCAAAGCATTAAGACTACCTAGTATGTGACTTCATTTACATATTGTTATTGTCATTACTTTTGAAAACCCAGTGATGCTCACTTTATAAAACTACAGCTATTCCTCTGCCCTGACATGTGTGGGAGTAAAAAAAACGGCTGGATCATTTAATTTGTTTCACTGGTTCCAAGCCTCATAAATCCTAAGAAGATTATAGAGGTTATAAAGATCATGTGGGGTCATAAAAAAGAAAACAACCACTGTATTCAGAACAATGCACTACTTAACATAAAAAATATAAAAATGTGTCACATAAACTGATATATGTAATGTATTTAAGGAACGTGGCACCTTGAATGAACTCCACCTACATATCTTTAGGCTTTAAATGAGACAAATGACTAGTGAGCCGAAATGTTTTCTCTGTAAAAGACATTGTGGTGGTTCTGGACTGAAGCACACTAGTTAATATGCAGTTGGCACCAAAATAATTTTGTAATATACAGCATCAAAATCAGTAGTGGAATCAGAATTAGAGTCGCAACAACTGGAGCACAGAAATATTGACCTGGTTAATTGTAGTGACACATTGCACAAAGTAGTGGAGTGAAACACTGGGTCTCAGGGAAGCCATAACAGGAGCTTACATATTATAGTGTAGAGAAGACAGGGTGCATGACAGCAGACTAAACATAAACACTGCAGCTATACATTCAGAGCTGAGGAATCTTTCCACTGCAGCAGAACGGCAAAGTTGGTAACAGCTAATGTTCAAAGTGGAGCTGGCCTTATTCTCAGCAAAAGATTCAACACAGATGGAAAAAATACAACCACGCCGCTTCTCAATAGCTAACACCTGCCTCACTGCTATGTACAGCGTACAGATTTTCATATACTGTGCAGTATTAACCATATACCATGAACACACAGACCACACAGACCAAAAACAAAGGCAGCATGAGAGATAATCAGTCTTAAGTCCTCATCTAAACTACACCCAGTCTGTCCAATGTCTGCTGGCTCTGGGGATTTTGCTGGAGTTTTAATCCACTTAAAAGCAGAAGACCTCTGCTGCTGTATCCAAGGGGCTTGACCTACGTTGCATGTGTACACACACACACACACACACACACACACACGCACACACTCACAAAAACAATCATCATGTATGCCGCACTAGGAGCAAATTCAGTCACAAACACACAAGCAATATTGGATGCATGTTTTACACACATGTATGCACAAATTTATAAACTGTTCAACAGTCTGAGATGCATTGATCAGGAATTTTTATAATACCCATGTTGAGAAGGTAAGTCTGGTCAGTCTGCTTTGTAACAGGCCCTGAGTGAAAAGTGTAATTTAAACCTATGTAGAAGGCTGATGGATCACCCAGGTACAACCTAACATTGACTGGATTCATTGAAGACGGGTCAACAGTCATTCCACCATTGTTCAACTTTACTTTCTACTGTAGGGCTGTAACTGTGTGTATGAGAGAAAGAAGTTCTCAACCTCTAATATCACAAGAATTTAAAAAGGAATTTGCTCTACTAGCTCATTACGCTGCACTAATTCAACCGCAAAATATAAACAACAACAGAAAAAAAAAACCATGGAATATTTATGTGTTGAAAATTAACTGTGGTAAAAAAAACGTATTTGTTTAGCAATAAAAATATTTTTTGTTCAAGTTTAAATGGTTCAGTTTGTGCAATGGACACATTGTCATACTTTTTCTCTTCTTGCACCAGCGTTTGTCGTTATCTAATTTGAAATGTACTAATTCCTTATTCTTGCGGAGGGAGGGTGAACCACTGACTTGAACAGCTGCTTCATGACCCAAAAAACTGTCAGTCTTTCCCTGGAATAAATTGTGGAATATACCATATTTGGGTACAGGGGGGAGTGGAAACGTGCATTTCCAGGGAAGAGGGTGAGACTAGAAAGGCTGCACATTTCAACGGCAACACAAACTGCATGAAGACTTTATACTCATGAATTTGTTGTAGGCGACTTATTTAAAATGCCACAAAGGCAACAAATTCGCAGTAGGTTGAAACTCACCTCCCCTGTGTTTCAGCGCCGTGTTTCTAGAGGACCCATAGTAGAATCAATTCAGCGAGAGGGGAGCTTGAAACCGTCCACTCATGCTTTCCTCCGAGTCTGAGAGAAACACAGTTGAAGTGAACACACAGACCAGTCGGCTGCACTACATGCTCACAACAGGCAGGCTCCCAGCACTAACGAAAAACAACAGCACTCTCTCTGCATGTAATTACAATAAAACTCTACAAAACACTATGCAAAGATCTATATGCCACTGCAGTCATGATGGAGAAATTTTATAGTGGTACTAGATAATCTGGAAGTATAAGGTCACTGTATGAACTCAGTATAGTGTGTCACATACACGCTGTAAAGCCAAAGAATATCAGTACTATCAAAATATAGTTTCAAATTTAGTTTACGTGTTTGTTCTGTCCATAAATATTCCCAAATATTATGTCACTGTGAAAAAATATGTATCAACTATAGATAGTTTCATTTTAGGGTTTGGTATTTGTGGACTCCAGATATTGTTTTACCTCTTGCAGTTCTTATGAATGCAGATACCACTTTAACCCTTTTAGGTAATGCAATTTCCTCAAAGCTATAAAGGTGTCATACTCAAATGACACATTAATACTTTGAATCCATCATATACACATGCAAAACAGACAAATACACTAAATAGCTCTAAATTAATTCAGAGGAAGATACACAGTCAGTGCCAGTCCAAGAACAGTTTGTCCTTTAGTCTTAAATAGTGTGTACAAGTGCTTATAAAACTTATGCAATGCTACAGTGGCTGAGCACATATGCACATATGCTCAGCTTCCCACTCATTTTGCTCACATTCATCAGCGTCACCAGGCTGTCTTCTGCCACTCTTCACTGAGAAGCTCCGCCGCGTTAGCTGGACTTGCTTTGATCGAAGGTATGGGCTGAAAAAGAAGAGTGCCAAGATACCCGCGCAAACAGCATAGCTCTGTTAAAGTTAAAGTATCTCTGCGATTGACGAAAAAACTCTTGAGCAAGGCATTTAACCCACCACTTCAACTGAACTGCTCTTGAACAAAGTGGTGTGTAGCCAGGTATCTGCCAAATATGAGTAGGCTACAACTACCGCATATGAATGAGAAAGTTGTTAAGTTCAACATTAAGTTTCATGTTTTGGCCGTAGAGCAGAAAATCTGCATTATTTGGGGTCAGATTAGAGAAAACAGTCTGACCTTTTAACCACAATCATGCTGCAACACCTGCTGCAGGCATCTGGGTGATCAGCTGATGTAAGCCAAGGGATATTACATCACGAGTTTCACATAGTTACAGTGGTTTAATCATGACATTGTGCATAAATCATGTTGACAATGACTCAAATTGGTAGTTTTTGCAAATATTTTCTGTACGCACACGCATCTGTGAGCATGTAATCCACATGTATTTGCGTGTACCTTGTTGAGAAGAGAGTGTTTCTCATACCACCAGCCCATTCACCAAAGTCACCTTCATGGGTGGCTCCATCATAGGAGCATCATTCTGAATGTAACAGATTAGCTTTGCAGGTAGGGATGTTGATGAGGTCATTACTTCCCAAGGTCACACCTACACACATCTAGCTACAGGCCTACTGGCATTAAAGCCCCCCACCTCTTCAGCTCCTATAGAGATTCAATTCAAACTCCTGCCTGCCTGAATAAGGCAGAATAAGCCATATCCAACAGATAAGCCTTATTGTAATATTCATTGATGGAACAGGCTGCTTCAACCCCTTTAGGCTTCCTTTACTCTGCGAACAGAGTTGAAAAAGGCTGGGTAGCTTCATGCGGCAACATTCTGGACATTACTTCTAGTATTTAGCTCTTATAGACTTTTTAATCCCTGCATACATATTTCAAAATCCTGCATAGTTGCAAGCTCTGTTATGCAATGATGATCCAATCAGCTTTCTCCATTTTCATACAAGAGTATGAAAACTTAAAAAAAAATATGCAAGCTGCCACAATGCTGTCATTTCTCAGGCCCCGTTTCTGCTATCTGTATTTGTGTTACACTATCCATCAATTACTTTATTTACATGATAAAGTCACTGTTTTCAATCTGTGATCCAACCAACAATTTAAGCAAAAATTATTGCTACAGTTGTTATAGGACGCAGCAGCCCTTCCCAGTCCCTGCATCTTATCTGCTCTCAAGGGAAGATCGTTGCCTCTAACACTTCCTCTAGGGCTGTGCAACTGTTCAGCATTAGTACAGCAAGCAAGCAAAAGATGGACTTGTACAACAGCTACATCTGTATCTGTATTAATTTACCTTCACTGATTCTCTACGGAAGGCAAACCTCCCTGTTGTACAGTGCTACATCTTTTTCTGTATTCCTCTCCCGTCATGAAACAATGAACACATTGAGGCAAATCTGTTTCCACAGCCTGTGAATAAGAGAGACAGCCAGCTTTGTTTTGCATGTGCACACACACATATTTGCATGTGTTTGTGTGTGACAGATAGAGAACAAATGTATTTGTGTATGGAAGCACACGTACTTGTGCATCCATGTGCAAATGTGTGTGAGGTGCCTGCGTCATACATTCGCCATGTGAGTCACTCACTCTTGTGTAGGGCTTTAAGTAGTGAGTAAGAGTCGTCTGCTCCCTCATCTGTCGTCGCTCTCGCTCTCTGGGGCCCGAACACACAACCAGAGCTCTGCTGCTTCCTCCTCTGCCTCTGCTCATTGCCCAACAGGTTGTTCTGTCAATAATGAATGCTCACAATGCACCATAATATCCACGAGTCTGAAATCTGAGATAGAGTCAAAGGGAGACAATCATGTGACCACAATCACCTGCCACTCTATTATACCAGAAAAGCAATAAAACAAATATGAACTTTTATTTTCTCCTTCATTGGTGGCTCTTCTCTGTCGGACACATAAACATGATGACAGTGAGGCGACTGAGGATGTATTTGAATAATACCTCTGTCCAGAACTGTCTTCTTTGGGGGCCTGCTGGGATAATTGCAGGTGAGCCATGGAGGAGATAGAGAACAGCAGTGCAGAGAGAGAGAGAGATAAGTAAACACATGAGCTGCATCTGCAGTTGATGACTAATGCTGTGGAGACTCCAGTACACTTTGTCTTTCTTTAAAGCTGCTGGAATAAAGGTTGCTGTAAGCTCTACTGGTTAGCTCTAATTACTGTCACCGAACCATAAAACATATTCTTTATTCAAGCAGGATCTCGCTTCTTATCATGTGCACAATCAATGTTTATTTTATTTTGGAAATGTGTCATCTGTTGTCAAGATGAGAACAAATCTATAGCTCCTTATTGTTTTGCTTTGTTATTTTTAAATGGGAGTTCTGTTACATGGTAAACTAACAACACATAAAACATTTTTGTTGCAGTGCCCAGCTGTTTTTGGACATATTCCACCATCTAGTGGTAGTGCATGTGCTGTTACATACTGGAATTACACACTTTGTGAACGTATCCGGATCACAAGAGGTCAGTAAAACACATTTGTCTTGATTAACATAAATGCATATAAGAAAAATGTTAATTAAAATGGTTAAACAAATGGCATGGAAATAAAATATTTACCATTTGACTATCTTTATTTTCGCAAAATAAAATATACCGAATGCACAAAAAGGAAATCAAAATTTAGAAATGGCAGTGAAACTATATTGGCATAATGAAGAAAACAAAAAGTGCTCATTTGGACAGAAATGGAGGTAGAGACGTATCACAGATAGTAATCAGAAATGAGGGTATTGAAAGTTCACTGTGAAATTTTAAAATGAAATTAAGGAGAGAGATAAAAACAGCAGAGGAATAACCACGCTTAATTAAATAGTACTGATAGTTAAGATTACATCTGTAGCACCTTGTTACTTCGAGGTCACTCTCAATGTTTTTCAGTTTTATTTGTTCCCCCAGCAGAAGTAGAGATATATTTTCCATTCAAATTCCAGGGTGCAATATAAATGAGATCCATAAGGGCAGAGATGTATCAGGAGTTTTTCGTATTGCAATGTTTTTTTAATGCACGTAACCCTCAGCAGCACAGCTTAGAACCTCATTCAGCACTTAGAACTTCAACACACTTTGTCCCATCCTATGTGGCTATGTCCTCGTCCTCCTCTGGTTCAGGCAGGCTGCCAGGACAGGGCTCCATGGTAACTGCGACACCCATGCCGCTGCGTCCAACAGGCATGTCAGTGACGTACGTCCATTCATTTCTTTCGGGACAGTAACATTCAATGCTGGCCAAGAAGCCGTGTTGGTTAAAACCTCCTGAACAGACACACAAGACAAGTTGAATGAAGCTGTTAATACACCGATTATGGAGTTGTTCAACAAATGTCAATGAATAATTAAATTAAATGAATCTGTCTTCAAGTAATTTATTTAATTTTCAGCTCATAAATGGATTATTAAAATGATTCTTTAAAAAGGCAAAATTTTTCTTTTATTTTCCATTGATTTAATCCAATGATTGTGGTTTCTTATTACTTCCAGATTTGACAACTAATTTGTCTCCTACATGTCTGTTTACTAATTAATATCCAATATCTGGATCATACTTCATTTAATGACAAAACACTTGGTCACCCAGCCACATTAGACTATAAACAGTGTGGCCTACATTATAGTAACAGTGGCTTTTAAAGCCAATCACCTGACCTTTTCTACTAAATCTGATTTCTTTACTTTCATTACTTCAAGATTATTATCCCTCTAAAAGCATAATTTCCCCCCCTCAAAGGACTATTTCTTTTTCAGCATCAGGAAAAGCACAAGTATAAGTCCTGTGCTTAGTGTTATTAACAGATCTTCTAATATAGACAGATTGAAACTACTCAAAAATAAAAGCGGTTTTTGTGGTTGTGATTGCACGTTCACCCTAAAATAACATTTTACATTTATATTTAACACTGATAAGAATATTGTGATTTACTTAGTGCGTCATCAGCCTGATGAAAAAGTACAATGGGCTTATTTATGGCACACAAAACAGGCTTGACCTCAGACAAGCAGCAGTAATTGATAAAAGCATCATAGAAAGATTTTCTACAAAAACAGAGAAAATGAGATAATAAAATAAAATTGAATAATAATAACTAAAAACATAGGAATAATAAATAAAAGCATCGCTAAATGTGTTGCGTTCATCAGTGTAAATAAATTCTTGATCATATCTTTTTATAGCGTGCATTTATTACCACAAACGTGTTTTTTTCCCCCCTGTGGTTTCATTTCCATCTTGCAGTTGTGAGCACTTCTTGCTCTGCAGTACATATTGTGTGCAAAGCTTCTTTTCAATGAACTCAAATTAAACTTTTAGTATCCTATCATTTGATTAGTGACGTAACTCACCAAGGACAAAGATGCGTCCCTGGTGGACAGTGACTCCGTGTGCACTGCGGCAATACTGCATAGACGCTCTGGGCTCCCAAATATTCCTGGCTATATTGTATCGCTCCACAGAGGCCAGCTGGCTTCTCCCATCATAGCCACCTACAGCATACAGGTAAGAGTTCACACACACCAACCCTGCAAAAACAGAGAGGGATGCAAAGGAATAGTTTGGTGTTTTCAACAGGCTTATTTGCTTTTAACTCAGAACTTAGATCTTGATGTCACACTCAAGTTTGTATATTACACATTATGATAAATATGTCACTGGAAACATTAGCCAGGTAGTTTATTCTGTACAATATCATAAGTGTAAACAGACAATTTCTTGGCTGGGCACAGTGAGCTTTGTTGAGCTTCAGAGGTGGAGGATTTAATTACCTTGGGACAGCTCAAGACCAGCTCTTTCCCCTCTTATCTAGACTTTAGAGTAAGCTAAGCCAACAAGCTCTTTACTGAATGTACAGATGTAAGAGAGGTACCAATCTTCTCATCAGAGCCAGGCAAAAATGGCAATTAGGATATTGTGTGCAATGTCAAATGGTTGCTTTAAAGACCAGAACACACACAAGATGTTAAGCAAGACTTCTGGCAAACACAAGCACATAAAAAAACAAAAAACAAAATGCATGTGACACAGCCACACCATGTAAAACAGTTTGTCTAAGTCTCAAACCGGCCCTCATAAAGACAGGAGTAAAGACAAACTCACCCAGTCCACTGCGGACAGAGCTCATGGGAGCCAGTTGGTACCAGGTGTTTGTGTCAGGCTGGTATTTTTCAGCAGTGCTCCAGCGGTTCTGTCCATCATATCCCCCCACCACATACAGAACCCCCCTGCACGCTGTCACTCCAGCCCCTAGACGAGCCACCGACATCGGGCAAACAAAGGACCAGCGATTAGACTCTGGATCCCACCTGCACAGTTGAGACACACAGTTGTACAGTGTTTGCAGCCTATGTTGGTAATCTGTTCACAATTCCTAATAACATTACATACTAGTCACTGAAAATATTTAATTAAAATGATCGTATCAGTGCTGCAAAACTTTAAATGATTCAGTGAAAAGGGAGCAGCTGTGTGTAGCAACCTTCTCAATCTACAAGAGCCAGTCAACTTTAAGTGGATTAGGTTAAGCTGGCAACCATGTTTGGCAACTATTGACAAGCTTGACTCGAAGCCAAAGAGGTTGTAGCCTTGCACAGCAGTCAGAGACAAGAAGGTCCATATAGTGTTGTAGTCCAACACAACATTTTTACCAAAATGTCTTTCGAAAAATGTGATTAAAAGTTTAACATTAATTCATCTTATCACACTGTAAGATACATGTTTATTTAACATATTTTTAAAAGGCTTTTCCAAATGAGTCTATTTGTTTTCTTGCTGACAGTTATGGGGGGAAATTCACTACTATAACAGCTACAGTTAGCTTAGCTTAGCATAAAGCCTGGAGGCAGAGTTAACAGAGGTGCCTGTGCAGCTCACTAATTAACCTGTTAGTGTAAAAAGGTGTGGTTTACCAGGCATTATGAGCCAGACTATTTCTTCGCCTGATGCAGCGGCATTGTTTACTTTTAGAAACAGCCAAGTATCAGCAATGCTAAATTAGCTATCTCTGGCTGTAGCAGACAGAGAGGACAGCAACACTGATCTCTGGGCAAGAAAGCAAATTAGCTTATTTCAAAAAATGGCCGTCTAATTGTTTAAAGTAAAAATGCCAAAAAAAAAAAAAAAAAAACACATTTAACAACAATAGCATAAACATGAATCATGATAAGGCTGAATGATTATTCAGTAAAAGCATTTTGGCTCAATCACTGACAGCTAATAAGAGGGTGTCTAATATTCTGTTACCTGCCATCAAATACTAGTGAAGTTCCCTTCAGTAAAACACTGAAGCCAAGTCCCTTGGCTCATCCTCCTGCCAATGACACTGTGAAATGCCTGAATCTAAAATGACTTCATATGCATCTGCAGCTAGGCAGGCAATGACAAATAATAAGACATCATCTATATTTAGCAGCAAGGAACAGTGTGACTCCCTGTTGAATCTCTTGCATGTTGCTTAGATTCATTTGGGAAGCATCCGCAAGAGCAGAGCCTTTCCTGCCAACTATTGTTACTATAAACGCTCTACTCGCCTTTGATGTGTTTCACATTGAATTTTCATTTCAATAGTTTTATCAGCTTTCATTCTACTTAGCAGCTTCCCACAAGAAGCCTTCCAAAGTGACGTCTGATGAGTTCTAATAATTCTCCTGTGACTAGCATCTTTTAGAAATCCACACCCCTCAATTAAAAAAGGTATAAAGGTTATATTTGAAGCACACTTCTTTAGTTATGGAGGAAAAGGCAGCAAAAATATAGCATCAAAAGAAACTGTCATTTTCTCAGACTCAAGGTTTTTTGTTAGTAATTGAACTGATGCAAACTGATTCATAAACTGAGCCAATTCATAACACTCCTCCCTGCTCAGCAGTGGTAGCAACAAGGTGTAAAGCATTCCTGAGGAGATTTACATTCCTGGGAAGTGTGTCTCAACTTGTTTTGAAAGAGCCTGTGTCTAATTAGGTTAAGAGGAATACCTGAGAACTTTGTGAATGCTCTTTAGGTTGAATGGCAGCTGTTCATTTAATCTCTCTCCTCCCATTATCCATGTTTAATCTGAGAACGTTATTACTCACTACGTTCATTCTAGCAAAGAGATAAATTACAAATCAAATGACTTCTTAAGGGCCTAGTTAAAAAAACAATAAATCTTTACATACACTGAGTGAATATGTCAGGAATGTCTCACCTCTCCACTGTGTTATGATGTGTTGAGCCCTGTGAACCACCAACAGCATAGATGCAGCCGTCCACCACACCCACCCCGACCCTGTTCCTGGGGATGTTGAGGGAGGCTCGCTGGCTCCACTGGTTGGTCATCGGATTGTAGCAGCACAGGGCGCTGGACTCTGTGTTGTTTTGAAGCGACAGGTTTCTGCCTCCGACCTGAAAAAAGGGATTCAAGATTAAACTGATCTCTCAAACATCTGAAACCAAATATTAATCCACTCAAGACTGACAAGTAGAAGTAGAAAAGAGAGAAAATGAATAAGACGTTTTAACCTATCAAATCCATACAGTATGTTAGCACAATGGCAAAGTGTGTTTCCAACTTTTGTATATTTGATATAATATATATAATTATGTTTAGTGTATTGCATTTTATCACATTTTCAAGTGCCATTGACAGTATAAAATCTCTGCAATATAATTTATTGCTGGCACGGCATAATGTAACTGATGCAACCTACAGTGTAAAACAGTCCAAACAGTGTACAGGCTCCCAGTCCACTGCATGGAGTGCCCATGTCAGTCAATTTTACCCAGACATTTTTCCTGGGATCATAAGCCTCCATGGAGGCCAGTGACTGGTGCTGGTATCTGGTAACAGAGAAAAACAAACAGTGAGTGGGTGTTTTTTTTTTTTTTTTTTTTTTTTTACTGGGAATATGTTCTATGATCTAGAACTTAAACAAGAAACTTGTCTCCTGATTTTAGATGCATTCTTTAAAAAAGTATTTTTTTTTGTGAGAGTGAGACAGTGCCAGTGATGTAATATGCTCATTAATGTAAGCCTGCATGGAGGAGCCTGAGACTTAGTGGCGCAAAATAATTCATGTGCAAATAAAAAAAATCTGTTATTATTTATTTATTCTCCCTGTTGTCAATCAGAAACATACTACATCTGCACCACTATAGAAGAATTATACCTACAATAACAAAACATTTTCTTTTCAGTGTAGAATTAAAGAAAATGCAGGAACAAAGTGACAGTGATGTGGGAATGTCCCTAAAAAAAAAAAAAAAACCAGGGCATCAGTGTTAACAAAAACATTGTATAACCCTCTAATAGCCACTAGGTGGCAGACTGAGACACTGTGTGGCTCTATGAAGTGTTTTGCGTCTAACATGATAAAAAAAAAAAAAAAAAAAGCAAGTGGCGAGCTGCTGTCAATTTTCCAAGTCACTTTGAGAAAAAAAAAAACAGACACACAGAAGTTGTGCATCTACTGGAGTTATAAATATCAGAATTTGGTCCCAGAATGTTTGTCATAGCATGAAAGAGGCAGGAAACAGAGTGAGATAAACACCCGCCGGCCACATAGATGAGTTGGGTTCCACGAATAGGTGCAGGAGACAGCTTCCTCAGTGTCATATCCTGGAAGATTTTAGAAAGAAAGTCCTTACAGGAATTGGCCTGAAAGAAAGGACACAAAATTATAAACTGACAAGAGTCATTATCTAATTGAATGTATATTAAAAAAAAAAATATATATATATATATATATATATATATATATATATATATATATATATATTTTACATGTTAAAAATAAGACTTACCTTACTGAGGATGGGGCAGGACAGGAGCTGGTTCTTTAGGAACTTAGGGGGCAGAGCATAGATATGAACCGCATTCAGGAGGGCATGAAGGTACTGGGCTCTACCCTCCATATCCCAGCCGACCCAGTCTGTACAGGCCTTATACACCTGCCATGGACGTATTACGACATATCACTATGTAGTCTGTTACTTGCAACTAGATACATATAAGATAATGATAGAAATGCAAACTTATATTAAAGACACACCACATTTCCAGTGGTAAAGTAAAATAGTTTGACTATCACACAGATATACACAACAGAATAATCATAATAAATAAAAAAATGACATTCTTGTTAGTCAATTTTCAATTAGTTATTTTAACGGCACACACACCTCGGACTCACAGAGCACCTTAAGACTGTCCTGACTGATGAGCTCCAGCAGTTGGCAGTGAGACAGACTGAAGAACTCATCTTCTTTGATCACCTAGGACAGAGGAACAAAACAGCATAGTCAGATAAATGGAGGCTTAAATGGGCTCAAAACATATGAAGTTACAAAAGAGTTGTCAAAATGGAAAAACGAAGAAAATCAGCCAATGAATTATTGACCATAGAGGTTACAATAGCCTTGAATTCAATCTTTCATTTTTCTTAAGGTTTCTCTATGACATGCAGGAGAGATTACTATAACATGATGATGATTGGCAGCAGACACAAAACTTCTTAACTATGCTGGAAATCAATGAGATGACCACAAGCATGTTTCTAATGACAGTCCTGGAGCTGTCTCAGGTTACTGTAGTGCACACATGTCTTCCCTCACGATAGAATCACTGATTTTGCTGAATATCACCCCAACATATTTAGGTTTCCATCTTTTTACCATGTGAGAATAATGAGTGTTTGAGAGGCTCTATCTAAGAACTAACAAAGAATTAAGAATTGCATTTGTACGCCGGCGAATACACTTGTACTCGGTGCCCTTGCATCTTACCTCTCTAAAGTGTGTATTGATATACTCTCGGCTCTGCTGGTGCAGCTCTGTGCAGCCGATCTCCTCAGCAAAGCGAGAAATGCCGATGACATTCGCTGGCTCCAGGTGCTTAATGAGGAAATCGCAGCATGCTTTAGCCACATCCTCCATCTGAAACCTTGCAGAACAGAAGAGAAAAATGAAAAGAAAAATGGAGGTGGAAACATTACTGCTTATATGTTTACCTAAAAGTATATACTGTCATTTAATATTTAACTTTTAAATGCTGAAAGATTAATGAAGTAAGGGTATAGATTTCAAGTCCGTGTGTATTCTGATTTCAGATCTTTTCAATTACTCAGGACTATCTTTCCAACACAAAGCGTTACTGTTTATGTGTGTTTACCTCATAGCACCCAAAAGAACATGCAGCACACACTTCTCTCCTACTGTGATGTGGGACGTGTATGCAAAGTCGATAAGCCTTCCCACCACTTGGGGGCAGACGTCGCGCAAGGTGACCTCTGAGGCACAACACTCTTTGAAGCTGCTGGTGAACATGGCCCTGAAGTACGGGCTACAGGAGGCCAGGACCAACCTGTGCACCTGAAAAATGTTATTATAAATGACACAGTTAACTGGGAATAAATCTGACTTCTCTGATTTATTACATTTTGTGAGGTCCAAAGCTCTGCACTCTGACAATATTTCAAAACCGTGAAACAAACCTTCCAAAAAATGGCATGAACACAGTTTTAATCATTTCATTTCAAGGATGTCTCACCTTAAAATCCACTGTTCTTTCCTTGTATGTGACATGTAGCACCAGGTCACACAACATCTCCTGATGTCTGAGCTCATCCATGGCTGCCAGGGACCTGGAAGCATGGGTCTCTACAGTGTAGTCAAGATACCCAGACCCGTGCATTGAAGGAACTACGATGGCTGAGAAATCAGAATCACGTGTGGGACGTTTCTTCCTCATAGGGCAATGCATAACGAGAAGGTGGATGCCAGATTTTTCTTTTGGAGTAATACGTTTTTCAGTCTTAAAGTCTAATATAGTTTAGCTTATTGTAGTTGTGAGTTCTTATCCTCTACTGAAGGTTAGTCCTTTGGTCTTCAAATCATGAGCATAAAGGCTCCGGTGAGCAGATGTCTTTAGTTCCCCCATTTTTCTGCAAATTTGAAAATCTGTTCAGCAACTGAGCATTTCCCACAAAACTCAGGATGTGAAGAGCTTAATGGGACTACCCATAGGTGATCCCAGCCACAATCTGCAGGCAATGTACGCAGTCCACATGAAGCACCAGCTGTGGCATAAAAAAGTATGTTTCTCTGCACAAATTTAAAGTCTTAACAAACTTGCAGAGTGATGGTGAACCACATAATACTCCGAAACTCAATGATCCAGATCCAGGCTCCAACATGACTGACATTAGTGTCAAGATCAGAGAGTTCCCAAAGCAGGAGTCAAAGCATGATCATTAAATTGCTGCTGCTGATTTTACAGGTCGTAAAGTTTTCAAATGAATCCATTCAGACATTTTAGAAAGTTGTCTGCAATTTAGGGATCCACAGCTGAAGGGGAAGTTATTGGCAACCGAATGTGACTGAACAATCAGATATATCCTGGCAGGGTTTTCTTTAACTTCATCTGCTGCAATGCTTATCCTGCAAAGAAGATAAGAAAAACAGCACATGTCATGAAAGATGAGTGAATTTTAGCCATTTGAAAAGAATTGAATGGAATCAAAATGCCATATGAATGTGATCTTTTCTCCTTTGTGTGTGTGTGTGTGTGTGTAGGAGTAAGTTATAAAGTTTCACTTCCTTGCAGCTGAAACAAAAAAACTGTTTCATGAAGTGTTTAAGCTTTCTCCTACGGAAATGGCCACAGGATTTTAAATTTGGTTCCTTCAGGGAAAATGAGTTTTTCTTCTTCAAAACCAAAGTAAAAGATTTTCAGTCTGTAAATTAATAATTGACAATAAAAGCTTTGCCATGTCTATATTATTTTTAATCATCTGCTTCAATTACTGAATTCATTTATTTTGGTCTGGAGTCTCAGTATGGAGACACGACAAGGCAGCGTTATTTGTGTAGCAGATTCAAACAGAGGTAATTTAAAATGCTTTACAGAAACAAAGAAACACAATAACAGGATTATAAAACAGAACGAAATGAATGAAGACAAAATAAAGAAAACGCGAAGCACAGCTATAACGTAGGTGTAAGTTATATGTTCCCCTGAACGCAACAGAGGAACCAAAATGCAGCAAAGAAACCACTCAGTCAAAGTCACAAGGTATCAGCAGAGTTTTCCGTTTAGATTTGAAAGTGATTAGAGCTGGGGCGCATTTAAGGCAGTCAGGAAGCTGGTTCCATCTGTGTGCAGCACCGTGTTTGATTCTGGCCTGTGGTTCCTCCATCTGACTACTTCCTAAAGATCTAAGAGCCTGCAGAGCTTCTAACCTCCACAGACATTAGAAATATATTTTAGCAAAATAATATTGATTGATTTATAAGCCAGCAATAGTGCTTAAAAATCTACTCTGTAGGCTACTGGTAGCCAAAGTAAAGGTGTAAAAACAGTAGTGTTTAGGTCTCCAGGTTCTTGTTGGCAGCAGTGTGCATGAGCTGAAGTTGTCCTTCTGTTACAATAATCCACCATGCTGGAGATGAATGAGTTTCTGTATCTGAGTCCTCAGTTATGCTATTTGTCTGAGATGAAAAAAATGCTGCTTTAGTTAATGTCTTGATGTGACTGCTGACGCTCTAATCTGATCCAATTATGACACAGGATTTCTAATTTGACCTCTGGAATAAAGTTGAACAATAACTTTTATTGTTCTTTTTGCAAAAAACAACAATTGTTGTTTCATCTTCTTTAACTGAAGGAGATTTGATTGCATCTAGCTATTTACTTGGCGCACTGACAGAATGAGTCTAATGAACCATAGTTGCGTGGTAAAACGGCAGAATCGTGACTCTAGTCTGGATAACTGTGATAAGCAGCACGATTTGACACAGAGAGGGTTTGCTTTTACATTACAGGCTGAATTCTGTCAATACACTAACCTCATACAACAATTTAAAACTTGAAAATTTTGTTTAAATGCATTCAGACATATTTTCCTGGTATATCTGTTTATCAGTGCAAAACCAACCTAAGCTCAAACATCCTGTTTTTTCTTTCATTTGTCCAGTGAAATCTTTAAAATGTTCAGACAGACTGTTAACAGTCACAGCATGTGAGTCACTGGAGTGACTGAGGTCGTGCAGACAGCTGATTAGCTTACCCAGAACACATCCTCACTATTTAAAGAAACAGAATTAATGAATTCCTACCAGCCACATAGATGCTGTCACTGTTTCTCTAAAGTCACTTCTTTGTTCGTTGCTACTTATTTTCCAAGTAAGTAGGAAAACCACTGCAGGTCGGTGTGATCCTAAAGCTCATCTCTTTAAGGACCGAAACATGTTTCATATTAGATCAATTAGATACATGTAGAGGGTATTTTCAAACACCCTATATCTTGACAGGTCTGATCCAGTAAAATCCCAAATGATATTTTTACACAGTCAGTAAAATCAAAAAATTTTGAAGTCTTCATCATTCCATGCAGGTAGCTGAGGCTGACATAAAGAAAGCACTGGGAGTATGTTTAACATAATTATGGGTTATGGGTTTAAATGGTGCACCTGTCTCTGAAAAAGCACTAATTAAGAGTCTCATCATGTTCTTTTTGATTAATAACCCCCCGTGGAACGCTCTCAGCAGTTGGCATTATGGAAAATGTCATGTAATACCTAGAGCCTGACTGATTCAGGATTTTTTTTAGGCT
Organism: Mastacembelus armatus; assembly: GCF_900324485.2. NCBI lineage: Eukaryota > Metazoa > Chordata > Actinopteri > Synbranchiformes > Mastacembelidae > Mastacembelus > Mastacembelus armatus. The sequence goes on along the minus strand of NC_046654.1, from coordinate 6,293,667 downwards.
GGCGCTCATATGTCTGAGACAAAAGTTAGGTCTACATTAGCTTGATTTTTCTAAGGAATAGTTCGACACTGTAGGAAATCTGTTTATAGATGAGAAGACTGAAACAAGTTAGGTTAGCTTATAATCACTCCTCAGTTCACTTACATGCCCATACACCTAATTCTTATTTACATTTTCTAAGGCTTCTACATTGCTGTAATACGAGGCACAGGAATCCCACCACAGCTGCATATCCACTGATTATGAAATAGCTCCAGTCAACTGAGTGTGACTTGATTCTACAGCGTGAAGCAAACAACAAATCAGCTCTGGTGCTGGGGAACAAAAATGTCTGCAGTGCTGCCTGTTAGCTGCAGTGTATTGACCCCTTAAATGAACAGCAGCAGGTCCATTTTTAGCATGAACTGGACAAATACCTGGTGACCCAACTCCAGTGGATCTCAGAATCAAAGGGATGCACCAACAGTTTGGTGTCAATTATACAACTGACATTTTTTAGACCTCCTATTTTGATCTAAATGTCTTGTGAATTTTACTGAGCAAAGTACATAAATGCTATTGCTCAGCTTGCTCGGCTTTGCAGAGTTGCACAATCAAATCAGTTTAGCCTCCAGCTCCCTTACTTCTGACCCTACAATCAGCCAGCCTGTTTTCTGGTCATATGACCAAAAGTATGATACAGAAAGGGAGAGAGAGCAATCCAGAGAAAGAGGAATTTTAAGAGCAACATACAGTGAGCAAGAAAGAATAACAATGTGAGATGAGAGAGGTTGCAGGAGTAAAAGAACCCTGGATTTAACTGAGAGGTCAGATCAAGGAGTGAGTGTCATCAATGCAGAGAGTTACCTAGTTTTCCATAACAGGCAACTGTGTCAGCCTGTCCTATCATCCTGCTCAGGATTAAGAGAGCCAACAGTGAAGTACTGTGTAAACACAGTAGGAACAGCTTGCCTACTATAAATCAAGCATTGCTCAAACCTGCAGGAACAACGTGACACTAGTTTTGAGCAGTTAATTTCATCGAGTTTTGAAATGCCTGTTTGACCAGTAATGCCACAGGCAGTAGCACTGTTTAATCACATTTGCTTCTCAAATGCTTGTTACAAGTGAGACCAAGAGCATGCAGATGATTGGAGATTCAGTCTTTGATTCGGTTTTTTATTTCAAATTAGAGATCTGGTGTATTTATCTGAGGAAAATGAATCCCTCTAGGTTGCTGATTTTGGCACCAAGATATTGTTTTGTCATAAAACACAAGCATAGTTTAGTGCAACCGTTATAAGAAGAAACAAGAGAGACAGACAAGGAGGGTAAAACATTTACACACAGTTTCCTCTGGCACAGGGGTTGGCTGACTAACCTGTGCAGTCAGCTTTGACCTGCTGCGCTTCAGCATGTTTGATTCCTCTCACTTAGCTTTTGAAAATATATTGTCCAACACTGCTGAGCTGTAATGACCACACATGTTTTCAAATGTGTTGTAACAGCAGAGACAAATGCTCTTTTGTCATGTCATCATTAAGCTGCCCTGGCAGCTGAAGGCAGTTAGAGGTTGCTGATAAGAAGAACAGCAGAATGAAGGATCCCAACAGCTCACGACTAAACCTTAAGAGCCGAACTGAAGGATCCAGAGATTTTAAAACAGTGAATGATATTTTGGAAATGAAAGAGTTTAAAAGCCTCTTCTGGGCGTGTTTGCATCTGGTGCTCAGAAACTCCAGTCAAGTGCTGTACATTACTTAGCCTGACATAACGCACGTTAAAGAAGATACAACTGCCCAGTGATCACACACTAAACCATATCAGAAACACTAAATACAAAACATGCTGTTTCATCAGTAAACAAAGAAAATACTTCCTAGACTGCAGTAAAAAGATATGTGGATAACATCTGGGGACATAATGAAATGATCCATTTGATAAAAGAATATTCTTCCAGAGGTGTATTTATCGCAGGGCTGCAGCTAATGATTATTTTCACTATTGATAATCAATCACACTCACATAATCAATCAATCTTGGTATGTTAAAGACCAAACTACAGCTCTGACAGACAGTTGATTAATCAGTTAGTTGATTAACAGAATTAAACAATTAGAACAGAAACATTTTGATCACTGTGCGTTTTCTAAAGAAAACAAACTGCTTGTTGCAAGACCCCAGAGTGTGTGTTTCCGCACGCAAATCACAAAAACACGATATACAGTGAATGTTCACAGGCAGATTACATTAACAAGTCATCAGTCAATAGAGCTGCTGCAAATGAAATATCTGCGATTGACTAATCAGACACCTAAACGCCTCATCTCTGCGTACTGTTTATTGGGATTCTTTATGAGAGTGTTTACGACGCACAACAAACAACTGGAAACATCTCCCGAGTGCCAAGCAGGTCACATATCACAGACGCGCACCTCTGAGCAAATGAATGACACGGACTGTGAGCAAAAGTTTCAATTCCCGTTTCGGAGTCGGCGCAGTGATGAGGAAATGAACTGAATGGCCGACAACAATATTATAAACTAATGGATATATTCGAGTAGACACCGACTGTAAACAAACGCTGCCATTGTCGCTGCGCTGCTGTAAAATCACATAAACTCGACAACTGCGTTTGAATCCTGCAGTGATTTTACTAAAGGGCGCGTCCACTGAGTGAAACACTTTTACATCTTAACTACAGGTTTACTCACCTACTGTGAAGCCTCCACGGGAGCTGGTTAAACTCACGGCGCACAACAGTCGCACAACAGTCGCACAACTTTACGCAAGAGTTGTTGAACCACGGGAGGTCCCGGCAGGTCGCTGGGTCGAGCTGTGTGTCCAATCAGAAGAGCAGCAGATCTGTCAGGCTGCACTTTCCGGCGCTGCTGCTCTGCGTCGCCGCTGGCTGACGTCCAGAGACTGAGACTGAGACTGAGGTGGAGGTGGAGGGGAGGATTGTCTGCATCAACATGACTCTGCAACTCTCGGCTACAGCGCAAACACTGTGCGCGTAATACACATAGGCAGGGACAGCATTCCTCAAACTGAAAGTGCACCGAAGCCATGACCAGGACGGCGCAGACAATTATATAACACTGACAAAGCTGAAACATTAAGTTTTTAAGAAGAGACTGATAAGTCACGGGAAAAATAAAACAGGCTCCGCCTATTTCATTCTCTATTATGCTCTAACGAATTGTCTTTTGTTTTTCAGCTAAGACTAAAACACACAACATGTAGAGGCTTGTAGTTTGTTACTGATATTAGAGCTGCTAACACATTGGTGAACTGTTATCTGTTATAAGTCTAAATCGCTCCAAACGATCCTTAACTGTAAGTAAAGTTCATTCTTATTGCAGCTTCCACAGATAAAATCACAAAGTAAAATGCACATGTGTTTAAAAGAAACACACATGCAGATAAACACATAGAATCACATAAAACAGACAACCATAAAGCCCCTGGTCTAACTAGCCAGTTTATTTCACAATGTACACACAGAACTGCCTTATAATTACAGGAATTTAAAGAGTTTACTCAGACAACAAACCAAAACATACAAAGCTTAAGCACTTATTCCCATTGTGCCCCTGGGTAAGAGCCTTTTGCCCCTAAGGTACCTAAACCCATCTGCAATAAGGAACAGGTATCCTCCCCTTCACCTGGAACCTCCTTCCCAAAAGGGACCATGAGCTTAGACATGTTTGTGCTGAGCCAGCACAGCCAGACCTCAGATACACCCTCATGTCCTTTCCATGGATGTTTCAGGCAGCAGAGGTGACAGATCACACCATTGGCAGGTGACCACACTGAATATGCTGAACTTAAACTCTTAAGAAAATAAACACAAGCCACACTCACAGCTCCATTTTCCAGGATATTTCACAAAACAAATGTTCAGGAATGAATTGTAACTGTTATTTGCACTTCATACACTTCTAACCACAGGCACGTTAAGCCGGTTTGACAAGTTATGATAGTGAGGAGGTCTGGGTTCTGTTTCAGTTCATGCCAAATAGAAACTTCACTAAATGTGTTTCTGTGGAGCTGTGGATCCTGATCACCTAAGTTAATAACTTTGTGACATCTATATTTCACTTAATTAATGACAACTACTTTATTCTAGTGGGACTTCATTCAAATTCTCACCTGAACTTTCTAAAAGTCTACGTGTTCTTACAGTAACATTATTTTTCAGGCTTCTCACACTACACCCAGCAACATGAAAAACACGAAAGCAAAAATGATTTGCAGATCCGGTATGGGTTGTCTCATATTAAGATACAATCAGTCAGCTGCTTTGCAGGGATACTCTGTATGGTTTAATGGCTGCAGATTGCTGATGGTTCTCATTAAAGACACTAGAACAAATCCACAAATGATGGGAACGATTTTGGTGATCATGCTACAGAGTACATGCAATGTGGAATCATTGGATCAACTATTCAGGCTATATTTCATTTAGTATTTTCATAGTACTCTTTAGATTTGATTCCTTTTCATTTCAAGCTCAAATGACTGGAATATGTGTCTCCGATTTGTATTTCTACATTGTTTTTAAAGATGTTTTTTTAATGTAGGTTACAAGGAATTTCTTTTTTTTATCGTCTTGGAAAATACAATTCACAAAGCTAAATCTAAGCCCTTTCTCTACTTTCCTGGTGCATTAACGGTATAAATGACTCATCTCAAGTTACAGACAATAGACAACTTTCACAGTATTATGATTTAGTTGCTTTTATATACACACATGATTGATGATTGTTGATGATTCATTTTTCTGTGTAAGATACTGTAAGTGTAGGTGTGGTAAGGTGTGCCTATTAATGTTTTAGATATTTGATATAGAGTGGTGCATAAATAGAAAACAATACTGGAAATTCTGTGTGAAGTGTGAAGACAATAGAACCACAGCTGTTTGTTTTTGCATCTGACTTTGCTGACATTGGTGAAATCGTCAGACACTCAATATCAGTAACAATATCAGGGTGTATAATTCTACATTACAAGCACAATAAAAGTATGCAACTATTTTTCAAAGTATCAAAGTAAAAGCACTTAATTTAAAAAAGGTACATTTGAGTGTTATAGTATGATTTTCTTAAATTTTCTGTAGTTTCCTCACTGGTTTGAAGTGGACAGGGCTCAGATGGAACAATGTGGCATTAAGTGCTTCCATGCATCAATCAGGATTTATCAACATATGAATCAAATCATATGAGATTCGTTCTGCACGGTCACTATGAGACAGTAAACTGCATCAAAACATTTCCACTGAAGCAGATTAGCTGTTGTCTTAGAAATGGGTGTGTTTCTGCAAGGCACCGTATTTTCTTCAGTGTCAGCTAAGGTGTGAGGACGTCTGGGTGGTTTATAGTTAGATTATTATCCAGGCTTCTCACACCACACCCACTAACACCAAAAACAGCGAAACAAAAATGATTTGCATATATGGTGCCAGGACCGGTTGTATCGTATCATAACAGCCAGTCAGTTGATTTGAATATATGTTCCATAAAGTGCAATGGATAGATGATTGAATAATGTTAACTGGCCATTTGGGGCCTGTACTTGGGTTGATTTTTATTTTTAAAGCTGATATTAAATGGTGTTTGAAGATGAACACCCGTCTCTTCACATCAGGTCTATTTGTCAATCTAACTTTGTGGTTAACTCCATTTACTGCTATAAGGAAGCAATAAAACAAACTACAAAAGCACAATGACACAGCACAGCATGTGCCAAGTTCTGTTCTGTCAACGTGATCACTCCTGTTTCCCTTTTTTCCACCTTCCCTCAACTCATTCTCTGCTGAATCAAAACTCTCCTCCTTTTCTTTACGTCTTTACATATTTCTTATTCTCAGAATTTCACCCTTTTCCTTCTACTGAATACTAATGTGTGTAAACAATGGCTTATATTATTGTTGGCATCAGACTTTATGTCTCTGCATAAAACAACTTGTGTGTGTTTTACTCCAAAACAAACACCTTGCTTGTTTGTGAGCACACGTTTTGAATTTGGAGCCGATGTGAAAATGCTGCTGGACTCCTGTCAAGGCTGTTTGTGTTTGGTGGAGGAACCACAGAATTTTATTGACCTTTGAGTTAGTGTGAGGAGAGAGGGAACTTGACATCATGCACTGGGAGCAGGATGCCCTCTGCTGTTTGAACATAGAAACTCAAGCAAATGTGAGAGTATACATTTGCAGTTCCGTACTTAAAGGATCAATCTACCAATTTTACATAAGTAGTTTAGCTTTTTTTTTTTTTTTTTACAAAAAATACATTTTATCACCAGGCTTACAGAAGCTTTGTGACTGGGAGGGAAGATCTAATGAAAGCTGCTATTTGGCTGCATTATTGGTTATTTAAGACTGATCATGTTAGCTTAACACATATTAAGGAGTCAAATTTGGACATTGCATCCTCTGCCGAAACAACCAATATGAAATAATACAGAAATAATTATGCATTTTGATACAATGCATATGAGTCATGTTTGACTATGTTGACTACTTATGTACAGGTGAGGTAATGATACAAATGTATTTCGTGAAAAAGTAAAGGAACCAGTAAATATTTAGCAGAGGATATGAAAAACAAGACTTTTGAGAATATCAGAGAAAAACTATCCTAAAAAAAACAAACTCTCTGTATTAGATAGAATGATCATTCAAAATTAAATGTTTTATCAAATGCATCATTAATCACACTGTCAAATTAAAAAAACATAATTTCCTTTTAATAAAAGTTGAACTTCTTTTGACCTCAGTACATTTATACAGATATTCTCACTTACAGTTGGACACTGTAATTTATCCAGCAATTTCCACTGAGAATGACCAAATTTTCAATGAAAATCTGAATGCATGAAAATATGCAGTCAGGATACCAAAATGCAGAGAAACACTATGTATCAGAAGACAGTGAAAAACATCTGTAACTAAGCATCCATTAATCAAGCTGGTACACTTAATCAAGATTTTCCATGTGCATGATTAATTTTGCCGCTGCATGCTCGATCTTTTCTGTCAGCCTACACAATCTGCAGGGTGAGAAAAAGCAGAGTCGGTGCCCACATCATCGCCACGCCAGCTCTAATACACAGTCACTGCCCTTCCAGTTAGTATTCAACCAGTAAAACTAGAAGGCTCTGTAAACAAGCCCATAATCCTGTCTTTCTTAATTTTATAGCAGTATATGCCTTGATGCATGATGCCCATCACCAACAACACATTGGGTCCAGATGGGAGGAGGCAAAAAAGAATGAGAGAGAGAGAAAGAGAGAGAGAGCGATAGAGAAAATGGTTGATGTACATCTGTCATGCATTATTGCGGCGAATGCCAGCGCTGCTATCCTGGCTTTAGAAACTATGTGAGGAGGGGGTTGATGGGTCCTCCTTAAATCACAGTCTGAGTCCTCCTCCTCTCCGCTGCTCCTTTTCAACACACAAACACACACAGGCAATCACAAGTTCTCTCTTTAATACAGATTAAAATAACATCTCTCTTTCTCTAGCATGAGTGCTTTCTTTCTGTCTCCTCCAAACACGCACACTTACACACATGCACTTACACACCACACACTATCCCCTATGAATTCCTCAGGAAGGAGTCAGCCTTCTTCATTCCTCTGGACACAACTTTTCCTTAACAAGGTACTGATGGTCTTGACCTCTTCAAACAAACCCTTCCCTCCAATCAGCGAGGATTTCTGGAGCTCGGGCTCAGCCGAGGCCTGTGGGTATTACAGAGGAAACGTCCTGATTCTCCTTGATTACTCTCTCTCTCTCTCTCTCGTTCTGCGTCTGACTCGCTCTGCCTTTATTCCCCCTCTTTCTGCCCCCGCGCTTTCTCTCCAAATATCTTCGTCTCAGTGGCTGCTGGCTCTCCTGTTGTCGCTAACCTGATCTCGAACTTTGCTTTCCTGTCTTTATCTGTCTACATACTATATTTTCTTTCCCGTCTCATCGGCACTGATTTTCTGATTATTCCCTGGTTTGCTATCCAGAGTTTTTGTTCCTGTTTTCTAAGCAGAAATTCAACAAAATTGTTCAATTAAGAATTTAAAGACACTGACAGGACATACTGCTCATTTTTCACAGTTGTTCAGGGGCAGATGCACAAATACAATTTTTTATTGAAATAATTACACTGAAATTTAACTTAAGTTTCACAAAAGGTTGAAATTGAAAAATACTTTTTCTCTAATCTAATTTTTCGATTCTTTCTAATGAGGCCTTCTGTTTAAATTTGAATTACTCTACAGACGACATATGTGAAAACATGTATTATAAGGTACACATTCCTGTCTTAGTCGTAATACTGATAACATGATATCATTTCGAAAAACGGACTGCACAGAGAATTGCAGGCAAGCTGATCTTAACAACTAAAACTGTTCAAATTTTACCTCAGCAACCAATGATCTAATCAATATCGTTTATCCACATATAAAAATTCAGTAGCAAGAGAAAAGCTGCAGCTCATAGAAATTCTTACAGTTAACGCCACTGAACTGGTCTTTCTTTCCTATGGGATTTTCTAGATTTTCCTGTTGCTCCATTCTCAAAGACAATACCTGCTCTGAATCAAGTTTGTGAAAGAGGTCCCACAATATAGAAATACACAGTATAATTCAAACTCATAACAACAATATTGTTATTGTATGCCTTGTCGGAAGAGCAGAGACATACCTGTAGGCCATGAGTTTAAAACAAGCCACTGAAACAGATTTGTGCTTGTTTAATGTGGTATTTTCTTTCTTCTGAGAAACCAAACACAGCGAGTTCAGACCAATGCAGGCCGCAGTGCAAATCCATTTGCTGAACTAAGCATGGTGCACTGCAGAAAGTGTGTTTTAATTAAGGTGGAATTTTCAGTGTAATACAATAAAACTAAAAGTCAACAGCCATGCTAGTGGCTCCATGAGGCTGCACGGGAGTGACTGAACTAAGGGCTAATGCCATCATGCTCATATGCTCACTGTGACAATGCTAACAGGCTGTTGTTCATTATCTTAGCATGCTAACACTTGCTAATTAGCACCAAAATCACAGTACCTGATAAATGTACATTTTGACCTGATGATGGCGCTAGACTAAAAGTTAATGAACTTAATAGGAATATCAAAGTCTGTAACACATTTCAAATCAATCTGTGGAATACATGTTGAGATATGTTACTCAAAGCCAAAAGCCAAAATTTTGAGCCTTTTGATGGTACTACAAAAAATCCAGAGGATGACCAAAGTCATCAGAATCATCCTCTGGTGAGAATGAATGTCAGTACAAATATTCATGGTAGTCCATCCGATAGTTGTTGAGATATTTCAGTCTGGACCAAGGGGAGTGTGGATCAACTGATCAAAATGGAAAAACACCTTCCTGATATCTTAAAAAAAAAAAAAAAAAAAAAAAAAAAAAATTGCATTTGAGTTGGAGTCGCATCAGCTCTGCACAGAGAGCCAGCCTGTCGGACATGTGCTGTTAGTTTACACCAAGCCTGTGTTCTCATATTGTCAAAGAGATTTAAAGCCTATTGTCCTCACATGCCATTATCACAGAGCAGCCTCCTTCATCTAACTTCACTACTGCTTTAAATGCTCTCTTGATCTTTCTGTCTCTTACGGTATCACTCTTTGTCACCATCTTTACTGCATTTCACTGCCTCTCAACACTTTGTCCCCTGCTCTGTCTGTGGTGTTTTGGATTAAGGACTGTCTGGTTGGAAGATGTGGTATTTAAATGTCCCTGTGTGTGTATGTGTGTGTGTTTGTGATTGCATGGCATGCATGTGTCTGTGCAATTGTTAGTCTTTGTATTCACATGTGAGCAGGGTCGTTTTCTATTTCTGCAAAAAATCTTCGAGAGAAAAGACAGAGTATATGTACGGTAATGTGGGAGATTTATGTGGGTGCACATGAAATGGAAGACAATAGCAGCATAAAACACACAGGCTGAGACAGTGACACAACACTTTCGCTGCCAGGGTGAAGACGTTGACGGCAGCCCATCATAAATCAACTATTCTAACTGTGACACTGTGAATAGGTGTCAGAACAAAATGACCGGAAAGTGACACAACAACCACAACAGTGTCACGAAATTCTTTTCACATTTCCTGGACAGTAATTACGGGGCACGAGCGGGAACTGCTCCTCGAACAAGAGTCCCCTCTGACTGAGGAGAAAGGGGGACATTGTAGGCCGGGACCCAAAGGTCATCATGGCTGTTAGGCTCACAGTCTGCCTGGACTCCTGCTGACTCAATGCTGGTCCAACCACAGGAGGATGATCAGGACTAACTTGTGTATGCCTTGGACCACCATTAGTCAAACATTAGTCAGAGCGCCCATTTAGGTGATGAGCATGAACAGTGTTTCTGTTCTCCAGACACACTCTGGGGCCCAAATGTGGATTTCTCAATCCCACTGTGACCTGATGTGATTGCACTGCCAAACCCTGCTGTGCCTCCCTGCTCTCTGCTTGTCTCAAGTGCCTGTTAGAGCCACTGATGACAGATTTGGTAGATTCCTGCGTCAGAGGACTCCCACAGAGATCCAGACTGGTTTCCACTCACCCGATAAAACCATACCAGAGGGCAATTCTTCCTCTATGGAAAAAAAAAGCTGCTCTTCCTGCTTTCTTCTTCTGAAGAATTTAATCTTAAGCTTTATTGAATGTTCAGTACTGATTTATCTGACATTTCTGAGAAAAGGTGCACGTTTTATATGTAATTACTCCTCAAACAGGAAGTCTTGTCTGATTTCTGTTTTTGATCAGTCAAACAGGAAAAGGTAGTGTCAGTTTAAAAGGTGTATGTTTTTTACCCTAAACACGGTTTATTACATTTAGATAGCATTTTTTCTCATTGCTGTTTGGAGACCAGTGACTTAATTTGGGGACAGTTTGTCATATTTCAGCTTCAATTGGGTTTTAACTCTTTAAAATGTAAAAGTTCACAGAATATTGTTTTGATGAAAAAAAGCACATCATTATTATAATGATAAATATGGGTATTTCTGCCTTCATTTACCTTATGTGGTCTTATGTAAAGATGCATGAATTGTAAATCTTTGGGCAGAGATCAGTAAAGATATGACAAAGGATGTTTGTGAGTAGTTTTTCAATTATGGATCATTTAATTTGTTAAAAAAAAATGAAACTATATAATAAATATGTAATAGATGTGTGAGGAGAAAAGTGAAATCTGGGGTCAGCAGAGGCCCACTGGGTTCTTTGAGTTTTAACATACTAGTGTTGGATGTAAATAGATCTTATGGCTAATCGGATACTGGGGCAAATTCAAATAAAGACACTGGGATGTCTTTATTCTAAGTCAGTGACTCAACATCCTCCTATATTGGAAAAATTGTAAAGCAGACCTGAGGCATGGAAAGTCACAGAAACTGAGTGATTCAGTGAAAGTGAATGGTTCTGCCTCTCCTACCCATCACTGAAGGGGGAGAGGTTGAAAAAAAGGGAAAGGACTGAAAGAGGGGGAAATGACTGGCGACTGTGTGGGAAGAGAGAGAGAGAGGAGGGGCTTAAAAAGTATGAACTTGTGCATGATTTAGCTGCAGGAAGCATTAAGAAGGGAAAAGACTGCAAACAGGACGTGGTTTCCTCACTCTTTTAAGCTTTACTGGGGACCGAGTTGCCTTATGATTTCTCAGATGGTGACTTTTTCCACCGGGTCACACTTTTTCTAGTGCGCTCCTTCCCTCCCGAGACTTGTCTTCTTATCAAAATCCGGAGCATTCAGTTTGAACCCGTGCTGTTTTTCCTCTTCCCACTGTGCGTAATTTCTATCCAGGATCGAAAAAAGGCGACATCACAACAAGACGAGGAACGAGGGATCAAGGCAGATATAAAACGAAGTGGGTGAAAATGAGAGCCGTCTTGGGTTTCTGCTTGATTTTCCTCATGCTGCACACTCCCGGCGTACTGTCCTTGTCCACACGTAAGTTGCACACAGATGTCCATCGATGCTCAAAGTCATGGTCTTGCTGGTGGAGGGATCTGGTTTAAGTAGCTTTTCTCTTCCAGTGGGATCAGATGGATCCATGTGTCACCCAGAGATCTTGTGTAAACAGCTCTGTGTGACACTGTCTTGCTCTGGTATGCATGGCATTAAAGATGAAACTGGTGCAAGAGAGATTTTAAAAATAGTACAGTGCGTTTTGGAAGGTTATTAGTCAATGCAAAGAGCAAAGCAGAAAAACTACAAGCAATGATAAAATATTATAGGGTGAAAACACTTAAAGGCACTTTACTCCATCAAAAAGGATGATGAAAAAGCAAAAGGCTGTATAAACCTACATAAGACTGAGCTGCATTTAAAATATGCTTGCAATGCAGGATAACTTCACTGATTATTTCCTAGTTGGCTTACATAATAAGGGTTCACTTGCTGAGGACACATGGGACCCAGTCTGCATCATTTCTGGAAAGGACAATAAAAAAGGGCAAATGCCACTTTATCCACTTGACAGATCCTTTTATTAATGTGACCTGCTGAAGTATATTGGTTGTGTCCCTGAGAGAGAACTCATCTCCCAGGGGGCTGGATTTCAACAAGTGGGGCCGTAATTCGTTTAACACATGGAGAGCAAGGGGACTTTACAAACCGCAACAAAACAGTGACATCATTTGCTCAGGTTTTGGAGAATGTTAACCGGCAGCTTAATGCACAGTAACATAAATAAATCAAAGTTATGTTCGCTTTCCCCGTTAAGTGGCTGGATTAGTTTTTATGGTGAGCTCACTGGCAAAGAATAGCTCCTCAGAGAGGATCTCCTGTTATTCATCCAGTTTGAAAGGCGCTAATAAAAGAGAGTATAGTTGTAGAGGTTTAAAGGAGAGAATGGGCCTTGATCATAAGCCACACTGCTGTTTATTATAGAGCTTAATTGGTCATTAGTGTTTTATTCACTGTAATAATGGATGGTGCTTTCCCTTCACTCATTGTACTGTGGTTTTACAGATGCCACTGAAATGAAACAGTTTATCTGTGAACTTTCTTACAAACACATTACTTTTTAGTGCGGCTCACAATCCCATAAAGTTTTCATTCAAGTGTGTCCTGTTAGCATATAAAGAGGTACTTAAAGTAGTACATAATATTTAATACCACATACTTCCCTCCAAAATACATAGCCTGAAAAAAAGAAACAGCCTTTTAACCTGAAATTAACTTTTTATGTGCTACATTTCCCATTGCTATTGCCTGTACTTGCCCAAATTTGACTCGACATTAGACAAGATAATCTTTCCTCTCTTCAGATCATCAGTTAAATAAATAAAATGTGGATCTATTTAAAAAAAAAAAAACAAAAAAAAAAAAACATCCGCTGCTGTCTCCTCGATCTCTTTTCAGATGGCGTTGCACGGCTCATTGTCACTAAATGTTGCGTGACTTCTTCCACTTGGCTCGTCCACACTGGCCCCTCAAAATGTTCCACATGTACATCTATTGTACAGCAGACAGAGGAAAGTATTGGCTTTCTTTGAACTGTTGCATGGATGAGTGGAGAATAAATAGTTCTTTAGAAACAGGAGGGGATGTCATGTACCTTTTGAAAACTGACAGCATAAAGAAAAGTGTTTTCAGTTTGCGATAGGCTTAAAATCAGTCACTGGAGACCTCCTATTCTTGCTGAAACAAAAATTAACCTTTTTCTTGCTGTCAGTTCAACATGTTAAAAAACTCCGCTAGCGCAGGGTTGACCTCATCCTCTGCCCTGATCAGAGATGTGTTTCAAACAGCCTCAGCCTCTCCAAACAAATAATATTTTACGAGCCATTTCCTCCAGTGAGTGTTTCGAGTATAGACAATAAACAACAGTAATTATGTCTATCACTGTAAGGTTTAAGTTGTGAAGCAAGGGGTGTTAGAGGGATTCACACCCTGCTCTAGGGCAATGTCCCGTGCTCAGCGCCTGGAATACATAAACACTGCTTGTTATTCAGCTGGATCAGCATGTTATTGGCTAATCACAGCCCCTTTAGTTCACCGTATTCAATGACAAAGGCAACCAGCCTCCGTGCATGTGTTTGTTTGCGTTTGTGTGTGTGCATAAATGTGTCAAAGCTCAAGATGGGGTTATGATATTAATATCGGTGTGGTGTTGCAGTTGAATTAACGTCTTCAAAGGCGGTTCCTCCATAAAAGACTACACAATGTCTGTCAGCATAAGGTGGCTGGCAGCTGAACACATGTGGCCCCGGGCGCAGATTTGTAGTGGCCTGACAAAGTGTTGATGTTCTCACTCACGCAGCCATGTCTTCATAGAAATCATCTTACATACTTGTTTTGGTAGTCCCGTCTACTTTGGTGGGCAAATTTTTTTCTTTAAATCCTGAGATCTGAAGAAAATAAACTTGCCCCTTCATTCTTTGTCTTTCTGCAGCTTTGTTCTCTGCTATTCACTCATCAGTTTTGTTAAGATGCATTTATGCAAAAAGATTTCAATCAAGATGTGCTTTGCAGAAGTGAAACCAAATTACATAAAAAAACATCACAAGACAATTTAACCGCACACATAGTTATTAAAACAGATATCATTAAAATATCAGCAAGAAGTCCTTCATTGAAATGATGATCAGTTTGTTTTGAAATTTGCCACATGTGCGGCTGTTATTTAATACTCAATTTGATATTGTTGTAACTGTAACTGATATATAGTCACAGCATTTATCCATGTGGCAAATTTAATTTGGAGTTTACCAACTGTTTTATAGGATTAAAAACTGAAATCCAGAGAAAAATAAGCAAGCGGCTGTACATAATTACTGCAGGACGAGGAAAGACAAATTTAGACAAGATGTGATGAAAAACAAAGTGGAAAAATGAAAACGATCAACAAATAAAAAGTATAAAAATTAAATCTACAACAGCACATTTAACTGCAGTACAGCATGGAAATCAACCTGCACAAACCTGCTTGAGATGGGTAACCCATCATATTGAACATTTCATGGCCTGTCTGTTTTGAAACTCTTGTTGGTGTATTTAAAGTTGTCTATTGAGATTTCAGTTACCGTAATTTCAGAAATGAGTTGTCTTCACTTCTCCTAGTTTAGGTAAAGCCTACATTTCCCACAGTGCAATGTTTTTACAAGCCCTGTACCTGGTAAATAGTCTATCCAACTCCATTCCTCCAGTCTGTAAAGGCTTTCCAACATTTCTGTTCAAAACCACTCAAGCCTAACGCTAGATAACCCTGGTGACATCACTATGACATCATCTACTTTTCACCAGTCATCATGTGAAGATATTCACGTCACCATTTGTCCTCTTCTAATAGTATCTCTCTGCCTTTTTTCAGATGTAGCAGTAATCTACCCTCAGGACCCTGTCCTACGCATGGGGTCCAACCTGACTGCCAGCTGCTGGATCCACCCTGACCTCGGCATTCATGCCAGCTCTCTGTTCTGGACACTCAACGGTCAACAGCTGCCCAACTCCCTCTACAGAGTGCTCAGCCCGACCAACCTCAGTGTGACACTGGCAGGACTCAACGCCTCAAGGCAAACATCTGGAGACAACCTGGTCTGTCACAACCACAAGGGACATATTTTGGCTGGCTCCTGCCTCTACGTTGGGAGTAAGTTAAAGTTCGTCAGTAGTTGCAGTGCTAAGTATTTTATTTTGGTGTCCAAGATGCCTTTTAAGCAGATTTTTCTGGGGTTGAGGATGTGCAACACACTGCCTGTGTGCTTCACTGTGAGATGCTGAAGTAAAGGCTTCAGCAGAGAGCAGTGACAGGCCAGTGAGTGAAGAGGAAGGAAGAGGATCAGCGAGGAAATAGTGGGCAGATTTTTACACAGTTGTGGATGTATTTTATGTTTAGTGTTCCTGCCCTCAGGCCCAGTGAGGCCTCCAAGAGTGTGTGTCACTGTGTCACGCTTTGACCAGCTGTGCTGTCCATTATTCGCACTATCACTCACAGGGCACGGGTCTGACATTTTAGAATAACCTTATTTTCCCCAGGGGGAATCTTAACCTTCAAGAAATAGTTTAATATTTTGAGAAATATGCTTGCATGCTTTCCTGCTGAAAACTTGATGTGAAGTTTGATCCCACTTTCATGTCTGTACAGTAAATATGTAGCTTGAGTCAGCAGCAAGATAACTTAGCTTAGCATGAAAAATAGAAGACACCCACTTCCTGCAGCCTCCTCATGACTAACCAGTAGTAGGCGGGTACATAAGCCTTCTGTAAAACCACAACCTGTTACTGTCACACTGATTTTGGTTTAGTCTGGAATCTGGGAACCCAGGGACACAACCAAGTCTTAACAAGGAAAGATAGCGCAACGTCAGTTAATCATCCCAACCCATCCATCCATCTATTATCTACTGCTTATCCTTCAGGAAACAGGCTATTACAGCGCTGACAGACAAACATTCACACCTACAGGTAGTTTAGAATCATCAATTACCCTAACTCCTACCTGCACGTCTTTGGACTGTGGGAGGAAGCCAGGGAAACCTGAGAAATAGAGTCAGAGAAAGAGTCAGATCATCATGCAGGTTATAAAGCAGCCAGATTAAAACTTATGTAAACACACTGGAAATGTTGGTAACGCTGTCACATTGTACAGCAAATGCAGCAGGTCAAAGTTAAAGCCAACAGGCAGTTTGGGTAATATTAGTTTAGCTGTGTCTTGTTTTCTCATTTAACTAATGTGGGGCTTTGTTTAAAACATCTATGATTATCTTCTCATGTTTTTCGCTCAATCTTATTTTATTTTTAGCGATGTCAAGTACCCAAGTTGGAAAGAGCTGGTGTTATACTATAACCTTCAAACAGTCCTTTGAAAAAGCAAGAACCACCCAAAATGCCCTCACTTCTTAAAAATGTCCTCACTCTCAAGATCTAAAACTAACAAAGATGGAAGTACACGACCGCAGACAGAACACATACACACACTTTCTGCTGTCTTTGTTGTCCAGTGTCTTCTAGTTCCAGAAAAACACATGACATTTTCAAAGACTGTGCGAGGGGTTGAGATGAAAAATGACTTTTGAGGAGTCACATGAAAATTAACCATGAACTATGCTTGCATTTTCTCAGACACACACACACACACACACACACACACACACACACGGGGAGATGGGGCTCCTAATCCCTGTGTGACTCTGGTGTTGAGCACCCTGTGTTCTGAGAGATGAGGAATGTTGGCAGGGATCCTAAGTCTGACCGAGTCAGAAACACACACACATATACATGTGCACACAGACACACACAGACACAGACACACACACACACACACACACCAATTAAGAAAAAAAAAAACACACCTATTTCTGAGGAACATCACTAGTGTGTGAATTACACGCAGGAGGAAAGGGCTGAAGTAATGACTGGAGGTAACTTCCTACCTTGACTGATGCTTCATCTTTCCCACACCTTCGTTCCATCTGTACATCTTTCTCCACCTTGTCTCTGTCCTCCTCTCATCCCTCCTCACCTATTTCTCTCACCCTCTCATCTTTCCTCCTTTGCCCCTCTCTTTTCATCCCTCTGCTTTTCTGTCCCAGTGCCTCCAGCGAAGTCGGTCAATCTGACCTGCTGGTCCAGGAACACCAAAGACCTGACTTGCAGCTGGGCTCCAGGAGGAAAAGGAGAGACCAACATAAGCACACAGTACACGCTGAAGTACAAACTCCGGTATATACACACACACACACACACACACACACACTCACAGTACAGCAGAAAATCCACATTGGACAAAATCAGACAAAATTTCCTTTCTTTAGTTTTCCCACACAAATCAGAGCATTTTAAAATCAGTATCACCTGAAGCTCACTGCTGCTCCTTCTGGTTTCATTGCTTTCTCGCAAAAATTAAATCTAATCTAAATGTTTGTTGTGTGGTTGTACAAACACATTTTTGATAACCAGTTTTGATCAGCACTAACCTTTGTTTTCTGCGAGTGGTCACCAAATGTTCTGAGAATTGAATACTTTTAATATGAGGTAAGCAGGAAGAAAAGTTCAGTTTGCAATAGCAGTTGAATACAGCTCTGATTCAGTTGAAGGACTGTGAATAATGAATGTGTTAACAGTTATGTGGATATCAATCAGATGAAATTACAAACAGTAACACTGGATTACATGCTTTCATCGTTTCCAGTGTGAACATGTGGAGGTAGTGAACATGTGGAGGTAGCTGGTGACTAACAGTTTGTCAGCTGAAACGACGATTATTGCTGGCAGATTTTATCAGATGGAACCAGCTACCTAAGTAAGTTAAAGTTTGCTTCATGGCCGGTTTGAAAATGCTCAGTCTGTCTGACTTCACTGTTTTAGTCGAGCTAGTTTTATAAGAAGAGGGTCTCGATTAACTAGATCTGTAATATGAAACAAAAAGAGGAAAAAAGTAAATTTTGACAGTTGTCACCTGCTAATTTGACTCAGTATCATCATGTATTATTAGTACGTGGAGAAACCCAAAGGCTGACAAGTCCGACATGCCTGGTTTTGGTTGCTAAGCTATGATTGGATGATCAGAGTAAAAAGGGTTTATTGAATGGTTAATTGAAACATTTCCGAGTAGCCTAAGTTATTCTGAAAATTAAAACATGTAGAGACAAGCAGTGGCTATGTCATAAGCCTCTAAGTGAAGGGAGTGTAAAGAAAAATTACTCTGGTTTTCAGATGGGTTAAACTTTGAACTCGGTGAGCCCATGGCAAAAGTTTCCATTCAAATTCAACATAGTTTAGCAGATTGGCTCAAAAAATCCCCAGAAACAGGTTTTAGTGGAGCTGGAAACAAGACAAAATACCTAATCTGTTTGGCAGACTTTATTTTATGAAAATTTAACATCAGTGGTAGCCAGAGGGTGAAAGCCTTTCAACAGTAAAAAAGTCAAATTTCATGAGAATTAAGAAGACGGTTTTTCATCTGGGAATGATAGATTTTGTGAAAATTAGTTTCAGATGTGGTGTAAGCGCTATTCAGGTTTTTTTAAATTATTAAATCAGGAATTTAAAAACACGAAAGGGAAATTACTTGACATGTAGTGCCCATAGGCTTTCCAACTGCATGGAGATCAAATTCCAGCCAGATTTGTGTAAAAAAAGGGCTAAATAAAGCCACTACTGCCAGATAAACTGTTAACTGCTAACACATTATCACACAAATTCTATGCCACATAGATTATTCAAGGATATTGACTGCTGTCCAGAGTTATTTCAGTACTTTCTGTTTTCCTCCCAGGTGGTATGGTAAGGAGAAGGAATGTGAGGATTACACTCATACACAGCCTTACTCCTGCAGCATCACCAGGGACCTGCACCTTTTCACACCCTACGAGATCTGGGTGGAGGCCTCCAACCAGCTGGGTCAGGCTACCTCTGATGTCATCACCCTCGACATCCTAGACGTGGGTGAGTGTGAGAAGTAGTGAACTTTGACCTTCTTTCTTTAAATGCCATTGTAGATCTTAGATCTTGGTGTCAATGAGCCCACAGGCTGTAATCTAAAAGAGCAGGCACTAACCTTTAAGTCCAGCGAGCCTTAAAAATGAAGCAGTGTCAACCTGCAACCCCACATCAGTGAGATATTTTGCGATTCTACCCTCTCCGATTCTTCACTCAGATCCTCATTGGTGTCTTTAGCTGTGAAAACAATGAAATTTATACAGTAATTAAAATATATTTAAAAAAAGAAACACAAGAAAAGCTGCAATTAAAGATCACTTAAACAAATAAACCACATCTATATGAAAGTCATCATTTTTGTTTGAGTTACTCTCTAAAATCAAATAGTTGTTTCGAATTGGAAGAAGCTCTTTGCCCCAAAGATTCTAATTTTGCTGTTGAAGTTTATGTAATTCAGATGAACATGATGTTAACTGGCTAAAATGATCCATGTTGGGTCTCATCCCGCTAACGCTGCTCTCGGAACGCATCTGAAGGATTGAAGTGTTTATCTTAGTGGTAGATTATTTCAGGGAATAGTTGGAACATCTGGGAAATTAAATTCTTTGCTTTCTTGCCGAGACTTAGATGAGAAGATCTATACCATTTATGTCTCTGTGTTAACTTTGGAGCTAGGGCAGGAAGGCAAATAGCTTAGCGTAGCATTAAGTCTGTAAAAGCAGCGGCAGACAAAATGAGACAAGTGGCCCAGACAAAACATCAAAATGTCTTCCAGCAGCTCTACAGCTTTAAATTAATTAACACGTTGTATCTTGTTAGTTTAATCCGTACAAAATCCTCTGTAACATGAACAATTAGTGGTTGGATAGGTGGTTATGTGCCAGACTTTTTCTTGGCTGGAAGCAGCAACTTCAAGTTTGCACAGAGCCAGTTTCCATTGTTTTTGCTAAACAAAGCAATCTATCTTTGGTCCCCAGCTTCGTATTGAATCGACAGATTTGAGAGCGGCAAACGTTTTCTACCTTAGCTCTAACAATGGTTGAAGTTTTGGTTTCAGTGCATTAACGTAATGCAAACAACATTAATATCCATAGAGGTGGGCACGGTGACATTCTGAAATCACCAAAGGTTCACCAGGCCAACAGCAGAACAGTTAGAGCTGATAAAACTCAATAAATTAATTGAACTTACATCAAATCTAAGAGGACTCAGTGTTTTTTAAAATAATTTACACCTTGCAAATAACTGAACTTCACTAACAGTGGAGGCCCACCATTTCCTAAAACACCAAAAATGAGAAGTTCGGGGTAACGTGTATAAAATAATGCACCTGATGATGGGACCACATCTTATGAGACTTGGGTTTGACTATAACACAGATTGAATGAGAGCTGATACAGAATAGATATATGAGAGGAATGATTTATCAACCTTAAGCCACTAAAGTGGTTCATGTCTTTTTGATCATCTCAGATGAACCTTGTGATCCACAGCTTAGGAACGATGAATGACTTCAGCTTTAGCCTCAGATTGATGTTGAAGAGTATCACTTCACTTTACATCTTTCACTCTTTTATTCCCACTGACAGGACGTTGGCGTGAGTTCTGTGGGTTTGGCTTTTAGAGAAAGTTGTTCACAACTACTCATCCGGCTTCATGCTGATAGCAACTGAGCAGTGTTCCCTTATAAAGCTTTATTATGTGCTTCATCACTTAGCTTACTGTGGTTTAAGCAAACAGAGCATGCAACAAGACCAAATTCTTCTCTTCTCTCACTATGCACAAAATAAACCCACACTCACACACGTAGCCTACATGCGTGCACCTGGACAGGCATAGGTGCATGACGAATGGAAACGCCCTCTCTTTTGATGAGCTCATTTTCTCTTTAGTCATGCTCACTGGACACACACACACACACACACACACACACACACACACACACACACACACACACACACACACACACACACACACACACACACACACACACACACACACACACACACACACACACAGAAAACACTCGCTCACCCTCTTTTATGTAATGTTGGAATGTTCCACTCTGATCCTCGATCCTAATCCTGTCTCCGAGCTGGCTCCAGACCATGAGGGCCGAGGAGTTTGCGCTTTGAGGCTTTAGGATTTGGATTGAAATAATACAACCTGATTAGCTTGGAACTCTTTATTCGGTTCATGGCTAAAACGATGACAGAAAAGTGTACAGAGAGAGCACCATATAGGGTTTCAGAGGTGAACACGTCACAGACGAAGAAACAAACTTCCTTCCTTCAAACTGTAATCCCTTTCGTTCCCTAATGTATGCACGCATGCACACACCTGTTTACACACCCCAAGGGCAGGGCAAGGCCTGGTAACAGTATAGAAACAGAGGCAGTCACGGTGTAGGCGGTTTCTGGACTGTGCGTGTGTGTTTTGTTTCACTCAGGTTGCCTTTTTCAGTCAAGCAGTTTCCACAACAAGCAGCAGGTCATACAACACAGCAACCACACCTGCGCGCTCGAGCTGCTGTGAGTCACGCGTCTACGGTCATGTCCAAGCCATGTTATGAAGGCGAGGCGGAAACACCTACAATTTTCCCTTCATTCCTCAGTCACGGGGGAGCTCTCTAAACCAAGAGACTAGAGGCAACTTGCATTTTGTGTCTCGCGCCGGAGATTATGATATGTTGACGAATGACACAACATATGTTAACAATGATTCATCTGTAATTTGTCATGTCTCATTGACTTTTATTAGCAAGCGCATGTAAGTATAGGTAGAATGCATTTGCTCTTGTCGAAAGACAAATAACTTTATTTAAAGTACTAATTTAAACAAGTAAGGATCAGCTGCGGTTGCATTAAGTGCATCCATTAACTCTGAAGGTTAATTATCTAATTTTATTGTGGTTTTAAAGAAAAAAAACCAAGAATGATATTAAATATTTTGCTTTCTCCAAATAATGAAACTGAAACTATCTGAATGCTGTTTATACAGATGAAGCAGATAACGCATTTTTATGATAACTGGTATTGGGTATACCAAATAGTAGTCAAAAATTTAGAAATGCTAAGCATGATATGAGACCTTATGCTTTGGTATGTATGTGTGCAGTAGGCGATACACATATTTACTACAACCAGTGTCCTTTAGTGTCTTGGATGTAAACAAATAGAAATATTCAGTGATTTTAAATTAGATGTGTGTGAGATGTTCTTGAGTCCTGCTCTTAGGCTTTTGTAGCCTGGGAGACAAAACACTGGGCAAAGAAAGTCTATAAAACATTTATAAAGCTTAATTGCCCTGAGCACATAAATAACAGGAATAGAACTAGATCAGCATTTTTAATCAGCTCTGTCTGGATCAGCTGCACATTTGGTTTGTAAATCAAACTGGAACTAGAAATATATAGACAACTAAAACATCATTTTGAGTACATTGATTATTTAAATTAATCTTCAGTATCTTTAGTTTTTTCTAACTGCATATGTCCTAAACTTGGTCCATGGCATAAACACAATAGTGTAGCCATAGTACACTTTATACTAAAGTTTAAAACATTAATATTCTGAGTTGTTCTCTCCACTATCATGTTAAAAATAAGTACTGTTTTAAGAGGGATGACCGCCATGATTACGTTTATATTTATAGTCCCAAGTTCCAATAACAACAAGAAACAAACTAAAACTCTCGTGTCAACTCCTATTTTTTTCACTCCACTGAATCTTTCCCATCTTTGTCTTTCCCCTGGGTCATCTTGTTTGTTTACTGGTAGGGGATGACATTATGAAAAGGAACTGAAGTAGATATTGAAACGATCTCAAAAGCCTAAAACAAAATGTGAGGAAAGTTAAAATAATGGTCTGTCACCACATGTTTGTTTGTCGAAAGGAAAATCGTTGTCAGATGAAAAACCCTCCTCCAGTCTTCTGAAACCTGAAGCAACTCTGAGACTGCAAAGCTCCGCCAGCGCTGAACAATCCTCCACTGTGTTGTTGAACATAAAGACATCACTCCTAATAGATGAAATTTGAATTGAACTGACTTCTTGACCCTGTAAACATAACCTTAGAATGTAGAAAGAATCCCCTAAGCTACAAATTTTTGCAGCCATGGCTAGAAATGATAATCTGGGCCATCTGTCCACCAGAAGTTCATCATTAAGGTCTTAGGATAGAAGTAAACTTGTTAATGGATGTAATAAATTAAAAAATACCCCAGTTTGTGCCTCATGAAATCATCGTACATTTGAGTGTTTGCACCAACGATTGCATTACAATCCTTGATACAAGCAACTGTTTTTCTCATTCTTTTATGTTTTATTAATGATGGATCAAATAACGGTGTTAAATGTGAAACTGATTAGTTACAGGGACAAACCCACAGAGAATAATCAGCCGATTATACAGCTCGTCTCAGCTGTCTTCTGTCTTTGCATTTTAGCACCTTTTAGCTCATTGTTTTGTTTTGATTTTACAAATTTTCTGCTTTTGGTTTAATCTTACCTCTCTCACTATTTAACTTATACATTTAATATTTTCTGTTCTTCTTCTTAGTATTATTTTACATAACAAAGCAGTTCCATTTTCTTCCACTTTACAAGAGGCTTTTGATGTAGGCAGCAGCTTGCAGCCGTCAAATGCAATCAGTAAAAATAGTGTCAACACTAACATGGAAGGAGAACACAATCAGAACATAATTAATGCGAGTGAATGTTCAGCATTAGCACTGCAGATAATTATTATTTTCATCATCTAATAATTTCTCAGGTAATTGCTTAAGCATGTGTGCAGCTCTTGATCAGATCCTCCTACTTAATAACTGCCTCTGTCACCTCTTCCTGCAGTGACCACGGACCCTCCATCAGGTGTGACTGTGGGTCGCGTCGGGCAGTTGGAAGACCAGCTGAGTGTTCGCTGGGAAGCCCCGCCAGCTCTTAAAGACTTTCTGTTTCAGGCCAAATACCAGATCCGCTACAGACTGGAGGACAGCCAAGACTGGAAGGTAAAGGACAAGGACACACACTTGTAAGGACACACATTTGTTCTCTGTCTTTGTCTCTCACACTCAAACAAATATATGTATAACTTCAGTGCTTTCCCAGCTGTTTCCCATCCTATTACTGTAATCACCACTAATCTTGTTTGATTGAAGCCTCCACACCCAGATGAGTGAATAGCTGGGCCATACTAAAACTTTCATCAGTCTCAAGTCAGGTTTCGATCAGGATTAAAACACAGGCCAGAGCCACTGTGTATACCTCTCCTCAAGCTGTTAATGAATAAAAAATACAGTGTAAAACCTTCAGCCATGCACATGGTGCTTCCCTGAATTCACTTGACTCCTCTGGGAAAGAGTGAAGATTCCCCAGTAATTACATGGGAATTACATACATGTAATGTAAGCAAGTCTTTGCTCGCTAAGTGGAAAAAGAAAAGATGGGGAGTGGAGAGGCGGTGGACTCATGGATCCGTTTTGAAGGAGGACAGGGGAGACTTAAATCCAAGTGGCTTTAAGGGTTTGGTGGTGAAAACAAAAGGCTGTTTCCCTCTGAACCGGCCCTAATCATGAGGTCATGCTGAGGAATGGAGGGATACATCTCAGCTGTTAATGTCTTCAATATGGCTGTAAAAACGCTCAGCGGTAACGTCTGCTGATTTGGCCTCCCCACATCACATCATTAGACCTCTGATGCCTGTAATTTTCTGTTTTCTGTTGGATGTGCTCTTAACAAGTGTTTACAGACTGAATGCCAGAGAGAAAGTGGAGACTATTAGGCAAGATTGTGTGTTTCTTTGCCTATTTGCCATTTTTCTGCCGTCTGTATGTTTGTATGTGTACCTGTGCGCACTCATATGTGTCCCAGGATAGCCAGCACTGTAATAAGTAATAGAGAGCAGATTTTCCCCAGCAGGGACAATTACATTAAAATATTTTCATAAACATGCCGATCAGGAGCCGCCAAACAATGTGGTGTGCATGCATGTTGTGGTCTGCACATGGTTTACAGTTGTGTTTTCTTGATTCTGCCCTGTGTTTTAGTTTATGCCCATTGGTATTTAATACTGCGGTCAGACCTCCAGCGCTCAGCTCTTCTTTGTTTGTGTCTTTTTTCGTCGTGTAGGTGATGGATGATGTTGGGAACCAGACTTCTTGTAGATTGGCTGGACTTAGACCTGGAACTGTGTATTTTGTCCAGGTATGCATATACATGTGTCCCAGTGCATAATGATGTACTTCAGAGTTGGTCTGTGTTTCTGAGTTTACAATGTTGTATTTTCTTCAGGTCCGCTGCAATCCTGTGGGCATCTACGGTTCTCGCAAAGCTGGGATCTGGAGCGAATGGAGCCATCCCACTGCTGCATCCACACCCCACAGCGGTGAGCACACACTCATACACACACACTGCATGTACAAAAATCTTTTTGCTCTCTGTCTCATTTTTTTTACAGTCTTTTGGTCTGTTTTAAAAGCCAATTTGTACCACTAAAATTTGTTTCATATCATGGTGTACCACATATCCCGCAGTTCTCTTCCCCTGCTGGAAACTGGCAGCCTCATAGGAGAAGAAGATAGCGCTGGTTTACCTTTCTTGGTCAGTTAAGCAGCCTGTATTGTATTGGAGCAGACGCATTGCTTAAATCGAATCCAATCAAATTAAATCAAATGAAAAATAATTTACAAACCAAATCGAATTATTGTAAAACATTTCCAAATCAAACCAGTCTTTGATTATGGCATTATGTTGTACTAGGTAGTAATACACACACGAGGATTGAACTTACCAATAAAGGGGACTGTACAAAATTTGATTAATTAAAAACTTGTTTGTCTGAATGCTTCTGCTGCTTGTCCTACTGGATGGTGTAAAGCTGTGGCTGCCTGTGCTTGTTGTCTCATAAGTAAAACATTATTATAATGAGCATTATAAAACACATTTTGGAAAAAAAAGGATTTATTGCCTGAAGGTTTAACCAGATCTTTCCTGAATGAATTTTGGCAAACATTTTTAGACTGATCACAGTTGTAGTATTCTTTTTCCATTAATGTATCCAAAAGTGGCACACACATCCAGTACACTATATATCTTTCAATTTGTGTCTGCCTTTAAACCACTTGTCACATTTCAGATGTCTACAAGCTGTTAGCAGTGTCACCAAACTGAGATTTGCTGACAGATGGTTTCATTTATATAACTGAAGCACAAAGAGATAAAATTATCCAGTATTTTTTAACACTACTTTTTACAAATGAGTGTAGCACAACTTTGTTTTCTTTTTTCCTACTATATTAATTATCTTATAACACTTCACATTTATCTTGTGATCTGTGGAAGGAACCACTGGTCTAAACTACTTAACTGTTTATAAAGATGTTGAAAGCATCTCCACCAACTCCTTCATAACAGGCAAAAACAGTTAAATGCTACTTTCAGAACAGAGTCACTATCAGTCTAACAATGTAATAGATGTCTTACACATGGAGCATTTTTGTGCTAGACCAGTGCTTTTACTTTTGATATTTTAATTACATTTTGCTGAAGACTTAAAATTTTCTTACACATTCACTGCCTTTTCTTCTCTCCCTGTCTTTTGTTCCTGCAGAACGGTTGATGTCGGGCTCCTGTGACTCCAAGTCCAGCGGGGACTCTAACTCCACCCTGCGCAGGGAGCTGAAGCAGTTCTTTGGCTGGGTGCGGAAACACGCCTACGGCTGTAGCAGCATGTCCATGAAGATGTACGACCAGTGGAGAGTGCTGATGCAGAAATCCCACAAAGCTCGCAACCAGGTAGGTAAGCATCACTAAGTCAGGGATGAAACAAATGCAGACATACACATGCATTCAAACCTAAACACAGACACGCACGCAGACATGTGCTGCACACACCGATACACAAAGTAAAGCAGTGTGTTTTATAAAAGCTGGTTGTTAACAGATTTTGTCTTTTAATTTAGGTTCTCCAAGGGGATAAATCCTAGCGCACGCTGCATTTACAAGCAGAAAACAAGAAGAGAAGTGAGTTCGTGTGTTATGTGGTTTTGTCTTTGTGTATGAAAATCAGAATGAGAGATTGTATTCGTATATGGGAATTATAAAGCCAATTTGTTTTGGACATTTTGTGCGGATACCAGCAATGAGCGTGAGGGGACATCCAAAGGAAAACAGGGGGATTTTCTTCCTTTATACAACCTTTCCAGTCAACGGGAGCACGTTTTTTTCCCTGGGAAGGACTGAGAAGCTAAACTCATCACGGACATCTTGGTATCATGTGGACTACTCTGCTTTCACAAAGGACATTGTAGCATGAATAACTAGGACATCAGTTAAGGCATCTGAAGCGGTGTCTGCTATAAATGTGCACACATATGGTCAAAACACATTCAAACAAACCAGAAGTGTTGCTGAAGGCATCTCGAGGTATTCTGCCAGTATGGAGCCAAAGCACCATCTAGTGGCTGTTCGATGTGCATGGATACTCCATTCACTGTCAATGTGGTCCTGATGTAAAAAGAAAAAAAGTAACAATTATCTTACAGTATTTGTAATTCATGCTTCGTTATGTAAGTGGATAATGTGCCAAACTGGTTCACTCAGGACTCCTCTGTTTCTGAGTGACACTATGTGACTGATGATGGTGTTTGTGTATGGAGACATTTCACTGCCTTTATTTTTGTATTGAATTGTACCAGCATATTTAAAACTGTATAAAGTTATGTTTTATTTCTTAAGTTATGTTTAGTTAGTAAAGAATACCATTGACTGAAGTTTTTATCGATTTCTAATGTTGATCTATAAAAATGTTGTCAGAAACTGAGTTTGACAGAGTCCTTGTGTACCTTTTATAAAGCAGACAGGATCCTGATCAGATTGTCAGACCTGTAATAAGTGTGTATAGACAAATAGGATGCATGTGTTAATATTTAATATTTAACTTAATTCTGCCTCCATGTCACCCCCAAAGTAAGCTGCTTGTATAAGATCATCTGTGTGATCCCACAAACACTCTGAATCTCCTCAGAAATTAGCTGTGCTGAATAGTCTGTATTAGGTTTTCATTCAGTGTCACCCATCAGAACAAAGTTAGAGTTAAAGCCAAAGGTTTAAACCCTGAAGTGTCTAGAAACTAAACAACCAGTCTGGAGCCTGTAGACAAACATGGCTCACCCCAACAAGTGTTTTACCTTAACATGTCTTATTATATGGTTGGCTAAAGTTTTCAAGATATTTCATGATAAAGATTTATAATTATCTACACACAGGTGAGTATATTTTTCTACAAGGGACGGGGTGTCTGATGATCATGATGCCTTCACAAAGTACAGTGGAACAATGAAAATGGTACCACATGGAAGTTAAGGCTGGTCATTTTACATATTAACACAACACTGTCGTCACCAACAACCATACAGAAACTAAACGCAACAATGAACTGCTACTCACAGTAACCTGGAAGAGCTTTGTCTGTGCTCTAGATAGAACGTGAGACAAAGCCAAGACACCCCATTGCTGTTCATGGACGACACTGACACCGGGTGAGAGGAGGAGCGTAGGTCACCTGGACAGGTCACCAGCTAATCACATTGCTGACACACAGACTCAAAGTCACATCCACACCTACAGAAGTATGGCAATATATGAAAGATGGCACAAACCTACAATATTTTATCCAATATAATGAACAACCACAGAACAAATGAGCCATTTAAACAATGTTAAATTGTCCAAAATCTCGATGAGAGAAAACGTACAGTGTATATGGTCCATGTTGAACCTGGGAATCCCTCTGCTCCACAAAGGTCAAGGTACATGAGCAAAAACATAAATGGCAAGTGCTGCCCACGTGGTGGCACTATCTGCTTCATAAATCTAATTATAAAATAAATCATAAATCTAATCTTCCTTGTCTCACTTTCCATCTAAGAAGAGGATTAAATCTGTGAGCGAGCTGCTGACAGACAAAACATAGACAGTCAGGAAAGAAAAAAATGACATACTTTGTTGATGAATCTAGGCTGCATTTAAATATCAACAATTATATCAACAGGTTACATATCTAACGCTGTTTGCTGCATCAGGGAACCTTAAGAGACTGGCTGTGTTTCCTGTCAGTGCCCTGCTGTGCTGCAAGTTCACTCCAGAGTCTTGTTACTGACTCTGTGACCACTGAGTCACTGATATTTAATATTTAACCACTGTGGGTTTTTCTTGGACATGGCTCTGCTCTAAAGGCTTTAGTTACCTCTGAGTTGTGAGAGTGGGAATGCAAGAGGGCAACAACAATAATAATAATAGTAATTTGATTAATTTAACAGACACATAAATGAATTTTGTAGCAATGATGTGTTTTGCTGTAGTTGCTGGTTGGGGTACAGCTAATATTCACTTTACGAATGGGGTTCCCTTAGTTGGAGCTGGGGTCTTTCTAAAGATTCTTTTTTTGAGTATTTTTCACTCTAAGTTTTTTTTTTTTCTGAAATAATCAGTATATTAGGCGTATATTTGTGCTTTTTTGGGCATCAAACAAATTAAAATCTCACTTACCATTTAAATACAAGGTAGTATAACACACTATAAAAGAGAAATACTTAAGTACATGTAAAGTGTGTGCCTGAAAATTGGATTTAACAACGGTACTAACAGAATAAATGTAGCTACAACTGTTAATTTGCTCCACTGGGCTGGTGATGGTTAATACATATAAATTCATGGTTTTCTTTACAGCAAATTTCATCTTGTCACATGTCTCCCTGCAACAGAAGATTAGTTTAAGTCTATTCATTTTTAATAGCATGTCTACTGAGATGCTATTAGTTACAGCATGCATACTGTAGTTGAGAGGCTCACCTCATATACAGCAGCTCAGTAACCTAATGCCTTGTAATAAGATGCCAAATTAATTTCATTACATGTTCCTGACATGGTTAATGTTGCAGTGGTTTAATATCTTTTGAAAGTATATGTCCAGGATTAGTTACAGAACCAGCTTCAGTGATTTTGTTTTTTTATTCATGTCTAAAAAGCATATCTAACCTGTCTCATTCCTAAACAATCCCGGTGACTCTCCTCTTTTGAGTTGGATTTTTGGTCACAGTTATGAAAATCTGTTGTTCTGAGGGAACCCTGGAGAAAGGGAGGTGGAGAACAGGATGGAGGTGTACCCAGGGCCTTGGTCAAGATAGGGTTTCTTCACCTCATAGTCATGTATAATTCAGCTTGCATGGCCAGGACTCACCTGGAGAGAGGCACATAAGTAAAGGATGTGTCTGTGACAGAGGAACCAAAGAGGAAGAGAAAAGGTGAAAGAAGGTGGAAGAAAGAGGTTGGCAGAGTATGGAAGAGGTAGTGAAGAAACGGCCAATAATCTCAGCTAGAGAAAGAGGTCAGTAAAGAAATCTGTACGGCTGTGTGTGTGTGTGTGCACATCCACATGGATGATATTATAGCTGAAAGGGGTTTGCTATGAAACCTCTCACAGCATTATACAGTCACTGCTCCACACTTGTTTGAGATCTGGACTTTGTTTAGAATCCATTCCCAAACAAACAGAGGAAGGACATTAAAATGCATAACCATAAAAAAATAAGTCAAAGAGCTCCACATGGAAATCATCAGAGACAACACAGAGCAGTGGGTGTGCTATACCACTGCTTGGAGCTAAATCTGTTGCATCATTTTCATCACTGTCCTCCTCCTCTTTCTCACTGTCAGGCCCAGGCCCTGGACGCTACATCCTGCCCCCTACAGTTGGATACATCAATCATGACTTCACCAAGTCCAGCAGCCCGGCATACTCCTTCCACAGCCGCATGAGCAGCACCAGTGAGTATTTCAATGTTAATCTGTAAAACAGTTTTATCCGTCATCCTGGTGGGCAGTAGCCTAGTTTATGTTTCATGTGATTTTTTTTTTTATTGCTAAATATCTGGCAACATTTGCTTACTTGTCTTACTGATTGTTTGTGCATTGTGTTTTCTGTAGTGGTCTCTGTGGACTCCAGTCCAGGACCAAGGTACTACATTGATGCCAAGGTTACCAGATTTGGCCGGATGGAGACACCATCCTACTCTATTTTGGGAAGAGGAAGGCACACAGGGAATAAAGGTGATAAAAATGATAAGGTGATAAAAATAAGTCCTGCACACTGTCCAGAGAGACAGTTTGATTTTTTTTCATTGTTGCCCAAGTTGTTATTTTCTTGGCTACAGCCACTTTCACGCGTGCAGAGATTTTTAAAATTTAATAAAGAAACAACAACAAAAAAAAAAACCTTTGCGAGCCAACTTCTGCTTATGTTCATAGGTGAGTTATTTCAGACTCCAGGGCCCGGAGCCTACAGCCCAGAAAAGGCACCTCCTCTCAATGCTCACCGCAAACCCCCATCCTACACCATTGGTGCCCGCACCAGATACCGCTCTGTGGATGCTGTACCAGCACCCAACAGGTGAAGGCAGGAGGACAGATAGATTATATGATAAGGATGATAGAATTCTATACTTCTAAAAGCCCAAGAAAAGTCCAAAAGCTTCTTTGTCTTGCTGCAGAGCACATACTGTATATTTTTGAATGGTCCTAAAACTGTCCAGTGTCCAGGAATCAACAGTATTATTCTCTAATGTAGAGACAATGTTTCTGTGGATTCTGAAATGAGAACTCAAAAGCTTAACCTAAGTATGATTTCTGTCTTGCTATCAGCTACAGTCTTCCTAATCTCCTGGGCTGTCAGGTTCCCAACAAACTCTCCAGTGCCAGCTACAGCTTCTCAGGCCGAAGGAAGGTTGGTGCTCCCTCTGAAGATCTTTCCATGAGTCCAGGACCAGGAAAATACAACAGCACCAACCCAGACATTTACCACCTGCGTCAGCCGTCCTTCTCTATGCAGAGCCGGACTAAAAGGCCCAGTTTTTCAGCGGCTAGTCCCGGCCCAGCAACTTACAGCCCAGAGAAATTTCATGTGCATCTTCCCAAATCCCCATCTTTCTCTCTGGGTATCAGACACTCTGAGTTTGTCACTCCACTTGTGGTAGATGTAGTTGACTGACCTTTCTGTGAATTCATTTCAAATGCCTCATTTTTTATAAAAACTTTCACATAATGTTACTTTAATATCAGTGCAACAAACAGTACAGACTAAGAGTTTAAAATTTCCAATAGCCATCATTCTTTATAAATTAAAAAATAAATAGTAACGTAGTAGCAACAGCTCTTGCCTGCATCATGTGTGCAGTTAAAACAACGAATATGCAGCCTGTTCACACTCCTTCGGTTTGATAAATCACGGCGTCTATGAATTGGTCCGGGGTATGGTGATTTTTACAGGTGAACTCCAATTACTGGACTCGCCCAGACCCAGAAGCTCCTTAGCAGACACCTGGAACAGGTACTCCCTCCCAGGGGTCAGCCTCTTCAGTTCAACTTTAGTACTCTCGAGAGGACCCAACTGCATAATATAGTTTTTAAAAATCAACATCTTGTGTTTAAAAATCACAAACTAAAATCTGTATATGATGATTTAATACAAAATATATCAGACTCTCAAAGCAAAAGCTGCTCCTATTGGTCAGTTTTAACTACACATGGACCATTAATACTGTCATTAGGTATAAACTATGGCATAAAGGACTTTTTAAAAAGTGGTATAATAATTTAATTCTTCTAAATACTTTAATATTTGTTAAGGCCTATATTCATATTTAATAGCAAAGAGAAAATATGTTGACCCATAACTTTAAAAAAATATTAGATAGCTTCCATAAAACAGTAATAAATAAACAAATAAAGTTTACAAATGAAGGGATTTATTTTTGTACTTTCTGGAAACAACCTAGAAATCTTTAGGGTAAAAGATTTAGGTAATTTTGAACTTCCACATATATTAGTGCATGGGTCACATGTATAGTTTTGAAATCACGTTGCTCAAGTATGTTTTGGTAAAGATTATACTTACACTGACAGATTTTAGGGAACCTCTGTGTTCCCACTGGTACAGTATCTGGTATTTTAGGGGGAAAATCTTCAGGTCAGACCAAGAAGGAGGAGGAGACCACTCCACCAGCAGGTTTCTGGTATCATAAGGGGAAACCCTGATATCTACGGGAGGATCCGGTTTCACTAGAGAATGAAAGAGAAACCGAGAAAAGGAGATTAAAGGAAATTTTAGATCTGCTTTCAGCAACTCTTTCTCTATCATTTTAAACAGCATTTTGAATCATTTCAGTTCTTACCAATATCCTCTAACATAAAACTTGATAGATAGGAGCTGCTCCCACCAGAATAAACTGCAGTCACATTGATGACGTAGTCGGTAAGAAGCTTCAGATTGGGCAACTGACAGTGCCAGAGCTAAAACAGACACAGGATAATTTATGCATATCTCATGTAAAGTAAATGAAAATAATGGATACTCCTAGTTTATTTTTTATTTATGTGAAAAAATTCTAACATAAAAAAATATATCCAATAAAATATGATACATGCAGTGGGGGCTTAATCACAATATAAGGGGAATTCCCACTATAATCAGTAGACAAGCACAATGTTACTTGAAACTATTCCATTATCTATTACAACTTCATGTAGACAAAAGTCAAAATTCTATAAACCTCTTCTTCAGCTGGAGATGGTTTATGCAAATAGCAGCTGCAAAAGTAGATAAACTTATACCCGTTCAGAAGCAGGTGATAGTGATGACATCAGAGCGGAGGCTGAAGAGCGGGGTGGGATGAGCTGGCACTCCTTCATTATTGACTGTCTGTGTCTCTCACTGACAAACACACATTTTTGCACAAAACAAATGAGCTTCTTAATGGCATATGACAACTGGGGTCTGTTTTAATAAACAGAGTCCATGGTTCAGGTCAGCACACACAGGTGCGTTCACTGTCTGATGTACCTGTAGGTGACAACGTAGTGTGTTGGTGGGAAGTGGGAAGGCTCAGGCCAGGAGCAAAGCGTTATGTTCGGATAGCTTGCACACCAGCAATGCACTGTGGGAGTGGAGGGAGAAGCTGGTAGGGGGAAAACAAAAAAAAATGCATTTAGTTACAAAATGTGACACACGAGCAAATACACAAAATACTTTTCAAACAGAAAGATAAACAAAATGACAAGACACAAAGGGCTCTAAACAACAACATGATATAAATAAAACATATTAGAAAAAATTACTACAGAATAATACTCTGTTTTGACATTCAAGCTTAAAAGTCATGCATGTAGAAACACACACACACACACACATGCTCGCACACATACACACACACAACCTATACCACAAACAAGAAACTCAATTTTCGTTCAGATTGTTACTTACACCCTGAGGTTGCAGTTGTGCTCAGTGGGTCCAGTGCTTGGCTTCCAAGTACAAACATTAGGAGAGTCACACTAAAGCACACATGGCTAAACATTGCAGCTTCCAGTCGTTTAATTATTATAGTGCCTAAATGTAGATACACCTCGCTTCTGTTGCTTCTTTGTTCTTTGCGCTTCCCTGTGCCACAGATCTGAGAGTCAAAGTTCAGAGATAATAAACAGCCGACTCTTAACTCTTCTGGTTAAAATACCTGTGGTCACAATGAAAGAGGAACATATGATGTAAAAGCGGAAAGGTCCCTTAGAAAGAACCTACTTCTCTGCTGAGGCATCAAGTTTCAACACTTTTACTGCTGATTTAACACTGGTGTTTTTTTGAGTCATAAAACGTTGGTATCACACTGGCTTTAATATTATATTTAAATAGTTTACAATTAACACAATTTATAATTAAAAGAATTATAGACAAACCTCAACGGCACATGGAATAGGTTTGCATACAGTATATAGAATCAGCTTAATCAGCAAATGTAGCTAGTGAATGTAGCTGTTGAAATATAATAAATAAAGAGAGATCTCATCATTGTATCATATCCAGTTTTGTGTGTGTCCTTCCTGCAGTGACTACATAAGATCTGTACATTCACAGCTCCAGCTATCAGATGTTTTCTTGATTGTCTTTGTGAGGCCATGACAGCTTCATGGTGCTCCATCTAGAGAGGGGGCCACTGTGGAGCTTCCAGCCAACTGCAGGAGCTTCATCTCTGTTTACACTAATACTGTGAAGACCCCCACTGGAGGTTCTCAGGGAGGTGAAGGCCTTGTTAATCCAGCTGTTCTTTGCTTCATGAAGACTGTTGGCCAGAAGCCCCTTCTGGTGCTCCAGCTCCTGTAGGAGGATAATAGAGACATGTGAGAAATGTAGTGGAACATTTTACATTGAAACAGTCCAGAACTGTGCAGCCATACTTCTATTTTTTTTTTTTTTTTTGTATTCTTATTCTAGCAAGGACTTACCACAAAGCTCTTGCACACTGAAAATCCTGTTGACAGGTGTGTTATATCATAAACTCTATAGTCTAGCAAGGCTCCAAAAGTGAAGACATATTTCTAGTCATTGCCTTTGTTTATGGGACTGATTTAGGGTTACAGCTTAGATTTAAGGTTTGAATAAGATTGTAAATTATTCCAAATATTTTGCTCTGTAGATATGGGCAAATTATTAGCTGTTACCTGGATGCTGAATGCTCAGTGTATTTGTTGTCCTGTAGAGTAGTAAATTATAGTTGATAGTTTGTTTGTGTTACCTGGATTTTGCAGTTAGCTTCCACCATCTCAAGTTTAGTCTGGGCCAACTCCCGTTCCAGCTCCTTGATCTGAGCCCTGAGTGACTCCTCCGGGTCCTCGCTCCTCTGCTCATCCTGTCTGGCACCTTTATTTTCCTCGTGTTGGCCTTGTAGAGTCATCTCATGGCCTTCTGTCAGAGCTGCTTTTGGAGAGCTCTGACCTGCAGTTGATGGTTCATCTATTTCTACAGTGTGTCGACAGTGAGAGCAAGCCTTCACTGCGCCCTGCAAAAATGGAGAAGGGAAGTAACAGGCCACATATTAGCTACAATGGCTTTTCTGCCCTAAATATGACATCCAGCAGCTGAAAACCACAGATTCATGCTGTTATAAATGTTCGCTGGGAACTGTGGTGTTTGCAAATTTTTCAAAGGCTGAAAATGAACTTTTACTACAATGTGATGAGAGTATGAAAGCAAAGGATGACAGTGGAGCTCCACTGAATGAACTCTCCTCTTACCTTGAGTGAATTTAAGTCTTCTCTGTGGGCGGCCTGCTGCCTCTCCAGACGGTCTGTCAGCTGAGAGCAGATCTAAGAGAAAGAGCATCTGAATTTAATATTATTATGTAAAACATCACTGAATTCCTTAACAGATCTACCTACTAATTCCCAGCAGTCTGTTTTTCAATTTTCTGGTTCCAATTGCAAAGCCATTGATTTGCTGTACCTGTTTGTAATCTGCAATGATGCCTAATGACCTTTTGACTTCCTGCTCAGCTTTCTCCAGCTCTCTCCGAAGTACTTTCTTTAGCTATAAGAGGAAAAGAAATCCTTGACCCACCACATGCCCTCAATTTACACCTCAACAGATATGTCTGTAAATTCTCCAGACATGTGAAAATCTTTATTGTTACCATTGCAGTTTCCTCTTCCTTCTCTTTCATCTCCTCTTCTGTGGCCTCCAGTCGTTGTCTGGTCTGTAGAAGTTCTTTGGTGAGTTCGTCTACTCTGTCCTCTGCCTGTCAACAGAACACAAACAGCTCAATACATCCTTCTAGCCGGCTGAAATCAGAATATAAACAACTTTCATAATCCATCTTGCCTTCCTTTTCAGGGCAATGCTACCACATTATTAAATTTAAACACAACCAAAATTTATAATTTGTCATTTATAATTTTGTTTTTCTGATTGTTCAGTACTGCAGATCTTGCTTGAGCTTTTTTAATTCAAAAACTAAGTGATATTTTTTGCTCCAGTGCTGAAGTTTTACTGAGGTTACAGTCTTCCACAGTGACTCCTGTGGATCTGACAGTTTCTGAATAACAACCTGATTTTGCCTTTTAAAATTAAACTTTTTTTTTTTTTTTTTTACCCTTTTTGTGTAGGGCAGTAGGTAATCATACCTTGTCCAGAGCTTTCCTCAGGGCGACCTTGCTGGTGATGAGTCTGTGGGCTAAATTATCATTTTCCTGCTCCAGACGAAGGCTGGCCTCCTGAAGCTGATGGTTTTCCTTCTGCAAGACACATAAAAATCTATTGCAATATCAAACTCCAGCATCTACAAAGCTAGGACTAAAAATTTGGACATTGTGCAAAAAATAGTGTACTGAAATTGAAAAGAAATTAGTGTTATAGGTTTGAGATAGTGTTTGTTATCAGCAGAATTACTTCCTGCAGTTATTTCTGGAGAAATTTAAAGATTTCTGACCATGCATTTGTCCAGAGGGTCTTCTTCTTCATCATCCATTATTTGAAGCCGGCTTTCTCTCACTTTATCATTTTCCGTTGAAACCTGTGAAGAAAGAACAAAGGATAATTAAATACAAATACATGTAATATGGAAAAATGTCATATTTGACTCAGCTGAAGAAAGCTATCTCCTCCAAACAGGTCGAATGCTGGATCCAGGATGAGCATAACAAATAAAGAACAGGCCCATAGAAGAGATCCAGATAGGGATAATACTGAGATAAGATAGCACTGAACACATGGGGGAGATGATCATTTAGAATTCATGAAGGAATAGTAGTGGAGGGGAGGACTTTTTTTTTAAATGTATAAAATGACAATTATTATATATTTTAAAACCCAAAATGAGCCATTGGTCTGCTCATGCTTGTAGTTGCCAGTCACTGTGGAAAAGATTATACAAAGAAGCTTCTAAGTTTAATTTTGTTTCTGTCATTTAGATCTGTTTATGTAGGAAAACACTGCAAATTAGCTACTGCCTTTAGTTGTTGAGCATTAAAAACAAAATCTAATCTTGTATAATTGATGTAACTCATGCAACAGTGAGTCTTACTGTAAACGTAGGTTCTGTTTCAGCCACCAGACAAGCCAGGATCTCCTGCTCACTCATCTGTTCCATCATTTGGGAATCATACGCCATCATTGTGGACACCTCCTCCATCATACTGCCCAAACAGGCAGCCCCAGGAACTGCTCCCACTCACAAAGACACAAACACTCAGTCTGTGCAGGTGAAGCCTCCAATTTCGATCAGCAAACTGAAGAAATTCCACCAGGAGTATCAGACACGCCGTCAGGTAATGATAACTTAAAGTCAGTCAGTTGTAAAGTGTGTTCAGAAAGATAAAGTCATCTCGTTTTTACCTGCAGTAATGCAGGCGAGCAGTCAACAGGAAATCTCAGAAAGTCCAGGTCATCCAGACACAAGGAAACTCTGCTTATAGTCCAAAGGTGAAGAACAAAGAAAGATAGTCCAATTGCTAAAGTGTAGCTAAGCTTAAAAACACTACCCAACAAATAAGTAGTAGTCAGAGCTACTTATACACAGTGGCAGGTGAAGGAGTGCGTGTTATAGCTAAATAGTAAATAACAGGTTTAGCAGGGTTTATATTAGACTTGAGAATATGGGCATGAAAGAATGATAACCTTAGACACACCCACTGTCCTTACCTTTCTTATGTCACATGTTGTCTCTCTCATACACAAACACCTGTTTATGATCCCTAAGTGAAATGAATCAAGTGATAATGAGCTCCCATAATAAATGTTTTTGTCCTAAATTTTTTTTTCACATTTTCCTGTATATTTCATTCGTTCACACTCTTTCTAACTGACACAGATGTGTGAACCTGCCAGACTGCCAGCTTAACACTGCTGAGGAGTGAAAGACTAAATGATGTGTTGCTTGTGATATTTCACCCCAGGGTGTGGTAGTGTGACACAAGGCCGTCGCTCTAGTGTCATGGTCTGAGCAGCCTGATAGGACAGCAAACAGGTCGAGCAGGTAAAGTGACGAGAGCACAATAACAAAATAGCACCTCCACCTGTAAATGACACCCTCCACACATATTCTCATTTTCTGTTGCAGTTTCTCCTCATTTCTCCCCTTTTCATAAAAGCTCTTATTTTTTTATCTTGTACTTTTTGACATATTAGATTAGTTTTTTTTTTTTCTTTTTTAACCAAGTTTCACTTCTCTTTCTCTTAGGTACTACACTTCCCTTTTTTTTCACTTTTTTCATCAGCTTATGTTTCTACAGTCTGAGTCATTGTATGAGAAGACAAACAAACAAAAAAAAAAGTCCAGGCAGATATAAATATTTATTTCTCAAAAAAAAAAAAAAAAACTTTGTGAAATATGGTGAATTTTTCCCTTTTGTACACTGTATCAGGGTTTTCCAAAACTTATTCCAGTTTCATACAGTAAGAAAAAAAAATTTAAGATACCATTCCTAACAATCAGAACAAGAAACATAAATGTGAAAATGAAAAGGCCCAAGGCCAGTTCAGCTTTTTGTGGTACAATAAAGTGGTCAACACAGACCTAAACCTAAATCAACTCAAATCAAACCTCTTTCACCAAATCATATTTGTTGAAAGTGAGAGTATATTAGAAATGTCGCAGTGAACAGCAGTGCTTAGTGGACATCTAAATGAACGGAAGAAAAGCTGTTATATATATATATATATATATATATATACATGAATTATCACATACTTCTTGATAGCAAGGGGATGCGAGGTGAGGAAAGTTAAGAGATGTGATAATGAAGCTCACACAGTGGAAACAATGTGATGTGAGAATACACTGAATAAATATCTTTATATGTCTTAGTGATAATGGTTACCATTGCAGTTTTCTCTTCCTTCTCTCACTTGAATAAAGGTATTATTTAATAAATTAAATAATCTTTAAGATTATTTAAGATAATAGATTATTTCATATTTGATTCAGTTTAACAATGTTGAATAAAGTGAATTTCCATTTCCCAAAGGACCATTTCCATTCTCATCTTATTATATTATAAGCTGTTCTATTATAACAGAAACACACAGGAACACATAATAAATCAATATGGAAGAAAGATTGTGTGCAAAAAGTCCAAATTGGTACAAACTCACTAAAATACACCTAAACCCTGACGCTCTTCACAAAAACTACAATACTCCTTAAAAATATATAGATTCAGGCATATACTGTGGAATAACACTGCATTTGTTACTGTACTGTAAAGTAGATATCATGGCTTATAAATACAAAACTTATGCTTCAGGATCAACAAAATATGGTATGTGATCCTAATACATTATTTCTGCCTAAACCATGTCTAATGCTGTTTTTTCTTTTCATCCATCTCAGTCTGTATAAATATGAAAAAGTTAATTACATCAACTTACATGGAAGACACCGCAGAACTAACTTTTTAAACAGTCTAGTTTCATTACATGTGCCCAGAAGTTGAAATACAAGCAGAAAAAAATTCACACACTTCTGTAGCAGCCTTTTTTTTTTTCTAGACTGAAACTAGACTCCTTCAAATAACCGCAAGATGCACAAAAATGTTTAAGAAGTGGAAATATATCCTTCCTTTATCGAGTCTTTCCTCTTGGAAAAAACAATTATGCTATATTTCTATGGCAAACAACTACACCTAATAAAAAACTGTTAGCCCTCATGTACATTAGCTGAAGGGTGTGGGGTGGGAGGGGAGCGAGTATTTAAATGTTTCGTTAACACCAGCAACAACATTGGAGGACATAGGAGATAATAACCGAAACTACAAAGTGTTAATGGTCCAGGTTTTATACAAAGAGCGTGAAGACCAAGCTACGATGGCTCCTTGTGATCTGGTTTCATTGAACAGGTTCAGAAGGAGCTAAACGGAAAAAATACAGTTATGTTTACAGAGTGGAAAAAGAGGATTTTTGTGGCTTTTTAAAACCTCCTGTGTGTCTACAGACTTATATTCTTCTAATGTGCTATTATTCTATTGTAGTAGTTTCTAATAAACCCACACTAAACCCACTAATAATCTATCAATGCAGATAACTGTACTCGAGGCATTGTAGGCTTCATTCAGACAATGAGTGGAACTTAATTATAAAAATATTGCCTTAGCTTCAGAATTTTGTTGTGTCAGTTGTAGATAACAGCAAGTGGAGCAAGCGCAGCAAATTATTTACTTTATGAGTCTGTAATTTCCAACTAATTTCTGTTTCCACTTCCCCATTTGATGCTAATTACAGGAGAGATTACGCCACT
Organism: Mastacembelus armatus; assembly: GCF_900324485.2. Classification (NCBI taxonomy): domain Eukaryota; kingdom Metazoa; phylum Chordata; class Actinopteri; order Synbranchiformes; family Mastacembelidae; genus Mastacembelus; species Mastacembelus armatus. Next base: position 6,252,167 of record NC_046654.1, on the reverse strand, counting down.
AATTGATAGAGTGTTTTCAGTCAGCAAAGGCAAATAAGCTGAACATGCTAAAAAAAACAAAACAAAAAAGTGAACAGGGAAGCATATTGTACAATTCAATATGCTGGGTGACAAAGTTTAATAAAATAATAATCAGTAAATATTTACTTCAATTTGAGTTTTGTCATTCAAGGGATTTTTTTATGATTAGTACTACATAGAAAAATCTTAGCAGGAAATTATTCTGAAAACACAAACCAAAAGAGCAACTAAAGTGATTCCATTTTATTTTTACTTGATTAAAAAAAAATGTTGCTTTGTGTTTTTTTTTTTTTTTTTTAAAAGGTATATTTGTGCTGTGGTGCAAAAAGAGGACATCCACTGTTTAAAACTAATGTTCATGAGAAAAAATTGTTTCATGCGCTTTTCATGATTAACCTGCAATTAATCAATTGATATTTGCTTAAAACATGTATCCCTAGCACCTAAATAGGAAAACTGACTTGGCTCTCTTGTGTTCACACTATATATCACTTATCACCATGTGTTCCTGACCACCGTCATATGTGGCTTGAGTGACTGGATCAATTCACCTAAATTTAGATTGTATCACATCATGATACAATTACCAAAATGCATTTTTGTACCACATGTGATCTGGCCATGAGTAAAATAAACTGAGGCTTCACTGGAGTAATGTACTACATCCCTGCTAGTCTAATACTGTTTTTTTGCTGCTGCCTGAAGCTCCATAGAGGAGGCTCTGTGGACTTACCGCCCACACAGAGGCTCTGTGCATGGGCTCAGTTTACTGCTTACTCCCCTGGATGAATGAGTCTGGGTAATAATGTGACTAAAGTGGCCATTTGCAGTAATCTGGGCATGTGAGTGTAATTGTGCTGTAATCCATCACCTGAAATTAGTCCCAATGAAAAAGGCATGTGCTAGATGTTTGAAGGTCAGGTGTGTGTAAGTCTGTAAAGTGTAAGGTCTTCTGTATGTTTGTGTGTGTCCTCATGGTGCAGCAGAGGTCAGACCTGGGTGCTGTAGGGGCGTGGTGGGGGATGAAACATGTCCTTGGGACTGTAGTAACTCAAAGGGGAGGAGCCCTGCGGATTGGCAGACAGGGGAAGAGAGACAGATGGGTTCTCATAGTAGGTGTGGAAGCCCAGCCGCTCCCCTCCATTACGCATGTCGTCTGTGAGTCCAGAACGGCGGGGGTATGGTGAACAGGTGGGGCAGTGGTTGTGGTGAGAACCCGTGTCCAGCTGATCCAGAGAGACAGGAGTGATGGCTGCACCGTCCATGGCAAGGGCGTTGCAGGTATTGCAGGGAAAGTGAGAGAGGGGATCTGCTCCCACCCGAGAGCCAATGTCCACCTCAGAACCATTCTTCTTACAGCAGTAATACTGGAAAGAGTGGACAAGGAAGAGACAAGGAAGGACGGAGCTTGAGAAAAGGACTTAAGGGTTCAGTATATCAAAACAGACTATATTTCAATAGAACAGCGTATCCATTTGAGTTTACAGGTGTTTGCTAAATTTCAGTTTTGCTTAAAGTTTTGTTAAAATTTCCTGTCAAAAGGCCAAATTCATGCACAGCGACTCTAATACCTGGAGTCTACAGTAACAGAGCACTGCTACGATGCACAGCAGTATCACTGCGGCCAGAATTCCTCCGGTTATAACAATAGTTCCCGCTGACATTCGCCCAGCTCTCCATCAAACCCTTCAGGAGTGCGACACAGAGACAAAAGCAGAAGAGAGAAGATAAAGATTGACAGAGAAGTGAGAGGAAGAAAACAGAAGCTCTAATTGTGCCTATAAAACACCTGGATTTCAGAATGGACAGTATACTTATGTCCAACAAATGTTTCTATAATGCCTGCAATAATAACTGATGTATGCCTAATTAGTATATCCATCTACCACCATGATGTAACTGCAACTGATGAAATATATTGTAACTAGCTGGTTATCCTGCAGCTGTTGGGGTTATTTCAGGCGTCACAGATACAGATAAGAAAGACAAAACACAATCAGTTTGTGTCAGCAAGGTGCTGGGCCACTGTGAACTTACCTAATACCTTCAGTGGCTACACTTGTTTCTCCTCTTAATCACTTTCATTCTGAGTGAGATGAGACTGATACTAATTTGTCTTTGTGGTAATGCCGTGTTTACGTCATTTCAGACCGAGAACCAAAGTCAGAGATTTGGGGAATTTCTCTGGGAAATATCTCTGACTTGATTAAAGAACTACAGAAATGTTGGCAAATTTTCTGCAAAAGAAAGTTTTACAAACATTTTGGAAGTTTGGACAAAGCCAAATTAACCAGTCTCCATGTTAAACCAAGACCCCACACCACTTCAGCTTTGACACTCAAATATGGGAACAATATTATTCTTCACATTGAACTTAACAACAAATACCATTTCCAAGAATATTTAAGTTACTTTAATTTTTCAGCTTCTTGTATATCATTGTGGCTAAATTGCATGATGTTTTAAGAGGTCACAAGCTTCAAAGGAACCCTCCTATGATGGATCCTTACATTAGAAAACAGCAGGAGATGCAGAGATGGATGAGTGTGTGAAGGTAGGAAAACATGACAGGCCTGTGGAGTGTTTCTCTCAAATCCACCTCTTAATGGAACTCCTGTGGGAGATGAAATTGATATTTGTCAAAGAGGAAATGGTTAGCATAAAACAAATACAGGGCTGGATCAAATTAGTTTCATTAGTGACTGAACTATTTTACCAGGCCCTAGAGAACTTCAAAGTGCTTATTTAGTTTGATGAACAGTCATAAAATCCATAAGCATTCAATTTACAATGACATAAAACAGAGACAAGTAGCAAATCCTAACAATCAAGACAAATAGGAACCTGCTACACAATAATACTTTAAATTTATTAGCAAATATATTTTTAAATGAATTAAAGATTTCCTTTGTTGACCAGTTGTTTTAGCGCTATAGTAACATCACACTTTTCACAGCGTGATGTTACTATATCTCACAATAAAATCCATAAAGTGCACATTACAAGACATGCTACAGGGATTATAAAGCAACGGATGTCAGGTGTGACTGAATTTCCAAAAGATGGCTTCAAATGAGGAACAAGCAGTCAGGATGGTGCTGAATTAGCATGCTAAATTTAGCTCTATCTACTGTGCACACTAGCCATAAGGCTGCTATGTTATGGGCATATGTGGTGCAACAGTTTCTGCATACTAAATATGACCTGCACATTCAGCTTCCATCATTTAGATTCATTGTGACAGATTCATAACGCCATCTGAAAGCTGCACGGATAACTACTGCATCGTTATGTGATCTCCTGAATCTGCCGCATAATGAATTAATAAAGACGCATAAGTAAAGATGTAATTACTGCTCCATTCAAAAAAAAAAAAAAAATACAAGCAACTAAATGAATTTCTGAGAAACCCAGGTACCTGACAGGCATAGTTCAGCCAAGAAGGTGTGTATATATATGTATATATATATATATATATATATATATATATATATTCAAATATATATATATATATATATATATATATATATATATATATATATATTCACAAACGCTCACTGCCAAATAACAGTCAAGTTCTGTGATTTTGAAAAGCTTTTGCTCTGCATTGCAGATAAATAATCTTCAACAAATAACTCTGATTGGCAGTCACACAGTAGCAAAAAGGGTGTGAATGAAAAGAAATCAAGAAATCCACAAATAGAATTATCTTCCCTGCACACAGCAAATGCCCTGTCTGGCCTCAAACACAAACGTCTCAAACTGAGCTCTCTGACAGAAAGCCATGAATTAGCTGTGTGTAAGATGTGTGAGGATGCCTTGATTTCTTTTTCCTGGCAGTCACATCAACACAGCAAAACAACATGTAATCCAAATATTAACGCACTCAGCGAGAATGACCTTTGAAAGCAGCATATAAAACGTAGAACAATTCTGACATTAATTCAGACTAATTTACATGGTTGAGTTGAGGCAGAATTATTCATTTTAAGCACTGCTATTATAGTAATTACAACACCAGAGGACTTTGTTTATCTACTGTTCAAGTTGATTAACTAAATCATTCAGCTCTTTCTCAGTGGAAGAACAACATTTAATTATCCCAATTAAATTGTATTGAAAAAAAATTGAGTTTCTTTCTCATTACTGCCATATTAATGTAATTTTCTAAAAGCTGTGAGCATCCCAAGGCTGTAATCTGCTGTGAATTTTAGACTTATTGCCTAATAAAATGGTTTAAATGTTCTGGCACTTGTTGTGCTGTCATAACTGACTAATCTCAACCAGAAGGTTAAAACAAATGTGACTTTAGGCTTGGTTGGCTCGGTCTGCTGCCTGGTTGTAAGAGCCACATGTTCGCCATCTTCTCTACAACACAGCCAGATACAGAAAAATGTCATCTGTCACCTGTCATCTGTCTGAACTGTCTGGGTGTTTCTCCTGATCATCAGACAGGGATAAGATCAAAAGTCTTAACATTTAACACTAAATGCAACTGAATCTCAGGCTGTTTTAAATAGACACCAAAATCACAGGGAGAAATGTGGCTCTGTGACTGTGTGTGTTGAAATGAGCATATGAGCCTCTCTCCCAGACAGCTCACTCAGTGCAGTATCTTCCATTGCGTCATCATACTAAATTATATACACCATGGGCCATGATAATGTTGTTAAAAGCCATGTGAAGTCTCTCTTGCTCCACATTTCTCCATCTCTTCCCTCACTATCTTCCTTCTCTGTCATCTTTGTGCTTCTTGTCCCTTCTTTACAGTCTTTGTCTCGCATCCACTCTTGCAACATCATCCTCCTCTCTTACCACACTGTACATCAGTCCCGTCCTGGTCTATCAATTCAACTTAAGACTCGAGTTAGGTTGCTAAAGATACTGGTATATGCAGAAATTAAGGCCTTCTCTGATGTATATCAGCACAGACAAAGCAAAGGAATCTTTTTAGAGCCAAAAATAAGTTATTCTGACTAACATGCAACCAAATTATGCTAGAAAGGGAGCACTGAGGTAAAGCCTCAGATTAGAGTGTTTCCAACAGACTGGAGAGACAAAGACACCAAGTGACAGAGTATCTTAACCAATGCAGTTCATGTATGACTCTCAGTGAGTTCAGAGCCATCTAATTCGACCAGGAAATGCACACAAACACGAATCCCAGCAAGCACACGCACACAACAAGCCTTAGATTTAAGTGTGGTCTGAGAGGATCTGCTAGGAGTCAGTTCTTGACTTGGACAAGTGACAGGGATGAAGGAGGATGAGACAGTATCCCAGGAGCCAGCAAGTATCGGATTTCCACAACAAAAAAACTTAAGTCATTAGGTTTACGTGTCCCAGGCGACCAGCAGACCATGTCATGCTGCATGTATCTGTCAGATGGGCTTCAGTGACATTAAGTAAAGGGTTCACTTATTCGCTATACAAGAAAAGACCTGAAGAAAATATCTACCCCTGAGATCTGCAGGGATTTTCAAGGAAGCCAAGAGATGATGGAAACTGGCAACCTGGTTTGTTTGCGAGTGTGTAAGAAAGGGAAAGAATTTATTAACTTTGAATTGAATTTTATAATGATGGTTTGAGCATATTGTATTGTTCTGTTAGAAAAATCTGTTGTCTGAAATAATAAAATGGTCAAAGGCTCACACCATCTCTGTTTTTGTTTGGAGGGTGTGGGGAGATAGTACCTGGCTTATTTTTCATCCATCCATCATCTACTGCTTATCCTCAAACATCCAGGGTCACGGTGGGCTGGAGCCAATCCCAGCTGACACTGGGCAAGAGGCAGGGCAAACCTTGGACAGACCACCAGTCTATCACAGGGCTGACACAGAGACAAACACTCAACATTCAGGCAATTTAGAGTCACCAAGAGTCACTACACTTGCAATTTAGAGTCAGTGTGTTGCAGGAGACCAGAGCAAGTGAGAGGAGTTAGAGCATCTGCTAGAAAACCCACATTGGGAGAAGATGCAAACTCCACACAGGAAGACCACAGGGTTGAACAGGTTTCAAACCTAGAACCTTTTTATTATGAGGCGACAGTGCTCATCACACCACCATGGTTCATTCTCTTCAGTACAAAATAAAGGTCTCCTCTATAATCAGATATTTGGTACTGACTTCTGCACATGACAAAACTTAAAAATGACACAGAGCAAAAGCTAAAGAGTAAACATTGTTGAAACTGGAGTAAAAAAAATTCAGCAGACTGAATCAGTTCACTTTTGCATTCTGTGGTAATAGATGAAAAATTTGATGCTTTTGGAAAAAAAAAAGTAACTTCTTAAAACAATTAAGAGGCACATAAATCTACAGTAGTGACTTTTCCACTGCAGTGTTTCTATGTTGATGAACAATAAACAGTTTAGTTTAGCGTTGTTTTACATGTGAAACTGTGTTTGCTGGATTGGGTATTTGTCACGATCAGAACATATTCTTATTAATATCAGTTAGAATTGTTTTAAACCACATCCCCCCGTCACAGTCCACAGATTGATACATTTTTCTAGTCCTTCCTCTCATCTCTCTCTCATTCTTTCAACACACAAAACTGTCTTTTATTGGTGAGATGATAAAAGCTTTGTTCAAGCTACCACAGCATCATCTAATTTCAGCCTTCACAGAAATGTTGAAAGAGGTGAAGAGGTTTCACACTTCACTTACAGAACTATATTTAGTCATTTTGTCATCTCTTGACACAGTGAAAAGCAGGAGATGAGAGGCAGCTGAGTGAAGTGTCAAATTTTAATTTGTTTTCTCTGTGGGAAATGAAATGATCCTAAGAGTCGGCTAAATGCCAACGCGGAACTATCAGCTGCAGCTGGCTGAAACACACACATTCAGCACACACACATTTACCACCAAACATTTCTGTGATCGAAAACTGCAGAGGTAAAAACACCTCCTCCCTATGAGTGCTTCAAGTGGGAAGATGTGGTGATGATTTGTGTTTTGAAACCATGAGCATTTCATCCCATGTGATGCCTGACTGAACCACGAAAATTAGAGAAGCAATTGAAAGGAAAATTTAATTAGGAAACCCAACTCCTTATCTCCAAGTTCTAGGAATAGTTTTGGGAAATATTATTATTTCCTTTCTTGACAAGCGCTAGATGAGAAGCTATACTTTATCTCTCTGTTCAATATGAAGCTACAGCCACCAGGTAATTAGTTTAGAACTGCACAATGACTGGAAATAGAAGGGAACATCTAGCACAGCTCTGTGCAAGGGTAACAGAATCTGCCTGCCAGCACATCTAAAGCTCACTAATTAACATATTACATCTACAACCCCTGTAAAAACCATGTGCTGGACCAGCCACACACTTCCTGAAGTTATTTTCATTGCCATGAGGTTGTCTGGCAATCAGTGGAGACTACAGGACGTCTTTGAGCTGCCCAAGAAATAAACCTTAGATCTTCTCAGCTTTGGAGAGTAAAGACCAGCTGTTTTCTCTAGTTTACAGTCTTTAGACCAAACTGGCCAAGTCCAGGTTAAAAAAAAAAAAAACACTGAAAATATTCAAACAGGAAGTATGTGATCTGTAATTTCAAATTTTAGTGTTTTGAATGAATCCTTGACATACAATACGTAAAATAGAGCATGTGGACAAAAATATGGAGAGCTAGATGTGGAACAGAGACCAATGATAGTGGGTGAGGACGGGAGAAGGAGAGGGTGGCTGTACCTGAGTGGCTCTTTCAGATCTCCATTCTCAAATAATAATATGAATATTTTGTTGAGGTGTCCTCCAACATTGTGCAGGAAATCACAGCAAGTCTCTGCAATTTTAAAGCCCTGGGGTTTCAATTATTCAGGTATCATTCCTTTAACATTATTTTTCCATCATGGAGCAATTTAGCCAGGTAGTAAAATCGAGACTTTTTTGCCTCGTCCACCTCTGAAAGCACTCACCCCAGCGTGCGAGGAGAGGAACACATCCACATGTAGGACAGAGACTGCCAGAGCAGGAGGGAGCCAGATGAGGAGTGAAAAAAGGAGGAGAAAAAGTGGATTTCATGTTTCAAATAGTTTAAACGAGTCAGTCATCTGCTTTTTCCATATCAATAAGAATAAACTTACCCTGGTCTCTTTAATGTTTGCTGTTGTTGTCAGGAGTCACAGTTACCTCAGGGTTAATTACTTTGCATCTTTTACGGTGGCAAACGTACGTAAGAGCTGGACTGTTAAACTGAACAAGGGTTGAATTCTGTGCAGAAGCTAAAAATATGAAAACCACTGAAATCCAAATCCCAGTCGAAGATATAAGAACTGAAACACAGGTGAACTATGTTTGCTCAGAGCAGGAGCAGGAGCAGAGCAGAGATCAGAGACACCACACAAACAACCTTGTAGCAAAAGGTTTCTAGTTGGCTCCCTTCTGACCTGTAGAACACAGTGTGTGTGTGGCTAGGATAGACTGATAGTAAATGTACTTAAACACACACCTTACCTACAGAAGTCACCATTTGGGGAAGAGCATCTTGGACTGTGCTGCAAAGCCCCCTGGGAAACCAAAAAAAAAAAAACAAAAGTCATAACATTGGTAATAACAGTGATGTGAGGAGAAGCTTCAGGCCCCAGTGGTGATGTGGTCAGCACTACAGCTGCAGCAAAGGAACCTGTTTGTTTGCAGGAAGGGCAGAAAGTCAGTCGGATGTGTCTGCCTCATAAATCCATTCAATCATTACTCTCATGTCATTACTAGCTCCTGCATTATTCAGCCTCACTTTCACTCGGTGTTCACAGGTTAAATCACAAAAGATTTATGATGTTACATTAAATCTGTGTAAACGAGACAGAAATTTATAGTCATTTGTGCAAAGTCTGGAAATTACTTTTGCATATTAATTTGGATACTTTGTCCTCTGTTTCTCTTTTACTAAAAAGATTATTACAGGCAGGAGTATGGTGGAAAATAAACGCACCTTAAATCAATTCTATTCATCTCCATTATTATTATTAATTCAGGATACACATGATTGTAAGTAATGTCAAACTACAGCGGGCTAGACGAGCTTAGTGCGGGATAAAATCACAAATGAATACTTTTCTCTTACAAACAGCTAATGTTTCAACTGAATTGTTGGCTGGAGGTCAATTAACCATCTGTTACATCACTGATTAGCCTCATTTTTACTCAATTAAGCGGATAAAATGATGCGCAGCGCATTAAAGGGCGCACGGATGATTGTAAATCCATGATGTCTTACCTTTCAGACTGAGGGAAATCTCAGCAACCTGTTTGAGAGTCCTTTTCTTCTTTAAAAAGCTGGGTTCGGTCCAGTATCGTACGCGGCTCCACACAAAAAGTGCGGTGATCTCCTCCCCAGCTCCAGTCATTAAATGCGCCCGGAGCCCCCCTGTGCTCGCTCCACAACCGGAACCATCATGTCCTTATCCGCCGTCGTTTATCCTCCCTTCCCACCCGGTTCACTCGCAGCCAGGTGCCAGTGCGGGCCTGTGGGAAATCTCATGGCATCCTCCTCCTCCTCCTCCTCTGTGAAGCGCTACAGACGGATGAGACGAGGCGGCAGACAGGCTGATGAGTGTCATCGCTCGGCATGGCTGCGTCCACAGCGCGACTCCCGAGGGAGCGGGCGGGGGGGTTTGGCACCCTCTGCCGCCGGTCCCGGTGGGGTGGAGTGGGTAGAGAGATGGTGTCAGCTGTGCACAGTGTAATATCATTTTATCTGGATGCGGGGAGGACGCGTGGGTAGTGGGGGTACACTGGCTCTCACTTGTTACACCCTAATCTTCTGTTAGATGCCCTGCCCAGTGACCCCTAATGGCTCTAATGACTGAGGGAGAACTGCTGCTGGTTCATTTTCCACACCCCGATATAGCCTGTTGGTCTGGAGACTGAACCTGCATCTTTCTGATCCCTGACCCCCAAAGTTGGAGTCTGTGATGGACTTGTACTTTAGAGAAAAGTAAACATAATGTTGTTTAGCACAAACTACAGTAAACAGACTACACGAAATACCTGTAACCTGTGGTGAGTTTCTTCAATTGTAGAGGAAAAGTTCATGGAAATGTTAAAGTTGGAATGATATCAATAGTTTTTCCATCTTTAGGAAAGAAGTTCAAGCTCCTCTCCAGGAAACTGAAATCTCAGGGAAAAGAACTTGAGTGGAGAACACATGCAGGTCTGCCTTTTTTAAAATAGCTTAGGGATCACTGATTTCAGGGGAAAAAAAAAAAAAAAAAAAAAAAGGTATGTAGGAACTCAAGTCAGGGAAAATAAAGTGTCAAAGACTGTGTGAGTGCAAGCAGCTGTCCATAGTGCTGAAGTTCACTAACACAAGGGCAAAAACAATCATCTGTTTACCTCAGACACTTTCTGAAGGATTACTTCATAATCAGCTGGAAAAACAGCTGGAGCCAAACATCTCAAACTGTTTGTGCAAACAAGGTCCATCTTGACCATAATACCCATATAATGAGGAGATTTACCCTGACTACACTTGTTTAAGTATGATCTTGATCCAGAAAATGGCTCATCTCTTTAGGATTTCTCTGCATCTGTGTGTCTGAGGCTACATTAAGCTTTGTTGCAGGGGGCTGATGAAGGCGGGCCAGCAGGGAGTTCTAAGATTACGGTTCAAATCGAATAAAGAAGTCGACACATTACAGCAGCTTAGATGATACACCCCACTGCACTGATTAATTTAAAACCAGCACAATGTTACACACAGCACACAGAAAAAAAAAACAACACACACAAAGTACACAAACAAGTGTAAACCCAGCCAGTCATGCTCTTTAACAGTCTTATCCTCCATTTACCTCCCCTTTCTTTTCTCACATACACACACACACACCTCACTCAACATGGCCCCTGCCTCATGACTTGAGTTCATTATTGCCTTGGCAGGGTTTCTCAGATGAAATTATAATGACAACAGGAATGACACAGAGTGTAGCAGTGGAAAGTTTGCATAGAGAGAGAGAGAGAGATGGAGAGAAATTGTGTGTGTGTGTGTGTGTGTGCGCTGAGCAAATCTAATCTTCTCTGATTCATGGGTAAGCTTGTCTGCATGCATTTGTGATACACTTCCTCTTTGCGTATGTACTCAGTCTAAGAAATGGAGACAGAGAGCGAATGAGACAGAATGGCTTCTGACAGTAGAACACAGCATGAGTACAACTCTCTGGGACAAAGTCACAAAGCCTCTCTTAGCAGGTCCACCAGTTACTGTTGACAGCACAGGCTGAGTTCATTTACTGGCAATACTACTTGTGACACAGTTACATACCCCAAAGGCTGAATTATGATTCCCTGATCCAGAAAAGTGCTGCAGCACTGCTGCTCTCTGTTGCACAGGCGGATAACAGGCACAGGCAAATTCTTATTTTCCTCAAAAGCACAGAAAACAGGATGTATGAACTAGAGGCTTCATGTAATCTCTCTGAGTTGCACACTTGCTTTAAAATTTGTTAAAAGGTTCATCGTCTATGTAGCATTTGGAGATAAAGAGAGGTAACCAAGCTGAAGATATTAGACTGACTGCACCGTGTTTAAAAAAAAAAAAGCTCTAGCAGTCCCTGCTCTTCCAAAGGCTAAACAGTTGCTAAAAATGTTTTCACAGAAACCAAAATAAAGTCAAGTGTTTTCCATGGCCTCTGAGCTCAGCAGATTGAGACATCACTAAACCTTTATGTGAAATCCTGGAGCAGAGAGTGTGAAAACAGATTTTCAAGTTCTTGGACCTTAAAAGAACTGCAGGCTTTTCTTCTTTAAGGGTTGTTTTTAGCACACACAGTTCAGGAGGTTTATGGTAGTGTAGCAGTACAAGCAGCGTTCATGTTCACAGAATCACTTTTGTCCACCAAAGCTAAAGTACTTTTGGTTTGGTGTAACAGATGACAAGTAGCTTGTGCTTAATATCTTGTTCTCCCCACAGAACAGATTAAGGTCGCTGATCAACCAGGGAGCCACAGCTCAGATCACAATAAACTCTGAGTTAATTAGATCTGTTTGTCATCACCAAAATGCTCAGTGGGACTGTACAGCGCTGCATGTTGATACCATAAACCCAGAACTTGTCAAGTGAATTCCATTTTGCATTTTTAAAAAGAGTGCAACAGCATCATCTTTCCCTCAGGTACATTTTTATTTCTTTTGAGCCAGGCCTCCTTTTAATTTAATGCAGAAAAACACAGTATAAGTCCATTTCTTTTTCCTTAATTTTACTGTCCTCTGCTATACTTCCCTTAAGTACAACTCCACAGCATATCTCTCATCAAATGAAGGTGTGGTTAGGTGTCAGCACATACTTTTCTGTAGTTTTAAGTGTTTAGCTTCAATAGGCAAGACTCCTTACTTCAATAAAGAACTTGTTTGACAGGAAACAGTCTGACCCATGGTAAAAAAAAGCCTAACTAGAGCTGGCTAACAGAATGTAACTTTCAGAAATTAATTATTCTTGTACTTTATCTGTTATGTCAAAATGTCAACGTGTCATGAACAAGGTTTTTAAAAGAAGCCAAAATAAGTTGCTTGTAGTGCTGAAGCTATGGCCTAGAGAACGACCACCCGACTCTACGATTCCCCTCTGGAGCATTTAAGCGTCCTTTACCTCATGGTTTTCATTCACTTAAGACTAGAGCAAACACTTCCAGTCAAAGTCAAAGTCTGCTTTATTGTCAATTCTGCCACATGTACAACACATACAGAGAATCGAAATTGCGTTACTCTTAGACCCTCAGAGACAGGAAACAGACTTTGACATAACACAGGATTTAGCTCGCCACTGAAACATACTGAACCAAACCAATAAACTCCTAACCTACATATGTCCTAACTCGGCTGCTGAGAACAGCATAAAGCAGAAAAAGACTTCATAAATATAACCTGTGGCTTTGCCTTAACTGTTTCTTCACCAGGGTCATTCAAGTTTTCAAGAAAAGCTCTAAAAACCAAAACACACACCAACTACCCAGGACCAACAGTTAAACATTTAGCTAAATAAGCAGATAATCTCAGGACCTGAGACCAAAATCAAAGCTCAAAGAGCAGATATTGGTCAAAGTCAGGATTCCTATTTATTTTACAGCTTGTATCTTCTGAAATGCCCATGTACACATCAGGAGGTCCAGAAAAAAGTGAAGAAAGAACTTGATTCCCCTGAACCCAACATCTTACCTGCACCCCAGGCCTTATACGAACATCAGTGGCTCAGTGCAGTAATCCTCTTGTAGATGAATGGGATCTTCTACTGTGGAGTTCAAAATATGATAGAAAGCCTGAATCTAGAAGAGTGCCAGCTAGTTTATCAGCAAGAATTACAAAAAGTTCAACAATCACAGAGCATAGGGTGAAATGTTTGGTCACCACGTTCTTCTGGCCATACAGTGTAAACATGAAATAAACAAAGTTTGCCCTTTTTATACAGGCAACGTGTTTTTCCATCCACCTTACAGGTAACACAGTTAGCATAATATATTAGGCGTGTGCGGGAGAAGACTTTGCTACTGTATGAAACCTCCCTCTGGGCATATTAGTCAATTCTGTTAACACGCTCTGCTGTGCTGGGATCTGGATTAGTTTTTAATTACATTCAATCGTGCAATGTGTCACCAGCCACAAGCTCAACACAATATCGCCCACAACAACCTTTTCCTTGGGGAGAAGGTTCAGAGTCTGAGTAATGTAAAATTTACACATACATTAAAGATGTGTAAATTAAACATCTGACGCAATCCTGAGTCACCAACATGCAAACCCTCTTGACTTTAAAAGACCTTGCTGTTTGGCAGACAGTGAATTATAGCAACACTCGCTCCTCGGTGGTGTTTGTGTTGTTTAATGATATGTATGTCAAGAAAATTGCTAATAAATGTCAGAATAGCGTAAATGAAAATTCCACCTTTACCAAGAGCTGGTAAAGACAAGGCATCAAAAAAATCCAAATAAAATGAATTTCAAGTTCATTACGGTGCATTATTACTATGAAGATGACAATTGTTTTTTGTGATCAGTACATTACTTAATTCAATCACTTATTATTAATTCTTTGCAGACTTTCATACCACAGCACGATCTAGGTCAGCTAATAACAGTGGCACACAGCAGAGCTTAAAATTCAGCACACCCTCACAATACACAAATCTGGAGTTCAAAGGACTCAGCGTTTCTGCAGTTTTCACAGTAGATTTGTGTTTTTAAATTCAATAAATTCAGTCTGGGCATTAAAACACTGTATAAAAGACAGGGATTCAATGGTGTAACAGCAGCAGAGCTCAGAGAATGAAACAAATGAGAATTTGATTTAAAGGCTTTGAGTAAAGGTGAGAGAGATATAATGCTCCCACAGTCTCAGTGTCCCAGGATATAAAATAATTGAGAGTGAAAAAGCAGAATGGATTCTCACTTAGCTAAAAGAAATATATTGTCACTTCCAAGCTTTTTGCTTGTGCAAACAGTGTAAATAAAATCTACAGCTGGGCCACAGAGACTGAATCCAGGTCCAGAGAGGAGCTAAGGTTGTTTCAACCTTCCTTAACCTCCACATATTAAGTGCCTGTATCTCTAATGAGGCTGTATTCCCCATACGTGTCTCAGTAAGAGGCAAAGCTCAACCATCTGTCTGTCTCATAGTCTGAGCGCAAGTTTATTCGAGTATTTTGTGGTAGGGGAAGAGGGGCAGGCCTTCAGTGAAAGCAGGAATGTCCATGATGGCTATGGCGCCTGCCATCTTGGGTGAGGCAGGAAGGAAGGTTAGCTTAGACACTTCGCTGTACGTCGAGCCACTTAAATCCTCGTCTTTGCCCCCATCCCCGCCTCGTTTTTTACTACCACCATCCTCCTCATCATTCTCTTCAGCACCAAATCCCACCACCTTGAAGGGACAGGGATTCATTTAGTGTGTTTATCCATGTACAAGGGTATAGAAAAAGCAAAATAGTTTTTCTGACAATCATGCAATGAGGCGCACGCACGCACGCACGCACGCACGCACGCACGCACGCACGCACGCACGCACGCACGCACGCACACACACACACACACACACACACACACACACACACACACACACACACACACACACACACACACACACACACACACACACACACACACACACACACACACACACACACACACACACACACACACACACACACACACACACACACACACACACACACACACAAAAAGGTGTTCTTACATGCATGCTGAGTTTGCGGCTTTTCTGCCCTCTGTGTTCTTGAAACCAGGATATCAGCTCAGCCCTGGTCATCTGCTTCAGAGCTGCAATCTATACGCACATATACACAGATGGTAAGAACAACCCTTAACAAGGGTTCAGGTTGGAGAAACTGACTATAATATATATATACATATACACACAAGCATAAAAATGATGTATGCACTTGTTTTTCTATTTTATGAAGTTTCAAGTGTTACGTTTCTGTGTGTGTGGTCCTCACCTCTCTGTTGAGCCTGTCAAAGACATATTGCTGAGTAACCACCTCAGCCCAGTTCCTGTCCACCTCCTCCCCGAGGTGTGTGTCCTCACACTCCTTCAGCTTCACTAAAGCAGTCACCTGTACAAAACACACACAGAGCACAGGGTTTCACACTGTTCCTCTTCAGCTTCTGGGTCTTACATGGTTAAGAAATGAGAGATAAATGCATCAAAATAACTTCAGCGCAACTTTTGACATCTGACTGAAAGTAATGTAAATCACTTGCTGTGAATTTTCTGCTTTTCTATAACCGTATGAAACTCTCAAATACACAAAAAATACACACAAAAGCACAGACCTGAGTAGTAAAGGCATCTTCAGTCAGAGCATTGAGTTCTTTCTCGAATGAAACCAAGAACTCTTCAATCTTTAACTCCACCAGCTCGGTACTGAGAGAAAAAAAAAAAGTTCAGGAGAGGAAAGAGATATATTGTAAGCTATAGGGTGTATTTGATTCCTTTAGTCATTTATCAGCTCCACTCGCTTCTCTTTCCAGGGCCACATAGATAAATTGTAGCTTGGATTCAGGTGAACAGTAAGATAGATTATACCTTGGTTTTGCAAAGGCGGGTTGAGATAAATTGTACCTTGCTTTTGGGCAAAAAGCAAAGCAAAGGTTACAACTGTGTTGTAGACTCACTTGAACTTGGTGGCCTGTGTTTCCACAGTGACAGAGAAGCCCAGAACGCCTGAGGTGTTTCTGCAGGTTGGGTAAACGTGGTACCTGTAGAGGGAGACATGAAATTGGAAAAACTGCTAGGAAAACCAGATGGCGAGAAGCAGATAAACAGGGACAAAACCGAATAGGAGAGAACATATATTACATTTGCCGAAAGTTAATGTCCCACCTTTCCTGACTTTTATACTTTGCACTGTATAATAAAACTAGTCTGGAAAGCAGAGAATTAATCACAAAGGAAAAAGCAGAAGAGACAGTTTGAACTTTGGATAAATGTGAAAATCATTATTCATTAAAACTGCAGCAGTTATGTACAG
Source organism: Mastacembelus armatus (assembly GCF_900324485.2). Taxonomy (NCBI): domain Eukaryota; kingdom Metazoa; phylum Chordata; class Actinopteri; order Synbranchiformes; family Mastacembelidae; genus Mastacembelus; species Mastacembelus armatus. Next base: position 6,235,666 of record NC_046654.1, on the reverse strand, counting down.
GCTTACATTTCATGCCTTTCAGACATGCCCAACACAAATCTTACAGTGCCTGTAACAAAATCAGCACGGGCTTGTTCTTTTGAAAAATTCACAATAAAGACAGAGAAAGGTAGGCAGAGACAGAGAGAAAATGTATTTCTATTAATGTCTACAAATTGTGTGGAAAATAATTTCAGTATGAAAGGGCAAAAAATAGTTTTAAAAAAAGTTTTTAGTAGTATTAGTAGCAGCATACTGAAAAGCAACAATGAAATACCAGGATGTTTAGTGCATGGATGATTTAGTTATTTAACAGTACTAAAATGTAAAAAAAACAAAAGAAAACAGTACACTCCAAATGTGCTCATTTCACTCTGACAAAAATCTAAAACCATTTCTTAAATTTGTGTATATTGCTTATAAATACTAAAAACTGGTAATTGTTAGCCCTGAATAAAATTGTGTGTTTCCTGCATGTTGGAAACACTTCAAAGAACAATGAAGAAGAAAAATTACTGGAGAAACTCACCCCAGAGTCTCTTTGGTCCTGAGGAAATCAAAGCAGGGCTCTTCCATGTGCATCTGGAAAAAAAAAAACAAAAAAACAAGGTTTTACCAAATGGACAGACAAGATGAAAGAAGAAAATGGTGGAGAAAAGGAAGTAAAAAATCTAGATAGTACTCACCACTAACAGCTCCATCAGTGTGTGTTCTCTCAAGGTCTTGGGGCCAGACTAGATAAAAATAAAAGGAAAATAAAAATGGGAATTAAATATAGTACATAAAAATGAAATGGTGCTCCAGTGGTAGCTAAGGTTATAATGTGAAAGATAGAAAAGATCTGAAGTACTGCTGGTGTCTTTATCCGGTGTGTCTACCTGATAGTAAACAGTGACCTCAGAGTTGGCATCTCCCTTATTGAGTGATTTGACTTTACAGATGTGGTGATTCAGAGGAAGCTCCACCACCCTGAACATCACTGGCACCTCTGAGGGCAGCTTGGAGAATTGTAACTTACTGCCAGAGGAAGACAAATGAGGACAAAAAGGGAGGAAGGGGCAGAGAGGGGGATGGGACAGACAGAATAATATGGGTAAGGAGGAAAGGAGCAGAAGAAGAAATAAAGAAGGAGCAAAGTTTGAAATCAGGGAATAAAGTAAAGAACTGAAGCTAATGCTAATTACTGTGATACTGTGTTGGAAAACAAATCTATCTGATTTAAGTATTGTTCTGTCATTAGGGAGTATATTCAGTGTTGGAGCATACTTACTCTGTGACATACTGCAGGAACTGCATTGACTCCTGTAGAGAAAAGACAATGCAGCATAATGATCAGGTAGGGATAAGACAAGGAGCATGAGGAATCAGCAAAACGCAGGAACAATGTCAAGTACACTCAGAATCAATTGATGCAAGTGCAGACATAAACCTTAACTGAATCAGTAGCTGTGTGAATCAGTAGCTGTCTGTACACTGACAGCACTGTGACATCTACTCACAGTGCTGCTGAAGTTGCCCTGCACCAGTCCCTCAGCGAACAGCTCGGCCCTAAAGCTCCGGCTAAACTCCATCAGCTCAGTGCTGCTCAGACCCGCCATCAGAGCCTGATACTTCTCCACCATGGACCAGCGAGAATGCTCCAAGATCAGCAAACGAACATCCCTGAGAAAAAGGAGAGGAGGGCAGAGGTGGGACAGAGGTGAAAAGAAGACAAGAGGAGGCTTTTCTATTTAAGGCTTTCACCACTAGAAGGCATCATAGCCTAGATGATTACCTAGATGGTAAAATGGAAATGCCAGAAAAAAAACAACAAAAAAAACAAGATAAACAACTCACTTGCCCAGTTTCTCAGGTTTAATGAGGATGTTGAAGTAGGTTTTCTTGAGCTGCTCTGCAAACATGCTAAAGACATCAGGGGAGGCAGAGAAATCAGCCAGGTGGTCAATGATCAGGTGGAACAGCAACTACACAGAGAAGTGACAGAAAGACAGGCAGGTAGGCAAGATAAAGAATCATCATCTATGTATGTGGACAATTCAAACAGGTGTGTGTAGGTGTGTCAGAATAAATATGTCACTATGCACATATGACATTAGTGAGCTCAGCCATTGTTACAATTGATCACTGGTGTAAAAGGCATCAACAGTTCTATAGTTGAATTTTAGCTGAATTAGTTGGCACCAGTACAAAGATGGACATTTCTTCTAAGGAGCTTTATTAATACCAACAAAATCATCTCTTAAAGGAAACAGGTGACATTTTTCTGGAATTCAATTCACTGTCTGTACTTAAAGATTGATAATGCTAAATAAGAAACAACCAGGAGCTGGTTAGCTTAGTTTGCGTGTGTTTTAGTTTGGATTAAACAAATTTCAGTTTTTTGCTACATTTAGCTAACCATTCAGTAGCCGCAGCTCTATACATTATATAACAAAGGTTAAGGCTGTATCTTATTTACACATGTATGCCCTGCTATAAAATGCATATCTTTGTACATGAGTGCTTTCTCCTGATGCATCGACTCACAGGCAGTTTATGGTTAAATCCTTTGACCTTGATGATGAGGCCGTGTTCACCAGCAACCAGTTTATAATCCAGCTGGGCCACTTCAGCCTCATAGGCCGGCTCTGCCAGATAATGGCCCAGGATGTTGACTAGCAGGTCAAACAAGACCACGCTGGTGGGCAAGGATGGCAAGAACAAAAGGGTGAGGAAAGATGACAACAGGAAGGAGAAAAGTAACAAGGAAAAATAAAGTGAGAGAAAAGTGAAGAAGAGAGACGTAGAGGAACGGAGAGAAAGATGAGTGGGAGGGGAAAGGGAGATAAACAAAGCAGTAAAGACAAAGGAAGGAGAAGGCAACAAATAAGAGTAAGATTGGGGAGTAGGGATGAAAATGGTGATAATAAAAGAAAAAGGAAGTTAGAAAAGATTAAATGTGGAAAGGACCAAGAACAAATTTTAAAAATTAGACGTTGACTAGTGTTACAGTATCAAACACTGTTTTAACATTATATTTGAACCTGAACTTACTTCTTCGCTGACTGCTGGATTACTGGAGAGATTAGATGGAATCTGATGTAGGCTATAGCAGGAAAATAAACAAATTGTTCCTCAACACCTCCGAAATGATAAATGTCTTCACAGAAACATTTTGCATGCTAAATGATTCCTACAACACAAACACACTTCACCTTTTGGGATTTTGAATTTGTTGTCCTTCTTGTACCACAGGCAGCCCCTGTCGCTGTCGGCTATCCGAACAGGGAACTCAGTGTCTGGACAGTCAGAAGGCTTCAGGGTGAAGTCAGTTGCTGAGGCCATAAACAAATGATCATCATTATTCCACTTGGTACAATCTCATAAATAATGTGTGAGGTTTGACAATTCAGTACATCTACTTTGGGGATAAACATGCAGCAACTTGACAACACAGAGAAAGATGTCACCCCCGAATAAATCATTCAGGAACCCTTGGGCCCCTAAGTAAAGACACATAATCTTTCTGCATATTATCAGAATTGGCCATATAATGCTGGGGCTTCCAAACATTTCTAAACAGACAGCGTAGAGCAACTGCCTGCAAAGTTTGGTTAGAACTGAACTGGAGGTTCTGTGTTTACCCTGTTTGAACTAAACAATCTTAAAATGCTGTTAAAAATATTCCAATTAGCCCAATCAAAGAAACTGCATTTGTGTCACTGTTTGTGTTAGCCAGCTTGACGGTGAAATATTTACGGAAACTGTTAACCATAAACTCTTGTGCCCCCATTAGGCCAGAAAGAGATCAACTCAACAGTCTGTATGGCATTTTAGCTACTGGCATAATATAGTAGCCAGTACTGTGGTGGACAGTGATTTACAATACAACCTTGATCACCTCAAGGTTCATTAAGTGATAACACCTTTTGTGATTAAAGATGAGCTGCATAGTTGACTCACGTGAAGTCACTTGAGTCAAGGTTACAATTTAGGAAATAAAATAAATGAATGAATACCATATTTTCCGGACTGTAAGGCTCACTGGGAATATTAGTTGCTTTTAGCAAAAACAGCCTTGCTGAAATACATAAGTCACTTTGGTGGATAAGTTGTATTTCTAATTATAGTCTAAATTAGCCTATGAAGAATGTAGGCTAGGCATAACAACAAGCAGAAGTGCATTATGAAATTCATTCATCCAAGTACCGTTAAACAAAAACAAAAAAAATTGCAACTTATAGTCCAGAAAATATGGTAAATAAATGAATGAATAAACAAATAAATAAATCAGGGCATATCCCACAGCATAAGCTCCCAGAGCCTTGTTTTATATTTACTTTATCTCTTGCATGAAATGAATGCATTACCTTTAGGGTTAATAAAATTCTTTTCTACTCTCTCAGTTTTCACATGGTGTGCTGAGCTAATGAAACAGTTTAAAAAAAACAAAAAAACAAAATAACAAAAAAACTCCACAGACATCTATAAAATGCCAATTTCTCTTTTAAAATATAGGATAACCAGTCACTCTGTTAAAAAATAGAAAATGTTAGTGGCTGTAATTATGGCTGGGGGTGGAGGGGTGTTAAAATTACCAACAAAAAAAAAAAAAAAAAAAAAACATCCAATATTCTCTAGGGAAATAAATACTTATGCTTCATATATAGAGAATGGGCTTACAAATGTGAACTTCAATTATAACAACTCCAATAGATCAGTGAATAACAAGGGAGCACTTTAAATGAAGGAGTACATTGTCCTTAATGCACTGTTCCTCCAAGTTTGGTCAATATATCTGATTATTTGTTGGACGGATGAATGGAGAACTAAATTACAAACTGCTCCATTACATCGTGTTCATTATCTTCTTATTGGACACTTTTCAGATACTCGCAGCATATTTGGCAGAAGAAACACACTTTGTTGTTCTTAGAGCACAAAGAAGTTTATTCACCCACCGATGAACATGTTCTCAGCAGGAAGGTGAAGGTCACTGTTTAGCTCCAGGTTTCCTGTCCACCGCTCCATCCACTCTGGCTGAATATCTGTGTGAAAGGAAAACACCTATTAACATACAAGATATATTTGCAGTTTAGATTAATGTTTTGGAATTGAGTGACCTTAAGACTTTATCTCAGCAAAAGTGAAATATTGGTTTTGTACATTTTATTTAACAGTATTGTTTGCTGTGTAAAAGACAGAGATAAATGCTGGCATTTCTGCTACTGCCTCTCTGCATTATATCAGGCTGAATATCACCACACAAGGGGAAAAAGACAATGTATTCACTGAATGCCTACATAGTGAGAAGGACTTGTTACACTGACAGTAAACAAATATATATACACACACACACACACATATACACAAACACACACACACACACACACACAGAGAAGCACAAAACACACCCTCTATGCTGTATTGTGTGCCAAACCACTTCTCCCTTAGGGGACACTGGCCCTCATGTTCTGGTGACAGCAGCATCAGGTTAGCTTTCTCAGGGGTGAGGAGGGACAGAGCTGCATGAATCACCTACACGCACACAAGCAAAGTCAACTCTTTGGGAAAGAGATGGGCGCAAGACATTTTTTCTTTAACTGTTTCTAAATTGCTTGTTTATGTGAGAACAATTTCAGCTGTCAATCACAGCAAGAGGCAGAAAAAGTGAACAGACATCACTGTCATCACAGACAATTTGCAAAGCAACAATTAAGATTGTTCTGATGCAAAATGATATGCAACAATCAGAGATAGCACCAACTCTGGCAAATATGTTTCTGGCAGCTACAAAATCACTAGCATACACAGGAAAATGACTATATCTTTCTACTTTTGAGTGACCTGTTTCATTAACATCTTTACCTAAAAAAAGGGAATAAAGGATTTTAGAATAAAACACTGAACTGGTTCATTCCCCGAACTACTGAACTACTTACTTCTGGGTTGAACTCAAACATCAGCTGATCTCCTGTCAGGAAATCTTCTTTAGGAAACAGCTGCATGTTCTCACAAATGTCCTCGACATACTCTATAGGGTCAATCTGATAAAAAGGAAATCCGTCTCACTCGTCCCAATAAAATATTAAACTGTACAATTGAATAATGTAACACAGAACCATATGAGCGTTTGGTCTCTTACCTGCTCCTGATAGTGAAACTCATTTGCTTCAATCTTTTGAATCTCTTCATAAATTCTGAATGCATGAACACAAAGACAGGATAATTACCTTTACACAGCCCAGACAAAAGAAAATATATGAATAAAAACAGCCAACCAGACATTAATTTGTCAGAAGCCAGTGTTTAGAGTACTACCTCTTATCCTACAAATACATTCTTGCTGTTTCGTAAGACTATTTGTGTTTGTGCATGTGTATGTGTGCAAGACTGTACCTTTGCTGTGGTCCAAGCATCTGGAGCATCTTCAGGTACTGGAACACCAGCTGGGTCACCTGTAAATAAACCCAGGACAAAGAAATTACAGGTCAGAATTTTAAAGTACTTCAATAATAAACCATGTTCATTTTGTTGGTGAAATTACTGTCGAATCCCTCTTTGTTGCCATTAATGATGGGGTTTAACTGAATTGCACTGTTAATTTTGACTGCAACAATTGCACTGATATGAGAAAGAGACTGCCAATCATGTTGACTACAGTTATATGATTACAGTCATTAGAACAAGCTATGAGAATCATTTGACAAAGGTGACTTAATTTAAATACTAAACAGAAAGTAATGCTTGTATTTAGTCACCCCTTTAGAGATTCAAACATGTAAATGAAAATGCCAACTCCACAGTAAGAGTAATAATTATTAACTGAGAACAAAAGGATCATGAGTCCTGACCAATCTGGGGAATACAGGGGGAGATGTATGACTTTCATAATTGCTATGGTTTCAATGGGTGCATGTAACAGAATATGTAATTTTGCTTCAAATCTCAGCAATTAAAAGGAAGTACATTTTCTGAAACTATGCGACTTTTCAATGGTAATTCTTTGCTATTTGAAGTTACAGTTTGTCTTTAATGACGTTTTGCCATATTGTAAACCTACAGCACTGTAAAGGAATAGTTTAACATTTTGGAAATACATTTTCCTGGCTACAACCAGTTTCCAGGCAACTAGGAGAGACTCCAGAAAGGTAAGTGGTTTGGTCTTGTGCCTAAGTCTGTTCCCTCTGCAAATAGTGTCAGATCAACATATAGTCCAGCAGAGCTCCATTTTTGGGGTTTTTTTTTTTTTTTTTTTTTTTGCTTTCAGCTGCTTCATATTTTGGTGACTGCCCGTGTGCCTTGTGGGAGGAGAAGTACAGCAGGAAGCATGTCACCGATAATCAAGCAGCACACTGCAATTTTGGTGTCAAGATTCAGACAGTACTTTCCGCCCGCTGGTCCTCTAATTTCTTTAAAAAAGCACATTTCATCACGACAAATGCTTGATTCAGTTAATCATTACAGCACTGAGCTGTAGCTAATATAACTGTCCATTATTCCTAATTCCACTTTACTACCAAAGGAGCCTCCGGTGTGCCACATAACTCCAGCTAAGAACATACAAAAATTACACTTATTCAGCACACCTTACATGCCACACCTGACTGCATTCTGCCTATTGCGTTTTAATTTAAAAAAAACAAAACCAAAAAAAAAAAAAAAAAAAACAAGCAGCCTCTGATCCAAACAACTCCAGGTTTATCTTCTCTGAATGAAAAAGTGGAAGATAAAGTGCTCTTGATCACAGTAATTAACATCCTTAGGGCTGCTGCAGCATTTAAACTGCAGTTATCAATGCAAGTCTGTTGACTAAAACATTTTTCTATTAAGTGCTTAAGATTAGAATACACTGCTCCTCTTGAATGATCACTAAGCTGCCTCTCCATTTAACACAGTGGTTGTCATAGCAACTGATAACACATACTGCTGCCTTAATATTACCTGTTGCATTAACAAATACAATACAAATAGGCCAGTTACGTCCATGCGGGATACAGCTGACATACACTGCTACCAGTCTCTGGTTTACGTCTGTTGTGTATGTTATTAATTCTTGACAAGTAAATCAATATTTCAATGTCTGCACCATGTAGACAAAAGCAGAAGCACCAATTTCTCTGGGTTCTGCCAAATGATGTAGATGATAAACATCCGTACGTGACTTTGCCTGATTTCATCTAGTCAAACCTGTGTCTCTGTTTTTCACTGAATGCAGAATTAAAAAAAAAAGAAGAAAAATAACAGAATTTTCTTGACCTGGTAGAAGTTTTGGAAACCTTCATCTGTGAGCGTGATTGAGATGGAAAAGATGGAGTAGGTGGTGTTTTGGTCAAAGCCAGTTTCACTGTTTCCTCCAAACAAGGCCAAGGCCCAGCACCTACACACATACACAGAAATTAACGCAGATTTTATTCCAGGCACAATGGTAAATATTCACTCACAGCCATAAACCGGAGAGAGAACACACATTATGCTTTGAAAAACTTACAGGGCATTAAGCTGAAAATACGTCACTTCATATTTCTCGCTCACAGATGATTTAACAAAGATTTTGGTGGTCCCGCTGGGGCAGTGAATACAGTTGTAAAAATCCCTGAATGAGGAAATTCCATGTATCATTCTATTTCTCCTTCCTTGTGGACAGCTTTACATTCATTTGAAAATGAAAAACTATTTGCAGACACTAGAAACTTGCTTGAGTTGGACAGTCCTTCAAAGTGAACATAATGTCTGCTTTTATCTGTGTGAAGACATGTTCTAGTTGTGTGATGACACACTTGAAAGCAAAGGCTGGTTTGAAAATTCTGCACTTCATTACCGCACAAGTAAAAAAGATGTCCCTGTGATGAGTTACACCAAGCAAGTTTTAAATCTCTGAAGATTTCATACTGCATGGAAAAGAAGTAAAACTAATGATGGGGAAAACACATAAAACGTTTGTGTGCACATTTCTAAAATACCATGCTGTGATGTATACAGTTTCATTGATTTGTACATTAAATGCACTAAAACACTGGTGAGATCACTTTAATGAATCCTGAGCATCCCAAACACTGTGTGTGATGCACACACAGACAGAGCATTCCCCAGGTTCAAATTCGATGAACAACAGTGACCCTAAACGTGACGTTACAATTGTGTGAATGCAAAAAAAAAGCAACCAATCTACTCCCTGAACAGTTTGTTTGACTGAGAATTCAGACTGAGTGCACTCAAATTGCACTGTTGTCATTTATCAACAATTGAAAACAAGTAAATAGGAATATTCTATCCAATGCTCCAAGTGGTGCTGATGGTGAAGAAACTATTGGATGGGCTCTTGGTATTGTGGGACCACACAGAGTTTGGCGAATCACTTTGCCACTTAGCAACAAGAGGCTGAAATGCTCTTGTTCAACCACATCCAGGGATGAGAATGTATGAATCACATCATCAAGTGGGCTGGCAAAGTGTATAGTTTGAAGATTGGGCTCCAACACTCAGGGCTCACTCAGAGCCTGAAAAAGCTCATGTATACCCAGAAAACTGAAGACCTTTTAATTGGGTTCTGGAGTGCCCTCAAATCAGAAAAACAAACACACAGAGGCAATAATACTCACTTCTTCCTGAGTACTGAGAGGATGCTTCCTGTGCCTTCGTGGCCAATAAGCCAAGATATGTAGTGGAGAGGCTTCACTCTGAAAAGAAGGGGGAGAACATGAAAAGAAGAAACAAAAAACGTTGATGCAATCCCTCTACAATCAGGGCAAAGCATGGTATCTATTGGCTAGTCTAATTCTATGTTCATATGAAGAGGCACCACTCTGCAGTAAGGAGACAGGGACATAGAGGAAAAAAAAAACAAACACTTTTGATGCAATTTCGTCAACATCTGGGGAAGGCATAGTCTGTTATGGGTTATCTAATTCTGCATGTGCCCTTCACCATGCAATGTATATCTCCTGTACATGGCTGACCTGTAGTGTTTTTCCTGAGGAGGGAGAGCCCAGGTGATAGTCAAAGCATGAACTTTCCGAACAGGAACAACTGCAAGCACAGAAACACAGGAGACAATAAGATAACTCCTGCAGTTTATTTCTGCTGGACTGTATTTTCTCTACAGCTCTGATCCACATCCATTTGGACTTCTGAGCCATTATAACAAAGCTAATGTGACCTTGCAACATCTTATCAGTTGGAATATAATTTAACCAAAGACTATTTGCTTCTTTAGACTGTTTTATTGGAACACCTTTAGGCGTGATAAGGCAAAACCTTCCAGTAATGAATTTATAAAAAAAAAAAAAAAAAAAAAGATTAGAAGAAAGCCTGAAAAAATAAATCTCATTTCACTGTAACAGAAACATTTGTTCCCTGAGACTTGTTTAGATGAAGAGAACTACTGCTCCAACGAACCAGAGCACAGCAGATGTGTTCAGACATACTCAGTAAGATGGCTCAGTACCTCTATAAAGCTTGGTGAAGGCTGGTGTGTCAAATGGATCCAGCATATCAGAGAAATCTGGCTTGGGCAACCCACTATAGACACAAAAACAATCAGCAACAATGAGGAAACTGTACACTATTATTACACAGAATCTTTTTAACAAGAAATAAAGTTTCTATAAGAAGTTTGAAGATCACTGTTTAGAATTATGGTTACATGTCACAAAACAGCACCTTGTTTCTGTCGGGCCAAGCTTAAAATGTGAACATTTGTGTTTTTAGCTTTTAGTTCATCTAAATTAGGCTTGAGAACATTTATAATCTTATATATAAGAGAAACTGCAACACCCCATACAGGAACATGTAATTCTTTAATTGAAATATAAGCCTTAAAAGCTGTGGCTTTCACAAAACGGTGATATACATGGTGATTTTCTAAAAAAAACCTACTGCAGTGACTTATAAAGCAAACAGAAGTGAAGCCCTGTAAGCAAACACTACTTCAGCCTGACTTTACAGAGAAATTATTCCTTTCAGGTGAATGTTGTTGGAAAAAAAAAAAAAACACCTGAGATGAAGAGGTAAAAAGAGCAGAGAAAGAGATGGAGGAAGGCTTGACATTTACATTTCAGCAAAGTCTCAAAGGATATTCAGACTTAATCTATATCAAACCAGCACCTCATCACAGTGACTGAGAGCCTCTTCACCAACACTCACTTGTTAGGCACCTTGCTGAAGATCTCTTTCACCCACTCCTCCAGAGTGTCCAGCTTCTCTAAAGGACACACCAAGTGAAAGAAGATAAATTAGAGTGTGTCTCAATAATATGGGCAGAAAACTCATAATTCTGATTTCTGGGGAGAACTCAGTGCAATGCAAAATGCTTGCATCAAAGCAGATGTAGTGGTGACGGAAAATTTTGATAACATTTTTCCTTTAAAGGACTGATCTATAAAATATTTTCCCCTTAATGTTACAGCTGCGTTCACATATACTGCTATGATGTTGATGAAAACACACAAAGTATATATAAAAAAAAATAGTAATAAAAAATTATAACTATCTAAAAATCAACCAGTCAGTTTTTTTTCAGTCAGGATGGAAATACACAATCAAAGGAATCAACACCAATGATAATATTTTAAACACCAATGTTAAATGAGTGTGCTTAAGTTCGGCTATACTATCAATATATACAGTAGTTAGCAACAGTATCAGTCACTCACTCACTCACACACACACACACGCACACAGGATTGTCTCATGTTAGATTACATTTTAGACACAAACATTTTTGTTTGTGCATGCATTCTTTGCTTGCAGAAACCCAATTCTGACCTGTACACAGCATGAAATCAGATCATGACTGCTCACAGCATGATAAAAAAGCCAATTATTGTCTTTGTTTATTAAAACAACATAGCATGATTGATTCTGTCAGCTCTGTTTGTTTAGCTGTTTCAAAACCTTATCATTGTTTCATGGGAATGATAATCATGTACAATTTCTGTTGGTTGAAGGCATTTAGAAATAGGATCAGCGACGTACTTGCTCCACTTTACACTGGTTGTTGTGTGAGCTGAAGCCAGGTTTTAACACTAGTGGCTGCAACATGAAAAAAGCAGACTTAATCCAGAAGGCCAATAGTTCTGCTGTTCCAATAGGGTGCTTTTTGTCAGCACAAATGTCAACAGTAGTCATCATTTTACTTGCATGCAGTAGTTTATTAGCTGTGTGAAATTTTCTGTGAAACCATCCAAAAATGCATTTTGAGATATATAGGAATTTGAGTTGATTTGGGAATAATTATTTACAGTTGGATGAACTGGATTAAGTGGATCATTATTGGAGCTGTTTAAGTTTTGATTAATCTACAGATTTCTTTTTCACTTAATCAATTTATTTGATGTGTGAAATTATTGAAATCCATTCAATTCTGTCTGTCTACCAGCTCTTGGTGCACAGTATAATGAATGGGACAGACTTTCCTGACCTTTTGACTGCACAGCCAGAGTCATATAGTGGGCAGAGTAGTGTTTCTTCCAGAAGGCACGCAACCGCTTATAGACATTGATCTTCTTCTTCTTTGGCTCCTGCTTCAGAGTCTGGGCATTGCCTGATGTTGCCACAAGTGAACAGTAAATTCAGCAGAACTATAAAACACTGTAGAAGATGGTATACAAATCAAAATTACAATACAAAAATACAAATATTTCAGCAAGAAAGGAATTTTGGCATCTGTCTCAGTTCTCCTGTTTGTTATTGCTGAACATAGCCCAAAGAAGCCCTGCGTGTATGATGTGTCCCAGCGGTTGTGTTTACCAACTCACCCCAGCAGAACTTGCCCATAGGGTGTCCAGGTTTGGCCAGACTGCCAAACAGCATCTCCTTCCTGTGGGAGTCTGATGGCTTAGCCAGCTGGTACTCTGACAGACAAAGGGAGAGAGAAAAACTAAAGACAACAGAGAAGCATTGCAATTAATGGTGTGCAAAAGAGCTGCGTTAGCAGAACACAGCAACATGTCTGGTGAAAAGTTTAACTTCAAGCACAACAGCTGAAATTTAGCTTCTCTGCATGGAGGAGTGATGCACAGAGGCACCAAGACTCACCGCTGTCAACAGCCTCCACCTCCCTATCAATGGCATCTCTGATCATCAGGGGAGAGATGAAGAACTGAGCCCACCTAACAGAAGCACAACTATTAAAATTAAAACCCTATTGAAATACTAGGGGGTAACAGCTATCAAACTAAAACATGCAATTATGTGTGATAAAAAAATGGTCACAGAATGTGGCGAGTGACAGAACAGCAAAGAAACACAAAATACACCGGACTGAACCAGCAGTTTGTAAGTTCAAATGTGACTTAGTTAACTGCATTTTCATTAAATCTTAGCAGGTTGCACGACACAGCAGGCTTACACCGAAGTGTAAAAGCAGTGATATGCTGCTAATCAGGGTGACATACCTTAACGTCAGACAGGCTAAATGACAATCAAGTCAGATAATGCTAGATTAGCTTAATGAGATATTTCTCACTCATAAACTATGTAAGTAATAAATTATACAGTTCATTTCTTCACATTAACACACAAATATAAAAAGTCACACCAACATTTACAAAATAGTGCTTATATAACTTGCACCCACAAAACTGTAACTTAGACATTAGCCTGTGATGCCACAGTGACTTTGCGTCATGTTTTTACGTGGACCGGGCTACAGACTGTTTATCTAGCAACTGATTTACAAGGATTTCTTTGTAAACACCTTTCACACATTGCATCTGTAGCTCAGCTGCTATTCTCTAGATACAAGTCTCAAGGTTGCGTAAGTTTAGCATTTAGAAATCAAGGAAGTGCATCAACTGGCCTCTCTCTCTTTTTAATCTATAACTGTACTAAAATATATGCAAGCCTTTGAGATCATATGAAAAGAAACAAAAATAAATACAGCTTTGCTGACATTTTTGAGTTTTATTAGTGCAACATTTAAAGCAAAACCTAGTTAAAAAATTAGAAAGGATTTCACAGCCCAATTCTGACCTGACCAATCCTGACAATTTTACTTGTATTACTATGAGGATAGTGCGTTTTCTTTCTATGCACAAGCTCAAGGCAATAAGGCGCTGCAGGATGTCCAAATAGTGATCATCTTTCGCTTTTCCAAGTCTATTTGCCATTGCCTTATTCTATTGTTTTCTATTTATCAGCAAGCCATCTAATCGTGGAAGATCACTGCTTAAGACTGACTGCTCCAAAAACAAAAAAAAAAAAACTTCTGATGTTCTCTCACCTGTCAAGAGCCTCTTTGAAGCTTTTCCTCTGGATGTCAAACTGGAAGACAGTCCTCTCACAGTCAGTGGAGGCGTTGTCACTCCCTCCGTGCTTCTTAAGGAAAGCATCAAAGCCATTTTCTGAGGGGTACTTCTTGCTGCCCATGAAGACCACTAAGACACAATGGAAAAACAGTAGAGAAAAGAAAAATCCTCCATGGCTACTCAATGGTGTGACTTCCATGTGTATTTTTTTATTAACTGGAGCATAAACTTTTATTTCTAGCTGAGCCACATCATAGTTTGATAGATTTTTTTAGATATAGATGTAGAGAGAGTGCAGCTCTAAATATTGCTGTGAACCCTTAGTGACAAACTGTAAGAATGAACAAGGGCTTCACACCATTTAGGAACAATCTTCTACAATCACATTTGTAGAAGAGACAGACATAACAATTTCTCAGCTGACAGCAGCAGAATGCATTTCAGAAGATATATTACATTTTAAGGGATGTGGACAAGTCTTTTTTTTTTTTTTGAGTGGAAAATATCTTGCTGCCTTGAACACACTGAATGTAAAGTGGGCACATGCCCGACAGCCCGGACTTGCTAGGGGCCTTCAAGCAAGTCCTATATTATGATCTCACCCTCAGGCTCTGTCTTCTATATAGGGCTAAGGTCCAAATCTTGTATTAAGAAATTTAGGTGATGTTGTGCAGACATGGTGCATGGTCATAAAAAAAAAAGAAGTTTTGAAATGACCAACAATGACCTTATATACAACAAACTCTCTGCAGGTTGTGCTAGTTGTGCAGTCTGCAGTCAAACCAAATGGGCATTTGGAGGTGTTGGGTTTAATACACATTGCACGGAGAGCAGGAGTAAAAGTAGGTCAAATGAGCCCTTAGGGTCCTCATTTTTGCCTTATGGTGCCATAGTGGGTCAATCTGACCCTAGGAGAAGTATATTCTAGGAAATGTCTGACGCTATTAACTAAAGTAGAAATAGACAAAACAGGATAAGAGGGCACACTAAATACATTTAAATAATAAAGTCCACCTGGAACACATTCAAAATTCTCACTGGCAATAGGGTAGAAAGTAGGAATATATGAGGATGGATAAACAATATAATCACAAAAAAAGTTTAGAAATAGTTTTCGAAGATACAGCCATCATCTCTTAGGTTAATTACAGGACATACTATGTTCCAGAAAGTGGGCAAGGCCAGGGAGGTCACTGGGGTCACTGAAGCTGCCCACTCCAACACACAGTGCTGCTGCAGACTGAAACACACACAGCATAACAAATAATTTTTAAGTCTGGCAATGCACTCAAGAACAATAACTCTGGTGATAGTTGGTTTTCTTATTCTTTTACCTCTCTGTGCTATAAAACTCCATTGTTTCTCCAAAAATGTCATACTTAACCACACAATAAACAGTTGCCAGTTTGTGCTCAAACCTCTTTACCTGAATAAATGTCATGCTCTTACTTACTTTGGATCCGATTTCATCACAAATTGCTTTGGAGCCAAAATGACAAGATTTTTTTTTTCTTCCTATTTCATTAGAATATTCTGCTAAAACATACATGGATCCCTTTCAAGTTGTACCTGTTTCTCTGCATTTCCTTTTGTCTTTCTCCCCTCCTTTTCATCATCTTCATCATCATCGTCGTCGTCATCATCATCACCATCTTCTTCAGATTCATCTTCTGTTTCATCTCCAGATTCATCATCATCCTCCTCTTCTTCTTCTTCTTCTTCACCATCCTCTCTGCCTGAGTCATCATCTTCTGATGCTGGGCCACTGTAATCTGAGATGAGCAGAGCTCGCAGCCTGTTGTCCAACACAATGTACCTGAAGGGAGCAAAGTCAAACCTAAATCTAGTGTTGATGGTGTTGTACCATGTTTTACAGCTTTCATTGTTTGGTTACTTTGGAGAAGCTGTTAAATCAAATATCTCTTATACCTTTAGAGACTCTCTTGTTCTAGGCTTTTTCACAGCAACTTTTCTGTGCATGTTCCACAGAGGCCCAAGGCACTGGTGTGTGCTTATAGCATGAAATTGTATCATCAAGCTACAATAATACTGTACTGATCCAGCTGGAAAAGAGGCTCAATATCATTTTTGGATTTGGGTTAGTGGATCGGGGCCATTTTCTCAGCACTTTCAAGTTCACGAATAAAGTGGTTTCCTTTGATGTATGGCGTTGCACATGAAATCATATTAATAATTACTGAGAATAAACTAAACAGAGGAGATAAATCATGTAACAAGGCTGCAGTGCAGTTCATCAATTCAGGCAGAGGAATGGCAACATCTAGTGTGAAAGCTTGACTGTGGGTGTTAAATTGTGCAGTAACAGAGTCCTTTACGTTACCTGTACTGTTTGGGGTCACTGGGGGACTTGATGATCTCGCTATCTCCAACATTGTCCTGTCCATCTCCCCCTGCATCCCCCGCAGCCAGGTTCCCCTCCCGGGACACCGAGTCTGGATTGTCTGCTGTTGCTGCTGCTCCCGCTTGGACCGAGCATGACGTGTCAAACGCCGGGGTGTTTCTGGACTTGTTTGTCTGCGGCATCCTCGCCAGAGATGATGAGAGTGTGGCACTGCGGGCTGACAGCAAGTTGCGACCATAAACAACAGAACAGCTCGCTGTCCTCGGTAATTTACTTCTCAGCACGGCAGCGCAACGTGTCAGGCTGAACAGAGCTATGATGAAGACCCTCCGTGACAGACTTGTGTAACCCAATGAAAGCTCAAGAACCAATAGGTTCCAAAACAACACAGATTAACCAAGAGTCTATAGCAGAGGCCTACACGTTTGAACCCGAGCTGTCACACACACCAGCCCACAATAATAGCTATTCACACGGGCTGTCTGGTGATTTCGGCCTATTCAGCTGTATGTCAGCTAAAACGCGACACAGCCCAGCCAGACCCACAGCTAGGAAGAAGTGACCACACTACCCCTCACACACACATGAAACACATGAGCATAAATGAGAGCTGCAGGCTCCCACAATTGAATGTCAACAACCTACACAGAGTCAATACAATACACTTGAGCGGCTCAGTCGAGACACTATTAAAAAACAGACTTAATTAAACGAAACTTTTAGGAAGAGTTGGTGAAGCCTGTGTGATAACAATAGCCATACCTTCCTCCCTGCTGACTACACTGGGGCCTCAGCATATGTGAATGTGAGTGTCTCTGCAACAAGGAACGCTGTAATTCGCTGAGAAGAATCGGCGCTTCCTTATGACGATCTCTGATTGGCTCTACAGAAATAGAGGCGTGGTTTGTGCATTAACACGTGTGCGCCGAGCAGTCAGGAGTGGTTATTTTGTAATGAGCGGCAAGGACAGGACGGGCGAAGCCACAAGTAGGCACCTGGATATAAGCAGCAGATGTTCACCATCTGTTCGTCATTATGACTGCTAGATTGAGAATGTTCAACCGACCACTTGTCGTTTCTAATAAATATCATAACTGGTCGATTTTTTTCCCCCTATAGCCAAAACAACGGAGTCGGTGTTGACTTATCAGCTGCAGACACATGACAGCCACTGTGCTCCAAGGAAGTTTAACCCCTCACATCTTGTAATACACCTGTACAAGGTTCCCAATGGGGCTGATTGGTTTAGGGGCCGCTAGGTGGCAGGCATAGGCCACAAGGGATGTTGGGCAAATTTTACACCTCATTTTTGAGTATGGTACAAAATTTAGATGCTTCTTGGACTCATGTTTAAAAAGGACTAATCTTTGTTTTTTAAAAAAATACTTTTTAAGCATTTATAAATGCACTTAACATATTTAGAAGTAATTCAGAGCAAAAAGAGAAAGACAAATAAACAAGAGAAAATGGTAGTTTATTTTAAAACTAACAAGAAAATGAGTAGAACAAACACTGACTAACCTTCAAGTTATTAAAAGAAAAAAAAATAAGTTTGGACTTGCTGAATTAGACTTACCTAATCAATCATACTGTATACGCTGTCTTAAATCTCTAAAACCCAGTCGAATGGTTAAAAACAAAGATCTTATCATGAATAAGCTACGTTGACATTTATCCAATGCCCTTCCTCAGCCTCCCCTCTGCAGCGTGTTGGCATTTCACCCCCTCTGCTGTGCCAATATGTCCTCCCCCTCACTCACCAACTCTCTCTGTGTCTCTATGTCTGAAGCCAATCTGATTTGCCCCTGGGCTTCTGTCGGCAGAAAGAGGTGATAAACACCGCAACCATGACAACCGGCGAGCCAGACACATGCCTGAGTTCCTGTATCCTAATGGCTTTACTTGGCATCTTCCCCTTCTTTAATTCATCAAGCACCGTCTTCACCTGAGCTGATATAAGACACTCTGGACGGATGAAGGCAGTGTGACTCCACTACAGTTTGAGCTTTTTCATCTATGACTTTTAAGATAAGTACCTCTATCAGCATGAGATGAAACTGTATTAACACTAAAACCTCCACAGTGCTTAAAATAGAGTCACTGAAAATATTAGTCACTGAAAATATTTTCTTCATCTTATTAAAATGAACAGAAATGTTAAATGCATATTGCTTCATCTTCATCAGTGAAAGTGCTGAGCTGATTCACACAAACATATCCGGATCACTAATGGAGCCCTTGTGAAAATGCCATGAATGATCTTTCAGAGCAAAAGTTCTGGCACCAGGCATACTGTATCGAGGACAGAGCCACTGCTCATTCAAAATTGCTGGGCTGTGGTAATAGGGAGGATAAGCAGCCTATTAGAACTGTGTGAAAGTGCTTTTACGTGACTTGCCATGCAGAAACTTTCAGAGAAAATAGCAGGCTTGTGGTAGGGATCGATTGGCCAGGCATCTGCAAACCATGAACCTCCCCCTTAATGCCAACACATATGGTCTTTTATGGAAAGGTATATTGTATTAGCGTGGCTACAATGTGAGCTGTCGTAACGCATCATTTTTTCCACTTTTGTGCCCCTCTCTATGACTGAACCCAAATTGAAGTTCAGATCGGGCACCTCAGGCCTCCACAGAAAAATGTGTCTGTGTGAAAATGCAGCCAGCTGAATCATTGTAGGTATTATGAATTTGTCCCCTTCAGTCAGCTTCCTGTAGAATTATTGGAGGCAGCAGCAGCAACAAGAGTCTTTACCTTAAGATTCCAAGGGGGCAAGGTTCCCATAGCAACTGATCTGAGTCCTAATTAAAACAGGAGATTTGATTAATTAGCTCAACGATGTGTATGCGTGCATGAGTGTGTGTTGCATGGTTCTCTGTATGTGTGTGGGAGTCAGCATGTTCTCGTGAGTCACGGTGCAACTTGTGTATATTTTGCTAAGTGAGGAGGGGGTGTTACAGTATATAATGTGTTTATGTGTGTGCTCATGAGTCTGTGCGTAACTCTGTGAATCACCACTATGTTTTCAGCATGCATGCTTGTATGTGTGTGTGTGTGTTTCATGTCTCCTGGGAGGCTTGTCCTTGCCTGCAGTACTACTGTGTGAATCAGAGGTGAGTCCTCTGGAGTTGCCCCCTGCTTTAATGTTGAGCTAATGACAGAACCACCTGTCCTCCTAGCCATCCTCCCCCGTCTTCTTCCATCCTCTCTATCTGTTTTCCCCACTCTTTCTACTCATCTCCCTTTGCCATGCATGTCAGCCCGCCCTCACAAACCCCAAATTCCCTCTGCTCATTGTCTCTTTTTCACTCTCCTACAACACATCTGTTTTCTCCCTTTCTTCTTTCCTTCCCTCTTTTCCCATTTCTATCTACTCCTTTCCACAGTGTACAGGATGAATTTGCCTGCCTCTCTGATCCCACTGAGTAACTAGAGATGAGGGGAAGTGTGAACTCCAAAGAAACCAAAACATGTGCTAAGGGAGAGTGCAACAGTATGTGAAACAGCATGTAGCTTTAAGGAGATTTAGGACCTGTGGATTGGCAGGAGAGAGCAATAAACCACGTTCTTGCTCTCGTCAGTGTGTCTGCTTGTCCTCAAGTCTTGAGTGTGTGTTTATTCATGCATGCAAGGCAGTCCCAGTGGATATCTTGTAAACAAAAGCATAATTGGAGAGAGCTACAAAATGGGATGACCACTTCCTGCAATATTGCTACAGTGAGGGAGAGGAAAGACTGAGGAGGTAGAGAAAACAAAGGGAAAAACTCAAAGAAAGAATGGCATGTAAACCAGTCTGAACTGACAAGAGCCCACAGGAGAATCAAAGAAAATAAAGAAGGAAGAAAGGGAAAGAGAGAGAAGGCAAAGAGGGAAGAAAAGGGGATGATATAGAAAAAATCTAAGTATGATCTGACAGAAATAATTCAGATGGGAGAAGGGAAAAGGCTTTGGAGATGAAGAACGCGGAGGAGGAAGAAAGGAGAAGTGGCTGAAATGAAACAGCATGAATCCCCATCCATTTCAGCACTGGACAGCTCCACAGACAGCACTAGGCCAGTATAAATAGATCCCCTACTTTAGAAGCCCTTTCGACGCTCCAAAAAAGTGCTTTATGTGCTCTGAGCGGCTTCTGCCCCTTGAGAACAGACACACAGGTATCTGATGGTACCTGATAACCATCTTCCCTCAGTTCCTCTCCGTTTATTTTCTTAATTTAGGGAGCCTCCACGGTTCAATGACAACACTTCGGTGAGGAAAGCGGGTGTTTTTCTCCCACATTCTCCGTCATGGGCATTGTTACACTCTGAGGTAGATGATATAGCCTCAGGGCTAAGATCACAATACCTCTGCCACAGACCTGACATCACCAGTCACCAAAACTGCAAATAATATCTCTATGCCAAAAACCTTTGCATCATTTAAGATTATTTATACTCACGAGATGCAGCTCTGAAGGTCATAGGTGACTTAAATGTGTGCATATGTCTGTAAGCAATTTCTATAAATGCATGTGCTCATGTGGCTCTGCATACATGCCCGGCGTCTGCCAGCCTGTTTCCATTCCAAGTGAGCGTTAAGTAGCCTTGTGGGGAAGCTGTAATACAGCCTAATGCACCTGAGAGCCCTGAAATCTATAACCATCATCTACATCTTCCTGATATTACTGGAACCGTCTCTGTTACTGTTTCTGATAGGAATCTCCAGGGAGAGCTTCCCCCTCCAGTGCTGTAGGGAGAGGTATGGAGAGAGAGAAAGAGAGAGTAAAGAAAGAGTGTGTGTGAGGGAGAGATGCACCCCACCATTTCCTCAAGGTGATTCACCTTAATGCACGCTGAAATCAATGTGAAATTGAACTGAAAATTGAACTTTCAGGCCAGTAATGTGGAAGACATGTTGTTATTAAATCTTTTCCTATAGCCAAGAAACCGGTTGACGGATATTTGAACGCTTCTGAATGCTTGTTTTCAACACCGTGGCATAATGGTGTCCTTGATGGAGACCCTGCCATTGGTCCAGTGGGACCTGCCACTTAAAAGCATAATTCAAGTATCAGCAACCACCTTGCAGGCTGTGATTAGCCGGTGTTGGAAGCTAAATTCGGTGTTGGTGGGGGGGCTTCATTGTTCTCAATCACCGCGGCATCTGTTGCGTCCACTGCATCCATTTGGCAAGACAGGTGTTTTGATGGAGGCCGTGCAGACTTCCAGGCCTCCCTGTAATGTCCATGTTCCCCTCATAAAAGTCACCACAGTTTTCCCGACTGATCCTCTGTGCGTGCTCGGGCACGCGCGTGTGTATGTGCGCGGTGAAGCCAGCTGGCAAGAGTCGCCATGGTAACACACACCGGTTTCACGAAATCCGTCGGTGCTTAAGGGCAAGAGGAGAGATGAATAAACTAATGAGATTATAAATTATTGTCGGTATAACTGAACAGTCGGGGTATTTTTACCAGACTGCACACGCGGGCAACGTGAGGAGAAAGTTTATAGGGCCCATTGTCTGTGACTGTTGTGTCTCCTCTAATCTGTTTATGATGAAGACCTGAACTGGCTCCTGTGGCGAGGAGGAACCCACCCTGCGCGCTTTGTGCCTCATATACAAACTAGCAGTTGCGCGCCACCTTATTGCATGATTAATTCCGGCGCCTCCGTTCCCCCTTTTCTCCTCTATGAATTACCCAGTTGTGTTAGAGATGAAGAGAGGATTCTCCATCATTACGCAGACTACAACTTCGCGCACTGCACGCCTGTCCAGCGGTCCAGTGCCGCAGCTCCCACGGGCTGCACTGTGGAGAAGCGGACCTGCATCCTAAAGCCGATCATTTTTTTTCTCTTTCGCTCTCTCTCTCTCTCTCCCTCTCTCTCTCTCTCTCTCTCTCGGTTTTTATCCTCTACCTCATTGCAGTCTTATCACGTCCACCCCCCAGCTCTCCCCCCACTCCCCCTCTCCCCCCCTCCCCATCCGCCTCAGCCTCTACAGGAGAGAGAGAGAGAGAGAAGAGTGCGGCTGAATGTGAACGACATGTCGACAGTCAGCCTCTAAAGTGTTTTCTCGGTCGTTCCCTATTTCTTTGGCGGCGGACTGAGTGAGTATTACCCGCATCCCTGCTCTGCTAAGCGTCGCTGTGTGGATCAGAGAGGCTGGTGGGGAGAGACAGACAATGGGGAATGCAACTGGATTGCGTTACTCTGCCAAGGATTTTCATACATAGCCTGGTAAATGTCTTAATAGGTTCTGTTAATGACTAGACTGTTTAATTGGTCAAGCTTTAATCCTGCTAACTATTACAATTTGTGTGCTGTAATGTTAGGGGGTAATTGATTTTCTTGGAGGGCTGTGGGCTATCCAGGCTGATAGCCCCATACATTTGATCAGTGATGCTGCTGCTTGCCTGATAGTATGGGTCTGTACTGGGATCAGGGGCCCATGCATAAGGCAGTGTGAAGCTTGGTGAGGCTCTGTGCCTTCTGATGGACAGAGAGGACAGAGAGGGACAGGGAGGTAGACACTGGAATTATGTGACATGAATAATATGGTGAAGAATAAGCAGTGACCGTCATCTCTGGTTCGCTTGCGTCAGTGTGCAGGTCTAGAGGAGAGAGAAGGGGGGAAAAACTCAGAGTCAGAGACTCAATAAAGACAGGGAAGAAAGCCACACCTGTGTCAGGCCTGTTTCCAGATGGACATGAAGTCAGACAGACAGACGTACAGATAGATAGATAGATTCATAAATTGATAAACTGATAGACAGCTTTAAATTCTGCCGTGCTGTTGCCATTCACTACATAAGTCCTTTCCTTTCTTGTTACCATAATGATGCAGAGCTATGTCGACTGCTGACTAGTCCACTTGGCTGATTGGAGAAAGAGGAGTGTTGACTGTGTTTCTTCTTATTAAGGAGAGATGGCCATCCACAAAAGCAGAATCTAACAGGAGGGATCCCAGTGGTCTATCTGGACTCAGTATTGATCTCCTCCATACATAGGGTTTCAGGCCCAGTGAGATACAGTGCATTTCTTAGACGAGAATCACGACCTAATGGGTGTCTGAATGGGTTGTATTTTGTATTGTGATCCAATTTGCCCAACATGATTGAACATGTTGGCCTAGATTATCTTGTGTTTCTTGTGTGAAGGATACATGCTCCAAACACTTTGAAAACATGTATGAATTTTCCACAGTGAAAAATGTTATTCTGTTCATGCTTTTATAAATATTCTAGGACGGTCCAACAAGTATTGTAGTATTACAGGGGACTGTTATGAAATCACACACTCATCTACACGTGTCTAGATACCTGTTTCTGTACTTGGCAAGCTATAAAAGTGTACTTTTTGGATATGGTTTGACCTTTCTCACATTGTTTTCAACACACATGCATGTAACTTGGCTCCAGCTCTATTTCTCTCTGAGGCAGGCGTACACTTTGTGCAGGGCTAGAGGAGGAATTTGATGTAATCAATATCAGATTTCAGCTGTTTCACTGTGAGCTCTCATCCTGAGTGGCAGCCTTGACTGACTTCTTACTGCTTATGCAATCCCACTCTTCTCTCCCACCTCACCCTTTTCCTCATCCTTTGTACCTACTCTCTGCCCATTACTTTTCCTTTATCTATCTATCTATCTATCTATCTATCTATCTATCTATCTATCTATCTATCTATCTATCTATCTATCTATCTATCTATCTATCTATCTATCTATCTATCTATCTATCTATCTATCTATCTATGTTTTACGCCATTCCTTCCCCTTGTTCCCATTTTTCCTCTGCCTCTTCTCGTTTTCACCTCTCCCTTCATCTTTCCCCATCATAATCATCTCTGTGATTGCTCTTCCTCTCCCGGGCGGTGATGTTTTCACTGCTGCCTCCTTGTCTAACTCGCTGATGCTAGATTATTGCTGTATGATTACAGCTACCACACCATCATGATCATCACTGCATTTCACATGGCAGTGTTCAACACTGTATGAACAGATCGAGATGCTTTATCCAATTTAGATCTCATTAAGACTAGAGAGGAAATATCACCCATGCAAGACTCACAGCTCAGCTGTTTTTCTTTTTTGTTTTGTTTTGTTTTCAGGACTATGGCAACTTCGTTGACATAGTCTGCTGTTATTACAGTGCCATTCTGATCATGATCGTCATCATCAGCATCATCACCACAATCATCACTATCAGCATCATGTTCCTGCCTGTCACTACATTGTCTTCACATCATCCCTTTTGAAAAGTTTAAAGAGTTTTCATTCACGGAACTGCTTTCACTCTACTGCCATTATCACAATAGTAATTATGACAGGACTTGATGGCTGATAACCTCATAACGTATTCTGCTGATTGATAATATGGGGTGTTTTGCACCTCATCCTAGTGTTTTCTGATTGCCATTCATCTTATTAAATAGAGCAGTTCATTAGACAGAGGCATTATGAATCTGATTTGCATTTACCCATATTCATATTGCATACATTAAAACAACACATGCGTGACATTTCAGCTTCACTGGGTATTTGAGAATACAGATGAATATATTCATCACAAGCTTTTTCCCCTCACTTGTCCAAAAAGCCACTCTGAAAATGATAAAATGTGATTCACAGGTGAGCTAGCCCAAGTGTTTGCATTTTCAATGTCAGTATTTGAATTTTTAATTCAAAAGCAACATTGTTGCAGCTGAGATTGTTCAGCTTGTTGTTTTTAGATCAATATTTCCTGCTATTGTGAAGCCTGTAAATACAAGACCTTGTTTTCCTGTGTTAAATTTTTCTGCTACCACTTCAACTAAATTCATTTTCTACCACTTCACCAGCTATTTTTTTCTACCCTGTGACCCCTAGGGGGCTCCTTGTGAAGATGTTAGTCGATAGAGTTTGTCTGCATTCCAGTGAGGTTTCTTTTTCACATGCAAGTTCAGATAAGTGTCCATGTAATGCTGGGTATTGCAAGCCCGATTATATGATAGGTGTAAATATATTTACTGTCATAAGTGTTCTGCTATCACTCACGCATGTTTCCGTTTTTAAGTGAAAGGTTCAATGTGTAATATTTAGAGCAATCTATTAGCAGAAATTAAATATAATATTCATGAATATGTTGTGATTAGTTTGTAGTCACTGGAAAATACCCACCACTGCCTTTTAGAGCCTTTTAGATCCACATAGGGAGAGGGTCTCCTCTCATGAAGTCAGCCATGTTGCGCCGCCATGTTTCTACAGTAGCCCAGAATAGACAAAAAAAACAATGGCAGTAGACAGGGAATTACATTTCATTATAAATGTGACAATCAGCACATCCTCCCTCACACCTGGAAACAGTGGTGCAGGGACTGAGGGTTGCTAAGAAGGTTGCATTCTGCAGTTTTCTCAGTAGATACCACAGAATCTTTCATATTTCACATTTCACCTTTGAGAGCACTCTGAAATGCTCAGCAATGGTCTGTAAATGTGTGGTGATTGTTACCATATCACCCTAGTTACACTTACATGGCCCTTTTGGTGATGTGTTGCAGTGTTCAGTTCATGGTTGTCATCAAGCACTAAAAATGACAGTTCCTAGTAACTACATGTTAGAAACCACATCCACACCCCACACACATACTGAACAAATTTGGAAAAAAGGATTCGGCTTTACAGGGACTCTGGGGAGTTTGTGACCTGACCGACACCTTAACGTGGGATTTAATTGCCCAGAACCTAGTCTTATAATAGAAACCAATAACAATAAGCTCTTTATTTCACTTTTTACATATGTTTACCTTGGTTCATTTCATATCATTGCATACTCAGGCCTTCAGTTTGCCTATTCATCAGGATCCCAATGTAATGTAATTCTTGCGTAATGGCACTCCAGTTTGTGTGAACTTATTTTCTGACTGCTTTAGTATGCTTGTGATGTACCATCAATCTGATCCATCCTGAGCTGACTATTGTTGCTTCCTTGGCTGTTTCCTCTCTTTTAACCGTGTGTGTGTGTGTCTGTCTGAATATATGTATATGCTGTGCCTCGCCATGCAGTGTGGTGAAGGGCCGATGTCAGGCTGTAGCCCCAGGCTGCTGAGCTGAGAGGGAGAAGCAGGAGGATGCAGTGGGTCACTCTGGCAGTGGTCCTGGGGTGTGTGTGTCTGTCCCAGGCGTCACACACCCCCACCCCTACCCCCACCTCCACACACACCCCTCTGGTAGACAACTCCGAGGAGGAAGTGGATGAACCATGCTTTGAGCCATGCACGTGTGAGGTCAAAGAAGGCGTCCTGCACGTGCACTGCGATGGGCGGGGCTTCACTAATGTCAGCCAGGTATATTTATGTGAAACTGCTCTGCACTTTATTGCTCTCATTTACCTCATTAACACCCTGTATCTCTAAGTCTAATATCCTGTCTCTAATGTGGGTTATAGGTCTTTCTAACTGTTAAATTCATGTAATTAATGAGATAACTAATCAGACCTCTAATTAATCATTCAGGTGTCACAGTCATGGGTCCGCCCTTTCAAACTCAACCTCCAGAGGAACTCTCTGAGGCGTCTCTATAGCAACGGTTTTCTGCACCTTGGCAACGCAGTGTCGATAAACCTTGGCAACAATGCGCTTCAGGACATCCGAGTGGGAGCGTTCCATGGGCTGGCCAAACTGCGGCGCCTGTACCTCCATGAGAACAAGCTGGAGGTCTTCAGAAATGACACCTTTGCTGGCTTAGAGGCTCTGGAATACCTCCAGGTAGTGCTGAGAAGATAATTCATGTTGATTATCCTTGATTGACAGGATTATTGAAAAATTCTCTCTCTATTACAATAGATAGATGTGACAGATATAGTCACATAGTCATATAGATAATGGTTAGCTGTTGGCCTGGGTGAAAGGTTTTTCTCAAGGTCTCTGTGCATTTTTAAATCGACAGCACCTTAACTTTCCTGAACCACTGGTCTGTTTTTCAGTTGTAGTCATTGCATTCATTACATTTTGTCTTTTCTATCTGCAGGCTGATTATAATGTGATCAAGCGAATTGATAGCGGTGCTCTGAGGTTCCTCTACAAGCTCCGAGTTCTCATCCTCAATGACAACCTGATCCCTGTCTTGCCTGCTCATCTGTTCAGGTTAGATTCTTATTATTTCACTGCTAAGCTTTTGAATTATGCCCGGGCTGAGCTGTAGACTATCAGTGTCAGACACAATTAACCAGTCTGCACTATTGCTAAATTAATGTTTTTGTG
The DNA here is from genome assembly GCF_900324485.2 of Mastacembelus armatus. Taxonomy (NCBI): domain Eukaryota; kingdom Metazoa; phylum Chordata; class Actinopteri; order Synbranchiformes; family Mastacembelidae; genus Mastacembelus; species Mastacembelus armatus. Next base: position 6,207,881 of record NC_046654.1, on the reverse strand, counting down.
GAATACAATTTTTTTGTATTACAAAAGATGGATTAATCATCAGATATAAAGGAGGTTTCTCAGCAATGGAATGTGTGAACCTTTATTTTCACTTACTATCACATTGTCCTCTTATCTAACCTAGCAAACTATTCGCCTCCTTCCCTCTCCTTCTGCACCAGATCTGTATCTCTGACTCATCTGGATCTGCGGGGAAACCGTCTGAAGAGCCTGGCATATGCTGGAACCCTGGAGTACGTTGGTCGATCCCTTATGGAGCTACAGTTAGAGGAGAATCCCTGGAACTGTGGCTGCGAGGCAGTGCAGCTACAGCAATGGCTGGGTCAAATCCCCTACACGGCTGTAGTCGGGGATGTTACCTGTGAATATCCCTTCCACCTTCATGGCAAGGACCTGAGGGAAATTCCCCGTAAGGAGCTCTGTGCTGACCTGCCAGATAAAGAGCTACAAGGAGAAGGGGGTGGTCCATCAACGGGATCACAACCTCAAAATTGGCCTCCTAACTCTAAACCCAACTCGCATCCTGGTCGCGTCAGGCCAACAAAACCCTCCTCCATGGTCCATGGCTCCCGCCAAAACACTCATACGTCCTCTACTTCATCATCCTCTTCCTCAGCAGAGCGTAAAGACAAGGAGAGGCACCCTAGGCCAACTAAAAGGCCTCGACCCTCCAGAACATCTCCCACACCTCGCAGTCTGATGCCCAACCAGAATCCCCCTGTGGCTGGCTACCAAACACGGCCCCCCATCCCTATCATCTGTCCTCTGGGCTGCACTTGCAATCTGCATATCACAGACCTGGGTCTGACCGTAAACTGCAAAGAGAATGGCTTCTTCAACGTGTCCCAGCTAACACCTCGGCCCCTCAATGGCCGCAAGCTCTACCTGAGTGGAAATTTAATTCAGCGGATCTATCGGACAGACTTCTGGAATTTCTCCAGTCTTGACCTGCTTCACCTGGGGAACAACCGCATCTCCTATCTCCAGGAGGGGGCCTTCTCCAGCCTGACAAGCCTGAGAAGCCTCTATCTCAATGGAAACAACCTGGAGAGACTCAGCCCCCATATGTTTCTGGGGTTGCAGAATTTAAGGTTGGATTTTTTTTTTTTTTAATTTACTTTGCAAAATTTGCATTCTAAACTGAAACTACATTTCTGGTTAAGTAGCTAAAAATATTTTTCTAAGTATGTGGAAATTCATTTCACTGACACTAGCATACCACAAAGCAGAACATTTTGATTACCATTATGAGTTTGACTGAAATGAAAGGTGCCCATTCTTTTCCTGGAGTGTCATTTGTTAGTCATGCTGCCTGATGGCATGCTTTAGTTGAGGTGTGAGCCTGGAATGAGTGACAACGTGAAAATGAATGTTTTTTTGTATTTGCATACAGAGGTGTTGATAAGGTGGTGCAATGTCTGCATGATGCCAGGAATTAGGTTTTTGGAAAAGGCTTACTATAAAAACAAGTTGTCAGAATCATTGTCAGTTAAGCATACAGAGATAATTCCTCTGTAAATAATCAATACAACAAAAATCTACAGTCAGTAATTGTGTTTATTAAGGGAATTAAACATTGAGATGTTTGATTAACAGCAACAAATCAACTTTAATGCTCTGCTATATGAGGTTTGTGTCCTAATACCTTCATATTCAGCCTTTAGTTTCCAGCTCCACGCTCTCTATACCTATTCAGAAAATCTACAGTTCTATTAATTGGACTACTAATCAATAATATAGATTTTGCCAAGACATAGCAAGTCTTCATCTTAACCTTGCGTTAGCCTTTGTTAGTGACTCTAGGGTGAATGACCGGTCTAAGTCATTTAAACCAGATCTATTACTTATTCTAGCAATGGAAATATATTAGATGACTAGCAATGCAATAAAAGTCTCAAGTTATACTTAACTGTATCTCAAGTTCACACTGATTTTTATTATTTAAAAAAACCTAAATAATTAAAGGTTTTTTAAATTTAACATGACGATCAGGCATGACAAGGCAAGGCAAGTAGTCATCAGTGTAAAATTACACAATATTGATCAGCTAATTGTCCATGAACAGGAAATGTGCACATAGAATCAAATTTCTGTTATGATGCCTTTGCATAAATATTCATTGATGTAATTATCATTCTGTTGTGCAGGAGCGGTGAATTACATAGACAATATTTCAAAATAAATCAGTTTAAAAAGATTCAGACTGTATGTTAATCAAGAAAAATGTTTTTATACCAAAGTACAGACAATTGACCGTATTTAGAGATTTAGTGGTAACATTTCCACAGTACATCCTCAATTTGTGCTTAATTGTAACACTGTTGTAACACTCACTCTGTTTTAGGTACCTTTACTTTGAATACAACGAGATCCATGAAGTTGATCCTGGAACATTTGACTCCATGCCGTCCCTCCAGCTGTTGTTCCTCAATGCCAACCTGCTGCGTAGCCTCCCTCTCGGTGTGTTTTCTGGAGTTAATCTGGCACGCCTCAACCTGAGAAACAACCATCTTCTGCTGCTTCCTATGGAGGGTGTGCTGGAGCACCTCACCGGACTGGTACAGGTTGGTTCAAGCCTGACACTGTATTTATTGAATGACTGAGGTGGTTTTGGTGCGGGTGGATGCTTGAAAAAATGACTCTGATCTGCTAAACCACGTGTGTGTAAATGAGTCAGATACCTGGCACGGGGCTTTTAACAAATTTAGGCCAAATAACATGCATTTTGTTGAGTGACACTGGCAGGGTGAAAAATGGAGATGATTGAATTGGAACACCCCTGGTGATTTGTTAAATCAAAATATGCATAATTATACAGAGCATATTTATTTCAAATGTCAGACGATGAGATTAAAAGAACTAATAAATTGCCAAGACACATTATATTATCACAGGTTCATGGAATAAACAAAACAAGCTGAAACTGTGGAGCATACTCATTTTTAAAACTTCTGGCAGCCCCTGATCTCCTGGCCTTTGGCACAGCTGCAGTTTTCTCTGTCATATGCATCGTCTGTTGTTATGAGAGCTCTGCTCTGGCATGTGGGACTATGGTTGCGCCTCAGGTATTCTAATTGAAAAATTGCAATTGACTCGATTTGCATAAATGGTCTTAATAAATCAGCAGCTAAACCGGAGAAAGCTGAACCCCTCAACTTTTTGAGCATGGTTGTAATTAACACGCCTTAGTAAATACACTGTATAAACTACTGTATGTGTTAAATTCATTGTTTGTGTTTGGCCTTACCTTGCACATTTAACTGGAGCATTATGTGACTGGTTGTTGTATACAATGCACCGATAAGGACTGAACCCAAGGTATTACGTTTTTTCATCCTCCCTCCTCTCACTTCAGCAAATTTAGTGTACTAAGCTTTTCTTAGACAGCCAGAGTAGAATGAGGTAAGGTGGGTGTGGATTAGCCTGAATGTCATTGTGAATTTCCGCTTTACTTTGCTCCATGAAAAATTCCTGATCCTGGGTAGTGTGGGTGAGGCTGTTTCTAAAATGTTTGCTCAGGGGAAGGACGACAGGGGTTTGTGAAGCTGAAGAAACCATGTAGAAGTGTATTATGTGTTTATGCTGTTATGTGCTTCTGATGTCCAAGAGCATTAAAGCATTCACCAAATGGAAGCACACTGTGGGCCGTATTCATAAAGCCCAGCGGCATCATCATTGTACTGCTCAAAATCTGTGGCACAGTAATTGAATTCATTCATTTACCAGGGTTGTTATTACTCTGACAAAGCCACATTAGCATTGCCCATGGACTGCACAAACTAATGTGACAATGATATCACCTGTTGACTTACTGCTGGCCTGTTTGAAGCTCAGGAAGTGGGATTTCTGGGCACTGGTCTGTGTTTTTGGAGCCAGACTTTGCACAGTAAAATCAAAGGGTAACACAGATGGAAGCAGGGTGAAGCTCACAGCTGCTGTAAAAAGCAGTCCATTTTGATAATCATAAAGCAGCATGTGTAGCTTAACGTCTTTGTCACCAGCAAGGACAGGATTATACAGTTACACCCACTTGCATGCAAAGATATTTTTGAAGAATACCTCCATAATGTCAGTGTTATTTAAAAATATAACTATTGGTAAAACATTAACGAGATAATTAAAATAGCTATGGTGTTTATTATTTCTTAACTAGAGAATTAATAGCTGCATAAGAGCAAATGAGCCTTAAACCAATGACAGAATATATATATACAAAATCCAGTTACGTGAATCAACATTTGAGTGGGTGCCAGGAATATGTATAGTTAAAGGATACGTACGTCGAGGTGTTGAACACACTAGCTGAGCACCACTCGCTCATAATTTTTAACAGCAGTGAAGTTGCAATTTTCACCTTGACTGATGTCAGAGAAAAAACAATGCGTACTCAGGAAAGATTGATGAGAACAACACATTATCCACCAGGGACATGTCTGACAGGAAACCAATATGTTTAATGTTCAACTAATATTCAACTGATCATCACTTTCACTTGATGTGTCAATACTTTATCAACAAACTATTCTTTTAAAGGAATCACTTGACACTTTGCTGAATATACTTATGTGCTTTGTTGCCAAGTTAGACGATACGAATTATATCACTGTCACAGGTGTCCTTTCAATATAAGGCTGCAGCCAGCTGGGTAGCATATTTACCATTAAAACTGGAAACTGGTTGTATGGTTAGCTTGGCTCTATTTATTGCCTCTAAAGCTCCCTAATTATCACTGTTTTGTTTGCACAAAAAAGGTGTTATGTGCTGATGGACTACTACTTAGCTGACTCTGAAAAGCTGCCAAATTTTCAAGCTAAAGCAATATAAGATGAATAAACTGACTGTCGTCACTGAGAAGTCATTAAAAGCTTACTGAATCATGATTCAATAACTCTCTTGTACACGAGTAGCTGCGAAATATTAACCTTGAAAACCTGTTTGAATAGGTCCAATATCACCCACTGACTGAACTTACTTTCAAGGGTGGTAAAAGTGCTCACTAGTGTAGTCACTGGTATTAATCTTTGATAAAAAAAACTGAGCAAAGACATTTGATTAGTTAAGTGATTTATTATTTCTATTTCTGATGCATTTATAAGACTAGTAGAAGAGTTTTTCCAACAGTATGTCTTACTTTTTGTTAATTTGGCAATTATTCAGTTACCTGGTTTCCATTCTGTGTAATTAGTCTTAACATAAAACTAACCAGTGGATGTATTTGTGCAGTGATAACCTGCAATATAAATCACAACCACTAAAGGTGGTTTTAACGTAAATGTAGTATCTCAGTAAAAGCCTCTGAAAATACTCCGCTTTTAGTTGTTGTGGAGCCTGACCAAGCCTCTGGAAAGCATACAAATGTATTTTCCATTTTAGGGGAGAAGATGGATTTGAGTTTCATTGACTGTCTCTCTCTCAGTAATTCCTATTTAAGATTAAATGTCAATAAAGACTGTTTAACTCCTGTCTGTAAGATAGTATACTCACTATGTCATGTCACATACTTCTGTATCAGTTTGCAGCACATTTCAAATGCAGAAAATCCATATATCAAGATATAGCAGCATTGAAAGTCACTGTTTGTTTCTCTCAGAATAAAAGATCAAGGGCTTCTATCTAGACTTACCATGTTTGCACTGATGTTCAGCAATCACACAGAGGCAGAGAAGCCAATTTCTTCACTGACATTAGCCTCAATGGAGCAGAAACTCTTGCTCTTTGCTATTACAACGGCTCTCTCTCTTCACCTACATGAAACGCAAACCACTGGATTGAACAAGTTCATGCCCCTTCTCAAGGGGTTGTTGAAGTCACTCTGGGAAATATGGGAAATCACTATCTGTGGTAGAAATTGACGAGTCAAGCAAAGGGAGCACAAGTACTCTATGAAAGTAAATTACAACACTTCAAAAATAAAAAAAATGGAAAGAAAAAACCTCCTGGAATGCACTCTACTTCACAGACTGATGAAATCTAACAGTGTAAAACTATCCATGAGTGAATTGCTTTGATGCGTTTCTCTGGTTTTGTATGTATAATATCTTACATATACTGCATTTCTTCAGAAAAACTATATTTTGCATATACTGCAAATTCTTCTACAAATGCACTCTTTTCATTTTTGCTCTGTGTATTATTCAGAAGACAATGAAACACATTCATCAGTATGGTGAAGCCTTGGCAAGCTAAGCTCAGGGGCGGGTTGTCACAAGAGACTACAGCAAAATCCCTGCACCAGAACTTCCAAAACCTGCATAAATTGACTATATTTCTGTGAGCTAACTGGAGCAATTCTAATGACTGACAGGATATTGCTGTTTAGGCAAAGCGATCAATTATAAGACACGGCTCAGTGAGAACATCCTGAATTTCTCCCTTGATGTGTTTTTTTATAGCTCCCAAGTAAATTTTGGACAATTATTGCTTGATCTTTGATCTATGTCATAATGATAAAATGCCACAAGAGAAAATTTACTCTTCTTCAGCTGAAGCATGGCAGTTTCCAATCAAAATTGATGGAATTATTTAAGGCTAAATATATTTTTTATGTTTTTCTTGCATTGTTTTGCTGAAGATGCCGCATCAAAACAGCAAATGTTTAACATTTAAATAAGACTCTGGAGGTTGGGTTTGCATGTCTTCATTATTAACATACCGTATGTCACTTTGACAGTAGACCGAGTTTACTAAAAACCACTATGTTCACAAAAATATCTATAATGGTTTCATGCACTCGTGTTTCTGTTGCAACTTGCACCTGCTGGGCTAACTGAGGGTCTATAATTTCCCTTCCCAACACAGCTTTGATTGACAAGACAGCAAATCACACACTAGGTGGCCAGGCGTATAAATTTAAATGGTATTGGACAGATGCTTGCAAAAGAGAAGGGGATAGAGCCCTTGAGATCTGTGTGAAAGAAAACAATACCTGGGAATAAAATGCTTCAAGAATTTCAACCAGAGCAAATGTAAGACTGTAGTTGTGAAAATTACGAAACTGCAAAAACAAGCTGACATTTTAGTCATAGCATTTTTATTTAAAATGTCACTTTGTTTTTTTAATGTTCATTCATGCTTCAGCACATTACAGCCCAGTTGTGTCACAGTTATGAAAAACCCTGCAAAGCTGCACTTTTCAGTGGACCACTTACGGTGGAAGTGTTTAAACTGAGTTAAAACTATGGCTGACTGTTGTTTCTACTTGTGCTCCGGGCAAAATTATGTCATTATCAAAGCCACACAAAAGCCCACAGTAGGTTAACTTCAATTAAGCTAAGGAGCATCCTGTTGTTCAGAGAGAGGCATAGGGAAGCACTTGTACCATGGCTCCCACAACAGCAATGCTGAATCATCTCGAAATGCATCCATCTATTTCTGCAAGCCAGGGAGATGGCCTAACCAAATTAGCATGACAACATTTGTGCAGGCTCCTTGGAAGTGTGACAGAGAGAATATCAGCTTTCATTGCCAATGTCATTGCTAAAGATATGGAACAGATCATTTCTGCAGACAATACGACGTGATGTAAGTGATTCCCTTTGTGCATAATCTGCTTTTGCCTTTTTAAAGTGTGGCAAAGTGAATATTTGATTTTGTCTTAGGACACAGTCAATAGCTGGCAATGAGAAAATAGATTTATACACATACCTATTGGATTATAGCACAAGGGGGAGTTGCATCACATCCTGTCTATTGTTAAAACAAAGTGCTATGATATGCTCATGTGGTTGTCACGCAAAGCCTGGCAGTGAGTTTAGTGTATAACCACTTATATAAACTCTGAGTGGTCTTTATTCTGAACTAAAATATTCCTATAACCTGCTGCAGTGTGTGTGTGAACAGGTTTTGAAGAGAGCACTTATGGGTGGGCGAAGTTGAATTGGTCACTGCTCAGCTTGTCTATTATTGAGAAGAATATATCCTGCCTCTGCACACCCATTCAGAAAATGCAAGCTCTTCAGTGTTTTGATGACCCTATAATGACATTATTTACATTAATCAGTGTTCTTTATCACCTGCATATTTTAAAAATATAATTTATGGAGACTGGAGTAAGAGGGGAACTGTATTCTATTATGCAAATGCTGAAAAGCTCATTTTCCATATATTCTTACTAGTGAAAAGCAAAGGTAGCAGAGAAAACATCATTTTTCTTGTCATATATTTCAACTGCCTGCAGGCTCATTCTCCATCACAAGTCATTTACTGAGTTTCTAATATATATCACAAGTATGTCAGCTAAATTATCTATTTTTCGTTTACATTCCTCAAAGTGATTCATGAATATGCATTTCATAGCAGGCCAGTAGTTAGTTTACTATTAAACAATGACAACAGACGGTGATGTTATGTATTTCTCTAGGTGGACCTGCAGCAGAACCCGTGGGAGTGCAACTGTGAAGCGGCTCCACTGAAGCGTTGGCTGGAGGGGCTCAGCGCAGTGGTGGTGGTGGGAGAAGTGGTCTGCCATTCTCCTGAAAAGACCAAAGGCGTAGACCTGCGCTCCCTCTCCATGGAGCTGCTCTGCCCTGAACTGGAGCCCCAGGAGGACCAGGAGCAGGTGGAGCACACAGCCACCTCCACAGCTGCAGACAGTGGTGTGTCGGTTGGCTACCCCGGCTCAGGGCTGGGCCCCCTGATCCCTCCAGGGAAGGATTCAATCCCTCTGTCGGTGTTAGTGCTCAGCCTGCTGGTGTTGTTTGTCTCGGCATTCTTCGCGGCAGCGGCACTAATCGCCTACGCCCTGAGGAGGAGGGACAAGCTGCCATTCCGTCGCCAGGGAGAGGTAGACTTGGCCGGTATCCAGATGGAGTGTGGAATCTTTACCGAGCAGACACACCACCATCACCACGGCCTCCCTGAGACACCACCTCTACCTCCACCTGAACACAACCATGTCTACGACACCATCTTGCCCCCAGAGGCTGCATCTAAAGGCCCTGACACTGCTGCAGCCTCACACATGTGTAGCAACTCCATCTACAAAGAGGAGCAGGATGCAGCAGTGAAACAGCGGCCTCAGCAGCAGCAAACGTTTGCAGCTTCCAAAGACAGTGAGGGAGGATACTGCTCCGCGGCAGACAAGGAGAGGGAGTGGACCCTGGAGGTGTCCTCATCACCCATCAACACCGTGACAGGAGCGATGGGACCTCTTGCCGGCCTTCATGGGAATGGCATCCTCTGCCCCACAGTGATTGATAGCCAGGGCCCCACCCCTAAAGTCGAGCTGGTGGACTGCCTCTTCAGACTCCCTGCCCCTGAGTTCAGAGACTTGCCAGACAGGTATGCGAGGCCTCCGCCCCGCTATCCCCACCCCCAAGACTCCAAACTGGATGCCAGACCCGATCAAACACTTGTGGTCACCACAGCCAGCTCCACAGTAGGAGGTTGCAACAACAGCCAGAGCGAGCAGGGATCAGGAGAGCAGAGAGCCAGACTGAGGACCACACCAGACTACATGGAGGTGCTGGATCGCTCCTACCAGTTTTAACACTCCTCCTTCTCCCCCTCCTCCTCTTTTCCCTCCTCCTCCTCATGCTACCCCTCTTCCCTTGTCTCCTCATCATCTCCCTCTCTGGTGATGAATCATCCAGTAACAATGACTCCTGTACAGAGGCTAGCATGGCTTTGAGAGGAGCCTGTGGGGGAGCAGGACTACACTACACACTATGTTTATTCCTGGAAAATGAGCTGAGGTCAGTTTTTTGTATTTTCCCTACTACTGGTGTATAGGTTGGTATTTGGCAAGGATTAACTGATCCCAGATCTCTGCCTGGAGGCAAAACTTCCATAACTCATCACAATCGTAAAATACTGAGGCTCCATTTTTCTACTCAGCACCACAATGAGCAGGAGACAGTGTGGTGGTGCTGGTGGGCGTTAAAGTTCATATTATCAATCTAAAAGGACTGGTGTGGAGGTGAAGCGCACCAACTCTTTGCAACATCAAACACAGAGTCATAAACTGTGATAGAGGGAAGGTGTGGAATGAGCATACATGTAATTTGGAGAAACGTCAGAGACAAAGTGAAAGGGAGAGAAATGACTGAAAACAGCCAAGTGCCTTAGCAATGAACAGCCAGCAGTGTGGTCAATGCTTATTTTTCTATGAATACAGATCTATTTATCTAAACAAAGAGGTTTGACTACCAACGGATGGGACTCTGATGGATGACTGAGACTATAACCAATCAAAGCGATGAATAATTGCATTCCCCGGATGAGCCAAAAATAATAATACACCCAGTTGATATTGAAGTTGTTTGTATGCAGTTCAGTTCATTTTCATCTCATCCAGTTAAGTTAATTTGCTTATCCAGTTGAATTTTTTTCAGGGCTAGGTGAGGGACTTGTAGTATCCACACATTCACTGTGTGAAATGATAAAAAATGGTTTGGGGTTTACAGAGGAAAGTATACAGATATTATTACTATTTTTTGAATGCAAGACAAAACAAAGAAAGGCTGACATACAGAAGGACATTGTGGCAATGGATGCATTTTGGATTTCTTAATCAGCCAGACTTAATGGGGCCATGAGGACCCCTGCTCCACATTTTCTTTCATCGGACAAAGGCACCGAGGTTATTATATTGTTTTTTAAGTATTCTCAGTGGAACGTTGAATGGCAAAAAACAATGGACAAAAATACCAGGACGTGAAGGCTTTTTTTTTTTTGGTCAAACAAAAAAGACAGACACTTCTATCAACTATCAATTATTATCTTTTACGGAGGTACCTTTTTATGCTTTCATCTCCTACCAATAGTAGAAGCAGTTGTGAATATATTTATTCTTAGTTTTTGCGTGTTGAAGCTCTCCTGTAAGGGATCATGTTATATTAATGTATAGGATGATTCTGCATCTGGTTCAGCCTTCTTACCGCCGACCCACGAAATACAATAAAGGGTGCTACGTAAAAACCTTGGGATGCAGCTGCTGTGTGACAAATTAACTCACACACACACACACACACACATGCCCTGACCACCATAAATGCACAGTCACTCTTTCAGTCTCTATTGCTTTAATGGTGCATGAAAGAAACAGCTCGAGGTATGCCAAGCCTGTAAGCTTGTCCACACAGTGTGATGAAAAGATCAGATGAGAGTTGAGCAAAGCTGAGAGCCTCCAGCGCTCTTCATACATTGAAGGGTGGAGGCAGAAGCTAATAGTGTGAAATCTATCACATTAATGGTTTAAAATCAATACAATCTATTTGTGAAATACGGACATGTAAGGGTGGTGGCCCCTGGGCCAAGATTGTGAATTGCTCCATCTCTTTCCAGCTCTGTTGCTTTCTTAATGATTCCTTCTCTCCTTTACTTTCATCTCTCTGCCTGATTTGCTCTCTCTTTACCTCTGCTCTTCTTTTCCTTTTTTCTCCTTCTCAAGTTTCTCTCTTGTTCTTTTTTCCCTCCTTTACTTCCTCGTCCCTCTCTTTCTGTGTCATTGCTCTGGCTGTCAGCTCAGCCTCACAGGATGGACACAGAGAGATGCTGCTCTATATGCTGCTCAACACACAGGTAGCTCACACTGATGTGTGTTTGTCTATATATATATGTGTGTGTGTGTTTGCGTCTTTCTGCTGTGCTCTTTCCATCCTTTGGTGATGAGTACAGTTCTTCAGACGCCTCCTCACTCTCAGTGTTCAGAACTCTGTTGCACAGATAATCCCCCTGTGGGTGCGTTTGTGTGTGTGCACACACGCGGGACTGTGTATGTGTGTGTATTCAGAGGGGTATGCCTTTGTTTGTAGGTGTGTGTGTGTTTAAGAAAGTGTGCGATGCTGGGTGTTTGTGTGTACATGACGAAGAGAGTGTGTGCAGTGCCAAAGCCTCAGTCCAGGCTTAATCCTCTAAGCTGTGTAGTTCACTCATGCCACATCAGCCCCATTGTGTCTACAGACAAAGAAGCCCAGTTAAAACTAAATGCCAGTTAAAGCAACAAACGACTAATTATAGCATCATTCTGCCCATTCTATTCTTCTTCTTTCTCACTTTTAACGCTCCTTTCTCAATCCCATGCTTATGAATCCAGACTTTTTGTGGCACGTTCGGCTCTGGTCTCATTCCAACTGTGTGTGTATATGTATGTGTGTGTGTGTGTGTGTGTGTTTATGTGTGTGTCTTGCACTGTGTTTCCTTCAATGCGTGCACATGCATTGGTGTATGTGTGTTTGACTATCTGACAGCTTTGCCATGGTTCATGTGTTTGGGTCCTGTCAGAGCTGTCCTGTCACTGTGTGAAAAAAAATCATTCATTTCCCAGAGTCGAGGATGAAAGAGTCTTTAGACTTCAAACGCCTTTGGGCCTCTGTGGCTTAGATTGCTTCTCGCTCTTCCTCCACCGCCGTGTCATTTATTCTTAAAAAAAAAGAAAAAAGAAACAGTGCGTCTGTGGCATTGGTTAAGTAGAGATGGCAGAGACATGGCGAGGAGCTGGACAATTAGCCTGATTAAAACACTGTCATTTTGCATAATAGATTTAGCCTGAGCTGCAATAGGCGGATCCTTTTCTGAGTGAGCTCATGCGTATGTTTGTGTGTTTGTGTGCGCGTGTGTGTGTGCGTGTGTGTGTGTACGTGCATGTGTGCCTGAGTGTGTGTGTGTGTGTGTGTGTCTGAAGGCATGAAACTATATTCTTCTCTGCATAAACATGCGAGGGTATTAAAAATGCACAGTTGGGCATGGTTTGATGTCAGTGAAAAGAGATCTATTTAAAAGTCATGGTGCATAGCTGCAGAAGCTTTGGTGTTTGGGCATGACAAATAGTTGTGGTTGAGCTGGTCATCAGTCACAAACACACACACAGACACACACACACACACATAAACATTTACATCATTGTATTAGTGCTGCAAATGTGTGCGCACTTCACAGCATACAAATACAAATGCACAGGTAAACAAAGTGGATTTAAATATGTACACAAACTGTAGATACACACGCACATACAAACACACGGTGTCTGCTGCAGCGCTGGGATCCTGTTTGGTTGCTCTGCATTGCAGTAATCGACTCCACTCTTCTCCTCTGCTCTCACCCACAGACAATCACTGGCTCTCAATGGACAACATCAGCAAGTGAAATACCAAAGAGAGATAGACAGAGAGTGAGAGAAAGGGAGACGGAGAGGGGAGGGTAAAGGGGATGCTGGAAGGAAGAGGATGATGAGAAGGTAGGGAGGGATGGGACTTAAGAGGACAGAGGGAGATTTGAGGGCGGATGGGAGGAGATGAAAAGAAGGGGAGAAAGATCAGCGAGCGGGTGTTTCCAGGCTTAAGGCTGCTGAAGGACTTGTTAATTTGAGTGCAAGTGGAGTTTTACAGCAGGCAGTGAGACGGAGAGAAGAAAAAACTTACTTGTACTTACAGTAGATGTGTGGAACAGATACTGTATTTGCCATTGCGAATCCACACATTTCTGGCCGCCGTAGCTTTATGTCTGCTCTCTGGCACGCAACGCCACCCACATGATCTCTGTAAAGACTTGGCGCTCAATTACTGAACATGTCTGCCATCAGAAGATGAAGATTTCCTTGCCTCCTAGTCGAACTTGACAATACTTATTTATGGTGCTGTGAAGCAAAATGGCAGATTATTCGGCACGTTTGCGAGACTATAGTAAGCTGATATGTGTCTCTTACTGTGTCGTTCTGCTGTTGCAGTAAGCTGGTGTGGAGACACTAAGATGGCAGGGACCGGGCCCAGTTGACGTTGAAAACATCACAAAAGCTTTACAGGCCTTGTGTTACAGTTTTCAAAGTGGTGTGAGTTTTTGTGCGTAAGATCTGAAACAGACGGAATCAGAAGAATATGGATTAGATAAAACAAACACTCTTTGAAAGAAGTAGATAACTTTGTCACAGATTTTCAAATGCATTTGAAATCCCCACACATCCAAAAGGTGTTTTCTGCTGCAGGAAGACATTGTACACCCCAGGGTTCCTGCAAACATTCAGAAAATGCCTCTGCTAATAGTTAGTGGGGAAATGGAAATGCCTAAGGTAATAAAAAAAACAATAAATACTAAAACAACACAAATTTTATTTTAGAAATAGTGTCTGGAAATATTGTTTTCACTCACATGTTAGTGTTATTGATTTTTCAAAATCCAATTTTCCACTGTTTTAACATTCACTATAGAAGTGATTATTTGTTGAATTGAGAGCTATAACAAAACTCCCAACGCCTCAGGATCAGTGTTTCTCTGAAACAACTATAAGGCAGTGTTGATCACTCCATAAATTCTGATTTGAGAATGTGCCTCCATGCTGTTTTGACTTTTTTCCTCCCCTGTCAGGGGGCGAGCCAGGAACAGAGGATTAGAGCACCTCAGCACTGGAATGCCTGGTGGCTGCTGTTGCACAGCTCCCAACACTTCCTAAACACCCCAGCTGGTGGTTTTAGTATTGAGAGGCAGCGGGCCACACAACTGTCGACTTTGCACTTCATTTATGATAAACTTAAGTCAGCCATAATCTCTGCCCGTCGCCGTGTGTTGAAGTAGTGTTTGGAGCAACATGTTTATCTGGAGGAGAAGGCGAGTGGAGTAGGAGCCAGGGGAAGGCACCCGTTCACAGAGATAACCCAGAATATCTTCTCTCCCTCCAAATGCTGCTGTGAAGCTGGGACTGTGATTGTGTTTATGTGTTTGGGTGCAGGGGTGTAACAGTGATTTATGGGTCCTGTGCACAGAAGGGAATTCTGGGACTTGTCTGTACTTTTTCATCAGCAGAGTTATTGCATCAGACATCTAAATTCAGCCAGCCATGATGCAAAGTTCACACATTTTGATTTTCTGATCAGTTACAGATTATTCTTCGGCGAATCAGTTCCCTGGTAAAAACACTACCATGCACGAGTACCTAAAAATAATAATAATATTAAAAAATATAAAATGTTAACATAGAAAATGTAAACGTTGGTTAAGCTTATTAAGGTAAGAGACAGATAAGGCAATTTATACCACTAAATCCCTTGAGTTACACTTTAAAATCATTAATAATTTAATAAATCCAAACTCTCCCATGAGTTAGTCTTGACATAATGAAAATAAGATGAGAAAATGCGAGATTACAGGCACCATCCAAGTCTTCATCAAGAAGAAGCATTCAGAAAGAACAGAACAAGTTCTCTCCTATTTTATTCCACATAGTTTGTGTGTGTGTGTGTGTGTGTGTGTGTGTGTGTGTGTGTATGTGTGTGTATGTGTGTGTGTACTTCTATTACATTAGGAACAAAACACAAATCTCCAATAAGACAAAACATTAAATTTAAAGTGAAGATTCGGTTTAAGGTTAGGGTTTAGGGTACAGTAAATCTCAAGGAAATGGATATAAGTCAAAGTAATGTCCTCTGAAGTGATGAAAACAACTGTGTGTTGAGATTAGAGGAACAAAGTCATCAGGATGCTTGTACACAATGTATCACCGCAGTTTGAATACAAGTCATAATTAAAGATATCATGCGGTTTAAATACATGTTATACCCTGTACACAGCCTGAATCTGCTGTATGCAGTTAATTCAGTTCTATGGTTTGTGATTATGTTGCACTGGGTAGAAACTGCACATGTGTTTATGTTACTCTGTGTCCAAATCTGCCTAAGGGAGACAATATGAAATCTTGTCTGACTTCCATTTTGTCTCACTTAACATGACGCGTGCTGCATCGTGCATCATCTGTGTTTCAAATTCAAGAGCTGTGTGAAATTGAAGTGTAAAATCTTCAAGAATGTACACTTCAGTATGACAAATGGTATTTAAGTTCAGACAGTTTAGGGGACATGGTTTGTCCTACAGAGCTGGTGGTTATATGGATGCAGGCAGAAGAAAAGCTGTGTCTTTACTGAATGAGAACCAACTGGTATATGTGCATGTGCCAGTTCTGCAGCTGTAGAATGAATCAGATCTGCTCTCCAGACTGTGTACCTCTCTCCAATGGGGGACTCATAAAAGAAAGCCCTACATGAAATCCATTATGCTTAATTCCCCAAATCCATAATACCCTCTGAGGTCTTAATCTCCATCCCATTCTTATATAAATTAGCTTCCTCCTCTCTGGCAGACAGAGCTTTCTGAGTCGGCACTAAACGGCCAGACCTCTCCACTCTGAGTTGGGTAGAATCACTGCGACTAAGAGAAACAGTCAGGATCGTTTCTTTGACCACTGCAATTTGAAGGAATAGTTAAACATTTTCCTTAAAGTTTAATCGCTTTCAGTTGTGGAGTTCAGTGGGAAGACTGCAACAACTCTTACTCTTCTATATTACTAGAAATTTAAAGCTACTGCCAGAGACTGGTTAGCTTACTTTAGTACAAAAACTTATATATTTATTTATTAAAACTTATATATATAATTTATACAAAAAAGAGAAGTTTGTAAAGATGACAGTTTACCTTTTTTATGGGTCATTACATTACAC
The DNA here is from genome assembly GCF_900324485.2 of Mastacembelus armatus. Taxonomy (NCBI): domain Eukaryota; kingdom Metazoa; phylum Chordata; class Actinopteri; order Synbranchiformes; family Mastacembelidae; genus Mastacembelus; species Mastacembelus armatus. Next base: position 6,191,460 of record NC_046654.1, on the reverse strand, counting down.
TGGCACATCTTTGCCTCATGTCTCTCCCTCTTCACTCTCGCTCTCCTGCTCTTCTACAGTTTGGAAACATCTGGATTAGACACATGGTTAAACAAACAAAGCATTAAGGGTTAAATTAGTGAGATGGTAGCTTAGTGTTTGTGCTAAGCTAAGCTAAATGACTGCTGGCTGTTGGCTGATATTTACCACAGAGACATTAATGCGATATGGATCTTTTCATCTGACCCTCGGCCAGAAGGCGAATACATGTCACTCTTCTGCAGCAGGGTGGTGACATCTCCAGTGGCGGCTCACACAGAACAGAATGAATTTGGTATTTTGAGGCCATGGGAGGGACAGCTTTTTGTAAGGCTCAGATAGTTTGATGTTTTTGTGGCTTCCAGTTTTTCTTTTTCTTTCTTTTTTTTTTTGGGGGGGGGGGGGGGGGGGGGGGGGGGGGTATCTGTCAGCGGCTGCTTTCTCGAAAGTTGTTCTGGGGATGAGGATGAGTGAAAAGCTCCATTGTGTGTGTGTGTGTGTGTGTGTGTGTGCTGCTGGATAACTGGGGGGGGGTGCTGCAGTTTGGAACCAGGAAATAAAAACAACATACCAAAGAGAATAATGCAGCAGGAGGAGGAACCTACTTCTACCCAAGGTCCCCTGGCATTGCTTGCTAGTTGGTGTCTGTTTGTGTGTCTGTGTGCTTCTACCAGCTTTCATGCATCTGTTTGTGTGCTGGTTATATACACATGCTTGTCCTCCAGCACTAGAATGAATCATACACACACACACACAGTCACATAATTAGTGCTGGGTCCCTACAGTGGCCTATTCCAAAGATTCTTTTCTACATTTCCAAAGAACACAAGGTTTTGCTTCTTTCTTGGGCGACATTAATCAAGGAAAAAGACTTTTAATGTTTTTCAGCACATTTTTACCCCTTTTCTCCCTCTTTACTTACTCTCACTGACTGTTACCCCTCCCTTTCCTCTTAATCGCTCCTACTTTCAAACACCTCCCTATCTAATTATTTCCTTCTCTCCCCCATCTCCCCCTCTTTTTTATTATTTCTGCCTCCCTCACCATCTTTCCCCTGTAGTTGCTTCTTATTTAATCAAACTACCATTTCTAATAGCCCCCCTCCTCACTCCATCCTTTCCTCTCTCTCTCTCTCTCTCCCCCCCCTGTCTCTCTCTGTTAAATGGGAGCAGTGACCCCATTATGGAGCGTTGGTGCTGCGGAGCGGAGGAGGAAGAGGAGGAGAGGGAAGGAGGAGCAGGAGGAGGAGAGGATGGGAGGATGGATTGCCTTCTATGTGATTCAATGGGATGATTAATGAGCGTCGCCTCCAGAGGGTGTTATCCCTGCTCCGGACCAGCAGGGACACCACTGGGTCACCTCTATTCACACACAAACACACACTCTCAATGCTCCACTGATACGCACAGACATTATGCGCACAAATGCTTGCATGCTGTGCAAACACACTCTGCAAAGCACACACACACCTCACATACCTGTTTCCACTGACATTATCATTAACAATGGTGGGACAATGGGATCGGGGGCCACAATAGCAAACACAACCCAGAGGCTGCGAGTGTTCACAGTTCATGAGCTGCTGCTGCTGCTGCTTGGGCAGATTTCCGCCCCAGGCTGCTAATTGTTTCCTGCAGATTCACTTCCAAATATGTGATTGATTTCATTTGATGACTTAACTAAATCCTGAAAATGAATCTAAAAACTGAATGTTAAATGTTGTCTTTGTCAGTTTACCAATGAACAGTACAAAGTACAAAGTACAAACAATTATTTTCAGTATGTTTGTCTTTGTTGGAAGCTGGAAGAATTTCAAGCTCAATCCACACTAATAATCTGAAATGAACCAATGGTTGATATCGAGGAAATTAATATCAAATTTAAAGTTATAATGTTTTGCTGTCAAAATGACACTTGAATACCAATTAATCTCTGAGGTGGAAGCACTGTTTCTTAATTTATCCCAGGTGAAACTGCTTCAGGCTATTCAGTTTTAGTTTGAGAACCAGTGGCTGAGGTTATGAAATGTCAGAAAACAGTGTCACGGTTTTCCAGAGCCCAAAACAATGTTTTCAAATTGCTTGTTTATACAATTTACAGTAGTACTGTAGGTTGCAAAGGCCTAAGGTGTGAAAATCAGAAAATACTTGCATTTAAGAAAGTGGGAGTAGCAATGGGTTTGTATTTGTTATCAAAATTCCAGCAAATAATGTGATTTTGATTGATTAATTAATTTATTGTGCAATTGTTTCAGCTCTACAGAGCACTTAAGGATGTGCCAGATTACTTAAGTCTTGATTGCAGTGTTGTTTTGATGAGAAAAGAGGAATTAGAGTGACGCCGTAGGTGTTTTTGGAAGGTGTAAAAGCTCTGCTTGAAAATAGTTTTTGGAGTCTGCTGTGTTTGCCCTCATTTTTATTTTCCCTTTTCATCCCGTCACGCCACAGGACATTCTTCATTCCTCTCCCCCGCTGTTTCTGCCTCTATAGAAGCAGCTCTCATACAGTATACTTCAGCCACATGTGGACAGTTGATGGCAAAATGAATTTCACTCATTCCCACAATGATGAGAGACGATGGGAGACCAGGGCACTGCTGATGTTGACTGCAGCAGAAGATGCTGCCATAAATCATTTCAAAATATATTATGCCACCCAAATGTTGCACTGGTCTTGATTCTGCTTTTTCCAAGCTGGACAAAAGTTTTTATGACAGTAGATTTGCAATTGTAAGTAAGATTACCCTGCGACTACGTGAGAGGTTAGAAGGCTGCAGAGACCCAATTGTTGAATCAAATAAATACGCAGCAAACTACCCAAAAACAGCACAGCTGAGCAAACTCAGCAGAGCAGAAAGTGCTGCTCTGTTCAGCTCATTCCAACCCAGAAGGGCTTTTTTAAATGTTGCAATGTAAATGCAGCATTACCACATCCACAGCTCTGCATGTCGAGCAAGTCCGTGCCTTCTGTTATTCAAATAATGGGCTGCTTATAAAACAACACACACACACACACACACACACACACACACACACACACACAACATCTAGATTAGCCAGTTGTCATGTGAAAGTTGGTCATTTCAGAAGCTTCTTTTGTTCTGCTTCCAATATCTCCCAGCTTTACCTTCTCAAAGTGTATTTCTCTCCACTCGATTATTGCTTTATTACACCTGAATGCCTCCAAGCTCTCTTTCTCCTCTCATTTCAGCCTCATAGAAACACTGAACCCTACACCCTGTCCTTCTCCCTTTTTCCATCTGCCTTACTCTGTTTACCTCATTCTCCTTTAAGGCACACATTTGAAGTCATTCTCTTACTCACTTTCACTCAAGATCAAACAATGTGAGAAAGAAAAGCTGAATTAGACACCGAACATCTGTTTACACCTAATCTTGAGGGTGAACCCATTTCAGTCGCACCGGACTGGACTTTCATTTTCTCTAAAAGACCATGATAATCCATTTAGTAACACAACTTAGTCCTTGGCTCAGTTTCCAGAAAACATTTTAGCATTTAATAATATAATATATTTAATAATCTCTCACCTCTCTGTTTGTTCACTTTCATGCCCAGAAATGATGCTCGTGCTGGTTTACCTTTTGCAAGCCCTTTATGAGGAGAAAAAATGATGTGACATTTAACTTTGAGCAACATTTTCATTTTATAGTGTCATTTGTTTTGGTAATAGTCTATAAATTGTTGACCTCTGACGTTCACTGTCGCTGCAATGTCTTTATGTCCTCACATGTGTTCTGTTTGTGTCCTGTTGCACAAACAGGTGCTGGCTCCTCCGAGGAATCTCAGTCAGCCTCAGCTCTACTTTGCAAACACACTAAACCAGGAGGGTGAACATCTATAAAGCATCAGTAAATTCTTTATTAGGCAGTTAACAATAAAGCCATTTGTTACTAATTGAAAAACTGTATAATTGGCACTCTCACATATGTGTGGTTCTGGGAAGGATGAGCAGCAGCTGTGTGCATTATTGTGCAGCGCCATATTAAACAACAATAAATCTGATTAGAAAAATGTCTATGATAAGACTTCAGAAGATCTCAGCAGACGACTAATATACACTCACTCAGCACAATGAGTAGCAGTAGCTGTTTCTTGGACGTCTTGCTAAGAGGATGTTTTTTAGGCATTCAGTTTTCCTTTCAATATACATATATACAGTAGTATTATTAAATTCATTCATTTAACTCATATTCAAATCCAATTGGGTTGTTTTTGTATTTTTTTTGGCTGCACCTTTCAATCAAATGATAATATTTGTGCATTATTTCCTATGCATTTTGCCAAATTGCAGTCTGACATGCAGTAGTTGATCTCCACCAATTTTCAAAATAAAATTCTGCAAAGGGTTTGGACAATGTTTGGCGGATTTATTACAATACAAAGTGTTCTTCTGTGCACAAGTGTAAACTTGGAGAAGCCAAAGACTAATGATGTGAACCTGTAACCCTCTGAGTCTTACTCCCAGGTCAGGAACAAGTTAATCACACCTTTGAGTTCAACGTCAGCTTTAGGACACATACAGAAGTTACGCTACACGCCCACACACTCACCCTTTTTGTGCTAGCAGGAAAACACCAGACTGAGACCAGCTTCAACACTGTGTGATGATGACCTCTAGTTTCAGGTTAATTTTCATTTATATAACTGTGATTACACAGAGAAAAATTCACAGTTAAAACTGTCAGACAACAAATCAAATCTATCAAAGGTACAACATTTGAACAATGTTAACAAGCAGCCAATATGTCTGAGAAAACAGGAGGAGCTGCAGTGGTAGTAACTCAAGCCTAAGCTGATTGTAGCTGCGGAAAGTACTGACTTTTTTTGAATGTTTTTTCAAAAGCCGTTTAAAGTTGAATATAATCTCAGTCTTTTTTTCTCCACATTCTGTCTGCATAACGTCAGTTCTTTGAAGTCCCTCAATGCAAAGGTTGGAACTTATACAAATCCAGTTGAAGTCGTTCTGAGACAGACACAGCTTGCTGGGTTTTGAGTCACATCACAGTGGGTTCATCTAAAATTATGAATCATTTGGAGACCTTTACTAAGTTGTTTAATGAATCATCTTTTTGTCGCTGTCGCCAAGAGTGCATTTCTTTAACAAACTATGAAAAGATTTTCAAAGCGTTTGAAGGACAGATAGACCTTGGGTAAAGAACAACTTAACTAACTCAAATGTAGGATTTTCACAATAAAATCATCTTTTTTAAAAGCCACAGGAGTTGGGACTAGAATACAAGGCCTAAAGTGCATTCATGATGGACAATGTCAATGAAAAGCTGAAGCAGGCTGATTGATGCTTTTGCTTATTAAAGTAAGATAATTTGTCATTGTTGATGGAGGTTTGTGTTCTACAAGTGTCAAAGTAGCTTTCAGTTTAAAGATGATTTGGTGTCCATATTTTTAGCAATGCTAGAAGTGAGGCTCAACAACATTTTTCATGATTCCCTGAGGGTAAAGCCAACTGACCTGATGAGACTGCAACCTAAAAGCAAATTATGTTCATAAATGCGTCTAATGAAAAGATCCATCTTATGCCAGACAACACTGAACTAAATGTGACTGCAAGCAGTGATGTAGTGTGCAAAAACAAGCCCAAAGGACAAAGGCTAAAAGCAGTAACTGTGAGATTAAGAGGTCACATGTCTAAAAATCTTTAAAATGTTACAGACTTATGTGATACTCTTGTTTCAGGCAGGAGATAAATATTGGAGTCTTTTTTCAGTTTCACTCCACAAACCCGCTGCTCTCTGACTGGTGTTGCAGAGGAAGCTTGAGCTATAGTTTGTGTTGAAATGGATGCAGCGGACGTGTGTGTGGGGGGGGGGGGGGGGGGGGGGGGGGGGAGTAGGAGCTATGGCTGGGAGGTGGAAAGAAACAAAGAGCGGCCCCTGAACCTCATTAACCCAGCGTTTTTTTTATATTCCTTTGGTCAAGGCCACAGCTACAGGAGTCTGGTAAGAGTAAATGCTTTGAGCTGTGGGAACAGCATCTACTGAAAAAAAGTGCCTGTTTATTTTACGGCCAAAGTGTCGGTTGGTATTATATCTTACAAGTCAACATGAATCTCAAACAGCCAAGAGAAGTCTGTACTCTGCATTGCTAAAGAGAACAAGCATCATTGTAATAACTGTAAATATCATATTGTCATACCTTTGAAAATACTATGAGTTCATGTTTTATTGAAGGCTTAAGTTGCTTGCAGCATCAAGGATGATGCTCATTCCGGTATGTAGTTAGAATTCCTAAATATGAATACTCAACAAAATAAATGAAATTCACAGATTATGTATTAACATAAGTTATTATAAAAGATTTTATGACAATGTGACTTCAATTCACATTATAAAAATTTATTTAAAAACACTGGTGTACATTCTGCTAAGAGGATTGTTTTTTAGCATTCAGTTTTCCCCTCTTGTTTGTCCTTATGCAGCAATAAGTTTGTTATTCAACAATTAGATTATTTAAGACAACAGTATCATATATATTAGGTTTCTGGCTGTTTTACCTCATAGTCAAATCCAAGAGTTTTTTGGGTTTTTTTTTTTTGTATTTTTTTTGGCTGCACCTTTCAATCAAATGATAATATTTGTGCATTATTTCCTATGCATTTTGCCAAATTGCAGTCTGACATGCAGTAGTTGATCTCCACCAATTTTCAAAATAAAATTCTGCAAAGGGTTTGGACAATGTTTGGCGGATTTATTACAATACAAAGTGTTCTTCTGTGCACAAGTGTAAACTTGGAGAAGCCAAAGACTAATGATGTGAACCTGTAACCCTCTGAGTCTTACTCCCAGGTCAGGAACAAGTTAATCACACCTTTGAGTTCAACGTCAGCTTCAGGACACATACAGAAGTTACGCTACACGCCCACACACTCACCCTTTTTGTGCTAGCAGGAAAACACCAGACTGAGACCAGTTTCAACACTGTGTGATGATGACCTCTAGTTTCAGGTTAATTTTCATTTATATAACTGTGATTACACAGAGAAACATTCATTGTTAGTGCTGTCAGGTAGGATAGTAGCTGGCCCCTTGGTATAATTGAATTAAATAAATAAATAAATTTAACAGTATCCCTATGCCTTTAGGCTTTTAAGTGATAAATAAATAAAAATTCTTGGTATTATTCCTATTGCAAAGTCACTTTAAGTGGGATAGTTGAGGAGGAGCTTGTCTATAACTTCACCATCTGACAGGAGTTCCCATTCTATCATTACCAGCTCGAATTTGATAGCAATAGGGCCTCCTCTATCCAGCTTCTCCATGAAATATTAGGTATTTTAATGATGGTCAGACAGATGAATGTACACACCCCAACAGTCACACACACAACCATATGGACACTTTTAATGACAGCCAACCAGTAGCATTCCTTTTAATATTCATGTATTTTACGTAACCTTTACATAACTATCGGACATGCACATTTTGTATGTGTGTGTATGTGCTTTATGCACGTGTGTGCATGCATCAGTGTATGTGCGTGTGTGTGTGTGTGTGCGTGTGTGTGCGTGTGTGCGTGTGTGCGTGTGTGTGTGTGTGTGTGTGTGTATAGTTTAGGTCTTTTCTCTCTAGTTTCCCTCATTATGAGAAAGCTCTTTAATGTTTGTCTCCCAGTGGAAAGGGAAAGGGAGTGTGAAACTGTTATTGCAGAGAGAGAGAGAGAGAGAAATCTAAGGGAGGGAGCCAGACAGACACTCCTGCTTATGCGGTATGATCTCTCGGATGATGACACCCATATTTGTCTCTGTGGGGGCACCTATGCTCATGCATGTGCTCACGAGGCTTCTCTGCCTGTGTGACCTCAGCATTATACTTGCTGATGACAGGGGAAGAATGATTGGGGTGTTTTACTTAAGATGATAATATGGATATGGGGGGGCATGGAGAGAGATAAGAGGTTCTGTGAGTAAAAGAGGCTGTGGGGAGATGATGGTAGGCACAGAAAAGGCAAAGTCTGCTCCCATCAGAGTCTGACTATACAGAACAGTGACTGGAGAGCCCTCAGGACTGTGTGTATGTGTGTGTATAGGGGGCTTGTATATGTGTGTGTCTGGGCATGCTCTGTTGGTCACTGATAACCCCACAGCAGAGCTGTCACAGTCACGCTTTCACTCAGAGTCACAGCAGTGTGGGCACAGTTTGTGCTTGTGTGTTTCATATACGTGAGGATCTGATTGTGTGTTTGTGTGTGTGCCCATCTGCTTCTCCCTGTCACTGTCTGCCTGCCTCAGTGTCAGTCTGTTACGATATTCCCTGATACCTCTCCAGTATCAGAGGCCATGATTTAAGACGGCTCAGTGGCCATGCGGGGAGTCCACAGATCAGGATGAAACTCAGAGTATATTGCGCAGTTAACAGGAGCCTTGTGGCCATTACTCCTGCACAAAAGCTGAGCAGCCAGCTGGAGTGCCAGGAGGTGTCTTGGTGGGCTGTCACTAGACCAAAACAGAAAACAGAAAAGACAAGATGGTAGTTGCTTTACTACTCACTCAGGGCTTCTCAAAGTGGGACCCAAATCGGGGCGGTGATTTCATCTGCTAAAAGATAACAGGGAATAGATTACAGAGACATCTCCACTTATGCTCTTTAAATATTTATATTTTTAGGCAGCATTCTCCTCTGTGTGTCCGATGAGTTGGATAACTCGAGGCAAAGGAAAACTATGTAAATGGCATCATTAAAAAAAAAAAAAAAAAAAAAACTACCAGCTGTCAGAGGTCCTCGTTAAAATCTGCTCTATGCCTGAGGGCAGATTTGCCACAATTTGCTATTTTATATTCACCAATATTAATAACAATAAATATTAACGGTTAGCTTTGACAGCTCTTCTGGTTTTTCATTTGTTATGAGCCATTTTGACTGATGTTTAATAATTATCATATCATTATATGGTATCATATTGTCATTAAAGAAATGAAGGAGTCTGAGGTGGCTATAATTAAAAATAAAATATGATGTGGTGATAAGGTTTTTCTTACTCTACATTTTGAGAGAGACTATTTAATACAGGTACATTCCTATTTCCATTGTAGTCTTTGACACAAGAAAAGACATTTGCTTTTAGCTTTTAGGTTATGTTGAGATTTGTAACAGACTATATTGCGAAATTTAATGGATATTTGAAAGATAGTTTCCTACTTAGGATCTGAAAAATAACTTCAACCATTTCAGTCTAACTTAATGGTGTTTAAAAGTGATTCTCTCTTTGTGCCTCCATGAGTTAGATTAATTACAGCACACAGAAAAGCATAGCTACTGACAATTCACTTGACAAACACTGGGATTTCATGTGGAGTGAACAAAATAAATGTTGCAAAACCTTCACAGTATCAGTCAGAGCTGAACAAACCAACTGTGTGACTTTCAGTAATTTCTGGATGTGTCAGCTTGCTATATCGATCCTCTTCATTTAGCCAACATATTGATTAACCACATTAGCTGCACTCATTTTTCATTTTGTATAACTGGTGTTACATGTATTGATGACGCTTTACACAATACGAACGTGTAGAGTAAAGTCTGCAGCCAGTCTAGCTCTGTGTCTCTAGGCAGTATCTGCCAGTCTGTCGGACTGAAATATCTCACCTCAGCTATAAATTCCTTTAAGCACTAATTATTAAATGTTTCCATGCTAACAAACTAAACTAAGGTTATTCAAATTGTAAGCACCGCTAAACATTGGCACATTAGTCAACCCTATAGAGCAGCTAGCTCTACATAGCCTGAGTTTTGTTTTGATCATGTGGTACATTGTAGAAAACAATGAATAAAGCCATGTATCATACTGCATTTTAGTCCAATGCTTTTTAGTATAATGTAGTGGCTTTGCCATTTGTCTGTGGCCCCATCAGGTTAAATTATTTCATGTTTTGCTTCCACTGCAGTAAAACAAATCTGTCCTCCAGTGTTTCTGTCTGTGTGTGTCTTTGGCTGTATAGTAGAGAAATGTCACGTCATGTCACTGGCTATAGAGCTGAAGATGCCTCATGAAGAGCCTGTTTAAAATTCATGGTTCTCTTTCAATCAGAAATAACACAGATATAATTAGAAATCAAATAGGCCTAATTTATCATCTAGTGGTTTAGCTTTCTCAGACAACAATTAATAAACACAAGCATCTAATGATGCTCGATCTAATGATGGAAATCACTTTAAATTTTGAGAGTAACAACATATGTGCTACAGGAGCCCATTTTAGTACAATAACAGGTTAGATTTCCTTTACTACCAGTCTGTAGTGATGCTGCAGTCTTAGGGAAATAAAATAAGGTTTTTATGACAAATACAGGCTTTATGTTTTCAGAGCTACCTATGAATGTCATCTGCAATACACATTTAAAATAGAAGCCTGGTAGAGACTGTGTCATTCAGCACCACAAAGTCAAGCTTTAGATACAGTGCTACAGAAGTAATTGTCTTTTTTGTAAATTTGTCTTTTCTTCCTTTTAAGTACTTACTCATCAACCAAATTTGTCAATATGAAGACAGAAAAAAAGAAGCATTTTGTCAGCTTGAGAATAACAAATTTTAATGTGCTGTCAGGTTTACAATAAAAATGTAATTACAGTTTTGACACACAAACAACAAAACAGATTGGAGCTGGAGAGTAAGACTGCGTAGTAAGACTTTGTTTTGATCCTCTTTTTGTTTTCTATTACCTTTCCCATTACTTAGTGATTAATTGTTTTTTTTTTACTATTGCATGTCTAAATTAATTTCAATGTGCTAAAGGAACTTTATGTGCTTTACAGTGTAGAACTCTAGGTACTTAGACTAGATTTAAGACATATTCATGAAAGCTACTTAATGTTCTAGTTTATTTTCCTTCAGATTAAGGACCTACGGTAAATATGAAACATGTAAGAGCTTACTATAAGTCTCTATTTTCAGGAGCTTTGATGAATCAGTGGTTTAGGGAAAAGCTTTGTGTGATATTCTTTGTCTTTTCAGTACTGATAGTATCTCATCTGTAGTTTTAGTGTTCTGCTCACAGTCCTCTCTGTGTTTCCTGCTCTGGTGGGATTAGTGACACCGCTTTTCACATGTATTATAAATCATCTTGATTTCCGGAGCTGCCGTTCCCTCCCATGTTCACAGGCTGGTTGACAAAGCATCCTAATGTTTGCAACAGTTCACTGATTACCAAACAGCCTGACAGCCCGATGGCGGCAGCACAGCCGGACAAGCCCATCATGCGGCTGTGTTTCTGGTCAGAGCTCTGCAGAGCTGATTGTCGGGGAACAGCGAGACATTTTTCAGCCTCAGTGGCTGCCAACTTATAAATAGCTCCCTAGAGTCCAAAACTGATGGAAGGTCAATTTGGCGGATCAAAAGGGCTCAACAGGAGCAGACCTTGGGCCCCTATAATTTTGTGGGTTTGAATCTGTTTTCTGACCTTTGCTGCAAGTTATCCTCATTCTGCTTCTACCTTAACTGCCTGTCCTCGCTCCTATACTGCTTTTGTCTGCTACACCATTTGTAGTGATGCAATAATATCATTAAATATTTTATTTATTTATTTACTTGTTTTTGTTTAAATCAAAACAGTTTGAATTAGAAATATACTGCAGATTAGCAATATACCAGACTCTTAGTTTCACCTACAGTAAAACATGTTGTAGCAAAGCTTTTTCTTTTTGGTTTCTACTATTGAGGTTTTTGCTGTGTGTGGCTCCAAAAATATACTTTTATCCATTTGTCAATTTTAAGTGATGTGATTGGAAGGAAGGTGTATTTTGGAGAGTGTAGGAAGCAGAGAGTCAGGAGTCAAAACTAACAGAGGGTGAAATGTTTTTAGAAGTCCCATTTTTATCTCAGTTGCACCGTTTGTAATTCTTCCTCTTAGCCTTCATTGCTTTATTTGAAAACAGGAAGATATTCTATCTTAATATTGTATTAGCAGGATGTGAGACATCATGTCTGATTTTGGATTTATGGCTACAGAATTGACGTAATATAAATCATGTCTTGTCTTGGCTTTAAGATTACGCTATATTCAAAATAGTTCGATGGCCTTATTGAACTGTTTTAGGTCAAGTTGCTTAGCAACTTACATATGACATTAGACTACATTTTTACCATGTAACCCACCGCTTGTTTAAATTTATTTTAGTACTTGGATGCCCCTGTTTATTAATGGGCTTATTCCTATTTCTACATGACAAAAAACCCACAAATATGTTCACAAAGTGAGGTCCATAACAAATGGGTTGCTGAATTTACTGTGGAAAATGTGGATTTGCTTACAGAGCTCTGACCTCAGCCCTATCCAACATCCTTGGGATAAATTGTAAGGCCAACTGTGAGCCAGGCCTGATCACCAAACATAACTTTTTCTTGCTAATGCTCTAAAGGTTCAGTGGCAGCAAGTCCCTACAGCCAAGCCACATATTATAGAACTGCTTTCCACAAGATAGGAAACTGTCACACCTTCATAATGTCCATTGCCTTGTAATCAACTGTTTACCAATACATTAAGGTGCAATGATCACATGCCCACAGATTATATTCTGAAGTCTTCATACTTTTGGCTTTGTAATGTATATGTGATGTAGCTTAAATCATGTCTTTCTCTTGTCTTAAAGGCTACTGTACAAATCAAGCTGGATTTATACTTGACACATGGGCGATAAAAGCAGCACTGATATTGACACGTATGCCATTACCTTTGATTTATAGCTCAACGAAAGATTTCACTCAATGATAGCATCAGAGAAACACTAGACAACACATATTTTTTTTATCTATTTATGGTCAGAGGGCAGTGCAAGTACTTACACTATAGTACTGGAGTTACATTCAGGTAACTTCTCTCTGTCTCATTACTGAAGATTATTTCCATGCAATCACCATGGTCACGTCCTTTCACTCACTGTGATCGCAGGGTGTACGAGGTTTGCAAGATTTGTGTTATTGACGAGGACAAGACTTCTTGTGAATTCCAAATGTTATGTCTCTATCTGGCCGAGCTGCTGGTTGAAGTTGCATGTTTGTGCTCTAGTAGTTTCAGAATGCTGCTTTAGTTTTTTGTTGTAGTCAACCAAAAAACCTCACATGCACAACAATGTACAAATTAAGTAACTATTTCTTTGGATTGTGAAAGAAAACTGAAGTACCTTGGAAAAAAAACCCACACAAGGTGAGAACATGCAAACTCCACATAAAAAGGCCCAGGTCAACCAGCGTTTGAACGCAGAACCATCTTTCTGTGAGGCAACAATGCCAACCACTGCACATTATGCTGCACACTTCTGTCAACATTATTTATTCATGTATTTGAATCAAGAACCTTTTTTGATTTAAGGTACATAAGAACCTATTCTGAAGATGTCAATTCTGGTAGTCTCTGGTTTTTAGAGGTCTGATCTGGAGTACGTTTTATTTTTCTGCTTTTTGTTTCAGTCTAATTTTAGTGCGCTCCCTACAGTGTGATACTCTTTCCTCTGTTTTAGATGTACTGCACAAACTGCTGCGTCTAAACAAAATGCACTGGAAAGTGCCAACGTGTCAAGCAGACTGCAAGGTGGTGTTTAGCTGGACAAGGATTTCCACCCACCTTATGTTATTTCCCTTTGACACAGTATTACTGCAGTGTCATGGCAGGTCAAGCCGATGATGTCCACTCCACAGGCTAACAACTGAACTGCCAGGCTCTGTGCCAGCAGATGAATGTCACCCAACATGCAAGGATAAGGATCTCGTCTCTCTAGGGTCACCTTTAGTGGTAAAATTCATATGTGAAGTCTGTCTTACCTCCAGCAGACGTGAGGAGGCAACAATACTGTTATCTGTGAGTACAGATTTAGCCTGAAGGGATGAGAGTCGACGCCTGGGATATTGTCTTCTCCTGTGGCTCAGCTCATGGTTTGTGTGTTTTACTTATCTGATGACACCTTATAATCCTTCACACAAGTATCCCTGTGATATCTTGTACAATGCTTAACTTGGAGGCCTTACAGTGGATTACACTAAGAAATAGGGTCAGTAACCTTTCTGCTCTTAATCTCTACAGTGCAGGCTTCAAAGGGCCATTTTTGCTGGGGGACGTGCTTTTCCTAAAATATTGCACATCCCTTAAAGATGGCTCTTTGTGTGAGCTGAAAATTACTAGTTAATAACTTCCAAACTTAGGCAATTCATTCTCTTAAACATTTATTATTTCTAAGGCAAAGTATTTAAGTGTGACTTTTAATTTTCATGATAATAAAATTTGCTCCCATGCCAGAAATTATTTTGTGTAGGTAGTTGCCAGTTGTTTGCACTTGCACATTTTAGCACGTACGTCTCTACAGGAAGTCATGAACGGCAAACTTGTAGTATTATTACCACTCAATTGCTTTTATTTTGAAGTCATATTTTTTTTATACCTCTAATATACAACAACATAGCTATTTAGACGCAGAAGATAACATTTAATTCTGCAGTCAAACAAAGAGTTATGGTCTCAGCTCTGTTTGTTGCATTATACCAAGAGAGGAGAAGAACAAGCCTGAATGCTGGTGGTTACAGCCAATTCCCAAGGCTGCCAGTGTTGTAGGTTGACTGCTCCTGAGTTCCTCTGGAGGTGTGTGTGTGTGTGTGTGTGTGTGTGTGTGTGTGTGTGTGTGTGTGTGTGTGTTTAAAGCAGCACAGAAAACATTCTGCAGCTGTGAAAAATCACTTCAAAGGGGCATTTCAGCAGTGTTGACTATGGTAAGATACGTCTTAAAGAAAACACTTTCTTTCTGTGATGGATCTTGGTAGAGGTGCATCCAAAGAAGACAGAAGAGGCAATATGTATGAAAATGAGCAAAGCAATGTTCCAAGGGCTTCAATACCAACAGAGAGAGGATGTTGTAAAATACTACCCCTTGAATATTATTGCTCTGGGATGCATCACTCGTCATGGCTCCCAGCAAGCGGAATTAAAGACTTGTCTCCCTGCAGCAGGAGAAACAACACACAGAGAGATACAGATGCAGATAGATACACACACAATACATATGGGCAGCAATGTACATGACAAAATACGCAGACACACACATTCAAACTCACCTACAACTGAATGTTTTAATTCACCTCAAACAGCGATTGTCCTATTGTAGCATAAACAATGCGTCACACACTCCAAAAGACTAGAGCAAAAATGAAAGAGATCAACTAAACAGCATGTTAATCTGCTCTAACACGTTACACCTACATGTCTGGCTAACTAGATTACTACCTACACTGGTAACCGACCATCCAAAAGCCTGGAGCATGTCATCAGCTAACAGACTTCTACATGGTTGGAGCCCACTTTAGGAAAATACCTGTTCAGAGCTGGAGGTTTCAGCCTGTGGGAGCTAAGATGCTAACATATCAGAGTGTAGGATAAAGTTTCCGCTGTCTTCTTTATTACAGCAGGCTTGGTGGAGATTTAAACTCCCGCACCACCAGCATTAAATTTGTCAGGCTCATTTATTATTCATCACCCTCAATATCCTTTTCTCTCTCTCTCTGTAAAAGTGAACCGTATATTGAAAATTGAAACATTATAGCACCATTCTAACCACTGTGCTGTTGCCCAAGTAGTGTTAAGTTTTCTATAGTAAAAAACCATTCAATCCGAAGGTATAAGTATGTTAGACAAATTAACAATTTAAGAACAATGTAATTTATTTCTAACACCCCAGTGCTAGCTAGCTCTACACTACAGCTCTCACCTGTCCCTTTCTGTCTGCTTTCCCTGAGCACTTCCCTCTGTCCCATTTCTCATCTCTGCCTCTCCCCATTTTCTGCCAACCAGGATGCTGACAATAGCTTCAATAAGGAAGAACTGAAATTGGCTGTGGCTGGATTCAGCTTCCCAAGACACACAATGGAGGGAGCTAGTGCTGTAATTATTACTCCTGATTCCAGCACACTGTTCAGCAAACTCATTTTCCTTGTGTTCCCTCAGTTCTTCCTATCTGCCATTTTCCACCTGAGTTCCTCTTCCTCTCAGGTTGATATTTCTGCCTGTCCCTCTCTTCTTCCTCCCCCGCCTCCTCATCAGTCCGTCTCAGCTTCTCTTTCAGTCCCTCCCTCTTTCTCTCTTTCGCTCTCTCCTTCTCACCCTGTTCAACTCAGTACAGTCCATTATTGTTGTTTGCTAAAGTAGAACTATAATTTCACAGCTGAGGAGCCAGATCAGGTTTGGAGTAGTGATTAATAATCTAACGGTGAATAATGATTTCATCCTGCATATTCAGCTGTAGGTAATTATTCGCTGTGTAATCGTGGAATAGATTTGCTCATGAAAAACAGACTTATTCAAATGCGAGATAGAAACTGGAGTGCCTTGGGTGTGTCGAGGCATCCGTGAAGCTAAATTTACATGGGTGGGTTCCAAATATAGGTCCAGGAATAAGATTAGAACATTAGCATGGGCGTCACTTCAAGCCTCTGTGGCCCAAGTCTTACCTGGTGTTGTTACAGCTGCTGAAGTGAGGCACATTGCCTGTCTCTCCTACTCATCACAACTCTGATGAATGTGTCAAAAGAAGCGGTGCGAGGAATTTCATTCTCTTTGTCCTTGTATATCTTCTTGTCTATAATGATAATAGATTGCATTTATTTTCTCATTGGAAGTCAGGGGATCAAGAGATGACGGGTGAAGTGACAAACAGTGAAGAGAAGGGCTGCATAAATGAGCCTGCATATTTTCTTGGTATTGATTTGTTTTTGTGTCTTTTAACCAATGACTCTAAAGCAAGGCAGCACTGTGGATTGTTGGTTAGCACTGTTGCCTCACAGCAAGAAGGTTTGAAACCCAGTGTTCTGTGTGGAGTTTGCATGTTCTTCCTATGCTTGCATGGGTTTTCTCCGGGTACTCTCATGGTTCTCTTCCCACAGTCCAAAAACATGTATGTCAGGTGGATTGGTGATTCAAAATTGCCCATAGGAGTGAGTGTGAGTGTGTGAGGTTGTTTGTCTCTATGTGGTCCTGTGATGGACTGGTGACCTGTCCAGGGTGTACCCCTGCCTTCCACCCAAAGAGAGCTGGGATAGGCTCCAGAAGATCCCCGTGACCCTAAATAGGAATAAGTGGGTATAGAAAATGGATGGATGGATGAATGAGTCTCAAGCAGCTAAACAGTGTGTAAGACACTGAAAACACTTAAGTGTTCAGTACTCTGGCTCTGAGAGTTCAACGCACTGCAACTTAGGAAAACACCTGCAAAAGAAGTGAATTAAGAAAACAACTTCAACAATTTGATAACAGGCACAGCATTTAGAAATAAAGGGAAAACACAAATACAAAAAGAATATTGTCAGACGCATGTTTTCTTAAGATACAGAGTGGTGGGCCATTGTAGTTCAGACATTCAAAAATGAAACACCTGCTTTGGTGCTTATAACAAAACACAATTCACATACTTAGCTGAGGTATCTTGATTTACATTTGAGTATATAGTGTGTCTTTGTATTTACACAGCTTTAGTTATTTTGGATCTTGTTGAGAATGCTAACATCCACATTATACAAGTGATCAAAACAAAGGTCACAATGCAGTTAATCCTAGCGTTGATAGCAGTGCTAAGTAGGTTTGCTTTGTACAGTGTGTGTGTGTGCGTGTGTTAATGTGGAGGTGGGTGTGTTTGCTCAGGTTTGGTTATTTTGGGTGTTGTCGAGAAATGATTTTACTGTAGGTACAAGTTTCTCTATGTGGTTGCCAGGCAACCAAAAGCCTTGAGTTAGTCCAGAAAAAGCATGTACATGCACGGACATCCAGACACACATACACACACACACACACACACACACACACAAGCAGTGGCACAGGCACACACACAAACATGCGTATAAACACACACACCTGAGTGTTACTGTGGTAAACATCCAGCTCTAGCAGCAGATAAATAAGAGCTATCACCCCCGTCACAGCGTCCACTCTGGGGTTTGTTCTCACAGATCACATGCCAGATCACAAACAGTGTGCGAGTGTGATAGAGTGTGTGTGTGTGTATCACCCGTGTGCATGTGCATCAGGGGGATTTTAAAGTGGCATTGTTTAGACTGTTTAGATAGTTGTGTTGCCAGGAAAATAACAATCCCCTTTTGTACACACACGTGGAAACACACCATTACAGAAACACATACATGCACGCTCCACGTGTACGCACTAAACATATGCATGCACATACACACCCATGCAAACACACATCAGAGACAGGAAGATGCTCATCCCCATTCAGGCATAGGAGATGGGCATCAGGTAGAGTTTTTTTCCTCCATGTTTTGTCATGATGACAGGTGGGGTAATGGGCCATTAGATTAACGCCAAACAGAGGAGGTGTTTTAGGATGTGATGTAATGCTTTGTTGATAGAAACCAGACACTGCTCTCCTCCTGACTTAGGCTGTTTTGCAGTATATGCCGCTACACGCTTTGCTCAAAATAAGGCCAATGATGATAGAATGAGGCAATCTGAGCTTTTTACGGTGTGTGTATGTGTGTGTCTCAGAAGAGAATGAAAGGCAACAATATGGAGAAAAGAATAGGAGACAGAGAGTATGAATGTATGCATGTGGGGGGGGGGGGGGGGGGGGGGTGTAAAAATGTGTGTGTGCTCATTAGAACAGAAAGAGAGGAAAAGAGAAAAAAAACTTTGGCGAGAGAATCCTCCATGCCCGTCAGCAAGGATTTACTGATGAGGATGTAAAAGGTCTCTCATCTTTCCTTAAGACGTTCCCCCCTCAGCCTGCTCCGCTTCCTTACTGCCTTTTGTTAATTGCCGTTGTTCGATACAGTAAATTCCCTTTGTCAGCACATACTCTGTGAAGATGGAGAGAATTAAAATTCTGACCGATTTCAAAGAGAAATTTTGTTCTGTGTTCCCAAATGTGAAAACTTGAGTGTCTTCAGCTGCAGTTCGTTTCACCGAAACAGATAGTTAAACTGTACGAGTACCCACTGCCTCTGCAACAGGTCAGTCAGAAAACTGCAGTACTAAGCTAAGTGATAATGACTTGTAACAGCATGGTGAAATAAGTGTAATTTTTTTTTTTTTTTTTAAAAAGCATTAAAGAATACTGCTGTCATGAAACAACAAAGAAGAATGGCAGGCTCCATTGACTTAAAAACATGCAAAAATAACATTTCAGAGGCAAAGTTCAATAATAAAATTCCCCTTCACTCAAAATGTCTTTTCCCATTGTTAGGCCATTGTTCTGCTTGATTGTCAAGTGTGTTATTCTAGTAGCAGCTAATGCAGCCATGAGCTGCTAGCTTAGCGGAGATGAACTGTGTGATACAGAGATCTGACAGATTCACATCTTTCTAAATCAACATCTCAAGACTCTTTTCATTATCAGACTTCTTTCTAGTCATGCAAACTTGCCACTTGACAACTTTTGCAGCAGCATTCCCGAGGACCTGTGAACAGACTTTTTTGTGCACATAAAACCTCCTTACTAAAAGTATAATTCTAAGCAAGAAAGCCCACCAACTGTGATGCGTATGACAATACAAAATAAAATAAATAATATGACATAAAAATAAAAAATATGACATTGAAATAAAAAGTTTCCCTGGGAAAATGCCATTGGAAAAGCAAATTTACAAGTTTCAGTTGAGTTTTAATCGTTATTTATTCATTTAACTTCAAAATCCGTTGGGACTCCCTATTTTTACAGACTGGATTCTCTACAAATGAGAGACATGTTGCCACTGTTACAGGCAGGACACAGCGCGAAACTGTGGGCCCTGTGACAACAACTCAACAGCAGCACTGACACAATATCTATAATCCTTGACATATTCTAGGGCCCCTGTCCAGCTCTGGGTGAAAACCCTTTATCTCCACAATGTCAACTTTTCACAGACCAAGAAAAACTACTTTACTTTTGGCTGGCTGACAATGCATTTTTGACATTATCCACTGCCTTTCTGAGAAGTATTCATGGGCCAAAGAGACAAGGAAAAAAATATATATATATATATATATATATATATATATATGTGTGTGTGTGTATATATATATATATATATATATATATATATATATATATATATATATATATATATACTTCAACGTCAGTTATCAAAATTGGCCATCAAGGAAATAAATGAACACATTCTCTGAATTGGACATTGAATAACATACCTCCAGTGACCTCAGTAATAGCTTGAAGGACAAACAATGAATGTTTGATGGAGAAATGGGTGCCGCCTGTTTGTGTTTGCAGCTTGGTGTCAGCAGCAGCTCAAGATGACTGAACGTAAGCAAGCTAGCCAAGGCCGAGCCAAAGAATCCATATCAGGAGAGAAGCAGGGTAGTGAAAGGCAGATCAATGTGCAAACAACCCAGCCTTGCAACAATGAAGAAAACACAACCATCTGCTCTGGATAGTGGACTCTTTTTTTTTTTATTCTGCACTCTTATCTTGCAGAGCTGAAAAATATGTCTTGCCTTTGTGAAATGTTCAGTTTGTGTAACTCTGAGCCTTTAGATGCTAAAGTGCTAATCTGTGAGTACCTTTGTTGTGTTATGTCTGTGTCTGTAGTAGCTCTGGTGGTTATGCACTTTATTCTATGGAGAGCACTCGTCCTTCAGACAAGGAGAAACGTCTTTCTGCTTGGATTTTTTGTTGCTAAAGTTTATGTTTCTTTGTTGTTTGCATGTTCAGCTATGGATTCTATTACTGCACATACAGTCAAACTGCTTTTGCTGCTGCTGCTGAGCCTGAATCACTATTGTGTTTTTTTAATTGCCAAAAGGAATATAACAACTGGCATTTATTTGCACTAAAAGGTTAAGGATTATCATTACTGGATTGATAGAAGGATGAGCATTATCGTTTTACTTAAATGTCTACGGAATAGGGCAGCCTCCTTTTTTAAATGGACCAAAGATCGACGTAAAAGCAACAAATCCCTCAGCAGTTGCACATTTTGACAAGCTGATGTAAATAAGGGGGAAGAAGATGCTAAATCCTGAAGAGAATTGGAAAGGGAGTGCAACTCAATATTTGTGAAATTACACCTTTGCTTTCGATTTTGCTTCTTTGTCTTCAGTTTTCATTTCTTTTGTCAGCCTCAGAAGCTATCCATCTCTCTCCTCTTGACCACAATAGAAAACGTGCTGTACAGCAGGCAGACAGACAGAAAGAGAGATACACAAGCAGATTGCCAGACAGCTAGATCAGGAGGTGGCTGAATTATCTATGCAGCAAATCACAGCAGTTACAACTTGTGATCACAGAAGGAACAGGAGGCACAGAGATAGAAAGAGAGTGACAGCACAGAGAGAGAGAGAGAGAAGCAAAAACAGGTGAGGAGCAGGGAGGAGGAGGTGCAGTTGAAAGTAAGAAGAGAATAGAGTAGCAGAGGGAATCGATGTTCCCCACGCGATCTATAGAACTCTCAATTATCGTACTGCAGCCTGTCGACGGTGGCTCTTGTGGAGATGAAGAGGGGGTGAGGAAGGGAGGAAGAGACGGTGAGGGGGGGGGGGGCAGTCAGGAAGGCGCCTCCTGTTTCAGTGGTATCTACCTGATGTAGAGAATGTGATGGTGAACATTGTGTTGCAATGCAAATTTACTGTCCTGTTTGTCTAGTGGCGCTGGCTGCAGAGGACGAAAACACAAGACAGAGGAGAGAAAGAGAGAGAATGGAAATGAGACACAGAAAGAAGAGATGAGAGAACAGAACAAAGGAAGGGAGGGAAGGGGATGAAGGGAAAGAGAGAGAGAGAGACAACAAAGACAACATGAAGGGGAAAGGATGCCTTGAATGAAAAAAAAAAGATAAAACAAAAAGAAAAAAATAACAAGCAGTGTGGAGAAAAAAAGACAAGAAATAAACCCAATAGAAATCTTCCACTTACAGCCACTGACTTCCTCTGAGAAAATCGAAGCAGACTGTAGCCAGTGTCCCCACAGGCCAAGGAAGAAAGATCCACTCTGCATGAGCATTTTCACACTTGTCACACATGATACATCTGTGAGGATGCTATATTGACTTACAGTTCATTTGCTGGAGGCTTACCCAACCCTTAAGCATAAATGCTTCATGTCTAACACCAACTTAAATTCAACGTTAAATCTGGTGTGAACGCTACAGCTGTGCCACATGGTGTGTAGCGTTTCATTTTACACTTGCTAAATACAATGTTTTTCTCTGACCTTCTATTCAGTCTTGCATGTTGATCGAAGGTCCGAACTCTTCACACTCACCACACCACCGGAGCAAGAAAGATACGTTAAGTGACCAGAAACACAATTAGTTCAAATGAGTGCTAATGGTTTTCTGTGTCTGGTGGATGTGTAAACATGTAGAAAATACATAAATAATATTAACTTCACAAAACCATAATATGCCAAATGTACAACTTTAAAGGAAGAGACTGACATTTTTTGAGGTTATTTTCTAAGTTTAGCATGAAGTCTGGATACAGAGGGAAACAAGTTAGTCTGACTCTTTCTCGTGTTTAAAAATATACCTACCAGTACCTCTAAGGCTCACTAATTAATAATATTTTGATTTCATATAGAGAAATGTCTTTGATGAAATGAGTTAAATTAGGTGCTGTAACAATGTTTCTGCTGGTTGCCTGCCAACCCCCCGATGACAAGAATAAAAAACAGAAACAGCAAAACTCTGATTAAAACCACAACTTGTCATTTCTATATTTATGTTTGGGCTTGGATTAAACAAAGGCGATAAAATGTGCTCACTGATGAGCTTTAGAAGGGTTGGTAGAGGATTGTTATGGAGCAAGCCAGGGTATCTAGTTTTACTCTGATTTAAGTCTTTGTGCTAAGCTCACAAACTCCTGGTTATTAGGACAGAGACATGAACGAGGTGTGTCTTCACATCTAAGCATGGGAAAGAACACAAATAAGAGCATTTCCCAAAATGTTAAAGTAATCCTAAAGTCTGTGTTTTTAAAACTGTTAGGACCCGCCAGCTTTTCAGTACTAGGTTGTTAAGTCTGCCCTCCTAAGTGCCGTTAAAACAGACACACGCACATACACAGAAACATACCACCCAATGAATCACTGCAGACTAAACACACACACACACACACACAATGCCAACATTGACACACAGCACAGAAAAATAAAGGTAATCTTAAGGTGCGTTGATGACTTGTTTTAATCAATAGGAGACAGTCTCACTGCTTCAATCTCTGGGGACAGCTGACTCTCCCAACTCAGTAGTGGGTCACTGGGAGAGATCCACCAGATCAATAGATCATTTACACCCACAGTGGGAAAAGAGAAGCAAATCCAACCCATGAGTCTGCTGAGTTATTTGTGTGAGAGAAAGATAAAGAGAAGAGATTACACAGAATACAGTATGTGAAGAGAAGACAACAGAGATTTGTGGCACTAAGAGCTCCTCTGCGTCCACATGGTTCTTGCTTCTTTAAAGAAACTTCATCATCCTCCCCTCTGCGAGTGTGTCTGAATGTGCATGAGTGTGCACTCTTACGGGATATGTGTGTGTTTATGTGTGATAATTGGGTGTAGTAAATAACAGAGAGACAGTAATTAGGGATATGCCATTTCCCTTCTTATCTCAGCTGTATTGTCTTTAAAGGTGCCTATGATTATGATTGACGTGTCTTTTATTTTGTGTTTGTGTGTGCATATATATGTGTGTGTGTACGAGAGATTGTGATAAAGGGTTTATTATATTCAGACTCGGGCTGTGCTGCATTGAAGGGGGGCTGTACTGAGTCATTATGGTCAGTAAGACATCCATTGATCAAACTGTCAAGTATCTATATTTGTGTGTATGTATGTGTGTGTCTGTCTGTGTGGATTTGAGTGTGTGTTCTTGCCTGATAAGCTAATTGCCCCTTGGCCAATGGCAAGGCACAGTCTAATGGCTCAGAAACATCAAGTCAATTAGCACGTATAACAACAGCCTGCGATATAGTTATTCACTTATACATCTCTCCTTATCAAACACGTTATTCAGCTCACTGTGTTTATTGTGTTGCTTTTTCTCCTCTTTTTTGTGCACTGCTGGTATGCACCTACCTCCAGACATGCAGGCATACACCCACTTACTGAATGCTGTCTCTTTACCTACATGTGAACATGTGAACTGTGTCTGCACACACACGCTGAAAATGAGGCTACACAGCATGGTAAGAGAGCTGAGAGGTTGTGATACCTTAGAGAGTTGATTTAGGGTGCAGGAGAGTGTTTCATGTTAACACACACACACGTACAAGACACGGATACATACAGACGCAGATCCTTGCCAACACAATAATTTATTCAGTCTAAAAAAGGAGCTAGCTTCTGAATCCCTCCATCAAAACAGCGCCTGTAAACCTTAACTTACAGACCCACACCACACAAACATCCGCATGTCCAAATGCACAAACACACACACACACACACACACACACACACATACACACACACACAGATCACTCAGATCACTCGGATCACACACACAGAGGTATCCGCAATAAAATGGGATTAGCTGTGGCTGCAGCTAATCCTGTTTGTTTGGTTGGGTGTTTTTTAAGTCTGATTTTTACTGCACCACATTCACAGCAAGCTTTGGAGTTGAAACCCAATTCTGTCATTTCCCCCTTTTTCAGGGAAAGTGGGCAACCATTTCATTGTGCCTCAAACATGAACATGTTTATACCCTAGAGGTGTATTGTATTGTTATGTTTTTATCTTATAGCCACATCTGTTGAAAATGAAACTGTGATCTTATGTAACTCAGCAGTTTTATATGTTGTAATGTTTCGCATTTTGTACAGTTCTTTCCAGGAAATTACCTTGGAAATAATTTGTAGGTTATCAGAATTACTGGACCAGCAGAATACCACATGCACTTACCTGTTAAATGCTCAACAACAATGGACTTTTTCAAAAATGAATATCTAGTTTCTCTCGATAAAACACATACCTTGCTATGAGATGTTTTTTAACCTGTGGAAAGGAACAAACCCTATGAAAATTGTTTGATATCATATTTGTCCCCTATTTTCTACTGTAATAGCTTGTGTAAGGTTTAATAAATAAATGAAACATCAGCACAGGCTCTAGAAACACATTGTCAACAAAGGTGATATAGCAGAAAGGACACAAGTGAAAAAAATAATAAAGTGTGTGACACAGCTGGTGAATCTTGATGATTTTGCTGCTGGTATTGTGTCTTCTGGGCACTACATGAAACCATGACATGTACTCACCCTGAATATTGAAATAAAGGTTAAAATTAACACATGAGCCCTTGATGGGACTTTTAATTCAGAATGAAAGATCCATTCTTCTAATCATCCTCATCGTGCCATTTCTTTTGAAAGGATGGATCTTTCATTTTGAATTGAAACTCTCCACAAATGCATCCAGCAGTTTCTGTCCCCTGTTCTGCTTGACCTGATTTATCAGTCTAACTTCTGGCTGGCTAAGCCTTGCAGCTTTTTTCTATGATCTTGTCTAAATTTACATCTCTCTACATGCCCTTCTAATCGTGGCTGTGCAGAAGTTCTCATCGCTACTGATGAAAGAGTAAGAGGTCGATGAAATGCAAAGCAGGCTTACTAAAGCATCAGTTGCATCGCTCTGTCTTTGTGGCATCCAGCTCAAAACACCACCAGGATGGACTGAAGATTTTGAGACAACAAGGTGGATGATTACTGTGAATGAGTGTTTGGGCTGGGCTGTAATAAAGATAGAGGGGGAAATTTGTGTATTTGTGTGTGTGCCTGAGACAAGATGATGTGGAGAAAAACAAATTCACTGGACGGTATCTGATGGACTAGAAAAACCAAAGAGACGTTTGTCCTCTGACGTCCCCGATACATTAAAGATGCGCTATAAAATATGCTTGTCAGCATAAGTCAACGTCAAGTTTGATGTACACAACGATACAATGCAAGCACAGCACAGTGAATGTCAACTGGTGAAAGAGATTATAGAGCAGCAGTCCCTATCAGATCCAACAGCACCAAGGCAACAAACCTACAAATTTCAATTACTTGGTAAGCACAAACTTTCAACAGGCTTTCAGGAAAACATGCCTCATGCCAGAGGTGGTATTCTTTTTATGCATTGGGTCATTTTTGTTATAGCAATAACCACAACATACGGTAATAACTTGCAGGAATTATGTAAAGTATATGAATTTTTAAAATTTCTTACACTTAGTGGACAAATATATGTATATTAAACCTTTTAATATCTTCAGCAACCTGGGGCCAAAAATGTAAATATCAGACCATGAGCACTGCAACATTATTCACCCCAAATACATGGTAACAATATTACTGACTTCTCTATTATATAAAGAGTGGCCTTAAAATAAAACATACTTAACAAAAGCCACC
The DNA here is from genome assembly GCF_900324485.2 of Mastacembelus armatus. NCBI lineage: Eukaryota > Metazoa > Chordata > Actinopteri > Synbranchiformes > Mastacembelidae > Mastacembelus > Mastacembelus armatus. The sequence continues at coordinate 6,165,101 of NC_046654.1, read as the reverse complement.
TCAGTAGGAATTTAATCTTTATAGTGTTTCAGTTCTGTTTTGTGGGTGTTCTGTCCTCCCTGGCCTCTTGTAGTGATGAAGATGCTGGAGACAGTAGTGACAAAGGCTGTGACAGTGGTGATGATGAAGCTCTGTTGAGCAGTGAAATGATGGTGGTGATGGTGATGATGAAGAGGGACACCTGAAGACAACGGGATGACGGCACCTCAAGCAGTGTGTTTCTAAGTGTACCTGGGTTAGACACTCTCTGCTCGGCTGCAGAAAAAGACTATATTAAAACCATTACATAACCTATAACATTAAAACAGGAACTATGACTTTCTTTAATGAGCTCTTAATGACCTTAATGGTTGGTTACTTTGTACAACATGCTACTATAGGGAGCTCTTGGACTGTGCTTGATTAATACTCTATAGCTTAATTTGCTATGGTGGGCTATTTGTGTAGCATTAATGAAGTTTGTTATGGGTGGGAGGAAGATAGCAGCAGTATTGCTGCATCCTGTTAATGGCTTTTAAAAACTTCAAAACCAAAATAAACCTACATCAAGAGAAGAATTCAAACTAAGCGTCAGCTTTATGCATTATGTGGAATATCACAGTACTTATGCAAATGCAAGAAGTTATACTAATAGATGTATAAGTTGAATAGGTCTATATTGCTAATTGTATTGTATTTTTATCCTGAAATGTTATGATATTGCCATAGTATTCTCCCAGTGCGTCTGTGATAGCATTATATTCAATAATGACGTTATTACTTTACTAAAATGTTGCAAGAATAATATAATTAAACCCTTCATCAGATAAGTTATGCACTATTACAAAGAACAACTTTGGTGGGTTGTGTCTCTGTGGTGGTTATCTTCTTTCACACTGTAATGTACTATTTGACCTCTTATCTCCTGAAAGAAAAGTCTCATGGACTGGTGCCAACTTTGTTAAACATTTGTTAAACTGCAAGCTCTAAGGCTTATTAGAAAGAATAAACCCCATGAACCTTTATTAATAGATAAAAAAAACATTTATAACTGCATGAAGTAAAATCCCCTTCAAAAGGGCCTTTTAACATTGCGCACCCTTTTGATTATTAATAGCTTAAAAAGTGGACTATGGCGCACTGATAAACTGTTAAATTTCACTGCTATCGTTGTAATCTCTTTTGTTTCACTCCTCCAGTATACACATCTACCACTAGTGTTTAGCCCCATGTCCAGCCTCTGGGGAAATCTCCCACTGGCTGCTATTTATAGGATGCTACCCCTGTAAATTGATATAACTGACATGTCTGTCCATTCATTTCCTACAGCTTGTTCCTGTAACTGACAAGTTCAACAGCACATTCTTTAATGTTGTGGTGCCATTTCCTCCTGATCTCTCTGGTGTACTGTACCTTAAAGGATTGTGACTGGGGTATTGTTTTGTTATGTCTAAAGGTCGAATGAATCTTTTTTAAGTCAGAAATGAAAATATTAACAGGGATGTACATATTGTCTTTGTTTTTTTGCTGTTGTTTTTTTTGTCAGGGTACATCTGACACCTATATACAGTATCTCACTCATTAAAAGGAAAAGCTCAATCTGCCACAATCTGGAAATTGTGGCAGGTAGTATAATATGTGGTTTCACAAATTTTCAGGTACTACAGCTGTTCTATTGTGCATCTGAACTTTCTTATCCAGATGGAGACTTTGTTCTTGTGCAGGACAAAGTGGTGTTCAGTTGCTACAGAGGTATAGAGGATGTGCTGCCCTTAAAGCTGTAGAAAGCTGCTGCTTTTCTAAAGCATTTCACTTTGAATGAACTGCGCTGACAGTGACTTTTGAATGACAGGTTTGTCCTCTGCCTCTTGCCCAATGTGTGCTGAGTTAGGCAATACCCAGGATAAAACAGGTATAGAAAATGGATGGATGGATAGTTTCCAGAAAATCAAAGAAATGCAACTGTCACCAAAGCCTGTGTAACTCAACAAAAGTGTTTCGGCTGGCAAGAGGTGTAACAAGTAAATGAGCTGGCACAATCGGAAGTATTTGTAAGTATGGATCTGGATGTCAAAATGTTCTTGATAGAGGGCATGGAGTGGGTTTGGATTTTTTAATAAAGGTCAAAGACAATCTCACTTTGATGCAGAAAGAAATCTAGAAACTCTGAGTGAAAAACTTGAACCTTTTGGCTCATACCGCTCGTGGTAAAGCTACACCTACAGGGACTCCACAGTTATTTCACCTGCTGCCAAGTGTTATCAACACACATAAAGCTCACAGACTATAAGTGTTAAATTTTGTCTAGTTCTCTTGTCAGCTATGCTCATACAGATCATGGCAAAAAAGAATAAAGTTCTAGGAGTTCAAGTGAAAAGTGAATATCTGAGACATGATTGTATAAAATGCAGCCTAAGATATGGAGCCAGGGCTGGAAAAGCTAAACGCCAAATACTGAACATGACAGAAAAATTACAGTTTGTCTTGGATAAACACTTCACTTTACATTAAATCAATCAACCACATTTTGTACCAGTTTAGTTCTGGATTAAGACCAAAATCCTTTTCATTGAAATATCAAAATGCACTTGAACCAGAAGCTCATATCATCCCCCCAGCCAAAAAATCAACACTTTCTGATTTACATATGTGGGTCAGGCACTTCCACAACTGGGAGGATGGGGGACTCTGGGGTCTCTGGAGGCTAGGCCACACTTTTGAAGATCTGCAGTATGAGCTTGGTCTGGTGGATGAGCCGGGGCATGTGGTACTGATCTATGTTTTTAAAACTGCTGAATCATTTAGAAGTTTTGATATGAGTGAAATCAGTCTACTCCTGAGATCTTCTCCTACAATGGAAATTCTAGGAATACCATCGAAGTCCCAAACTCCCCATTAGTTATTTGCTGTTGTTTATGTAAAATAAGTAATGTCAGCAAGTTCTGGTATTTTAAAAATGAAAATGAATTCAGAAAGCTGATGTTATTGTGTAAAGACTGAATTACCAATCAGCCAAAGACACTTAAGGGCCTGAAAAGTCACAGCATGTCTGTGTGTCAGATGTTTTTAGCCATGCAGGAGCAGGATGGGAATGTCTGTCAGTCAGTTAGCCCACTGCTTTGGGCCACACTGAAAAATCTAAACAGTCAATAGATTGCCAGAAATATGGTACACACATTCACTGGTCAGTGGTTTAATTCATGACAATATTCCTGCAAAATTATTACCATTCTTTCCTTGAACTAACATGGAAAAAACCTAGGGGAGGTAGTACTTCAGCACAGGAGTACTAGTTAGTTTATGGCTAAATAATACTTTTATTGTTTCCTGTGAGCCCTGTTTCTTCTTAAATAGGTTAATCCAGTCATGGGTTGTGTTTTTATAGAATTGTTAGAAAACTCTGTATGAAAATAATCAGTGATCTCAAAGCACCAAAGGAGAAGGTTCTTCTGACAATTTAGGATAAATACTGTATATATTTTACCATATATATATTTACAGTATACCGAATGTTCAGCCCATGGTATATATATATATATATTACATTCTGTTTGGCTTTTATGGGATGATATCTTTTTATCTCTCAAATCAAAGATGGCTGTTTGTAAATGCCATCTGTTGTGGTGAGAGCACAACAAACACACTGCAGTCAGAGCCAGACTGAGGCAGCAACAAGGAATCCTGCTGAATGTTTGCTCTTTGGTGACATCTACTGGTGGAAAACATTTCCTCACATTTGGACTCCTGCTGCTGGTGATCAGCCATAATCACTACGTTATTACTACTGCTATTAGCACAGCCATCAAAACTGATTATACCACACCACAGAGATCAACAGGATGAGGTGCAACATGCAGAGATTCAGACAACAAAGAAAAGGGACAACGGTTCAAATAACTATGCTGCTCTTATGGTATAGGCTACTCTATATAAGGAATACAGACTTCTATCTGAGTCCAGAAGTGATTAACTTTTACATGTTAACATTACATTATTTATTAATAATCAGTGGTGAAAAGTAACATTTTGAAAGTGCATTTACTAAAGTGCTGTATTTGTACAGTTTACTACTTTCTATTTTCTTCTATATTATACTCCTGGTCCAGAGTTGAGAGGGAAAACTACTGCACTACAGCTGAAACCACTAGTTACTCTGCACACAAAAATACATGTTAAGTTTATAAAACACAGCATATTATTAAAAATTTAACAAAAAAGTAGTGTTAGTGCCTCTCGGGTGTCTGAGACATAAGCTGCTCCACCAAAGAGACAATTGCCTTCTAAACGTTTGGTTGTTTCACTTAAAATAATGTTTGACTCTAAGAGACCAAATTATCCTGAAATATTTCATCCATTCTGCTGATAGAATTTCTGTACTTTGAAGATTTTGAATCTTGAATATTTACTCATAGATAGTGTAGTATTTTTATCTAGTACAGTTACTTACTTCCAGCACTAAAGCAAAATGAATCCCTCATGACGCCATCACCTGAAGCAGCATGCTTCACCAGGACATGGTAGCGATGCTTCACTCCAGTGGCATCTTCGCACACAGAAAATCAGTGGTTTTATTTCCTTCACTGTGAGTACAGTTTCTGTCTATGTGAAAATGTGTACTATTTCTGCAGGCACTTTTCAATAGGACAATCAGTCTTTCACAAATATCTATTACTTAATTAACAGAGCAGTTGTGTCTCTTTGTGGTCGTTTTGCATCTCTCTGTGGTCGTTTTGCATTTCTTTATGGTCCTATTGTGTGTCTTGTTGGTCGTTTTGCCTCTTTGCAGTCATTTTGTAGTCTTTTAACTGAGCTCTATGACTTTCAGACAAGAAATATTAACAGTCACTTCATACACAGACTCTGGCTCAGGCACAGATGGTAAATTCACACTGATATGCACATTTTTACATTAAACCTTAACAAACCTCCAGATCCTAATCTGGATCCTAATCTTATCACATAAAACAATGTGTCGCTCTGATCTACAGCAGATAAAATGTGAAATTATCTCAGGGTTCAGTTACCTGTTTTACATGATTAGCTATACAGTCAAACAGTATGCAAGCAATGGCCATAGTAACAACCATAATACCACCAATGACATGCTGCAAAATAGCTACAGATCTAAAGCTGTGTCTCATTGGCAGAATCAAAAGAGAAGGTAAAATATATTCAGGGAAATATGTATAGCCTAGAGCAGCACAGCAGCTTGGTGGTTAGCATTCTTGCCTCACAGCAGGCAGGGGGCTTTCTGTGTGGAGTTTGCATGTTCTCCCCGTGCTTAAGTTTGTTCTCTCTGGTTTCCTCCCACAGTCCAAAAACATGTATGTCAGGTTGATTGGTGACTCTAAATTGCCCATAGGAGTGAGTGTGAGTGTGTGAGGTTGTTTGTCTCTATGTGGCCCTGTGATGGACTGGTGATCTGCCCAGGGTGTACCCCTGCCTTTCACGCAAAGAGAGCTGGGATAGGCTCCAGCAGATCCCTGTGAACCTGGTTAAGCAATAAACGGGTATAGAAAATGGATGGATGGATGGATGGGTATGGATGATGACCTGATTCTCGCAACATGCTCACCATAAAATGACCGCCACATAACTGGAAACTAAAAGACCTGTTCTGAATCTGATGAAGTACTTGAAGTGCTGAAGTTGTTCAAGGTCCCAGTGGATGTCTTGGATGTCTGTTGGACCATTCACAGCCCAACCAGTTCACCAACATACAGGCTGCCGGAGCAGCTCCATGTGGACACCTGACTGTGGGGCCAAACTGTGCCAGACAAACTGTTACACAGTTTGAGCAAGGTGCTGAGGAGAGCAGAGCTGCTGAGTTCAGAGGGGTGGAGCTGATGCAGCTGACAGACACACTGGTATAACAAACTGAATGCATCAATGAGCATACACTCTCAGTGGCATGACATTAAAAAATTGTTTGGTCAATGTAGACATACAACAGTATGCACATGAAGTGAGAACTGAATTTACATCTGTAAGGTCAAACCTGACACCCCAGACCAACACCTGGACTCCTCTAAGCCCTGGAGGTTTAAGCCTCCCATCACGCAAGGTGACCCTGTGTTAGCTGTTCTTGATTAAGGCTCTTCCTGTTCTAGCTCCACAAGGAGACTCCTGCCTGTCGTTCTGCCACGTTAAAAAGACACCTCTTCATTCAGTCAGAAATAGGTTGAACCTAATAAAAAGGCCAAAATAATCCTCATTAGAGCTGCTGCTCATAGATCAGTTGCAAAACACATTTCAATAACTTAAAAATGGGACACAGATTGATCTCAAATTATACTTAAAGGCTTGTCAGGGCTATTTGATAACTTTTTAAATAGAAGTAGGTTTTATAAATACAAAGTTTGAGTTGTATAATTTTAACACACCAGAGAATATAGGTCATTGTAAGAGGCTGAAAACATCCTACAAAGGACCTGATCAAATTCAAAGTTAAAACAATTGTGGGAAGACCTTGACAATTAAAGTCTTAGATATGGATAACATCCAAAGTACTTATTGGAGTCTATTCAAATCATAAATTAAATTCTTTAAATTGGACATGACATTTTTAAAAATATAAAATGTCTGACTGAGAAGCAGAAGATTTAATGAAATGCCTTATTTTTCAGCAGACAGCTTAATGTTTTCAAGCTAATTTTAAGGCAGAAATAGCTAATTAACATTTTTGACCAGAGGTGTACTCAGTTTTGTTGTATGCTATATATAACTGTTACAATTATGACCACCTCAAAAACAATAAAATCCTACTTACACATGAATAAATCAGCATTAATGATATAACACCATAGCACAAGAGCATAAAAGTCAAACTGTTTTATACTTTTCATTGTTTACGAACAAGAATATTTTAATACTACTTAAACTTTAAGTAATGTAACATTTTACATACACTTGTAAAAGTTTATTTTTTTTATAGTGCCAAACAACCCCCAGACCCTTTACATTATAAAGTGAGTCCAAGCACCGAGCAGAAGGAAACGGGAATGAAGACCTCTCCTTCGACAGTATGATTTTGGAGCCGTTCAGTCCCTTGGCAATTTCATGGTTTGCTGCTTCGTTGTTTCCAGGCAACTCTGGAAATGTTATTGTCCTATTGCTCGTTGAACTAAACAGCAGCACTTCAGTTGACAAGAACTCCATCAAGGAAAACAGTTAGGAAGCTGCAGCAACCAAATATTATTTGCATTAAGAAAAATTTAAGAAAAAAGTACAGATTATTTTTTTTACCAGATCAGAATAAATAACACTATACAACAACTTTTTAGTGGCGGGTTCTGAAGGACAAGTTTTTTAAAATGTTTTTTTGCTAAATCAAAACAAACATTTACTGCTCTTCTAAAGTTCATTAAATTTCCATCTAGATAAAAATATGACATCTGTTGCACATACAAAAACATTTTGAGTCTTCGCTTGAGTTGTAATTCATTATACTCACCATTATATATACAGTATGTACTTGTTTTTATAAAACACCAGCAAAATATTATACATTATAGGAAAACATAAAATATTGTGACGTATAATCTTCATTCATGACGTTGGCATGTAAGTTCCATTTTAGCTCAGTGGTGGATAACTGTCCTGCTTGTTTTCCAATTATCGCTGCCATACATACTGCTGTTTACCTGCATCAGGTGGGCTCAGCCAGTCAGAAGCTGGAAGATACTAATTCACTTTGTCTGCCCCCACTAACCCCTTATGTGCCAGCCTCAGATTGAGTCATTTGACATGAACTTACATTGTTGGAGTATAATTGTTAATGCATTATTGTGTAGATGATTGATGTTGCAGCTGATAAAGGTGGAGCTTCTATTCAACTACTTGATATTCTGTTTTCATGATTAAATCTTTTGAATCATTATATTCAGCTTACATGGAAACAGGAGAAAAAAAAAATTAGCCAAATAAAGTAAACACACAAAGACATATTCCATTCCCTCATCAAAAGAAATTAATCACCCAATACATATTGGACTCAGACACATTAAAAAAAAAAAAAAAAAAAAAAAAAAAAAAATCAGCATCATTTGGAAACTATTTATTGAACATTTGCAACCAGGTATCAGTTAAATACAGAACTTTCATTTTGCTCTCTACGTCCCCCAGCAACAGGGACTAGCTCCACTTCATTACACTCTTAAATGAGGGAATGTTACAGGACTTGGTAAGGCGCACACTGTGCTGGAAGTCATTTGGCTTTCTGTCTTCTGATAATTAAAGAGAAATGAAATTTGAGTCTAGCATTTAAATGTCCAACACTGCTTCCTCTCCTCTCCTCTCCTCACAGTCAAACTCAGGTCAGGTGCATTTCTCAAAGGCCAAAAAGAGGCGAGGAGAGAAAACCAGTAAAGGTGGCTGAAAGATTCCCCTACCTTATGTTGTTTCATATGTGTAGCCATGATTGAAAAGCTAAAAGTAAAATGATCAACATGAATATATTAGAAAAATGGCAATTAGTCTTTAATACCTCGCTTCACCTACTCCCAACAAAGACCAGGGTTATAAATTAAAACTGTCCAAATAAAATCAATCAACCAAGACTCTGGGCCCATTCAGTTCCATTTCAAGACTGGAAAAATCCTCATTGAAAAAAACAAATGGCACTTTTCAGTCTCTTGAACTGGAATCTAGAATCTCGACTCCAATGGAATCGATCCCCCAACCCTAAAATCAACTCTTTCTAATTTACATAAATGGGTCAGGTGCTCTTCAAGCTTCCACCATTCGAGCAGTTGCTCCCCAGAGGACAGGGGGACTCTGTGGTCTCCGAGGGCTAGGCCACAGTTTTGAAGGTCTGCAGTATGAGGTTGGTTTGGTGGATGAGCCGGTTTGCACTGATGAAGACATTTATTGCCCTGGGAACAAAGAAAATTACAAAACTATTACTGAGAAAAGAGAATATACACAGAGCTGGGTCTGCAAAGGCTTCCAAAATCCAAAGGCCTGCAAACACTGATGTCTTTGTGTCTTTTCTTTAGAAACCTCCATAATTCCTGACCCAAAGGAACAGGATATAGTGTAGATATGCTTAAGGAGCTAAGTTGAAAAATCACAAAAGTCACATCAAAAGTCCCTTTTTTACCCACTTACCAGTGTAAGTGCCCAGTATGTTTACACAGTTACACAGCATTGTTATGCTAATTTAGGCCATTAAAAACAAGCTGAAAACAAACAATAATTTTATTTAATAGTTGAGTCATATTTAAGGCCAATAAATTTGACTAATTATCTGAACAGCTGGCAATTAAACCCAAAATTATACACAGCATAGAAAAGTAAGCATATCCTGGTATTTGATCATTCATGACCAGCAGCATGGTATTTTTACTTTCAGCAGTTTGGGAAATATACTTACTTGCTCTCCTGCTGTGAGCTAGGTGATAAGACTGATACAGATTGCTGTGTGTGCACTAAATATAAAAGTTAAAGCCAGCAGCTGGTTGGCTTAGCTTGGCACAAATACTGGAAACTGCTAACCTGGCTTTGTCCAAAGGCAGACCTATCTAACATACCAGAAATTTTAAAGCTCAGTAATGAAAATGTAAAAAACAGTGAAGTGGGGGACAACTTTTTGGGAGCAATTTCTTACCATCACCACGAAGCTGTCAGGGCCCTGCCTTGTAGTTTTTAAATCAATTATTGGTCTAGTCAGTAAAACAACTCACTAATCTTCAGTACAGCAGAGTTAGTTCAGTACTTACTTTCCATCTTTGAAGTATGTTTTGAGGGTGTCGCTGAAACTTTTGGAGTATTTCACAAACTCCTTTTTCTGGTGCTCCAGGGCCTTGATGAGCAGAAAAACACAGAAACATCATTGAGAAACAGCAAAAAGACATGAAACATATACATAATACACATATGTGTGTTTGTGACTGTTTCTTACTCACTCTGCGATTCTGGTACTGATATTTTTTAATAACATTGTTGACTGTATCCAGGAGCTCTTTTATAGCGCTGGCTATGTCTCTGTAGAAAATCAGAAGCAACACCAATGAAACCCACAGTTGTTAAATCCTGTGAGAACACAGGGCTCCAGATAAATGCAACCAAGAGCTAAAAGCAGTCAATATAGAAACATTTGCACAGCAACAATGAATTCATCATTGTAATAATATTATCCTCACCACTAATAGCTTTATATTAAATGCAAAATACCCCAGGCGTGTAGTGGTGTTATGCAATCTGCACATTTTTTATTTTATTTGTTCCTTTTCTAGTTTTGTCCTCTAATCCTAGTCACTACTGCCAAGTAGGGTTAACCCACATAAAAGGTCTCACTTCTTATTGGTTCACACATCCGACTTAACAAGTTATATCACCTTTGGCAGCCACATCCACCACAAATAACTGGATTAAATAGAAGATCTTTGGGCTGAAACAACAGAGGTCAACCTATGTAACGATGGAAGTTACAGGACAAAGCAACAGAATCCAAGCACTGTCTTGTTGTTGCAAAGATGACCAAGATCAATAAAACATGGTTTTCTTGTGCATGGGTGATACATCCTCATTGTTTTTCACTAATTCGGGCTTGTAGGTCATCTCTCTGTGCCAAAACCAAGTCTTGATCTCCAAATCAACTATCGATGGCTCGACAGAATTAATGGGAGCTCAGAAATAATGCACCTACGGTACAACAAGGTAAAGTTATCTAAGGTTTGACCACTGCACCCTATGGCACAGATCAACATATATGTAATAAATGTAAATTGCTACACTGATTTTTAATAAAGTGTACACAGCAGCGTATGTGGTCATACTCACTTGATAGTCTGTAGGAAGCGTACTCTGTCATTGATCTCATCAGGGATTTTGCTGAGGATGTGTTTCAGAGCTCTGGCCTTCTCATTTAGGTCCTGGAACTCCTGTTCAGGTCGGTCAATCATGAACTCTGCGGGAGAAGGGTGTGTAGAACATTCCCAGAGATTCATTTACATAATTGTTTAGACACACAAACAAGATGACTCAGTCAGAGCAGAACACAACGCTGATGATGTTCACTCAGCTGCATCATATGCAGAACTGGATCTCAGAGTCCCAACTCAATATCTCTGTACCTCTTTCTATCATATACTGACCTTCCACATCATCAGCTGCCATCCGCAGTAGAGATTCAGTAAAATTGATTTGGACATTCTTTTTCTCCAAGATCTTCATTATGATGTCCTGAGTCAGACCAGGGTTCTCTCTCTCCGCCTGCAAGAAGAGAGACAGAGTTAGGCAAGCAAGAAGTAATCATATATGAGAGGAAAATATGGTACAGCACAGATTGGTTTCTCCATCAAAAGAAAAGGGAGGCTTAGACCTGCAGAGAACAAAGCTAGGACTTCATTGAATGTCAGATGTTTGCTGTGAGCAGTTCAGATGAATGCACAAAAGCTCTTCGCCTGAATAATTCAACCCTGAATTACACCAGCCAAGAAGCAGCAGGGGCTGCAGAGAGACCAATCACCGAGACAAGTCGACAAAAGACCCACAAATGTCATAGTAAAACAGCTGTAAGGTGATCATATCTCCCTCATCTCTCTTCCCTCCCTGCTTCATTAATATTTCATCTGCTTGCATGATGAACACTACTGTTCATCAACAGCAGTACAGAGATAATTTATGACCACTGTGCTTTTATTGTTGCAGTGTAATCACAGCAGTGTATAGATTAAAAAAAGAGCATTGAGATATTAACAAGTTCTCACCTGAAGATTACAGTCGCTTTTAACATAACACCACCAGTCCGGATTAAGGTACCTTTGTTGCTATATCAATACCAGCAGAGTTAATTCACCTCAATATCAATCATGTAAATGGAGGTGCTCGAACATAATGAGCTCCATATAAACACAATCTAATAGTCTCTACAGGACTGATAATAAAGGTAAGATTGAAAAACTAATCAAAGCAATTCATGACTTCACATAATATTCATTTATAATGTCTCCATGTACAAGGATTGGCATGAAATACACATGGAAACAACAAGGAAAAACGGAATCTCCCTCGCATGAATCCATTTAACTCTTTAGAAAAGGGAAACTTTTTCGCATTTTTAATCCACTGTGCCTTTTATTGAAGCTTCACAGTTTTCTGATGATGAATGTGCCACACAGTCCAGTAAAATCACCTCAATTTCACTATTTTGTGCCATTTTAGACAAAACAATACATCAAAAGATAAAAAAAAAAATCTGCATATTAACCAATAAGGAACCAATAATTTCTCATTGCTGCCCTACCCGTTAAACTTTTTTCAAGATACCGCAGCATTCTAAAACCTCAGCGCTTACTTTCATGACAAAACAATGACCATGAACAAATAAAGCAATAAGCTTAGCTGTGAAGATGAATCACAAGCAGGAATAAATGTTTTTTTCTTAATTTCAGTGATGCAACCTCACTTCTGTTATTGTGTTTTGACACATGCACTTTCCAATGAAGTGAAATTCACAGCAGGCAACATGGAGTGACCTTATTATTATGTCATCCTGAAAATGGAAAATTACTGTCACCAACACGGACACAACTGTCTATATATGTCATGTCTATACATGTTGCCAGTCAAAATATCCTCAAGGAAGGAAATACAACTGTGGCAGATAATAAGTAAAAGCAGCATGTACATTACATGCAGTCGCTAGGTTTTAATTTCAGAATCAATGAGTTTTAGTATTTTATTTTAACTGTATGTTTCAGGTCTGTTTGTTGCCATTCATAGTCCTACCTTTATGAAGGCTGCTCTGAGCGTCTGGGCTGCAGACAGGTTGATCCTCTCCAGCTAAAGTAAAAAAAAAAAAAAAAAAAAGAAGAACAACACATGACATTATGGCCAAATATGGACACGCTGGGGAATCTGACTAGAAGTTACAGCTGACTCAAATGCAGCCCAGTGCTTAATTAGACTTCATTGCTCTGTCAGAATACACACTAGATTAGCTAAATCAGATATGGGCTTAGGCCAGGCCCAAGCAGCTATTCAAAAGAAAACAGCCCAAGAATTTTCAGTTCAGAAACCATTACACGATGATTATACAGTGGACTAGTTATCATTAGGCTAGTTGCACTTTGTTTGTCACAAATAAAGATTTTTAGCAGTCTAATGTCATTCCCACTGTAAATCCCACTGAAGAACATTTTGCTGCCACTATAATAACTTGGTCTCCTTACAGTGTACTGTGGTATCATCTAATATTTTAACTGCAATGGGAATTAATTGATCTTTGTTCCTTTTTCTCTGACCTGCATCAGGTGACTAACAATGCATGAGAATTATCTGCCTAAATTACAGACAAACTGGCCTCATTTTCTCCTAAATAGTGTATGAATTGATCTGTGATTGCTATAGACCTTTATTTTGCTACATTACACAACAGAACACAGTCATCTTCTGGTTATTAAAAGGTCAGACTAATCATGCATGAACAGGATTTAACACAGTACTGACAAACACTCACGAGCACCAAAACAATTCAGAAAAGGTGACTGCTGTCAGCTCTGGATGTTTTACCTCATTGAAAACTGGGTACATCACGGCGTACAGCGTCATGGATACCATGGAGTTTGTTTCTGCTTCATTCTTCATCTCCTCCATTGTCATCCTCCAGGGAGGAACAGGTCTTCTAAAAAGGTGAGGAGGAAACTGAAGCTCACACACACTCACACATACACTCACCCACTCACACGCGCACACACTAAAAACCACACAAGCTCCACAGTGACAAGAGCCTGGGGAAAATGCAAAGCATAATCAGGGATTTGATGAAAATAGATTAGGCTATATTCTTCATAGTTATCATTCTGTCAAGACATTGAACATCCAGGTAATATATTTATACAGTTTCTTCACCTGTGTTGTTATTACTAAGAGTGTTTCAGCTATCAGTCACATTCATTCAGTAACAGCCGCCTGCTAACTACAGACATCAATCACAGGCCTCATGTTACCCTACATAAAAATGATTCCAATTATTCTCTCACAGTGAGGTATAAACATTTTATATTTGGTAGCCCATTGGTAATTGGTATAAGCTGTTGAGTTCAGGCATTGGAAATGGTGCTGGGACAGAAGAAGTTAAACTTGTGAACATTATCTGATGGAAAAACTGTAATTTCTATGCTGCAATTTCTTGTTGGGTGGCAACAAATAATTATTACGTATTAATCTAGAATTATTAATAAATCAATTTGTCATGTTTATAAAATGAAAGTAAAGAATTAACAGTTATTTTCCAAAGACCAAAGTGAAATCTATAAATGTTTTGTCTGAACAACATTGTAAAATCCAAAGATAGCCTATTCGGTTTAACATCAAAGCAAATCATCAAATCCTATGATTTTGGAAGCTGAAAGCACCAGTGCTCGGCATTTTCGCTTAAAAAAAAAAAAGATTCATTTTGTCAGCTCTAATTTCTAGTCAGTTAATGTCAACACAGGTGATATTACAGATATATTAACAAATACTGCATCACTAAGCCATAGTGGTTAGCTTTCTGACCAGCAGGAAGAGATTGTTTTGTTTAATTTAGAGGATGGGAGTGGCACAGTGGAATGTTAGATGGCTCAGTGTGCCCAAACTGCAACTTAAATATATATAATCACTTCAAAATCACTATTTTGTTTTTTATTTCTCATTCTTTGCACCTTACTGTTGCCCTGTAACTGTGGTAACAATTGAATTTCCCCACTTTGGGATCAATAAAGAATTATCTTATCTTATCTTGTTACAATCAAAACCTTATTTCTTACTTGTCTTGATATATGGAGAGATGCTGAATTAAAAGGCAAAGAAGAAAAAATGTTTGGCAGTGTGGCTCAGTTCTTAGTTAACTACAAAATAATTTAAACAAGTCGTGTATATGTATGAGCAGTTTAAATATTCTCATGAGACACAGAGTACAGTAACACAGCAACACTGTTAGTCACTCACACTGATGCGATAGCTGGCTAACTAGCAGGCTAAATTCACTAGCAAACAGGCTCAGGTAACAGCTGAGTTATTCGCTAAGTTTCAACTAACAAAGCAGCTGTATTTTACCGCACTGTTTAAAGTAGTAGACTATCAATATCCAATGTCCTTACGATCAATAAGTGGGTGAAGTGGCAAACCAATCTCGATCTAGGCGTAAGGACACCGAGCTGAGGCCTATGGCCAAACATATCGATGGTAGCGAACTGCTAACAGCGTAGCTTACGTGCTAGCTACTGTATCGTTAAGTTTTAGGTTTGTAATTGCTGATGGGGTAAATAGGTAAACGCACAGTTCTAATACATACCTGTACATCGGTGTATGTGTGCTAAATGTGTACTGGTATCTACCTTTGGTCTAACCTCTTAAATGAGCCGGTTACGCCGTCGATTCCTTTGTAGCTCCTATGTTTTCTTTACAACTTAAGGCGGAAGTTTTTTAGGACTGGTCTGAGCGACATCTTCCGGACCGTTGCTGCGTAAACACACGCCGTCCAATCAGTGGGCGCCTCCAAATGTGGCGTAATCTAACATAGTTAGACATAGTTGAGTAGCCTTTTAAGTTATTCGACAAAAATGTTTGTGGAAATAAACAACCCACGGCACTGAACTTAATTTTCGATTTATAGGCTTTAGATTCATAGACAGTTAAAAGGAAACCTAAGTTACAACACTGAGCGATCGATTTTTAAGTTTTGCACCACTTGCTGTTAGGACGTACGTGGTAAATATTCGAGTCAAAGCTTTTCAAACCACTTTCAGATCTGTGAAAGCTTAGCTAATTTTTATATTATATTTACGAAAGCAAAAATGAAATTGCGATTCAGAAAACATCACTAGGCCGGGTTTATATTAAAATATTTAATCAAATAGAAAATAGAAATATTATAATTTCCATAATAATTGTGCCTAATGTGTTCATCACATATAATGTACTTCAGATGTCATCTGTTCCCATAAATGTTTTACTGTGAAAAATTTCAATTGGGTGCTATGGTAAAGCTGCAATTTTCCTTCGCTTCACTCTGCTGCTTGTGTTTACTATCCACAGTCCCAGGAACTCTAGGTTTTAGGTGGCCCACTGCTGCTCCAGATTGTCTGTTACGATCGGCTTTCCTCAGATTCATGCTGAATTACTTCAAGAACAATAAATACCCTGAACCAGATTTAAAAGCCTATCCATTCTTCAGCTGCCCGCAGAAACAGAAAGGCGTTGATGGCATCTTAGCCTTGAAAATTTTACAAACAGTCACGCCCTTCTGGTCCCAACAATAAACCTGGTTTCAAAAAGAACTTTCTAGAATGGATTTTTTTTTTTACCAGGTAGTCGATCCGCCCAGAAGAAACCCGGACCGGAATCAAACCAATCGCTGAGAATGATACATGTTTCTCAGGGCTCGCTACCATCACCGATTAAAAAGTGAGCAGTGTGATTGGCTTGTGGCGCCGAATCCACTCAGGGGGCGTTAATTTTGTACAGTACGACACGCGGGGAATAGACACAACCGGGCACTTTAAAGCCGAGCGAGTGGAAAATTCCAGTCATCCGAACGAAGAAGCTTCAGCACGACACATCGGGACCGTCTACTTTAACTTCAGATATTTTTACGCTTGAATTGAAAAAAAGGTGAGTGTGTTTCCCGGTTCAGTTTTGGTTACTGTGTATGAATCATGTGTTCGTTAACCCTTCCGTCTTTAATCGACGTAGAGTGCGACGCTGTCTGCAGAAGTAATGTCACGGCAGACACGACAGACTCGTGATAAATCCATTGTTTCTTTTTTCAACATAGCAGGTCGGAAGATTGACTTAGTTATCACTTATCAAGGAAATGCAACGTTGCTCATTTCCACGAGAGAAGAAATTCAGGTTGTTTCCTCTTTATTTGCAGACTGAAGCCATGTCTGTGAACATTCGTGTCAACAGCCCTAACGTGATGTACACAGATGCACACATTATGGCTCAGTATTCTTATCAGACCACATCTGTGCACAGAGAAGGGAACCAAGTCATAGTAAGTTGTTGTTTTCACCTTTGTGTGTGTGCACATGTGTATGTGCAGTCTGTACAGCCCCTCACCAACCCTGCTCTAAATGTGTTACAGGTGACCCCCTGCACCACAGAGATGACATTTCGCACTGAGAGGCGTGTGCCCCGGTTGGGTGTGATGCTGGTGGGCTGGGGAGGCAACAACGGGACCACTGTCACAGCAGCTGTGCTGGCCAACAAGCTGGGACTCAGCTGGAAGACCAAGACTGGAGAGAAGGTGGGTGGACATGCCTGTGCACATACAGGCAGTGAGTAATCTGCTGGGTTTGGTATGGTCACACAACATGCCTGCACTTGAAATGTGAAGGTCTTGAGAATTCAAATGCACATAAACGTCCAACTTAAAAAGAACTAAAAGTAGACATAATGTTTTCACCAGAAATAAGCTATGCCAAGCAAATTTCACCTTTCTCATTATCATAATTTATGGAAAGGGATTCAAAGCAAAGCAAAAACCTAATTATTTTCTTGGAAAGCAGCAACCACTTATGTGAAGTAGCTATTAAAACACACAAACACAATAATACTTCATGGAATGTCGTTGGCAAATAGCTGAATGGTGTATTCACATTTTATAACCAGAATATAACAGGACATGGGTGAGGCTACTAATAGAAAAGCTTTTCATTATATTATATAAATATAGCCTCGTATATCACTTTTAAGGGGTGGGGCCTCATTATAGACTGGTTTATGTTGACATGTTTGACAGAGTGTTACGAGCTTCAGTTATTCTGGTCTTTGGGATTTCCCCTTATATGGGAACACATTATTACCTCTGTTACCTAAATTAGTTGTGTCTCGTGATTTATATTTCGGCCATTTTTCTCGGGTTCATTCAGGATTTAAGGACACTTATAATAAGCCACATAAATGGTACTGTAGAGAATAAAATCGTAGTGTTTTCCTCTTTTTCTCTTTCTTTAGAAAGCGAACTACTTCGGCTCCTTCCTACAGTCGTCTACTGTTTGTCTAGGATCAGGGCTTGATGGAGAGTTCAACGTACCCTTCCGTGACGTTCTCCCCATGGTGCACCCTAATGACATTATCTTTGATGGTATGTACAGTTACAGATGTCCTGCTCAAGGTTTAACATCTGATGCCCCTTTTTAAGGGGCTAGTTTGGTTTTGATGTTAGAGCCAGTTCACAGATAGGTCAACTTGGGAACCTTCTAAGAACCGGTTTGTTTTTCCACAGGCTAGAAAGCCTCCACGGAGACACGTAATTATATCACTTCATATGTCACAGTCAAACAAGCTTCACGAGTCTTTGTCTTCTATGACTAAGCTAACTATGACTAAACGGTATTACACAGACTTGACCCAGCAGTGTGCACAGCATGTAGGTGAAGAAGCTAATATTAATGTTAGTAACTACACTACCACAGACAGTAGGTTAATCTCCTTCCCCTGGCCAAAAGAAACTGTGCTCACATGTTGCACGTCCAGCAGAAAAACAAAAGGCAAGTACATATTATAATAAACTACTCCAGCAAACATATTTGGATTCAGCACCTTGATAATGACATCCAAACATGGTCACACATGGTCTTGTTTGTCACAATAATCCTGCCCCCAGCTCTTTTATGCCCCCTTTCCATTACACAGTTTTAGCACTACTAGGCTCTATTCTACTCAACTCGACTCTGTAATTTTCCATTACAGTTGAGTACTAACTAAATGTGGGCGGGGCCTTCATAGCATTTGGCATGAAACTGTCATGACACCACCAAGCACAAGAACATCTGCACCTCCTTGTAGGACCGCTGTGTTGTTTTGGAGTAGCGTTAGCCATTTGTATTGGCTCAGCTTGCTTGGAACCTCAGCCAAGGAGATACTAAAAAAGTACCTGCTACTAGGTAGCTAATGGAAAACCAAAAGCTAGTGGAAAAGCCCCATTAGACTTCTATACCAGCAGAAAGTTGCCAAGCTTGATCCAGTTTACTGGACCAGAGCCATGTTATTTGGGTGTTGAAACACAAAGAACTAGTTTAAAATTGGACTGCGGCTTCGAAACCGCCCTAGAACTGGCTTGGTGCAAAAGGGGACATTAGACAGAAACTGATGTGTATTTGTGTGTGTCTGATAGGGGTCAAAGGAGGCAACATTAGGAAAAGTCTGACCCCAGATCAGCTCTAGAGGCCAAAGAGCCAGTTCATAAAGTGAAGATGGTCTTTTGGTGTCCTCTGCTGTGGCATGGTCTGCTGCCTACATGCTCAGTTGGCAATATATTACTGTACTGCATTAAACAGAAAGTTATTTTTAAGTACACTTTGTAGTACAATGCAGTACAGTTCAACACCAGCACAAACTTCAGCCTCAAATCATTGTACTGTTAGAATCAGCATGTCTCTGAAACTGTTTCACCTGAACTTAATCACTTTCCTGAAGTGAGAATTTATTGCTGGCCTGATATATTAGAATGCATTTGATTTAGTTTGGTGTACATAATAAAATGTCAACAGAGCTGTTAGTAAAGCTGCTATTTTGTATTATGACATGAAAGTAATGACTTGTATAGGTCACCTTCAGCCATTTTAGTTACCCGAGAGAACTATCTAAGCAATTAAGTACAAGTTTTCTTGAAGTGTGTTTTTGTTTTTAGGCTGGGATATCTCCTCAATGGATCTTGCCAGTGCAATGGAACGAGCTCAGGTGCTGGATTGGTCATTACAAGAGCAGCTTCGACCACACATGTGTGGCTTGACACCTCGACCGTCCATCTATATCCCAGAATTCATTGCTGCAAACCAAGAGAGCCGAGCTGAGAATGTCCTCATTGGGACCATCACAGAGCAGGTAATGCATAATCAGCTGACCAGCAGACTTACATCGTTCTTACCCATTTGTTACTTTGACTTAAAGAATAAATGGTCTTCCAGATGGAGCAGATCAGAGCAGACATAAGGGACTTCCGTAGGTCAAGTGGTGTGGACAAAGTGATTGTTTTGTGGACTGCCAACACTGAGCGTTTCTGCGATGTTGTACCGGGGGTTAATGACACTGCCAAGAACCTGCTAGCTGCAATCCAGGTGAGATCAGGAGCCACAAAGAGAGTTTGTTTCATGAATGTCTAGATTCATAAAACAAATTCTGAAGTAAAATATCTAAAGCTTGGATCCTTAAATTAGTTTCAAAAGAAATTTCCAGTATGAAAGGCCTCATCTGTCCTTAGAACCAACCTAAATTGTGTTTCTGACTGGTAGTTCTGACTCACCCATTCAATTTTAATTCCCTTCTAGTGCTGGCGACCTAACAGTAACCCTTTGTCACGTTTAGTGATTAATAAAGCTTAAAGAAAGAAAAGATTAGCTCTCCTAACAGTTCACTCTAGTTTCGTAAATAATGAGTCTGAAGCAGTCAGCTATTCCTTTTGTCAGACCAGGGGAGTAAAATTATGATTGGCCTCTCTTGGGTGAGCTTGTATTTTATCTCCTGTTCTCAGCATGCTTGTACTGCTGTCAGCAATGATAATAGTCTATTTCACAGACTTATGATCATGAGCAAATAGCTCAATTTTAGACAGCCATGAAGTCAACAGTAGTATAGTGCTACAGAGATGATATGAAGAAAGTCTTGGGGAAGGTGTAGCCTTGTGAGTCCAGCTTTCTTTCTGTGTTGTATTTATTTTCCACCCATCAGGCTGGAGCAGAGGTTTCTCCCTCCACTCTGTTTGCAGTGGCTAGTATACTGGAGGACTGCGCCTACATCAATGGCTCCCCACAGAACACCTTTGTCCCAGGGGCCATAGAGCTGGCTGTGCAGAGGGGTGTGTTCATTGGAGGAGATGACTTCAAGTCTGGTCAGACCAAGATCAAGTCTGTGCTCGTGGACTTCCTGGTCAGCGCAGGTATCAAGGTGAGAGAAAGGATGCTTACATGTCAGAAAGGAAGATAACTGAAATGATACGCTGATAATAACCAGACTGTCACTATTAACATGATGAAGTCACAGAAGTTTAAAGTTAGGGAACAAAAGGAACATACTTCAGGAAGAGCAGCAATGTAATAATCATATGAAATTATGTGAAAATAAGACCATGTCTTTTCTTACCAAAGAGATTTAAGTAAAGACCCTCTTTCCTCAACAGCCGACCTCCATTGTGAGCTACAATCACCTCGGAAACAATGATGGGAAGAACCTGTCGGCTCCACAGCAGTTCCGCTCTAAAGAGATCTCCAAAAGCAATGTGGTTGATGATATGGTCCAGTCAAACCCCATCCTGTACCAGCCTGGAGAAAAACCTGACCACTGTGTGAGTGGCTGAGACAAAGAATGAGCTCTGTATGGATATTTACTAAAAGCCCTGATCACTTTCTATCTCCATTTTATTTCAGGTGGTGATTAAGTATGTACCCTATGTGGGAGACAGCAAGCGTGCCATGGATGAATACATCTCTGAAATAATGATGGGAGGCATCAATACTATTGTACTGCACAACACCTGTGAGGTCAGAGTTCATTTAATCCGTCCATGTAAACACATAAATATGAAAAAGGCACAGCAAGCGTTTTGGAATAATGTACAAAGAGTCCCGACGGTTCCTCAGAAGGAAGAGGTTCACGAGAACCAGAGCAGAGTTAGTTGTTCTAATATAAACAGACATCTACACGATGTTTCATGTTTTGCAGTGGACTATTTCGATGATTGGTAAATTTATCCAATAACAATAAAATGTTTTAAACAATGTAAAGTTTGTGTAGCTGGCATTAAAGCCTGTGTGTAAAAAAAAAAAAAAATTATAACTTAATTATAACAAAACTTTGAAGACTCCTAGAGGTTGTAGTAAAAATTCACTGTTGAGGCTGTTTTTCTCCCTTTACAATACTAATATATCCAACTCATGTTTCTTTGTAACAGGACTCTCTGCTAGCCAGCCCTATCATCCTGGATTTGGTCATCCTGACAGAACTTTGTCAGCGTGTGACTGTCCGGCCTCAGGGGGAAGAGGACTTCCAGTCCTTCCACAGTGTCCTAGCACTATTGTCTTTCCTCTGCAAGGCCCCGCTGGTCCCATCAGGGACTCCGGTCATTAACGCCTTCTTCCGCCAAAGGGCTTGCATAGAAAACATCATGAGGTGTGGATCAGCTTTAGTGCAAGACTTTGGGTTCTTCACCGCAATTGCTTTCCTGCACAGAATATGTATTTTTACATTCAGTAGACGAAAGATGCTTATAAGGACCCAGTCTTATGTACATGTGTGAAATTCGTCTGGCTTAAATTAACAAGGTGCCTGCTTGTCTCTTTCAGAGCGTGTCTTGGTCTTCCTCCTCAGAACCACATGCTACTGGAACACAAGCTGCAGAGAGAGTTCCTGCCTCCACATACTACCTACATGAATGGCAACGTGGCTGCTCTGAAAAAAGTAGCCCTTCTCAGTGGGAACCATATTCCTCGATGAAATGGCATTTGTGCCCATGTCAATGATGGAGCATGTGCATTATGACTCTGAATACAATACTGCAGCCCAAAGCAGAACAGAAACTTAGGTTCCTGTTTGCAGTGTAGGTGTTAAATGCAATTGTACAGAAGCATTCCATGTGTTTTGCAATCAAATGTAATTTTACACCTAAAGCTGTGAAAATGGATCTTTGAACTGCTGAATTTGGTGTGTGAATTTACAGAATATTTGATGAATGAGGGTATCTTCATAACTTGATGTGTTGTTGTCTATCACTACCATTTTATAGCCATCCTTATGTTTTTTTTTTTGTGTTAAGCTAAATGACAACTGTCACAAACTGCTTGTACACAAACCATTTATTATGCATGTAGCAAAATGTATCTGTTGTTTGGTCAGATAGTTCTTGGTTTAAATTTTAATACTAGGTTTAGGTTGTATTTAGGCATAGGTGTTGAACAGACATTTGGGTCAAAGAACAAGCTTTTTCAAATTTCTCACCCTTAAAGTAAGATACAGGGGAAAAAATAGTTTTTAAATTATACTAAATTTCATGTAAGATACTGTGTTGGTGAGGCAATTCTGGATTGCCAAAGAGTGAAATATGAAAGAGGAAAGCGGGGGAAGGGTTAAACTTACCGTGTGATAAATGATTTGTCATGTTAAAAATTGTGTGAAAATAAACTACATATAGAGCACATCAAAGTTTGCTTATTCTCTATTCTTAGATTATTTTCTATAAAGAAATGTTTTTCATACATTTTTTGCATGTGAAAGTGTAGACATCTAAAGAAGTGCGGTTTTGCTGTTAAAATAAAGAATGTTCTAGAAAAATGAAGTGCTCATATGACAATGTTGAATTACAAAGTCAACATTTTGAGATAAATGTAATAGAAAAATTGGAGGAATGGTTCACGTTATAACTTTAATAACGTGACTTTTTATTTTATAATTTTGATTTGAGCATTTTTTTATTATCCGTACGTTTCAAAATAATCCCTCTGTACGCCAGTACAACGTGACAAATGACGCACACACGCCCTCAGACAGCGTCGTGGTTGCTATGCAACACTGGTGGCGCTAACGTTTTGTAAACAATTCTTTTAATTCAAACGTTTCAGTCTGTAAATTGCTGAGTGTTTTCACGTTGTTTCGTGTTCAGCTGGTAACATGTGGGTCACCAGTACAAACGGGTCCGTTTTCTGTTTCCCGAACAGCCTTTAAGCACTTCCGCTGTCGTTGCTGCGACACGGGACGTCAACAACAATGGCCGACAAGGAGAGCCGCCGGTCCGGGGCTACACCTCCGGGGATGCTCGAGAGCAAAGCCTCCAAATCGGACAGCGACAGGGAGTTTCTCTCTCAAGCGGGGGTGGGAGAGCTGCTCCGCGGAGGTATCCTGAAGATGGTTGAGGCAAGATCGGACGATCCCATAGGATTCCTGGCCGACCACTTCTGCAATCTGGCCTCTGTGACAGGGTCCGGCACAGCTGGATGCGGCGAAGGGCAGCGGTTAAACAACGACCCGCTGAGCGCAGGCGCACAGCAGCAGCTTCTCAACCGGGCGCTGTGGCACCTGCGGCTGGCGCACCACTCCCAGAGGTCGAAATTATAGCCTGCATTAGAAGACAGTTTTTAATGACATTCACATGACAGACGTAACCTGAACCAAATATGATATTAACGTTAGGCTGTTGTCTATTTTGTTAACCTTCCACAGCTATACGACTATTACTTACTAGTCATTTTTTAAATCAAAGGTATCACAATTACTCAGTATAATAAGCACTGATAGAAAAATCATATGTCATATCATTTTGTAACTGTTAATATTAAAAATGTAAAGTGGAATGTTTTTTTCATTCTAGCTGCTACATACTCATGTTCTTTTTTTATTCCAAATCCCAATTTTAAACGCAGATCTGCCTTCAGCAACAACATCCGTGTGGCCTATGACCTTCTGAACCTCATCAGCCCCCATAGTTGTCCAGGGGGGTTTCCTGAAGGCCCTGATGGCTCCTGCACTGACAGCCCCACAGATGAAGGACAAGGAGGAGGAGGAGTGAGAGGAAGCCTCTACACACAGACTCTGCAGTGTTTATGTAGTGAAGGTGGAGTCCCTGCCTCTACATCTTCTCCACTCCTCCAACGCCTCCATTGCCAAGATCATGAGGCAGTCCCTTATGATGTCTTCCGTTACGGTGTGCTCACATGTGCTGTTTTCTCAGACTACATCCGGCAGGCTCAGAGGCTCTATGCTGAGGTGTGCTGCCCAGATGAACGGCCTGCATCACGGCCACTGTGCATGGCTGTGCTGGGGACCCTAAAGGAAGCCCTGGAAACCTCCAAGGGCTCTGACATAAACTGCTGTGTTAATGCTAATTCAAAAACCAATGCCTTTCTGGAGGCTAATATGAAGGCTATCCGCTATCTGGAGGCCAGTGCCAAGATCTCGCCATACAAGTTAGGTCAGGCCATGTCTGGAGCACAGACACGGGGTCCAGGTGGGAACATGGATGCAAAGGAGTTTGAGAATGCAGCAGCAGAGCTTTTTATCACACGAGCCAAAGTTGTGTCCTAGGTTTCATCTTTGTTTGCTTCTAAGTGATGAATGTACAACAATTACAATGTACAACAGAGAATATAGTGCAAGTATTTTTTCCTTTGAGCACCTTATCTAAATGCAAACCTGCTACTGCCTGAATGGGAAATATCTTTTAAAAACCTAACTAAGAAATAAGTTCATAGTTTCCCCTCTCCACACTAAACCTAATACTTACAGCATTTTATTGGATAGCACTAACAACAAAACATAATGTTTGATGTCTGTTCTTGTCTTGTTTTTATTATTGTGATAAAGATGAGAAATCAGCATCTACTGTGACTGCTCAGAGATGTTCTTGAATAGACTAAAAGTATTCGTGTGTCAATCCTGACAGTTTCCATTGTTGTTCAGCCTTTGTCATGCAATGCTAAGATTAGTGAGTAGCACTGTACTGATCCACATCTAATGCATTTTAATATAAATCTTCACATTTTGTTGAGAATGTCAGAAGAATGTTGTCTGAGACATTTTTGTGATGCTATTAAATTTGATTGCATTGTATTTATGCATTTCTAACCTTTTACTGTCAGTGACCAGTTTCCCAGTTTGACAGGAGCCAATCACACAACAGACGTGTTCACTTGTTTTACTTATTTATCTGAACTTATTTTCCATTTGAACTCTTCTGTTTTTGAAATTTGCAATGAAAGAGGATCCAAAGCATTCACATTACACATTTGAAAACACTGATAAATTGGAGCAAAGAAAAACATTCAGAGTTGGAATTGATGCAAACAATACTACAAGCAATAAGAAAGAATAAAAGTGTTTCATCTCTTCTCCTTGCCCCCAGTCCAATGGTGCACAAAGGTTACTCGAAGAAGAAAACCCTATATGTGAGATATAAAAGTAATTATGCAAGATATACAATACAAAGTACAGGTTCACTCAGTAAACAACATGTTGTCATAACGTGACTTTTTCATATATTCATATTCAGAGAAAATATTTTTCTTATAGTTTTCTCACAGTGAGGTCAGTGATGTTGAAATAACTCTTACTGCTTTTACCACACCACATTTATTAGTAGTAATAATAATGTACAACAAATAAACCTGAGAGTAGTTTGTTCTTGACTTTTAATACTTGAAATATTTATTTACAGTGCTTGTTTTATTTGACTTTATATGACTTGGAATTCAGGACAGTTAAATCTAACTGAATATTTTTAACACTATGCAAATTTCTGGCTTCTTACACATGAAATATTCTCTCAACAACTATTTCACACTAGATGGCAGCACCTTTCTGGTGGCTAGCGACAACAAGAAGAAGAAAGCGGAAGTGTACAACGGTACAGTAGATTGGTGAAATGACAACACTTGAGCTGTTTCGTATATGTTACTGTTGTTACTACAACTTATTGTCTTGCGTGCCACGTCCCGCTTGACGTTGTGAAAATGGAAGGGGATGAGCAGCTGCGGTCTTTTATGTTCCTGACGACTTACATGCTGCTGAAGCGCAGGCGAGACATCAACAACGCAAACATCCAGAGGCGCAATGAGATCCAAAGACGCATCAGACACCGACAGTACTTTTTCCAGAGACAGAGGAGAATGCTTTTGGTCAGTTTCTCCCTCTCTGCTTCTATGTACTATCCCCACCCCAAAATGAAAATCATCTCTGATCACCTTCATACATAGGTGCATTGATATTGCTGTGCATTGGAATTAGGACAGCAGTTTTGCTTTAATGATAGATTAATCGTTTTGTCTATACAATGTTAGGAAGTAGTAAATGGTTTGCCCATAATTTTCCACATCCCAAGTTGATGCCTTTAAGTTGTCTTGTTTTGTTTGACCAATCCAAAAACTGAAGACATTCAGTTTAGTGGCCAGTCATTTTTTTGATGTTTTTGCTTAAAAAAGAAAGACTAAACTATGACATTTTTCTTGTGTTATTTGCATTCATGGTTATAACATTTGTCGAATCAGTCATTGCTTAAACAGTGCCCTTACAAAAACATATGCAGGCTAAACAGTTTTCATAAATTCTCAGATAGTAAGAACATTCAAATGTTTTATTTTAATGTTCCTCTTCTAGATGATGATAGCAGGGGGCATTCGCTCCAATGTCCGCATCCGCACCCGTCCCTGGACCACAACGCCACGCACTGATTGGTGGGAGCGAGTGGTGATGACAGAATTCCAGCCGTCTGATTGGCTAGATAAGTTCCGCATGAGCAAGGAGACATTCTTCTACCTCTGCGACAAGCTGCGGCCTCGTCTAGCTCGCCAAGACACCAGCTTCCGCCTGGCTCTGCCGGTGGAGAAACGTGTTGCTGTGGCTCTGTGGCGTCTAGCGTCAAACATTGAATACCGTACCATCAGCACCCTTTTTGGTGTGGGGAAATCCACTGTGTGCAGGTGCGTTAGAGACATGTGTCACGCCATAGTGGCGCTCCTCAGCTCAATCTACCTGAGGCCCCTCAGTGAGCAGGACATGGAGGATTCAGCTCAGCTCTTCTGTTCCCGCTGGGGCTTCCCTCACTGTGTAGCTGCCATAGCAACACTCCACACTGCTATAATCACTCCATCAAACAACGCGTCTGACTATGTGAATCCTGCCGGCTGGCTTTCAGTGCTGTCACAGGTAGAAGAGGCACCTACATATGCCAATACCACTATACTGTAGTACCTTAGATTTGAACTGCTTGCCTCTTTCTGTCTCTCTGCTGTGTCAGGTGGCTGTTAGTGGCCAGGGGCAGTTCTGGGATGTATGTGCCAGTTTCCCAGGTGGAACAGATCCTAGTGACATCTTACAGAACTCATCACTGTGGGCCACAGCTGCAGAGGGTGGACTGTCGCCTACCCCACCACCGATCTTCATGGGGAAACCACTTGGGTAAAGTTAACATCAAGACATTTAGCAACTATCGAAGAACATTTTTTTCAGGTATTGGATTATTATTGGTAAGGATACAGTATGCACATTTTCACCTTAAAGGGAGAAGGAGGTTTCTTCTCCTTGCTCATGCAGTATGTGAAGGTTCCAACCAACCTTTGTGCCACTCATCCATCTACCTTGAACAACACGTTACAGCACTTTTAATAATGCTGAAAAGCCATTTTATGATCGATATAGATAGGACTAAAATGATTATTTAAATAAAAAGTTTGCCCTAATAAATAATCAGCAATTTTTCCTTTTTAATGTGCTTTTTCTGTTTGCTGATTTCCTGTTTTTTTTAGTTTTAAGTTTAGCATCCTAGTGTATGTAACATCTTTGAGGAAGACATTTAAAAATCTCAATTTACTATTTTCTGACATTTTGTATATGATTAATCATAAAAACAATTAGCTGATTACTTGATAATGAACATAATCATTAGCTAGAGCCATAGACATGGAGGGATTTAGGTATGACCTGACAGGCAGACAAATACCACTCAATTACAATATGTCCATTTTGTTTGAGATTTTTATATGAAAAATATTGTGTAATGTTTTGTAAAAGGAGTCAAATAATGTTTTTTCTACTGTAGCTATGTGCTGCTGGGGGAGGCCTGCTACCCGCTGCAGAGCTGGCTGCTGAAGGCCTACCCTGAAGAAGGCAAGAGGGCAGGTCATGCAGCACTGACACAGCCACAACAGCTTTTTAATCAGCAACTCAAAAGGGCGCTGCGTGTACCTGAGGAGGCGCTACTGAGGCTGAGGGCTCGCTGGCAGTGCCTCAGCAAGAGGAATGACTGTGGGCTGGACGTGGTGCCCACCATGATCCTGGCTTGTTGCATTCTGCACAACATGTGTGAGTCCCATGGGGACGCTTTCAAAGCAGAGTGGCTGGTGGAGGTGGTTGAGGCAGAAAGCCCTCAGCCCATCCACAAGCAGCTCCTCCCAACCAGCATGGACCAAAGTCACGCTGAAGAGGTCCGAGGCCTTTTTTGTGACTATTTTGAACAAGAGAATAATTGATTAAAATTCTAATATTGAAAATCTTTGTAAACCTTTGCACTCATACTGTTGTATTTTTGTTACACCAGCAGCGTAGCTGTAGAGATGGCAGTGTCACTTTCACTTTTTCTCCTAATCCAGTCTTAACGTGTATCTTTATGTTAACTTTAAGCCATGGATATTGAAGCATGGCAATAACAACATATGTCTCAAACCACAGAAAAACTTAAATCACAATGTCAAGTTGGGGTCCACTAAACAAATGTATTTATGGGCAGCACGGTGTGTGATTTGTTAGCACCGTTGCCTCACAGCATGAAGGTTCCTGGTTTGAAACTCACTCTAAATT
Organism: Mastacembelus armatus; assembly: GCF_900324485.2. Taxonomy (NCBI): domain Eukaryota; kingdom Metazoa; phylum Chordata; class Actinopteri; order Synbranchiformes; family Mastacembelidae; genus Mastacembelus; species Mastacembelus armatus. The sequence goes on along the minus strand of NC_046654.1, from coordinate 6,135,854 downwards.
GCCCATAGGAGTGAGTGCGAGTGTGTGAGGTTGGTTGTCTCTATGTGGCCCTGTGATGGACTGGTGACCTGTCCAGGGTGTACCCCTGCCTTTCACCCAAAGAGAGCTGGGATAGGCTGCAGCAGATCCCTGTGAACCTAAATAGGAATAAGTGGGTATAGATGATGGATGAATGAAATTTATTTATTTATTTAAGATAGATAGATTGTAAGACAGAAGTGTAAGCAGGTGGGACAGTTTCAAGATCTTACTACCAAAAGGAATGTATACACATGAAAAATCAAACCGGCATGAGGCAGGGGAATTATGGAGATGCAGTTAATGGCAAGCGTCCTCATTTGCTCACATGCAACTGTTCTTTATGCCACCAGATGTCACTCCTACCACAGTACACGGTCGCACCAGTCCTTGCTAACAATCTGTCTTGTGTGGTGCATCTTGCATTATGCTGCAGGATCTTGACAGTGCGATGGGGCCGCTTATTGAAACGTCTTCTGTCGTGTGTTGATGACCAGCTACATGTTAAATGCTTTTTTCAGCAGTGTAAAATTATGCAGCACGCACACAGCAGGTGTTTAGTCTGACTGAGCAATGATCTCACATCTAATGCCTCGGATCTACAGTGTAAAGACTAATTCACACACACTGGCCTGTGCATCTCATCGACCTATCCTGAGTGTCAGATCCCACCCAGAGGACCCGCCTCGTTCATTCAATTGGTCTGTCACAAACCAGTTTCATACAATCCCCCGTCTGTCACTCAACACCACAGCATCTCCTCCTCCGCGCTCGGCAGCAGGCTGCTAGAGAGTGTGCGTGCCCACCTTGTTTCAGCGACGAGCTATTGGAAAGGCAGCTGTTTGCGGTGAAGACGTCTCTGGCAGAAGCCACCGGCCCGGCACGCATTGTACCCCGTCGTTCAGGCTGTGGCAGTAGCCTTGTAATTTACCGTCATAATGAGTCGGGATATGATGGGGGTGCTGCCTTGCTATCGTTAGCTAGGCGGATAAATTCCTTCAACCAGCTTGCTGCTTCAATCACTGCGGGTTGACACATTAGCTGAGGCGTTGTATTGTCAGCTAGCGGGCTAGCGGCGTAGCTTCGTAGCCGTTACGTCTGTTTTAGCCAGCGTTAGCTAATGTACTTAGAAAACGTACGCATCGCTGCGGCGTGAATAGTGCAATAACGATCATCACACTAATGCTACGTTACTAACGAGGACTACTACTTTTCTCTATCGCTACTAGCTCGCTAACGTTGGAGAGACGCACAGATATCAACTGTTACGGGTTTGGATGTCGCGACACTGCAGTTTTGAGTCACTTTTGGCGGATTGTGAAGACAGAATTGGACCGTAGTGACAGGCGAAAGGTAGAATTGGACCACAAAGTGGCTGAGAGGGTTAATGATATAAGCCAGGTATTAATCGACTAATCGGTGGCATTTGCAGTCATTTTGCCATTAGCTGTATTAAAGTAGAGCATCTCGGGGAGGCCCCAGCGACTCCTCACTCCCTCCCCTGTCCGAATCTCCCGTGATTTGCCGAGAATACACCGGTGAAGTCGCAGTTGTTCTCGGCTGGGGGGACGACTTGACAGCGAGGCCCCTAGCTAGTCTCCCCTCCCCCAGTCCTGTCCATCCACCCGTTCAGTCCGACAGACCACCTCCTCGCCTGAGATCCAAGCGAGGACCGGGGATTTGGGATACGCTGAAAACGTGGGCAAGTGTTTGTCGGGTCCCGTCTAAACCGGGCTGCCAAAACCAGAGGGGATGACTCTGGAGTCCATGATGGCTTGCTGCCTGAGCGAAGAGGCGAAGGAGTCGAAACGAATCAATGCAGAAATTGACAAACAACTCCGTCGAGACAAGCGAGACTCAAGGCGAGAGCTGAAATTACTTCTCCTCGGTATGTGACAAGCTATTTCTCAAATACACTTTTATTGTATTGTCTTAACTGTCTTGTGTCGCTATATGCAAAAACTAACCTCGGGCCTTCTTGGCAGTGCTAGCAAATATGCTGCTAGTTAGTTAAGATTGCTAGCTGGGAGCCTGGTTTCAGTTAAAGTAGCAGTAAGACATGATTCCTAGAAATGTGTTGTTGCATGTTGAGTTAAAATTTGTTGTGTGCATATGTACAAGGACCGGCTCGTCACTCCTACATGTACCGGAGGGTAACGTTATGCATTGGTGTGCAGACAACAGCTCATTTGGCATTGAAGTTACTAAGATGTCAGCGTTTGCAGGCTACCAGTCAGCTAGTCAGGGGAATAGTTAGGGATTATTACCTAGTCGTCAAGGCGATCAGTTGCCCGCCTACAAAACTGCCATTGTGGTTTGTTAGCTGGTGGTGGTTAAAAAGTGAGGTTGGTCACTTGATAATAGGAGCAACAGCTTCTTTCAGTTGCTTTACACTGTTGCTTTCACTAGGTTGCATAACATTTATAAAACTGGATGAGGTGCATTAGTCAGACCATGCTTGGTGTTCATTCATTCATTTATCTGGTTCTTATATTTATTAATGTGCACCAAGCGTCACAAATGTATCCTCCGGACTCCGATACTGAGGGATTTGCCCCCTCATCCTGGAGTCTAGCTAGGTTAGCTATTTTTATAGCTGGTGTGTGGGCAGGTGGGAGCTGCTGTTGAATAAGTTGCTCTGTACTGCATTGATTCATAGTTCTGTGGACACAAAGTGGAATAATAGGCTATGCTTTTTTTTTTTTTTTTCTCTAATATAATAGCATTATTTGAGCGTGTGCCTTCCAACAGGTCCAGCTTTTAACTGCATCTGTGCACAATGTGACCCCCTAGCCACTTTAAACAACAGATATTTGTGAAAGCAGAGAAAAAGCAGGTATCTGTTTTTAGGACAATTAAAATGATCTAGGTTGCATCCTTAGTTTCAAAACGTTTGCTCTCATTTCTTGCCAACTAAAAGCAGCCGTGGTTATTTGACATGTGTGTCTCCTTTCATTTCCCTGCTGAATACCTCAACTCTGAGAAATAGGCCACACTAGAGCCATACCATAGATGGGACATATCCTGTTCTGTGTCCTACCTTTTAATTGCTCTTGTACTCTATTCTACCTGGTGACCAAGATCAGCAGGTGAAAAGAAGTGTTTTATTGTGTGGCAGTTTTGAAATAGTTTGCTTGTGTGCTGCGATCAACTTTACATGTTTTTGACGACAAAAAAATACTCGGGGTCAGTGTGTAAAGCTGAGAGCAAGCAAAAACTACAGTCATGCATGCTGTAAGGGGCCATTCTGTCAATGGATGCCTGGATAAGGACGTGTAAGGCAGGATTAATCCAGGTCTTAATAGGCTTGGTTAAACACTTCCGCTGCTCAGTCTTTGAGATGTCACTGACTCTTATTATCCCCTGGCATTATCCTCAGGCCCACACCTCTAAGTGAGCTGCCTGCCTTTCCACACCCCACTGGAGGAAGAAGCCAGTCTCTGTTTCTCAGCATTTAACTACCATGTTCCATCAAGTGAATTTTACAGAAGAGGGAAAGTGATACTGGCATGTCTAATGAGTACTGGCCATTTAGCAGTCTCTCAGTAGAATATTGTGGGAGATATTCTGTCATTAGCTAACTGCACTTCAGCACATGTTCAGGAGATAGGCTGTACATTTAGGCTAGGCTTTCAGGAATGTACCCCGCAGTGTCTTCTGACAGTGTGTGCAACAGTATTAGTTGTACAGAATGCTTTACTGTAGACTGCTGTAGCTTCAGTACTGAAGTATTTAAGTGTGGAGATAATCACGCAATGTATTATATTCCACCTCACATCTGAAATTTTGTCTGGATCCATGAGTGGCGTAGACTTGAATCAATTAATGAAGTCAATTTAATAGAAGTAAAATTAATGCAGAATTCTGATACTCATTTATCAAGCAAAAACACCATTATCTTCTTTTTCCAAGTTATGCAGTGTGAGGATTGCAGCCATTCTTTTTTTATGTTATTTTATACAGAATATTTTTTGGTTTGTGATGAAAACAAAAGACAGATTCAAATTCAATCAATACAATTTTCCTCAAGAATGATGTGGCATAAAATAGCTGGTTTTGTCTTTACAAAAGTGCCAATATTTTGTTTTCAGTGATGTCAAAGAGAGACAAGCAGTAAATCCTTCCATTTGGGAAGGAGGAAACCAGATAATGTTTGGTATTTTTCCTTGAAAAATGAGTAGTAACATACTTTTTGGTTGACTATCTGATAAATCTACTAATCAATGCTTTACATATATAATTTCTGCTTGTTGTGTTTCTCTTACAATACAACAAAATCCAGCCTCCGTTTGAATCCCTCTCCCTTCAAAGAGTTTACCATATGGTCAGTGTGGTAGAAGCAGTTTTGAGGTTATGCCAGACTTGTGGTTTCCAGACTAAGAATGTGATGAAGGTAGATTTTGGGCTTTGTTTTGTAGCATAGCCACTTGGTTAGAAAATATCTGCGTTGCCAGGACTGCAGCAGTGCCCACAGTCTGGCTGCCTGTCACTGAGGGCCATATCAGGCCATACTGACAGCTTCCTGTTCCACAGACCAGTGGTTTGCCTCTACTTGGTCAAAACACAGGAGCCAGGAGCTGTGGCTTTTGCTGTATCGGGTAAATGAACTGCTGGAGCGAGCAAACGGTCAGTAAAGTGAGATGGAAGGGAAAACACTTTAGGGGTTCTGAAAGTGCTGACTGGGGTAAACTGGAAGCAGCCAGCAAAATTGTCAATTTACCAGTTGGCTTTAGTTTTCTTATGAAAATGTGGGTCTCACATCATAAACAAGACAGAATTTTGGGTGATCAGTGAAACATCCTCAAAATGACACAGTAATACAGCATTTTTGGTCCTCACAGAATTTGCTACGCGCAGTGTTTGAGAAAAGGGCCCAAGATGATGTGGACTGCTTGATGGCATGTCATCCCAGGCCTGGGTTGAATGAACATCCCTAATCCTCATTGATTGATTTATTCTTATTGATTTTCCCTATCTATGCAGAACATCTTATTAGCGGGTTAAGATATCCTTCAGAGGAACAGTTTGATTGAACCAGGAAGAGGATCAGGGGTTAGGCTCAGATGTTTATTGCTGACCTTCTTTCTCTTGCCAAGCAGTCTTATTTTGATCATATATGGCAATAGGGATCTTCTAGGTCTACTCCTCAGTGGTTGTGTGTGTTTCTGTGTGTGAGAGTACAGGACTTTTAATGCCAGTGTATGTAGAACTGGATGGACAGATACTGCAGAAATTCTCTTTATCACGGTTGGCTCTGATCCATTTAATATGGGAGTCATTATGAGATAGAGTGTAACATTTGAGTTGAGAAAAATGTGATAATGATATATTACCTGAAAATATGGTTATTGAGGAGTTGTGATGGTGGTTTGTAGTGGATGAGACATTTTTTCAGTTGAAAAATTAACTTATCTTTTGTGTATAAACTGTGTAATCAAGGTGTTTTTGTTTTTTTTTTTTTTTAATTGACCTCAAGCATATCTTTGGCATTTCCATTCTGCAGTTTCTTATTTACAAGCTGACATATACAGCAATGCTAATATATTTCTAATGAGCTAGTATTTGCCGATGTATTGGCCCAGTCTCTAATACACCTATCTGTCACTTATGATCAGTGTAGTTTTCATGAGAAATAGACCAGAATGCCTTCTAAAAACATCTGAAATGATAAGTCCTGCTGCCTTTATAGACACCTGTCAGAACAACCATACTGTAGCATTCTTAGCACACAAGGTTTAATTTTAAACCACCTTAGCCAACGCTTGCCCAGTTCTCTTGGAGCATCTTTAAGGTCAGGTATATTTACCTCTCGCAACAGTGTTTCTTTTAAAAAATGTGTGTTTCTGGGATCATAGCATTTGTTCATTAGGAAATTGACAACATAGAGACAAAACAAAAAATAAAGGTAAAGAAAAATGGGGAATGACCTGAAACAATGGTCCTTCAAACTGGGGACATTGTGGTTCATGGTCAAGGTTATAAACCCATAGGTGACTTTCAAGAAACTAAAAATCTTCTAATCTTGTGTTGTGCTTCAAAAGATAAATTATTTGAAAACACATTTGTGCAGATTGCATTTGATTTCATGATGTGCTTGATTGTGTCCATAAGTCTAAAATTACAAATGTCTTGATTTGCCTCCAAGTAACGTTAAGTCAAAGGATCATTGCTTACCTCATTGATCTTGAAGTCATTGTAAAGTAAGCACACACACAGTATGTTCTCTATTACAGAACATATTCAGTGTCGCCATCTGTACTCTCTACTGGTTTGCAATAAACACCCAGGCAGTCACTCCACCTCAGTCAGCTTTGCACACAATCTTTGTCTCTCTGTAACATGGTGTCTTTCACACAGTTGCTCATACTGCTCAGTTGTGCTCAGATGAACACACACGCGTTCTTAAATGGGGTCATTGTTGGTTCTCTCGAGATATGGAGGTGAATGAGGCTGGATGGTGACTGTCCCACATACTCTTGCTAGCCTGGTCCCCAGACAGGACGGGGACGTTCTGTTCACTGCCAGTTTCTTCAGCCTTCTCTGTGCTCACAGGGTGGCATACTGATTCCTGTCCTCTCCCACCAGCTGCTGTGAAGCCCACATCTCTCTCTGATCATACCGTTTCAATTTGTCACTTTTGGTTTCAGGTTGTTTGGAATGTTAGGCCTCTAGTGTGGTTTTAAATTCCTTGAAAGCCTAATGTGGGTAAATTTAAATCAGTCTAGCAGAGTTGCACAAATGTGTGTTTTCTGCCCATGTTTGAACACAGAGATATATTCCTTCATAAAATGTCCACAATGAGATTCCTAAAATATGTCCTATGTCTTCTGAAATATATACATTGCTGTCGTGTTCTTGTTTTCTAATTTACTTTAATTTAATTTTATCATACATTATGTATGCATTAGCTATGTATTACCCCTCTTCAATGTATATTTTAAGTTGTGCACCACATCACCTTAGCAAATTCCTGGTATATGGCAATAAACCTGTCTTTGATTGTGAAATTATGTTAACATCTTGGAGTTGTCTGGTTTTCTTTAGTAGCAGCCGAGTACAGTGTGTATTGCAGACTAAAATACTGATGCTCGCTAACTCAAAATCTTTTGTAAAGCCAGTATTTGTTTTTTTTTTTTTTTTTTTTTTATCGCTCACCCACACCCACTCAACCAAAACAGCACTCAGCACATACTTACTAGCGAACAGACAAAGCTGTCCTAAGTGTGTGTATCACGTACTAATCAATGCAATAGCATATATGTTCAGTATAGAGCTCTTACACCCACACATGTGGAGCTCTCACCAAATGCAGGGACATCGGCACACAGCAGCAGTGTTTTACCCAGATCCTGACAGCAGGCAACACATGTTGGAACGCTGCAATAAAAGAGAAATAGTCCTGTTTTTTTTTTTTTTTCTTTATGCTAGTGTGTTTGCTGGACTCCCTTGATGTCTGTATAAGCTTGGTCATTGCAGGAAGAGGGGAAGAATTGGGGACATCACGTTGGAGGTAACATCCATGCCTTGAGGTTGACCACAGGATCTCTGTGTGTCTGCAATTGGTTAGACAGCTGGTGTGTATGCTGTGTAGCTTCTGGCTACCTTGACTCAATCCATTTCCTTTGTATACTTGAAACATACCAGTTTCCAAGATGAAGCTATAGAGGGAGTGAGACCCACCACAGTACCTTTTGGTCAGCCTCATGATTGACTGATTTATGTAGTATTTTTCCAAAGCACTAATTAAAAACATGCAAACCTGTCTGAGGTTTTGCTGATCGTCCGTTGTCGATGCAAATTTTTCCTCTCTGCTGAGATTTGATGGTCATGTGCTTCCTGAATGGACAGTTCATAAACCCAGATAAGCAAACACTTTTCATACCAGTGGATCATTATATTTGCATGTATTTGCATGCAGGTTTACCCAGATGGTTTTATCCCTTCTGTTCATCGAAAGCTGTAACAGGCATTGCAGAGGGAATCCAGGTTTAGTTGAGGTGGCTGTGCTAGTGCATAAGGCTTAGAGTGGCCACTCATTCTTGCATGTAAAGCACAATGTAAGAATTATAGAATATAAGCAGGCAGTATAAACAAAAAGCCCACTGAACACACACATATCGATAACCAGGCAAACTACAACCTGGGCTCAACTAAAGCTGCTGCAGTGAGACAGCAGTGTGTCAAGTCCATCAGGTGTTGTGTCATGAGCTGACATCAGTCGCATTATGTAAAGGCTTATGAAATCTAGCCTGGCAACTGAGGATGCAGGTGAAGTATTTGTCTTTACATGATGGATAGCTGTTACTTGTTTACGTATTGTTTTCTTTCATAAGTTCCCCTTAATTGGGCTATTCAGAGCAAGTTTTAATTTTATACTCATCACGTTACCCTTGATTAAAATTTCTCTCTCTCTTCCAAGAAACACATAGGCTCCACAAAAGACCACTGTTGGTGTGTGGGCTGTGTAGTGTACCTTGCACTGTTGCATTGGGACATAATCTGAGCTCTCTCTCTCTCACACACACACACACACACACACACACACTTGTAGCTACCTCGAACAAAAAGCCTTATCAAATCCAAGTAGTGTGTAAGCTATTAAAAGGTGACCTTTTTTTTCTAGGTCATTACCAAAAAAGAATGGATAGATTCTAGTTATGAATATCCAAAATTCTTGACAGAGAGGGATGAGAATGGAGAGACATATTTCTAGCCTAAGGGAAGTTAGGAGGGGCTGTGGTGAAGGGGAAAGGGAAGAGTGTGTATTTGTGTGGAAGAGCTGGTGAGGGCATGGAAATGGTTGTGGCTGGCGCTGGTACAGTCAAGGGGAGGAAAAAGGGAAGACAGAGGCTCGTAGTGTGTTGTCTGATGGAGAAGGAACACCACACTTTAGAGAACACAGCAGAGAGAGATCTTGTGACGGGGTCACGAGAAATAAATCAGACATTAAGCTGCAGAGTGGTGCTCTTGCTCCTTTGCTGAAGCAGTCTGCAGTCACTACCAGGACAGATCCGCCGCAATACAAAGAATAGACCCTCTGTGCTTGATTCCTTTTGTTAGCTAGACAATCAGTTTTATTAGGATGGCTACCTTATCCACCAGTATGTATTCACAGCAATGCATTGCTTCATCCAGTCGAAATGAAGAATTTAAGGCTTTTTTACACAATCATAGTCTACCTAATAATTTTTCTCCAAAATTGGACATTTTGTTGGAAGAGAAGATGGAGGAGGGCCATTTCCCCATATGGACACAGTGTTGAAACCCAAATTTTGTATCTGGGATTATAGGTATTTCTTCCAGTATCAGCAGAGAATCAGCTATCTCTCCCAACTTTTTTTTTTCAGCCCTTGGTGTTAGGAACACACTGGTACTGACCTCAGACCAGCCCTTTTTTTCTAAAGTTTCAGGGGAGCTGAGGCCCTTCTTCTGTGGTACACCAAAAGATGAAGAGCGCAGAGCAGGCCTGAGGGGCTTGCAGTTATATTTACTGCTGCAAAAGAGAGGATAGAGAGAAGGGGTGGATCGGAGGGTTTTAAAAAAAGTGAAAAAACATAGGAATGAAAAAGAGAGGGAGACAGAGGAGTGGTTACCACGGCAACGGAAATATGGCTGCTCTTCAAAAACCTTGAATGTAGGTGGTTGTGAGATGAGTGTGTGTGTTTTTTCCCTCTCAGTTGTGCAGATATTATGGATGTACTGGATCCCTTTTGATTTCACTGAGGGTTTTTTTTTTTTTTTTTTTTTTTGGATGGCCTGCGGGTGGTTTTTCTGGGCATGATGTAGAACATAAGAGGGCTAGTGTGAAATGTGGGTTAGACCCAACAGACCCCCCCCAGCAAGAATAGGTTTATTTGCCAATCATTGTAGATCTTAAAAGGCTTGAAAAAACAGGTCTTTTACTGAAGCCATAGACTGTGCTTTTTACTCTGAAATCAAAGATATTTTAGCTTGAAACGAAGAGATAATAGTTGATAAATAATAATAAAAGTGTATGCCTGTAATCCAAAGGCTTTTCTTGGGCTCCTTTACCATATGTGTAAATCTGGAAACCTGCCACCCGTTTAAAAAATTGCAATGATCTTACATCCAGATATGGACTCAGGAGGGCAGAGGAGGATCACTGATGGAATGCAGCCTTTTGACGACGACCCCTGCTGTCACCTTTTGGCAGAGGCAGTTCACTGTTCCTGGTCCTGAGCATAGGACAAGATGTGTTAATCACCTTCATTAAATTATCTTGTATTTTCCCCCCACTCATCCCCTGTCCTTATCCTGGAAATACTTTTTGATTCATTAACTTTCCAAACTGTGCAATAACATCCCTTGACATATTAGTTGTAAGAAATTTAATTAATCAGCTTTGAGTAGAGACATTTTATAATGTGTAACCGGTTGTGCGGATTTATCTTTCATGGAGTATCTGCCTTTGGGGCACAGATTTGACCTGTAGTCATCATTTCACAAATGAGAAGCCTCATTTGATACAAGTCGTTCATAAATTGGATACTGTGTGGATTAGCACCTGATTGGACAGGGTAATATAAAGTTCTGTATTACAATATATGTCATTTTAAACCACAATATAGATATATGCTCAGATGCCATTTTTAGATACACCTAGGTAAAACTAATATAGTTAAATACATCACTCCTGAAATTAATGTTGTTGTGGTCTTAGGGTTGATTGTGCTTTACGGTCATTTTGCTGGATAAACACTAGTTTGTAGTGCTGTTGATTTGCACTGTGCTACACCTTCATCTCTGTTGTCCATGTTTTTTCTGTCACGGACAGACTACATGTTAGTGTGTACTGTGGTAAAATAAATTTAAAAAATCTTTATGGATGAATGTCATTTTGTCTATGTTGCCCAACCCTAGTTCATAGAGGTTTAATACAGAATGTTAGAATCATACTCCTTGTCCAACCATTTGTACAGTGTTTGTGCATATGTGTCAAACTGTTTCACTAACGACTTGTTCAAGGTACATGCAGAGTGCTGTTCAGCTGTCTTAAGCTGCTTCATCATGGTCTGAAGTTTTCCGAGCGTGAAGTTACTGGACAAGACACCCCAAATGAAGACAAAGAATATTTTCTGTGCATACTTTCATCTGTCTCAGATGTTCAGACAACAGAACTTGAAAAGTGATGCCAAGTCTACCATATTCTTAACATCTCATCATTTCAGGGCCTGATGTTAAGTTTAATCATTTTCAGTGGGATACTTGCTGCACTGATAAATGACTCAAATTGGAATTTTTTTTTGAGGGGCTCAGGACTTGATACTGTAGGAATGCTGTTATGAAATTTAATAAAGAGTGTTATATTCATCCATGCAGGTTTTTCCTAAACTCTTCTCTGATTCAGTGCGGCAGACTTTAACCCCAGCTGCACTCATTCTTTATTTCTTACCTTCTTTTTGTATTTTTGAGGATGGCAGAACAAAGTAGATATAGTATATGTAGACTGTATTAGACGAACATGCGGAATATATTAGGTACATAGGTTGACCCAAACTCTCTTGTATGAATATATGCAACTTTATATCTATTACTCTGTGTATATCTACTTACTCTCAAGCATCTTGGCCTTTTTGTGTGACACAGTTTGTGTTTTGGACTTTATAACAGACCAGACCATACATGGTTTTATAAAGAGGTTGAGTCATGGCAACTGGACTTTCAGACCTAAAAACTGAAAGTCCAGTTGCCATGACTCAACCTCTAGATAACGTCCCCTGGATGACTGAGAATCTTCACAGATGTGGCTTTATAAACCAGTTTTACTTTGCCCAAAGTGTAAGTTTGCTACTCTGTTTCTTATGCTCTCTGTTGTTTCTACTCGTTTAGGTACTGGAGAAAGTGGAAAGAGCACCTTCATCAAGCAGATGAGGATCATCCATGGAGCTGGATACTCAGATGAAGACAAGAGAGGCTTCATTCGGCTTGTTTATCAAAACATCTTCACCTCCATGCAGGCCATGATCCGTGCCACGGAGACTCTGAAGATCCCCTACAAATACGAACAGAATCGAGTAAGGACTGATCCACAGATTAAAAAGCTGTTGTGTGCTATAATAGTTCACCATTCCACTTTTTTTCCCAGTCTTTCTAGAAGCGTTGATTACTATTTAGTGTAATCAAGCTTTTATTTTTTTGTAATTCACAGATAACCATTCCTTAAATTAGCCATGTGTAAGTGAATGATTCCTCTATATGTGGTTGGTTTGTAATTGCATTGGATCATGATTTCTGTTTGGTAGAGCAAGTCATGCTTTGGTGAAATTCTAATTGTTTTAACTAAAATGTCCTCATCTTGGTGAAATTATTTGAAGTTGTTAGAAGAATTGAATTGAATTTAATATTCTGCGTGCATGTTGTTGTTTGTCCTGATAATTGACAGGTTTGATACCACATAGTAAAGCAGAGCCAGCATCTCATTATACCTAAAAATGTATTTGACAAACAAGTTGACACAAATTAAGTATGTATTTAATAGGGTAGCAGTGTAACTGGGGTTTGTGTAATTACGTTTTGTGTAAGTGACCCAAAATGTAGGCCCTTTTGATAACTTTGCCAGAAGAAGCACAGGCTGCAGGTTAATGACAGAAAAGCGAGAAAGCAGCCATTTTCTATGTTCACTTACACCAGACAAACTTTATCACAGTGGGCCCAAATAAGCATGTGGCATTTTAGGAACTGCTATAAAGATGATGGTATTTTTGAAGGTAGAGCACTGTAAAATATAAAGCATCTGTCCCATGTATGTTATCAAGTGTTACAAATAACTTTGACAGTGAGGAAGTGTGTATATCTGTCTAAAAATGTGTCAAGGTGACAAATCAGACATGTGCCTCACTGGAGGATTAAGGCACTGGGTAAATGGGCAGAAATTCTTCACAATATTTCTGACATTTTCATATTAAAATGTTGGTTTTGCTGCTTTGTTAAGCCCATGTGTCAATGTGAAACCTCATTATCTTCCGCATAAGAAAGATCTTCCAGTGCATGTTTGGTTTGTCCAACAGAAACATTATCTTTGGAATAAGTAAAGTAGGTGGGTGGTTAGGATCAGCCACTAGATCTAAAGTGAAGAAAAGGATCTACACATATCTAAAATAGCTTCAACTGGAGATCGTAGGTAGAAATTACTTGCTTTATGTTTTTCTGTTTTTGTTTGAGCAGTTGTTGTTCTTAATTCTCTCTCATATTCTGCCTCATTATACTTGCTTGTGTCTTTCCAGGCTAATGCCATGCTTGTGAAGGAAGTGGACATTGAGAAGATCGCTGGGTTTGACCAGCCCTACATTGCTGCTATCAAAACCCTGTGGGCTGACCCAGGAATCCAGGAGGCCTACGACCGCCGCAGAGAGTACCAGCTGTCTGACTCCACTAAATAGTATGTCTCTCCATCTCTGTTGAGGTGTCTCTCTGTGAAGACAATAGATGTTATGTCTGGCCAGGATTTAAGAATGAAGGTATTTTTGTTGGATGCTTTATTGTACATAATAGCTTTTGTAGTACTTGATAGCAGCCCAGTAAAATGCTGAAGCATTTAAATGTTTTATTGGGCTTTTTTTGTAAATGTAAAATGACAGGAATAAAATTGATGCCTAATGATGAGAACTATCTGTTCTTGAACCTGCGTCAAATAATCTTTGTGCAGTCAGGATAAAAAAATTAATGGATAGGTATATGCTAATTGTGTTTGCAAGCAAATGTCAGTTTCTTGTTCTGTGTGTTTGCCACAATACCATTGTAATAGTTTATGACCCCAGGCTAAGGCACTGGCGTCATTTTATAGTGCCCCCTGGTTGCGGACTTTCTGTACTACAGTTAAATGCAGCTTCAAATCTGCATGCATTTAAATGTGCCTGCTGTGTTGAGCACTATGATGATAGTAAATGTGTCATCTATGTATTTGTCCTGCATGTTTACGAATGAGTGAAAGATAAGAAAAACATGGAATGTGTCTTTCAGTCTTATCCACACACAGTTCATGTATATCTCCAGTTACCTTAGTGATATAGACCGTGTGACCGCAGAGGAATATGTTCCCACCCAGCAGGATGTGCTGAGGGTCCGTGTTCCCACCACGGGTATAATAGAGTACCCATTTGACCTGGAGAACGTCATCTTCAGGTACCCTCAAGGCCTCAGGACTGCAGCATCAAAACTGGTAGAGGCCAGAAACCACTGATGCAGGATAAAAATACATGCGTTCAAAGGGAGCATTTTCTTCTAAATTAATCAACTCAGTACTAATGGCCAAAAAATGTGAAAAATGTCCACATAATTTATAGCCTGTCAGCGCAAAATTGAAAATTACACGTTGTTTAGATAAAATGAGCCCGAGGACCAGCCTGATTGAGATATCAGTGGTTTGTGTTCAGAATTTTGCTGTGGTTCTGAGTCCAGGATGAAAACTAATGCTGCACTGTAGCGTGTGCCAAGCAGCCCCCAAAAACTAGATGAAGAAGGATAAGACTGTGATTCTCCAGGACTAAAATCAGTTAGGCAATCTGCACTTCCTGAAAAACTGAAACCTTACATGCTTTTTTAAAAAAGTAGGACATGTGTTTCCTGCTATTCTTGATATCACACTTGTCCAAACCTTCTTTATCTAATTCCAGTTGATGCTGTTTTGCTGCTGAAGTCACTGCTACTACTGTCCCTGATGTCACTTCACTGTCTGCAACATAATCCACAAACTACTTGACCTCTCTGCAAATTATTGTCAGTTAAAAAGAGTAAAGAAAACCTAAAACAACTGTTAAAAGTTAACAGCTAATCTCAGAAGGCTGTAGTTTGCTGGTTTATGGAAAGAGAGTGCTGGTGGAGCAGTGACACTAACACCATTTTGTTTTTGAGATGTGGTCTTTTCTGTAAAGCTCTCTCAACAGGACCGATCCACACTTCCTGGAATGGCAGGGGGAGGGTTGCAGTAATTCACTGTCACGCTTTATATAACTGTTTTCGTGTCTTTTTTTTCCTTTATCTCTCTTTCTCTCGACTGGCCTGCCTGTAGTTATCTTTCCGATCTGGATCGAATTGCAGATCCCAACTATCTTCCCACACAGCAGGATGTGCTCAGGGTGCGCATCCCCACTACAGGAATCATAGAGTACCCCTTCGACTTGCAAAGCATCATTTTCAGGTAGAAAGATGCCACTTTTGAATCCCGCCATGTAATATTGTGACATCATTAACTCATACTTCCTCTGGTGTGTTTTTGTCCAAAGCCCCATTTAAACCATGAACATAACTTGTAACCTGTGCCATTTGACCTTTTACTTTTGACTCCTTACTCTACTTAACACATTCCTCCAATCATAAAACCATACATAACAATTGTATAGTCTTCTCGTACGCTTTCTCTTACTGCCTGCCACAAACGACAATCATACCGCCCATAATACAACCCCCAAATGCACACAAAGTCCTACATTCTGGTGCCCGGTCTCTGTAAATGGGTCACCTCCTCTCTTTCTCCTTTTCTCTGGCTGGCAGAAGAAATGAGGTCGTCCTCGCCGCGGTGGAGGAATGTTATTTTGGGCAGCAGGTCCTGCAGGGCCTATATTGGCCCCGGGTCTCTGTGGACCACAGTGGACTGGGCCACCACGAGGGGGCGCCATTGCATTGTGAATTACTGGGGATTTAATTAGCTTTCATAGAGACCACTGACCTGGAAGCTTGCACCTGTGCATAAAGAGATGTAGCAAAATATGCAATATCAGGCAATAAATTGTACCGGTGCCATTTATATACTGGTTTTGACAGGAAAGGTTTCTTAGTGGGATAGATTTTACTGAAGCAATTGGCACAAATGAAGGCATAATGAAGCTGGGACCTAAACTCCCTGATGAGTGGAAGGTGACCTTTTCAAGGACAATTTCAGGAAAGCTAAAACCTTCTGAGGATTCACTCGTGTTATCAGTCAGTATTTGAACAAGGAATACTGAGGAATGCCATGAATGGCTTTAGCTAAAGGCAGCCTGCTGCCAGCAGACAATCAAACTTTTCATATCAGTTTTGGCTTAGTTATGAGTTTATCTCTCGTGAATTATATATAGCTACATACTTCTTGAGATTAAGTTTTCTCAGTTTGTAGCTTCTGATTAGGTGACGTAGGAGGCGTCCTTCTAGCATGAAAAGGATCTCAACATCAGAGGTGCCCCCCTGTATCGTTCATCATTTCAACTCTGCCTCCTGTCCTCTGTCTGTCCTCGATCCTTTGTTCTGCCCACCCCCTCCAGCTCTTCTTTTGTCCACTCTGCGCCCCGCCTGTTGCTTCATCTGACTTCAAGTGCATTTCAAACTGTACAATAGTTCTTGTGTGGTGCTATGTCACGACCACCAGCAAGAGCAGTCTAGTAGAGAAATGAATGCGTTATGACCCCCCACTTTCCCTGTATCACAAAAATAGAAGTACTTACAGATCTAGTATCAGATTCAATATAATGACTACACCCTGTATGACCAGATGAATGCCTCTCAATTTCAGAATTCCATTAAGATATTTTATTTGGTTTTGTTTGTATGCACCAGTTAACAGATAGACTGGAGAAGGGTGTGTAGTACAGCTGCATACAGTGAATTAAAACTTTTTGTTTGCATGCTGATTCTAGATCTGTTTTAAGTGGGAACCTTTCATCTTTGCAGTAACATGCATGATTCACTTATAGTACTCACAAGCTGTTTGTGTAGATTTTGTGCCAAATATAGAATACACAGTACACATTGCTCTGAGGAAGAAAAAAAAAGACTCCAAGAAGTTCTGAATTTGTTGAATCTTTCATTAATCCATCGTCTTTTTTTTTTTTTTTTTTTTCAAAAAAAAATTAAGTTAATAGGACTGCCGAATGGTCTGCCTTTTTTTTTTTTTTTTTTTTTTTTTTTTAAAACAAATCCTCAAGACCCAAAATAAATGACGGGCCTATTTTTGATGTCTCCTCACATGATAGTAAAAATATGCTTTCATGGGTCCCAGGATGAGAGACTATATTTTTTTTATTTGGGTCATGTGCTGAAAATGTTAAAGAAAGACCTACGTCAGAAAGTGTCTTCAGGACTGATCTACCTGAAACAAATCTGAACCAAAGATTGTTGCTGCTGCACAGTTTATCTGCAGCTAATGCATTTTGTTGTACAAAACATGGTTAAACCCAGTTTATTTTACAATTTGTTGTTATCAATAAACGTTTCTTGATGGATTCACAACCTCTGCAGCACAGAGTCACATTGAGTTTTTGTCCTGCAGAGCACTGGGCACTCACTGTGTTCTTTAATTCAGTCACTGAACCAGGATACCTGGAGTGATGTTCTTATATTTTTCCTCTTCTTGTTTCCTCACTTATCACATCTCTTCACCTTCACCATCAGGATGGTGGATGTAGGGGGACAGAGGTCAGAGAGGAGGAAGTGGATTCACTGCTTTGAGAATGTCACTTCCATCATGTTTCTTGTGGCACTGAGTGAGTACGACCAGGTCCTGGTGGAGTCAGACAATGAGGTAGGTGAACAGTTTGTTACACAGCGTCTTCAATGTCTTGACCATTGATTTATTAAAAAAAAAAAAAAAAACTTGTGAATGTTGCTTAAACCAATGCATTGTCCCACACATACAATAGACATACTACAGTTATGCTATTTTGCATAGAGAAATATATACATGAAGAACCAAATATGTCAAGAATTTTCTCACACCTTGCTTCTACTCCTTTACTCTCCACAACAGAACCGTATGGAGGAGAGTAAAGCTCTGTTCCGGACTATCATTACCTACCCCTGGTTTCAAAACTCCTCCGTCATCCTCTTCCTCAACAAGAAGGACTTGCTAGAGGAGAAGATTGCCTATTCACACTTGGTGGACTATTTCCCGGAGTTTGATGGTGAGATCATCTGTACATATGTGCTGAGTAATTTCTGTGTGGCTGGTTCTTTCTAGAAATGTAATGTTTGCAGTCATCGTTTTGACAGATTATGTAATTGGCTTTGCCGATAGTCTTTCAAGAAAAACAACATTGAAATCATAACTTTTGACTGACTCCACAGAATGTGTGTAAAAGCACTGTGTTATCTATCCTTATAATTTATTTGTTCCTCTAAAAATGGCTGTGTGACACTTTAAGGCTGCATTCACAACTGACCTCTGCACTTCAGACAAAATATACCCATTTGTTGCACACTGTTTGAAATTGGTGCAGATCGAACAAACAAACTGAAACAGCTTGAAAAGGTGGGTCTGGATCTATTTTCAAGTAAGATGGTAGATATTAGATTTTAGTATGAATTTTTCAGCTGTGCTCTTTTTGTACTAATTAACCCTTTCAGTCATATTTGAGGGGTATAAGGTTCAGTTGCAGTCTTGACAGTAATGCTCATAATCTGTTATTTAGGTCTTTGTGATACCAAAGAAGATGAACTAAAGTACTGTAGTATATTGATGTCACTACTGCAAATAGATTTTCCTCATAGGGTTCCAGTTGATGCTGATGATGTTATCATAATGATGCATTTTAAATGACTGTCCTTTAGGGGAGAAGTATCTATACATGTTTACATCTACTCGTATCTCTAAATTGAAGGTCCCCAGAGAGATGCACAGGCAGCACGGGAGTTCATCCTCAAGATGTTTGTGGACTTAAACCCAGACAGTGACAAGATCATCTACTCTCATTTCACGTGTGCTACGGACACTGAGAACATCCGCTTTGTGTTTGCAGCTGTCAAAGACACCATCCTACAGCTCAATCTCAAAGAGTACAACCTGGTGTGAGGACTCACGTGCTATGCACATCTCCTCCCCATTGCACAAATGCACACCTCTATGGGAGTGTGCGCTCAACTCCACATGCATTTCGCAGTACAGTGCCGGTTCACACACATAAATACATGAACAGAACTCTTCCTTTTATTTTATTTTATTTTATTTTTTTCTCCAGTACAGTGTATTCACAGATCCTCCCACCTGCAAATGCCACCCTTCCCTTTTCACCAAAGCTCGTCCTCTTCCTCCTTCACTCGGCAGCTTGTTGTCAGAGTCCTCGCTCTTCCCAAAGCTGCTCTGTGTGTCAGATCTGACCCCAGATGCTGGCTCTGGTACATTTCATCTGGCACACAAAGTTTCACACAACCTGTACAGTGACTGAAGGGGGACTTTGGTGTTGGAGTGTGTGTGTGTTTGTTTGGGGCAAGCTGTGTCTTGGTGAATAGCGGCATCAAAGACCTTTGGCACTCTGTTGTTGACCCTCAGTGGTGTGAAATCAGATCCTCCGTCGTCTCCTTTCTGACATCCTGCTGGTATATGAGGAAGTGAATACTGTACATCCTGAAACCACCCAAGGACCAGCAGCATGGTGCTGAAGAAGAGTGACCCGGACAGGATGTGAGGTGGCACACAGGGGAGTAGAGCTGAGGATTCTGTCTCCACCTCACATCTATGAATGTATTTACCAGTGAGCATCACAATCGCAAAGAAAGAAAAAAAAAAATTCTGTAATATGAAGTAAATGCATATATAAACACACTTAAGACAAAAAGCACGAGAGGGCAAGACATAGCTAATCAAAATCTGTTCATTGCTGAGATTTTTAAAATGTTTTTAATGATAGAAATTTGTTGCTACATCTACTTCTATTTAACAAATAATGGCTAAATGGAATGGTGATTTAAAAAATCATAAATCTTTAAAAAAAAAACAAACAAAAAAAAAAAAACTTTTAAACCCACACACAAAAAATGAAGCTCCAGAAATGTATTTGACATAAGTATCCTTTAAAAGATTTTTGTATTTTCATGTTTAAGTTAATTACATTGCTTCCCTCCCCAGATGTTTTCTGCATGGATTCACAGGGACAATCTTCCATGTGACGTTCACAGTATCTGGC
This sequence comes from Mastacembelus armatus, assembly GCF_900324485.2. NCBI lineage: Eukaryota > Metazoa > Chordata > Actinopteri > Synbranchiformes > Mastacembelidae > Mastacembelus > Mastacembelus armatus. Next base: position 6,115,947 of record NC_046654.1, on the reverse strand, counting down.
TCCACCGATACACCGCTCACACCTCTGTATTCCAAAACAGTAGTAGTGGGTGAGGACAGATGTGGAGGGGGGTGTGATGTCATCAGTGTTTAGCCTACAGAGCACACCTGCAGCTAGGGCTGCAAGTAGCTTATTCAACCAAACAGAAGCTGTAAATTAAACATGCCCCTGCCCTGGGATGTGCATGTGGCATCCATGGGTCAACATCTTTGATGACATCACACTGTATCAATGAGCCGTCCAATCAGACACACTTCCTGACAGTGATGTAGTCATCCATTATATCAGGATGTGCTTCTGTTTACTTTTCTTTTTAACTGTATAGTCACTTTGTTTATAAAAGATTGCTTGCTGTTGAGTGGTGAGGGGGAAAACAGCACTCTAAAGTCTGCAAATGTTGTTCGTGTATATTTGTTTGTAAATACATATACACAAAACACTCCTGTACAAAAATGCTCTGTGGTACAGCATCTTTGGCAAAAAACAAAACAACAAAAAAAAAAAAAAACCTATCAACTTCTTTCGTTAGCATAAAGTTTTTTCCTATCGATTTATGGTAGTATTGATACTGTGATTATGGATTTTGTTCACTTGATTAATAGGACTACACAGAGCTGAGTGGTGTTGAGAAAATGATCGGAAAGGAGTGATAGTCAGAGAAAAGAGGTTCCTCCCAACCAGATTCACAACTCCACACTACTGTAACAGCTCTAAATCCAGAGTAATACTAACTAGGGCTGGTAAAATCTTCACAGTATGGTAACAAGATGATTTTAAGAGAAATTAAAGATTTTTGTATTTATCTAATTTATGGACCAGGTTTGAAGATGTTGATAATTTGACTGCTCTTGATTCTGTCATGTGGAATTGCTTCTTTTCTCATGGCGGAACCTACTTGAGTCTGAACTGCTGTAAAAACGAATGTCTGTCTGGTATAGTAAGGACTTTATCTCTGCTTTCTATTTCTTATTGAGACATTTCCAGTTGTACTTGTATTGCATCTCCATCCATGATAATACTGTTTGGTTCCTTTAAAAGCCCTCACATTTGTTTTCTTTTTTTAAAACAAGAAACTTGTATTTCCTCTTGGTTTATAGATGCAGCGCTGTATGCATACCTAGAACAGTACAGTATGAACATAGGTGGATTTTTTTTTTTTTTTCTTTAAATCCGTGACTGAAGACCTATGTGGTCCATGCTTGCTATTTGTAATTTAACAAAAGAAGTTGTCTGTTTTTTCATTGTTAATTTCCGATTTTTTGAGGCTTGCTCGATAGTGCCAGTGAAGTGCAGATATACTTTTTGGTCTTTGACCTTTTCTACAGGTGACTTATTGCTCATCCTCATTAAGGGCTATCACAGTGTATCAGGCATCAGACAGTGGGGAGTGGAGTGCAGGACCAGTGAACAAAGTCATCCACTATGAATTGTTTATTAATGGAGATCACTCTCAGTATGTGCTTTAAAAAGTAGAGGCAGGGTGTTAGTACAATATAAGGTGTGTGTAAAGAGTATACCAACACTAAGCGGTTTTCTTCATGTATTTCTTTTATCTGACCCTTTGGTGAATTAGATGAACCCAGTACCTGGCTTACCACTACTTGTTTATGATTGCATTGGTATCACAATGTTGCATGTGCTACCTTATGCAGTGCAGAAACACTTATTCCTAAAGACACTACTACCAGGACAAGTATTATGTTTCCCCAAGTATTTGAGGTATAGCTGATAGTCAAGAAATTTTAATAACAATACTCATGAATTTGCAGGGTTTTTTTTTTTCAGAAACTACTAATCCTATAGTGTATTGCTGTCCATTTTTCAGTTTAGAAATTGCTTTCCTGCCTTCTAGCAGCTTCTGGTTTAGTAATGTTAAGGTAACTTGCAGATTTTTGAAATGTGACATTCAGTCTCCTTTTTTTTCTCCTTCTCTCATATTTGCACTGTTGGCTGCTGTAAACACAATTTGTCATCAAATCTAAGAAGACAAACATGTAATGTGAAGGACCATGTGTATTTGTTCATTTCTTGCATAAAAATGTTGCTGTTTGGTAGCTGCCTTTTAAATCGGAAATCCTGACACAAGAACTTGAACACACCAACTAATGTTTCAAGTTGATTTTCTAAATGAAAGTTACTAAATGCTACCAAGTATATAAAGAATCAATGTAAAAAGATTCAGAAATGGTCAGCAGGGGCGTTAAAGATTAAACACAGTTAATGGGGCTGAAAAAAAAGCACCATGCTGGTATGGTCCCTAACTGCCATGTTGTCTGTTGAACTTGACACTAACCTCGTGCTGAGTAAGCAAACAGCTTGACACTAACCTCGTGCTGAGGAAGCAGACAGCCAGCCATTAGACTGCTGTCATAGAGGATCTGAGTGCCACTGTTCAAGTGGCACAATCTGCCAGTACAGATATTCAAGTATTTATCAGCACTTGTGTGAAGATGTACTGTGTGTTGAGTGCAGCTCACTTTAAAGGTGACAAACCAATGTTGTATTTTGAAACTTGACACTACAACTCTGGCACATGGTGAAGGGCTGACTGGCTGTTAGTCTGGGTTTGGTAATTTGTTAGCAGCCCAGTGCTGCACAGTGTGCGTGTGTGTGTGTGCAATTTTTTTTTTTTCTGACACATTTTATCTCAACATATATGAGCTGGAAAGAAAGAAGGAACTTTGTGTGAGGCTTCAATCTCCTTCTCATTCTTTCACTCTGGTCCGTTTGAGCATTAACCAGTAAAAAGACTGGATTTCTTTTTCAATGCAACACTTATTTATTGCCTTTCATTGCCTTGAATAATGAAAGATAGTGTTGATGGCCTGTGACCCCTTCCCGTGGGCTGCTTGTTAGAATAAATGGAAACTTATCTCTTGCACATCAGTATAGCGTTAGTGCATATTCAGAAACTTAAGCTTGTTCCCCTTTTTCTTTTCTTTTTTTTTTTTTGTTTGTTGTCTCTGTATGATAAGACGACATTACCAGAACACTATTATTTAGGACCACTTGATTCTTTTTTTTTTTTCCTCAGTCCAATGAAAAAAAAAAGTTGTCATTTGTGTAGTGGTGTATAAAATGCTTTTTCCTCTTTATTTTGTATGTAAACCAAGTGTAAATTATGTATTATACTGAGTGTGCCAACCCCACTTTCTCTAGAGCCAGGCTCTCTCTAAGTGCCAACTCTGCGGTCATCATCAAAAGGTCCACAACCTGAGATGGTCCCCCTTTTTAAATAAAACATACCACAGACTAAACAGACAGATGATTAGGTACACACAAAGACTTTATTCTGTATTTAAGACTAAAGAATTAAAAGATAATCTGCTGTTTCTTTCTTTCTTTTTTAAGAAACTGTAATTATAAACTGCATGTGCTGTTTATTTTGTGTTGGAAGTGAGGGCTTGGATGTTTTCACTGAAGCAGAGCCCTTAATGAAGGGGGCTCAGTTGGTTATCGATTATTGATTTACAAAACTCTTGCCATATTTTTTTTTTTTTTAATGTGTTTCATGTATTTGTTTCAACCACTGTTGCCTGATCCTCATTCAAACATGAACATGACTTATGATCATTACCGCCTTCTAAGAGAGAAACATAATGACAAGGTATCTGTTTTAAATTGAAATAAATTTGTTCCTATACTTGCTTATGGTGTTTGTGTGTGTGTCATTTTATGGTTTCCTGAAATTATAGAAGGATAAAGTCGCCTGATCTATGGCAATTAGATTTTTTGATGTCCAAGATGAACGCCTTAGGCAGCTTAAATTCACTTTTTCAGGAAGTATTTTAAATGTACATCTCTGACATGTTGGGGCCATATGAACCATGTTGGACTCAAACCATCAGGGACAGGCCTTCTGCTTGTCAGGATTAAAAAATAAACAGGGAGAAGCAGCGTTTCAGTTTTAAGCAGCTAAAATCTGGAATAGTCTTCCTGATGATGTTAGACAAGTCTCATATCTGACAATGTTTAAACCTTTTCTTTTTAGCTCTGCATATGACAGCTGAAAGTGTTTTATCTGCACACATTCTCTTCTAATTTAATTCCAAGTTAAGTTTATATTTTATTTAAAATCTATATTTTACTGTTTGTTTTTTTTTTAGTTTAATTCTTTCCTTTGTACTTTTAACTTGTCTTTTATTTCTGTAAAGCACTTTGAATTTCTCCAAATGGAGCACATTTGACCTTTATATTTAACCCGTTTCCGGGCCAGGTGGGCTCCGGTGTTCTGTCTCTCCGGGCGGGTCAGTTCATCTCTGTGGCGCACGGGGCGCCCGCGCGTCCGCTGCTCGGTTTGTTTTCCGGGTGATGCTGCTCTTCCCTTCAAAGCAGAGGAAAGTCGGGGGCTCATGTGTCAACATCCCATCCCCAGGGAGGCGTAACGTTATTCTTAAAAAACCGATGTCCCCTTCAAGACTGTTTTATTTGCATTAACCCGTCCACCGTCGGACGCAGCGGTGCTGGTGACCGCGGACATCAAGAGACGATCTTCGACTCCGGCGACGTTGACGTTAGCTAACGTTACTTTAAACGATGACACAGTACAAAGTGCAAATAGCGTCTCCAATCGTTTCATAATATCTGGGGACCTGTTAGCTTAGCCAGCTGGCCTGGTAACTCGATTAGAGCAAGGAAACACGGCGAAACACGCTGCTGACATGATGTTTCCTCAATCAAGGCACCCGGTAAGTGGACTGGTTGAACTTGCCCCAGGTGGAAACTAAGCAAAGCGAGCTGTGCTAACGCTAGCTAGCTGCTGCAGGTAGCCGACGATGCCAGACCTCTCTGCGGCTTCTCACCGCGTTTGCGTCGCTTTAATACAGGAATAGTGTCGGCTTAAAAGATTTGAAATACACCTAGTTAGCGTGTTTGTCGATAGCTTAGCTGTATTTGGCTGCACCAGCTGTCGTTAGCTAGCACTGCTCCAAACAGCTCATTTAACTCCACTGTTTCTGCTGTCAGACCAAACTAAAAACCAGTTTGGACAGCTGTTAAATAAATACTGCCGCTAGTATTGGTGACAGTTTTAGTTAACCAACACTTGTCAACGGCCCAGTAAACAAGTAATGTATGAAATTAACAGAAATAACACTTTAAAAGCTCAAATTAAGTCAATGTGCCATGGCCAACTAATGCCAAACTGTAATAAACAACCTGATTTAATAGGTTTAGCAACGTGACCTTTACAAACAAGATAAGGGGGAGAAAATGAAACACTGTTTATTGAGCTTTATTGAAGCAGCACGACAAACACATTATTTGCTCATCTTACAGCAGTTTGCATGCTCAGAAATATTTGGTAAAAATATATAGAGCTAAAACAAATCTGTGGCTAATCTTTATATTCTCATATTGAAAAAGCTGTGAGCATTTTTTCTTAATATTTTGGTACTTTGAGAAAAACTGAATGTCCTTAGGTTCTTGATTGTTGGGGTGGGAATCCCTGACAAGATGATTAATCTATAATAAAAATATAATCACTGGCTGCAGCCCTATCTTATTTTATTTTTAAGATAACAATAACATTATGAGTAGTATGGACTAACTAATGCCTCACAAGCTGCATTAAACCACCCCAGAGCAGAAAAATGACACTTGCAAACCACAGGTGAGGAAACGCACATACTGAAAATAACACAGACCATTAACCAAAGCACCACTACAAACATTTCCCATAGTGGTGCCTCATGGTTGCCATATAAAGCTGCATGTCACATATTTGTTAAAAACATACAGCCTGTATACACTGTATACATGGACTCAGGGCATTTGCTCTCTGGAGCAGGTTTTCTTCAAGGGCGTCTCTGTATTTGGTTGCATTTATTTTTTCCATCAGTTCTGTCCAGTCCTTCTGTCCCTGCTGATGAGACGCCCCCACGCCAGTCATAGCACGATGCTGCCACCACTGTGCTTCACTGTCAGATGGTATTCGCCAGAGTGTGGAGTTTAGCCTTAAGAGTAAAGTCTGTCTGTGAATTTGTGCTGCTTCTGCAAAGTGTCAGATTTCAGTTTTTGTTTTTTAATAATTTTACAAAAATGTCTGAAAACATACAACACAGTTAATTGAACAGCAAAGGGAGAGGATCTGCATAGTTTTCTGAGGCCACTGGATATTCTTTTTGGTTAGCGGCAACATGTGACTGTTGTTCCTCTTTCTGAGACTGGGTTGTATCAAAGACATTCTAAAGATGTGGTGACAGGCAAATGCATTTGGTTTCCAAATGGTGGTGGCTTTTAGTAAAAATTCTTGTAAAGATGAAGTGAAACAATTTTAATGCTTTATTACTATTTTTCCTTTGAGGCCCATTTAATAAAGTGCAGGTCCTTACACCCAGACTTCCTTATTTTCTCAGATCCATCAGACATTTTGTAAAAGGTTTGCTGTTTTCAGCCCCTCAAATAATGATTTTCTGCCTTTCTTTCTGTTTTGTATCACAGTAAACTGAATATTCTCAGATTTTAGATTGTTGGTTGAACAAAACAAGACGTTTGAAGCCTTAGGCTCACAGAAATTGTGTAGTATTTTGTGACATTTTAAAGACTGAAACAATCAATCAATTACAAAATTGTCAGGGTAACTGATAATGAAATTGTTAGTTAACACAAAACATTTGACATTTTGAGTAGATAAAAATAGTTTAAATTTAGTGTTTGAATGGTTTAAATGGTTACTAAATGTTTCCTGTTGGTCAAACCATTAAATTATGTATTTGTACCTCAATTGTTTTTTTTTTTTTTTTTTTTAACTGAATTGATTCTTTAATATCTACAAAAGTTAATGTTTCTAAATCAGGTTGTTTCACTGCAGATAAATGAAGCTTGCATTTGGATGCAGAGTTTCAGCCCCCGTGTAACCGGGTGACACTGTGTTCGCTCCCATAATCCTCTTGAACTTGACCTTGTGCCACTTATTTAGAGAGTAATGAGGTTTAGGGCTCTGGATAAACCCTGGATTAGAGCTCTAGACTCATGGTTTATGTGTAGTTTATACACAACCAGATTTCTAATGTAGCCTCCTAATACCTCTCACATATGGTCAGCATGGGCACACTTTAATCTCACCTTCTGTAAACACATTCCCTCAATCAGTGCACTCTGCTTTCCTGAAAGTGCCAGGCTTGTGTTTGTGTACAGGCAGATGTTTCATATCAGCTTGTCAAAAGCAGATGTGGAGCACTCTGTCGTTTGTTGAGCTCTGGGTGTAATACGTTAGTCAAAAGTTTTCTCTTTATCTCGTTTCATACTCTCGCACTCTGACTTGAAGCCCAATTTAGGCTAACTTTTTAAATAGTTCATCTCAGAGGTCAAACTGCTGTTTCTAAAAGCAAATGTTTATTAAAACACCTACACACTCACCATTAGATTCCTAAGCAGCAGAAAAAACATGCACCACTGCCCCATTTTCTGCAGAAAAATGTTTCTATTTTTCATTCTTGTTAGATAGGTTTGGGCTCAGTAAAGTAAAGCTTATGCATCTTAACTAAGACATCAGATCACTCATGCCAAATACAGTTCTGGTTGTCAGTCGTAATAAATTACCTGGTGCAGCCTATAGGTGGAGAAGTATTTTTTTGTTTGGATGCAGGGATCATTGCAAGTGTATTTTGGGTCATTGTGAGAGTTTGTGAAAAGTGACCCTTTTGTTGTTGTCATTGTTTACCAGGCATCTTCTCAGTCCAGTCAACCTCTCAAGTTCACCACTTCTGACTCATGTGACCGCATCAAGGATGAGTTCCAGTTCCTTCAAGCCCAGTACCACAGGTTTCACAGTTGCTCCCACACACACACACACACACACACACACACACACACACACACACACACACACAAATGTACATCATGCACCTTCATTATGGCACACTTTCAGAAGTTATGTATATGTCTGTAGTTCACTATTGGGGCAACTGAAGTTTAATTTGACGTAATGTCTCAGTCCAAGCTCTTGCATGTCTGTATTGATGAACATATGCAGAAAAACACTGGTTATACTGTAGGTTAATGGTGAAAAACATTTGTTCTTCCTTGGTTTTTATGCTTTTAAGAATGCAGGTAATACATTTCAGCAACCTGAATATCTGCACCCGAGCTATCCTCTAATGCTTTTGTATATTCTGTTTAAACAGTTTGAAGTTGGAGTGTGATAAACTGGCCTCTGAAAAGTCAGAGATGCAGCGTCACTATGTCATGGTAAGTCTGTTATCATGACTTGTCAGTGAATTGTGGATTTTCTTACTATTTGAGTCACATCATCAAAGCACTTTTATATCCAAATATCCAAGCATTATTGATGCGTATAGCACAACAGTTTGTTTGTGATGAAGAGGTACATGGTATATTTTATTGTTTCATCTCCCTTTTTGCATTTGTAGTACTATGAAATGTCCTATGGGCTGAACATTGAAATGCACAAACAGGTGAATACCCTTCCCCTATAATACTTTTTTTTTTTTTTTTTTTTTTTTTTTTTAATATCCCAGGTGTTGTGATAATCTGGTCTGATCGACATTCATTATTTGTTTGCAGGCTGAAATCGTGAAGAGATTGAATGGGATATGCGCTCAGGTGCTGCCTTATCTGTCTCAGGAGGTAATGACAAAGACATCTTCATGAATGTGTCTGACTCCCACCTGCAGCAGCTAAGATTCTGTATCCAACAGTCATGTCCAATTATTTATTCCTGTCCTCATGTAAATAACTCACTAGCTTTGTACAATCATGTTGTCTTTGTTCCAGCATCAGCAGCAGGTCATGGGTGCCATAGAAAGAGCCAAGCAGGTCACACCTCCTGAGATGAACTCCATCATACGGGTGAGCTTTGGCTTTAGTAATGTAGGGATTATAGCAGTACTGTACACTGAAAGTAACTGCATGGCTTTCCAGTTCCAGTTATTTGCTTTGGCTTTATGTACATACAGTGACATGTGTACGCTTTGTTTTTATCATGTGTGCTCCCAGCAACAGCTCCAGGTGCAACACCTGTCCCAGCTCCAAGGCCTGGCCTTGCCTGTGGCCCCGCTGCCCCTGGGCCTCACCCCTCCCACCCTGCCTGCTGTCTCCTCCAGCTCTGGCCTGCTCTCCCTCTCCTCCATTCTGGCCAACTACTCCCATGGCCAGGCCCAGGTGGTGAAGGAGGACAAGGCCCGGGACTCCGCAGAGAGAGCACCCAGGGGAGAGGATGGGGACAAGTCAGACTAGTGAGGATCTTTGGAGAGGGATGGTCTGGGGAGAAGTGTTGAGAATATCAAGGTAAAACTGTAACTGTAAATGGAGATTGGTTTGAGTCTGGCTTTCTGTTTGCTGAGTGTTGATGTAGAAAAGTAACTGCAGGGATGACGACAAGCAAAGAGGACAGAGTTGAAACTTTTGGATGTGCAGAGAATCAAACTGCTGATTAGCTGAGTTAAATGTTGTTAACATGTAGTCGTAATAGACTCAATTCAGACTTATAGACTTTAAATAGATGCTTTTTTTTAGTGTGAGCCACTGTTGTTCGGCTTATCCAAGATAAATGTTATCTCATTTGTTGTGAGAGAGGAGAATACAAGTTAACAGCAGACCCCTCTTATATGGCTCTGAGTCTCAGAGGTTTTTTTTTATCTCTTTGTTGCTATCAGATCTGTTTTTAAGTGTTTTTTTCACATCCTCTTTAGTCCTTTTAATTGTCTTTTACTGGCCTCAGTTTGAACAACACATCAGTTCCTTTGGTAATGTACAATAGCTCCATCACCTATTTTCCAAAATGAAAAGCAAAGGAGCTGTTTGGTTGTGTGTACTTGGAGCTGAATTATATTTTTGCCTGCTGTTAAATGGGTTTTTTTTTTTTTTTTTTTTTTAAAGGGATATTTTACTCATCAGGTGCATTCAAACTTAAACCGCTCATTTTAATATGACCAGCCACTGGATGCATTATCTTAGCTGTGTACCTCATTCATTAATAATTGGGATTTTTATTCCATTGACATAGTTTGTACAATGGCAGTAATATACCCAGCTTTTTGTTTTATATGCCTAGCTGCTGCTGCTACTGCTGCTCTGCATGCCATGCTATCATTTTTAAATGACAAGAATTTATGTTCTGGAAAAACAGTCTTTACTTTAGTATGTTTTCATGATGTTAAAAATTCTAATTAGTCCCTAATTGTTCGTGTGTTTGAATTGTCATTGGAAAAAAAAAAAAAAAAAAAACTTGTTTAATTTAACTTTTTTTTTTTTTTTTTTTTTTCTTAAAGCACCTTTGGCCCATTTTTCCAAATTTTTTTTCAACCTGAACAGGATCTAAATTTCAGAACCTTATGGGTGTAACACAAGTACTGCATTTCTGAACGTTAGAAGAGGACTTGAGTTTATGCTGAGACTGTATCAAGCACTTGTCTTTTACTGTGTTGTTAGACTGTAAGGCAGTTCATTGTTCCCTCTTTTTTACGTTTCCATTGGTTTGATGAGGAATTTGTCCTGTGCAAGTTGCTAAAGCTCTGTAACGGCCAGCAAGCTCTCCCTCAGAGAACAGCTGGTTTATCACAGCCAGTATTTGTGCTGGTGACCAAGTCTTTCGAGCCATCCTGCAAAAAACAAAGGTTTTAATAGTTAAAACATTTTAAAACAATAGTGGGTCCCAGGTGGATGTTACATACAAAAGTACTTCACTGTCTGCTTATTTCTAGTATAATCTTCTTGTCTTCTCTTCCAGTTCCCCCCCTGCATTGCATTGTGGGACAGTGGTGTCCAACAACACACATTCAATAAATTAACAGTCTGACATGACCATAGGACTAAGCACTAATTCACTGCTATAGCAAATTTCAGCAAAATTATAGTGGTTGGTCTTTGTTTGGTGCAGATGGGAAAGATTACTAGATTACTATTGTAGAAGGTTTTTTTTTTTTTTTTTTTTTTTTGTCCATTTTCAAATTTTTTTGTTTTTTTCCCCTACCATTTTACCAGTTTAAATCAGTGAAAAACTGCAAATCCAGGTAGTGATTTACAGCTCTGGAAGTTCTAGAAACAAATTTAAAAGTCACAAAATTAATTCTGTCTAAATTTTATTATAAAATTTAAGAGCGTGTGCTGTAGAAGGACACAACTCTCCCACTGTGGAATGCATGGAGGAAACAAAGGCTCTAATCACTGATTTAAATCAATTGTGGCTGGTGATGACACAGCCCCAGGAAGCTTGGAAGACAAACGGTAACTAGCTATTTTTGGAAACAGGTGTTGCCATGTCTTTAAGTTAAATTTGCAGTTTAACTGGTATCTGGTGGGTTTTAATGTGTTGCATAATTTCTTGTTAGTATAAAACAGTTTTCTTCTAAAACTAACTTCACATATGTAGTAAATAGTATGTGATATAAAATGGGGACATGGCTGAAAGGAACAGTTGAGAAATTCATATTTGAGGCAGCAGAGGGCAGCAGTGCTTTCTCACTGGTATAAAGTTAGACAGGACTGACATGTAAGCATCTGAAGTAGTCCAGGTCAGTCATTGGCATTCACGTTATTGTCATTACTGTTCTTTTCTTCATCTTTATTTTCTGACTGTGGGCCTAGTGGGATTTAACAGTTGTTCCCCCTGTAATGTGAGCTCTTTCCCGAGCTGTGGCAAATCACCTTAACTGTCTGAACATGTCTGAGATTAAAGCTTAAACCTTTCCTCTGAATTTTAGTTTGAAAAGCACTTAAGTCGTGGCCGTCTGGTCGTTTTCTATTTTTTTCTTCTGCTTGTGTTAGAGTTGGCGAGCTGAAGGAGATTTGACTGTGATAGATGGGGTGTGAGTACAGATCAGTTTGCACTCTTTACGCTGACGTCAGTCTCTGTAGAAAACCTCCTTTGGCAAAACTTAGACATATGAATGGTATGCGTGTTTTTGCTGTGAAGGGCCAATTTGTATACATATGAATATATCAATATACATATTTTTTAAAGCATTTTTGTATGTTTCAAAGCTGCTTTTTAATGTGTGTGTATCATGGAAGACTTAAATGTTGTATGTGTGCATTACAAGCCTACGTTAAGAGAGGCGCAATGTTGTTATACGGTGTTGTTGTTTTTCCGGTTTTTTCTCTTCCATTCTCTCAGTAGGCAGTAACACTTAACATTGTTTTCTAGGTTTGTAAATGTTTTAATCTTTTTTTCGTGCAGACAGTTTGTTTATGAACAGTCACATTTTAAAAATAACTGTGGCAAAAAACAAAGATGTAAACAAGTAACTGTGTACTCTGAGATGGAATCAACCTTTTAGCAGTAAGGGAGCTTCTCTGGTGCCTTACAAATAAAAGATGTGATTGAGATTGGTCATTTTGTCTTTGTGAAAAAAGACTGAATTAGTCTAATCAAACTGGATCGTTTGATGCTTGAACTCTTGAAATGTTGCATTTGGAGCCCAATAAAAATGTTCAGTGTGATAGCTGAGTCCTCTGCAGCTTCATGAAATGATTTGTGGTATAAGGTCCTGTGGAGTTGAATCAGATGGAGGTCCCCCAGTGCAGTGGAGGTGAACGGATGTTTTTGTTTCTCACAGCAGTGAAGCACTAAATTACCAAAACCTATCTTCTCTGTTCAGACTTTGTTACTCTGAATAATCCCCAGAACATGTTGTGTATTTGCATTTTTGTGCTGCAATATTTTGTTACCCAGTGGGTGACATAGTGTACACTGATAATGCAGTAAACTTGTATCAGCCTGGTTGATTTATAGGGCTTGTTGTGGCCAGTCTTGTAGATTATTCACCGTAACCAGATACTTTCTCTGGAAAAACAAGCATTTGTCATTGTTGTGAGAACTACAAATGAAATTCGAGTGACCTCGATTGTACTTGAGCGGTAGCTGAAATCTCCGTTGTGTATCTCAGATCAGGGGCAAATAAAATTATTTGCATAACTACATAGCACAAGAGGTGATGTGAGGATGTTTTTTATTGATTTGAATAACTCCTAAAAGTAGGTCTCGGTATGCTTGTGTAATAAAATATTCTGCCATTATTAGGATAATATCTTTTCCAGAATGAAAATACTCACAGCACTCTAATTGCTTGTGTGATATCTTCGAACAGCTTTTTGTAAACCACCTTTAGATGGCTGAACAGCCTCGTTCTTCTGGCACAGAAATCTCACAACTGTCAGTAGCATGTCCAGGCATGAACATAAACATAAAGCAGTGAATAGCTCAGTGAAAACAAAAGTATTCTGTCCCTGATGGTTGTACATAGATGATATACTGGATAATATTCATGGCAAAAACTACACAAAACAACTGACAGACTGAAGGAAAGAAATAATTTAAGTTAAACTGAAGTTATCTAGAGGTTGAGTCATGGCAACTGGACTTCTAGTGTTTAGGTCGAAACGTTTCACTACATCAGTCGATCTGATGAAGCTACTTGAATGAGTAGTGAAACTTCACCTGGACAACTGAGAATCTTCAGACTTAAACTGAAGTTAAATTGTGGTTCCATAAGCACTTTGGGCTCAAAAACACTGAAAAATTGTCTTCTCTGTTCTTTGCAAATGATTGAGGTGAAATCTGTCTGTACAAAAGAAGAATTATCTAAAACATTGGTGCCAGCTCAGAACGTTTCACTGGAACATCACAATAAAGTTGTGATAATACATTCGTAAAAGCTACAATTTATTAGATACAGTGGTTATAAACAAAATAAAATTGTTAGTGATATACATAATATATGTATATGATAATGTATATGTTAAAGCAGTCCATTAATTCACATGCAGAGGAAGAATAAGTGCCAGGGACAGGCAGATATAATCTAGCTCCAGTGTAGGTAAAATAAGTGTCTTGACTGCAACGAAGTAGAAAACATTCAATCCTCCAAAGTTTTGCCAAGGACACACAGAATTCTTTAGTTGGTGTTTTAAATTTTACAGATCCTGTTGCTGTTTTTTTTTTTTTTTTTTTTTTGCTCATTTTACTGTTTTTACACAGCATAAATTCTATCCCACAAATTAAACTATTCTCATCCTGACTTCTATAAAAACAATACAATAAAAATAGATAATCATTTCACACTGTCATACAAAAGACACACCTCACACATATTTTTGCAATACAAAAACCGTGACACTTCTGTTCCAACATGTTTTTGGAATCTGAGCTTTCGTAGCTGTAAAATTTTGGGATGTCATCACAAACTGGAGCTGGTCTAGTCTGGATTTCCAGCTAGCAGTTCCTGTTCTGTGTGTCTTTTCTTTACAAGTCACACATCCTTTGGTAAAGGAGCTGCAGTTAGACTGTGTAGGCCCAGGTTAGTAAGAGGTGCTGTGGTGGGTTCAGTGGTGTGCTCATACAGATCCAGAGTAGCTGTAGTGATTTCCGTGCTGTGAGTCAGGAGGCTGCGGACTCGGTTTACGTTCAAGGTGTTCACTCTCTGCTGTGTCCGGTCGTGTGCATGGAGGGGGTCGCTGTTTAAAGAAGTCTGACACATATCGGACCTGAAGAACAAATAGTGAGTGTTAAACAGAGCAGGTAGTGGGAAAAAGAATGAAGCGTTCAACATTTGCCAGTTAAGGACGAGAGCAGCACAACAGTGTAGTGGTTAGTGCTGTTGCCTTAAAACAAGAAGGTCCTGGGTTCAAGCCCCAGTCAGGGCAAGGCAGGGCAGCCCTCCCCTGCCACATAACAAGAAGGCCCTGGGTTCAAGCCCCAGACAGGGCAAGGCATGCTCTGTGAAGCATAAACCCAGGATGTGGACGGAGTGGAAAAGGGGATAATGACACAAAAATAAATCAGATAGATTGGTACTGTGAAACCTCGTTTATATGACAGATGAGTCAGACAGGATGACAAGGCAACTAACGAGAACCCACACAGGTCATAATTAGTCTGCTTTTCCACTCTTCTGTGTTTTATACCTGTTTTAATATCACCAGACAGCAATGAGTAATGAGCAGCTTTGCAAATTGCACTCTTGTGTTTGTGAACACTGCTCTACACTGTGTCCAGGGCTGCTAAACATCATCCTGTACAGCTATAAAATTGCAAATGTGCATCAGTTTACACCAGTGAACTTGGCAGAAATAGAAAATAAAGCAGTTCTCTTATTTATTACAGTATATTTCCCTTCCTTTACTGACACAAATGGGATACTGGAGAGGCATGAGTGCCCATTAATAATGTAGTTTTAAAGAAGGAAACACTATTTCCTCACATTTCACTGGCGTAAACACACTCACACTTTCAAGTGTACTCAGGCACATGGAACACCGAGTACTATGTGGCAATATTAAAACAGGTATAAAACACAGAACGGTGAGGAAAAGCAGAGTAATTGTGACCTATTGGACTTTCTATCAATGAAGCACAAACAAATATTTACTGACGTCTGATTTTTCATGACCTGCTGCATCTGTGGGATCACAAAAGCCATAACATGCTGTCCAATCCTCTCTTTCGAATTGTCATCTATCTTCATTTTTTACTTTTAGTCTTCGTCATGAAAAATTGGTCGTCAGCAAATATTTTTTTCATAGTTTTCACTGATAAAATACAATGTATCACATCATTAACTATTTATATTCACATAGCCTGACCTTATGTTGCCACATGTATTGTACATGTATGTAACTGCAAGTATTGAAAAGTCTCTTTCTATATACAAGTGACACAGTGTTAAACTCACAATGAGCACGGCGATGAGAGCCCCCTGCAGCAGTCCCACCAGTACATCACTCCAGTGGTGTTTGTAGTCAGATACACGCGTGTATCCCACATACAGAGCAAACGCCACCAGGAAGAACTGAATGGTTGGTCGAACCAATCGCGTCCACTTTCCCTGCATTCTGGCCTGGACATAGAGCTGTAAGAAAAGAAAAAAAAATAAGTAATCTGACCTTTACATCAACCAAAAATATTCACCCTTAAATAAAGCACAAAATAAGTTCTTGCTTAAACATTACACTGATAATACATAAAGCCAAGGTTAAGACCATGATTCTAATATTTTTTGATTTTTCCTCAACTCTTTCTCAGAATTTGACAGTTTGACTTTTTTTTTTTTGGTCTTGTTGACATATTCTTATCCCCATTCATTTTTGTGGGGAATTGTACATATTGTCATGAGAATAAACATTCTTATTTTAATGCAAACTGCTTTAGTGATTCCTGAAGCAGCTGTTAACGTCACAATTTAGCTCGAGCAGCCTTTCGGTATTTCCCTCCTTAACGCTCCAGCAGGGATTCAACTGTTGAAGCTTCCGGCTATTGTACAATGTGTCTCATTACAACAATAATATTATGAAACCTGAGTCATGTGTCTGTGTTCACCATCACTTTTTATCTCGGGTCAGTTGTGTGTGTGCGTTTTACAGCCACAGCAGGTCTCACGCAGCAGAATCACTCACCGACAGAAAGAGCATGCAGTACATCCCAAAGGACGAGTGGCCGGAGTAGAACGATAACCTGAGGAGCAAAACAGGAGAACACCAGTCATGTACAAAGCCTCAATGTTTTTCTACAATCTGATGCGTGTGTCACCTTTTCACTGACTTACATTGGTCTGAGAACATCAATACACCAATTGCTGATTGAGTCCAAGTTGAGTTATACTGACAGAACAACACCATGTTTTATACTGAACAATTAGTGATTTGATTATTTGGGTTAGTTTTGAAATGTGAAGATATCTGTGTTTTCTACGTCACATCACTGTAGACTGTTTTGTGGAATATAAAATAATCACAGAAACAACAGAAAATGGTTGGTTTTAGTATAATAGTCAACATTGGCTCTGGTCTTTTTCATTTTATCACCTTTATTTAGATTTTTTTTTAAAAATGGAAAGAACATGTTATCACCATTAAAGGTTTCTATCAGTGTTATGCAGTTTTTCCCTCAGGTCAAACTTAGCTCATGAAAAGAGTACATCTTAAATATTTTAAAAGGTCATCGGTTCAAATATGAGCTTTCATATAAAAAAGAATCCAACTTATATGATACATCTCTGTCAACTTCACTACACACTGTAATAATGACATATAAAGACAACAGGGGAAGTGTAGTGCTGGCCCACCTAGACTCAGTCACATTGCGGGGGTTGCCAGTACAGTTGATGTGCAGCATCACTCCATTACAGCTGACCGGGGCGCACACGGCTAAGAAGTTTGGACGGGGACGACCTATGGTGAACTTTGCCAGGTCCGTCAATGATTGGCTAACGGCTCCTCCAAACAGGAAGGTGCCCACCACTTTGTAGAGAGCTGACAGATAGTTGTTGAACTGGGAGTTGGAGTGGAGACGTTTGGTGTGCACCAGATAGGCCTCTCCTGTAGTGATCTGGGGAACAAGGGGTTTAAAAACAACAAAATATATTTTGTTAAGGTCTATAGAAGTATTTTTTGTCATATTTCTTTTACTACTATATAAGCTGGATTGTTTGTGGCTTGAGAAGATTTCGGGACGCACGATGACTATGGAGCAGGTGATGGTGACTGCAGCCATGGTTCCGTGGGAGATGGTGTCTCTCCTGTATGGGTAGCTGATGCTCTGGTCATCACAGTAGATTTCTCTCAGGTGAGGCCTGAACCTTAATGTCAGGATGGCAGACGGTAGAGCCGCTGAGGAGAGAAATATCACAAGAAAATAGCAAAGGGACTTAAAACATGCAAAGAAACTGGTGTAGTGGAAGTGTATTTCTTCAGCAATAACAAATAATAAAATTTAGAGAATTGTGAATGGAAATTGTATTACATGATAAATGTTGCAAGAAGTAGTTTTGTATTTAAAGTAGAAGAGTTTGGAGTTAATGTAACTGCTATAAGTCAGCTGAGGGACTACAAAGCTGTGGTCTCTGGGAGTCACAGCACTGCAAGAGTTTGGAGGTTCCTCTTGGGAGCAGCTAACACTTTCAGCTCTGCACTGAGTCTAACATGAAGCCAATGAGGTGCAGCTCAGGAAACAGCTAAGAACACACTGATGGACTAATCTCTCCACTTTGGACAGAAGGCCTGACTCTGCCAAGTAAATGTATTTGTCATCACTATGACTCAGTGGCAGCAGCTTCACCTCTGAGGCTGTAAGGAAGAACCACCTGACACCAACGGAAACATGTAAGATAGATAGCTATGACCTTTGACATCTGGGCAGTGTTTACACAGTGAAGGGCCTGGGAGCTGAGGATTGAACTAGGACACACACACATCAAGACATGCACCACTGCATGAAAATGTCCTCATACTGTCAACACACCACTGACAGAAAAAATGTGGACTACAAACTACTGCATGCATTTATAGATTATAAACTAGGTTGTACCTGTGCTTTATGAAGTACAGACAGAAAATGCCTGAAAGTGTCTATTAGTGCAAACAAAAGAGTTAAGACAGAGCAGCAGCACATAAACCTGTCTCTTAAATCTGAGCAGGACAGGTCTATGGGGCTGATGTCAGGAACTTTGCACGCTACGATCTTTAAACAGTTTTCCTGTTTCCGCTGAGTTTGTTTTCGTAAGCAGGAACTGTATATTAAGGGGGCGGTGCCATAAGCAGAGCTTTCCACTAACAGATTGCTTCCTTGCTCCAGTGCGTTATCGTCCCTCTGACAGGTGGGACTAAATGCAACCATATGAAAATGCAGAAACGCAGAGGAAAACGTGCCAAATGGGTCATTTTGACATGGTAATTCCAGCATGATGTCATGTGAACATATATGGATGTCTACAGGCCAAGAGGGTGAATTAAGTCTGAGGTCACATACACACAGTGTGTAAGTCAGCAAGATGTGAGTATTTATAGCCAGTGTTTCCTCTTTTCTTTTTCTAATATATTTAACAACTTTAGAAACTTTAGGATGCCTACAAAAATAAATAAAGTCCCATGGGTGTAAGCAATGACTTTATAGTATATGATTTAAATTATGTGCTGCAGGTTCAGCAGACTTAAAACAATAAGGCTGGTGACATCATAAGACCAAAACCAACAATGTGTTGGATCACCTCACAGTACTTTTTGACTGGCCCTTCCTGTGCTTGTCCATAAATCTCGCAAAGGCTTTGGACTAAAATACCATATAACCCCCTTGACCTTTCAACTCATCAAGTAAACTAAACATACAGAAGTAGCATTTATCTACTGAGAAATACAGCACTGGAACACACTTCCAGAGGATATCATACTTTGACCTTCTTATAATTAGCATTTTAATGTTTCAGTGTATTGTGTAAAGTACTTTAAATTGTCATGAGTCTTTAAAAACTAGCCACATATACTACACATCACTTTCACTCCATGACGTTTCAAAAACATCAAGGATTTGTAGTTGTAGCAAATTTTACTAAAAAAAACAAAAAAAAAAAACAAATAGGCACAGATGTGCTTATATTTACAGCAGCACAATGTATGTGGGATCAACCCAGATTAAACTACAGAAACATGGCACCCAGTGCAACAGTGCAGTTCACAGTGTGGTTTGAAAGGAAACAGCAATAAACCAGTAACTGAATACTCAGGCAATACTTAGAAAAATGATGAATTCATCGTTGATTTTGGTGAAATCTGAAAAATCCAGAATATCTCCACTTACTTTTAAATGTTTAGGTGCCTCTAAACAAGGAACAATCATTGGATAATTCATGAAAAAAAACAACCAACCAACTTAACTCACCCTGAGGCAGTGTCAGAGGGTCAGCTTATGTCACTATGAGATGCATTTGCCTTCTAGCGGTGCCAGGGGAAGGTCTACAAAGACTGTAACACCCAGTGTGTTATCTGTCACCATTTCTGAACAAGTGCCACTAATGAGCTCTGAGATCATGGACTTTCCTCATTAAAGAGAATTTATTTTCATTAGGAGACCCTCCCTTTACTCTTCACAATCTCAGAGTTCATTATTCCAGCACATCAAGCATGCTCTCAGCTCCCCTTTGAACGGACGCCCATCATTGTTTATTCTGCAGGGTTCCAGGATGATAGTTAGATAAGACATTTCTTGTTTGACAACTCTCTGGTGGCTGCACACTGCCAGGGTGGGGATTGAAGTCAACAGAATTAGGCAACAGCCTTCAAAACACTCACACACACACTGTAACCACAGCTTTGCTTATTTAACAACAGCATCAGTGAGGAAGTCAATCCCCCAAACACGCTCCAATAGTCTCTGGGAACAGAGCCCATAGAAAGTTCCTATTATCTGAGCAAGACTGGCTGCTTTTATCAGCTCTATTATTCCAGAAGGCCTGGTCTGTTTTTCCAGCCTGCTGCTGGTGGGGCAGCTGCCCCTAGCAGAGGCTGAGTCACACTGGGGGGAGAATGAGGTTCCTTCTCCAAATTTACTATTAAAAAAAAAAAAAAAAAAAAAAAAAAAAAAAAAAAAAAAAGACTCCTCTTTCCTTTACATCCTAGAAAAGAACTTATTCCATCACCTGATCAGACTGTTCAGGTGGCAGATTTGCAGCAAACTCTTCTTCACCATCAACACTTGTCATTTTTTCATTAGTACATTTTACCCCTAATACTTGTAGTACCAGGTAAAACTTTAAAGAAAAGTTAAGGTATTTTTATTCTGTGGTTTTGTTACTTTAACTACAAGAAAATGATTTTTGGTGGTGGTGGACAACGTGAAATGATCCTGCTCTGACTATAGCTACGTTTTACATTCTTCCATGAACTTTCACCACTGCAAGCAATGCAGAAACTCCAGTCTCTCTGAGGAGACACGCACACACAGAGTTTCTGCTGGGTTTGTGTCCACGGGAGAGATAAAAAAGGAAGAAGGGAAAGTATTGTGTTAAGCTTTCACAATCTCTTCTGGCAGGAGTGCAGCCTTAATTCCACTTAAAGAAAATAAACACCATGGAATCTCAAACAAGTGCAACTTCCCCTTGACCTCTGCCCCAGCAGGAAGTGGGAAGTGTTCCTGTTATTCAGCTGTGGAGATGAATGGTGGAGTCGACACTCATCTTGAGAGCTGAATAAATCAGAAACATTTGTTTGAGCTCCGTCTGCGTGTCAGATCTTAGCAGACGTCTGTGAGGTTCATGCGTCTGCTGGGCGCCCTCGCGGTTTGTTAGCTGACAGGGATTCGTGACATCACACTGAGGTGCTCAGAAAACCACTGTTCAACATCCTTATTTTCAAAACTTTTGTTTGGCGCTCAGTGCCAAAATCTGTAATATCTTTCATTGTTCAGCGGGTTTTCTAATAATTCCCAGTAAAACTGTTGGTGCAAAGAAAGTGCATCACTTCCTGTTAGGCCAGGCAGTTTTCCTGGGAAAGTCCTACAGGCCAATGGTTGACAAAAACTTTTTCTTGGTATGTCCGCTGCTTTATAGAAGCAGAACTTTTTTTTTTTTTTTTTTTGTATGAAATGGTTGAGCATCACTTTAAACAATAATACTATGTGCTCTGAAAGGCATTGTTTGGTGTTTATGCCAACAAAAGAGAGAGAAAGAAAAACTGTGTTTAAACAGGCTTTAAAAAACTGGGTGTGATCACAATGTTAAATGAATGTTTTCATACGTTCATGATATATTTTTATCAAATCTCTGCTAGTGCTCACTAAGTTGCCACTGACTAGGAGTCATTGCGTCTTTTTCATCCCTTTCATCCTCAGGTACTGTGACACACTTGTCAATGTTACAGTCAAGTCTCCAAGTCATTACATTTCTGAACAAACAGTCCTACAGGCCTCTACAGTTCACATCTTACTGAAACACACAACGTGACAGTGAAACTGACCTTTAATTAAAAGACACTGAAAACAGAAATAATTCTTCCGCTCTCTATAGACCTCCTGAAACCACTATTGTCTATACTGTAGAGTAAAATACTGCAGCGACTATATATATATGGTACACACCACACACATCAACATCCCTCTTCCATTTTCACACAGGAACGTCAGACTGCTGACACCTTCCACTCGACTTCGACATGTTTTTTGGCAGAAGCAGACACTGTGTGTTCGTGTGTGTCAACAAAAGAAATTTAAAAAAAAAAAAAAATTTGCATCACAAACGTATCAACGAAGGAAACGGCAGCTGGTATCAGTCACTGTCTGAACCCTCAGTGTTGCACAACGTCTCTGACATTTCTGAGACACTTTAGCTGTGATCATAAGCTTGTGACAACTTGTAAGACTGAAAGTGAATTAATACTATAGTCTTACACAAGCTGCACAGACTTTCACTTCCTAAATGCTATTTCTCACCTAAACAAAGCATGTCTAGCTGCAATTCCAGCCTCTCAAATGTAGAAAAAAAAAAGAGATTTCTAGTCTTATATGACAGTAAACTGATTTTTTTTTTTTTTTAGTTCTGGGCTTTTGTTCCCCTGCACTTGGTGAACTTGTGATAGGACTGAACAATGCAATGAAAGAAATAAAACATAATAGACTCATTGATGCAGCACTACATACTACACATCAATTTCAAAACACAGCCAACAACGTTTACTAAGGATGCATCAGTTTCCACTAAACAGCAGTTTTAAAAATCCACACTACTAAACTGCAGACACCTAAAATAAATGGTCCACATGCTACATTACAGATATTTTTACTGATTAAACACTGGTGTGATTGTGTAGTTGACCTGAACACACACAACAGGGAGTTGTCAAAGTCATAAAAAGTGATTAAACAGTGATGGTGAAACCAGTGACCTCAGTGTGGTGAAAAGTGGAGCAGCAGCTGGTCTCACTCGAAGCAACGAGCAGCCGGACGACTGAAGCTCTTCAATGTCCAAACAGCATTAAAACTAAAACAAACAGCATCAAAATGTTGACATGGCCCAATGCAACAAGTTCAGACAGTTTGCTCAGATTCATTTTTTCACTTTCTGACCTTAACAACTGGAAACAGACCAAGTAACAAAATAGTTTGACATTTTGGGAAATATGCTTCGTTCTCTTGCTGATACCACCGTCATGACTGTGAGATAAACATGAAGCTACAGTCTGGAGAACTTTGGCTTAGCTTAGTACAAAGACTGGAAACGGGGAGAAACAGCAGACACCTTGTATCTCCTTTGGGTGATCCAGACAAATACCAGAGCACAGCTTTCCGTTTCTTTCACACATATCACACATTTCAGTTACTGTTATCAGTTGTCATCTGTCTCATAATTATGGGGCCTTTTTGGAGGACTTTGGCCTTCTAACTCTGGCCAGATGGCACACACATCAATATATCAATACTTTTGTGTCTAAACTGTGTCATTGTAGCTATGATGTCGAAGGTCCTGCACATGATAACAACCCACTGAACTGATATGGAGATGAAGTCGGGCCCTACTAACCCACAACTATCCTCCCAATGACTCCTGATTGACTGACGCCCATTGGAAAGGATAAGATTTGAAAT
The DNA here is from genome assembly GCF_900324485.2 of Mastacembelus armatus. Taxonomy (NCBI): domain Eukaryota; kingdom Metazoa; phylum Chordata; class Actinopteri; order Synbranchiformes; family Mastacembelidae; genus Mastacembelus; species Mastacembelus armatus. The sequence goes on along the minus strand of NC_046654.1, from coordinate 6,092,642 downwards.
AGTTTCCAGTCTTCATGCTTCAGCTGTTATCTTTGAGCCAAAGTTACTGTTTGCTAACCGATTCCTATTGTAGCTTCATATTTACACACACAGACACAGTATCAAACTTCTCATCTTGGAAAAGTTAATGGTCTCATTTCCCAAAATGTTAAACTTTGCAAACAGACATGGAGATCAGGAATAAATGAAAGCGATCACCAATGCAGTCTGTTCATTAAAGGTCATTTTTACAGTCTGGATGAATTGACAGTAAAAAATACTTATGTATGTATGCTCCCAAGGTATGTTGTATCCACTGTGTGTGTGTGTGTGTGAGTGAGAGAGCAGTGGTAACAATGGCAGGAGAGATGTTTGACTGTAGAGGGAGAAATAAAATCCCCTGAAATCAGTTACAATCTGAACATTCAGCACATTCCTACGTCTCTGTCTCTCTCTCTCACTCGCTCACACACACACACACACATTTTGATAATTGTTTTACAGACTCATCAAACAAAGATCCCAATACTGTATGGCCATCACATCTAGATAAAGACATCTTATGTTTCCTCAAGCATAAATGATATTGGCGTTGGTTTTGGCATTGCTCATTTTCACATGAACTGTTTTTATTAAACACAAATGTACAGCTATTGTGAGAAAATGTTACTGTGTGATGTGACTTGACATTTATCAGGACAGCAGATTTTACCGTCAGCCTGAGCAACACTGACTCCAAGCACAGACATTAACTGAAGCATTTTGACTTTTTTAAAAACAAGTGTGACTAATTTTCACCTGACTAAAATCTCACAGATCACACTTTCACAGCCTCTTAAGTGAGATGAGAAAGCAATGAACTCCAGGGTTAGTCAGCTTAAGACTTTGTAAACTAAGAAACCTTTATTTGATGAGTCATTAGCCACCAGTAAAAAATTAATGCCACATCTCTGATTTCACAACAGCTGTGATAGTGAACGGTTTGACCTTTAAGAGATTTTTCTGTATGACTGGATTCATCCGGTGAAGAAAAGACAGGCCCTGGACTCTTTTACTCCAGGAAACAACTCAGTTTTTATTAAATTCCTGATCTCAATGGACGTCAAATCCCTCTGAGGTGTTGCCAAACAGAAATTTGTACAACTGTAAAACACCCAAAAAAAAAAAAAAAAGGAAAAGGACATACAGGGCATTGACACACAACATACATCACTTCTGATGTTCAAGGGGCTGAACATAATAATGGTCATTATCATTCCTCCCTGTCAGTAAGCAGATCCTGCACACAGACACAAGGCATACCAGGAATCACACTGCAGACATTACCAAACTACATTAAATTGTCCCAATTTTTCACTTCCAAGACATTTATGGAAAATAAACTGAAAATGAAAAACAACACTGCCATCAACTGTTTTTTTTTTTTTCACAGCCTCAGCTACAACCTCTGTCGGCTTCATGCTGTCGGAAATGTGAGCATATGTAGCAGCTGGAAGACGTCAGTGCTGTTAATGGCTTTGTGCTATATTCAGAGAGAGGAGCAAGTCACAACAAGACAAGCCACTTAGTTCCTTGTACAGTGCTCACACCTACACACCAAAAAGTCCATTTTCAACACACACACACACACACTCACACCTGGTTTAAAGTTTCTGAAACAGGACTTTAAGTGTCTCAGATATTCTTTGACAATGATCTTTGCTCTTCCCCTTAAGCTCAAGTTTTAAAAAAAGCACAGAAAGAAATGTACCTACACAACAAGTATGAGTGCATTCAGACATAAAAGTGACAGGGAAGAGATGCACCTATAGCCCACAGGCACTTTACAGCTATTTACACACACACACACACACACACACACACACACACACACACACACCACACACACACACACACACACACACACACACACACAAATGCAAACAAACCTAACCTATAGGCAGGCAAAAAAAAAAAAAAAAAAGATATGAAACTGGGAGTGCAGCATTACCAAATCAGCACTCTGAATGCCTAATGGTGAGATAAGATAGGATGTGACCTAGCTGCTTAACCCAAATGAATTATTGAAATACCTTTAGTGACACACACAGATCAACAAATGTCCCAACAACTTTTTCTACGTCCTGCTGACAAAGAGACTAGTTGTCCTGTTTGAACAAGGTAGAGACCAATAATGACTCATTGCCAATTAATGCGTCCACTATACTTTTCTTTGCTACAAAATAATGTGCAGGTCTCATTTTTCTGACATTACATCATTTTTTATTTTTTTTTTGTTACGCAGGAGTAACACGAGTCTTGCACAAAGATCCATGAAGCAACATGTGGATCATCTGTGCATGAGAATCTTTTTTTCTTATTCTGAGCCACTAAATTACAATTAAAACGCCAACGCAACGCAACACGAGATGAGCACTAGGGCCTGAAACCAAGCACATTTTTCAGCCATATTGTCAGGACGAGGGGAGAACAAGGGTAGTCACTCACCAACGAACACGCACAGAATATCCACCAAGATCAGGAGCAGCTTCTTTCCTTGCTCTGTCATGTTTCCTCTGCAGTCTCGTAAATAAATCACGCTTCAAACACTCATAGGGCAGCGTTGCCGAAATATCTGGAGTAATTATGTATAAAATACGATTAGGTCAAGAAGACCTCCTGGTTCTTCCGGCTCGCCACCTCTGTATACCTGTGTGCTTCAGGTGAGCAGCAGAGGACGCAAAGCTGCGTCTTGTGTGTCTTGCCTTTTTACGCAAAGGGGGTGGGCGTTTTCCTGCAAGAAGAGCGCATCGTCCACGGGCTGACAGGGGATGGCTTCCCGAAATCCCTCCTGTGAAGTGGAGGAAACCTCCCCTTAATCCCCTCTTTCCTCTCTGGGTTTGACTAAGCAAATCCGAGCAGTGAAATGAACATGTTTTCGCCAGTACCACGTGGTTAACTTTGTTGGTAAGGGCATGGCACACCCCATCCAACCTCACATACAACATAGGCTGATTGATAAGAGAAGAGATCTTAAAGTAGTAGCCTAAGGAAAATGCTAATGCCAGATTAAAGACTTTGATTACCATTTGAGACAAAAAGTAAAACCGTCAAACCGTCTTCTGAACCAAGAAAGATAAAACTACTACTTACTGTAAGTTAAAATACATTTTCTTAAAAAGTGACTCAATGTGGGAAATGACTCACATCTAATGATTCTTTCTGATTTAACACCTGTATTAGCAACAATAAAGATAAGTTGTCCCATCATTTTTTTTACACATACACTGAAGAACTGTCAGGTCTAGAGGAACATCAAACTAATCATGACTGAAGCTGCAAATCCAACCACCCAGGTGAAATATGAGCACATGTACTGATTTAATGGTGAAATAGTGGCTCATGCATTGGGGTGCACATTTTAATGCAAAAAGATCATGTAAACAGAAAACAGTCTTAACTCTGAAGCAATCACAGTTTAAAACATGCCACAAGTCAGGTTCCATTAGTTACATCAAAGATGTCATAACTTCTTTATGCTTCTACCTACTGAAAATTCATACACCCATTATCTCTCCTGGATGTGTCAGATGGGATTTGTCTGTTCCCCAGTGACCCTCTAAGGTTTAAGTGGTATAGTTTAGGGATTGATGTAGGTAATAACAGCACATTCATAAATACACATCAATATAAACTGTACACATAGCAGACAATGACAAGCATCATTTTGTGTTACTTATATTCCTCAGCATGCACATTATGGCTCAAATATGCAGCATGTATTCGTGGTGTATGGTAATACAATGTCAAAAATACAAAAATAGTGGCTCAAGCATGTACAAAATATAACACTTCAGTTGTAAATAATATAGTGACAATAAAAAGCACTTATCTTCAAATGTGTCCCTTTACTCTGTTTGGGCATCAAAAAATGTCAGAGAAAAAAAAAAAAAAAGTAAAGCAGATTGGTCTAGAATTTAGTTCTGATAAATAATCCACTGTGACTCCAAGCTGTGAAATATTGAAAAGATATGACACATGTTGTCAAAGACAAACCATATATCCCAGGCATGAAACTAAACATCAGGAGAGATGTAAGGATCACACGCCACAGGACAATAGGAGAAATCCACAAAGTCAGAGGCAAGAAAAGGTGAGAAGGATGCAGAAAAAAAGTCAGAATGAGGGAAGATGGGCTGGAGTGATGGGGCAGAGTTTAAGTTGCTTTGAGAAAAAGGTTGTTTGGGTAAACTGAGCTCACTTAGGCGAGAACGTAAGACAGTGGACTGAGAGACACTGCAGAAGTCAGAGAACAAATCAGGGCTTTGATGGTGATTCAGAAAAAAATGAAAGGTTTTTAACTCATTTGGTGGAGAAAGCTGTGATTCAGATTTTGTGGCCTTAATGTCAATAACACTTACAGTCCTGGATGGGCAAAAAGGAGATATGATGAGTGTAGGAGGAATTTTAGGCATCTGAGAAAAAAGGATGTTGGAATAGTTGGAGGAGCAGGTGGAGAGATTCACGTTGGAGGTTGCCTTGACTGTGTTTGGGTCAGTGATGAACTTCTCTGATATTCTGGTATTCTGAACTGTCTGAGACCCTAAAACTGAGAGTGGGCAGTACTGGTGAGGGGAATATGTCTGGAGATTACAGGTGCTGTGATAGCTGGTGTCCTGATCAGGGTTGCAGTTCTGCAGCTCACTTTCACCAAGCAAAATAACTTCAGAATATTTGATTTCAGGCTTCTCTGGTACCACAGTCATCTTCATATTCTGAATTGAAAAAAAGAAACAAAAGCCGAACCATTAAATTTAATGTTCAGATAGGTGTGGGACACAAAAACACCCCTAGCTACATTGATTGCTACATTGAGTACTTTTACACAAAAAACAGAATTTTGGTGCACTTGTGGACAAAAAAAAGTGGAGGAACCTGGAAATTTTGTAACTTAAAAAAGCACAGTTTGTTTTAATTCACATATATGTCCTCTGTGGATGCTTTGTGTTCAGTAATTTGTGCTTACAGGTATCTTCCTTAGTTGAATCTAGTATCCACGGTGTTACGTTGACAACAGAAGTTAAAAAGCATTAAATGGTGGTACTTAAAACAGTGGAAATGGGCTTAAAACTGCTGCTGCACACAAGTGGAAAAATGCTGCTTTTGCTGCCATCTAGTGGTTAAAATGATAATGTTGATCTGGATGTCTGAGATTGCTTGTTGTGTGTTTTGTGAGTTTAACCATTTTAAGAGCTAAAAATCATGCTTCATTCTAGATATATCCAGACACTGATTTGTAAAATTTCCTGTGAGAAATCAAACCTAAATTAATTTGGGTACATGTTCTTGAATTACTTGAGTAATCCATTCCCAGGACATTTTCATTATAGCTGACAAGAGAGTCATATTTTCATTGAAACGGCCTACTGACTCATTATAGTAGCTCTGACAAGTGTTACGTTAGTGTTATAGTTAATGACTATATTTTCTTATTATCAAAATTATAAACATTTTACAATAATTTCCTAAAACATTTGGGAACTGTATTTTGTTTAATCAAATGTTACTCAAACTGGAGTGTCAGTGTATTTGTTGGGGACTGTTTTGTTCCACAGAGCTCGTGAGTAGTTACAGCAGCAGGATGGGGATATAAACATATGTACAGCACAGAAGACTAGGCTGCGTTAGGTTTGGATACACAGACAATAGGATCATTTCATTGTGGGTTTTCTTGGTATTTGCTGATCATAAAAATGTTTCCTTAATTTATTAGACATTTGAGTTGTTGAGAAAGGACTCAGGTTACCTCCAAGATGGTTTTTGGGGTCCAGTGGGCCAAAGTGCTGTGGGATGGATTAGGGACGTTTTGACACAGCTTCTGTTTGACCCTACAAGGTGATTTGTTAGAATTAACATTACAAAATAAAAAAGTGTTTCATAAAATGATCGATTCATTCCAAATATAAATTTTCATCTATGCAATCTAGTTTGTAGGTAAAGGAGTAAAAGTGGTGACCTTTGACATCTGATGTTTAGTGAGGCGTGTCATAGGTGCAAGACTGAGCTCTTACATCTTATTCTGTGCCAGGCAGGCCATCAGCATCAGCGCCAGTGAAATCAGCAGGAGAGGAACGATGGCGTTCATCACTATTGAGAATTCCTCAGAGTCTTCACACACAAAGTTAAGTTAAAATCACAGCATTATATGGTTTTCGTTTTGAGAGTACAGGAACTCGCTGTGTGATTGTCTTTACCTATGTGCACATTAGCAATGGGCCCAGCTGCTCCAGCACCAGCATCAGTGTTGGCCTGTATGAAGATGTCATAATTACCAGGTGCCAGATTCTTCAGAGAGTATCGGTGAACATGACCAGGCACAAACACGCCTGAATCAACAAGAAAAATTATAAGATGGACAAAATGTGATAATGTAGGAAATCCATTAAAACATAAGAAAATATTTTTCATTTATGTGGTTGTTTTTGCTGACGTGTACTTTATTTATTTGCCATATAGCTATGTTTTTATCTTTTTATGTCTGAAGGATAGAAGCAAATTATTATCAGTGAAATCAAACATTATACTTATGGATCTTAAATGTCAGTTGGCCTCTTGTGTGTGTATCACTCACTCTTCACTGGTTGGTTTGCTTCAGCATAGTTGAGTGTGTAATTGCGGATGAAACCGTGAAGCAGCTCCACAGCTACAGGACTCCAGCTGAGCTCCACTGTGCTGCTGGAGATCTGCTGCACCTCCACTGTAGGACCAGCTGAGGGCGCTGCACAGCAGAGTTGGATAAGGGCATCAATGATAAGGATGAATGGCACCACATGTTATGAAAAAAGATGGACTAAAAACAACTGATTAGATTGTGTTTGCCTCTTCTCTTGTCTGGCAGAGACAATATTTTCTTGTGAGGTTATTTATCAAGGGGATTCCTTTTTTTTTTTTTTTTTTACAAATAAACATAATTAATATTGCTTTCTCACAAAAAATGGTTCTGGTATAAATCACTGTTATGATCAGCACAGTACCAGAGGGGTAAATTAACAAAATTACAGTGAAAATAAAAGCCAGAACTGATTTTTAACCATTTGTTGCTTGTCTTCTGTCAATCTATAACAGTCACATTTACACCTCCTGCCAGTGTTGAGCCTCAGCATGACTGAGACACCACCATCAGCTCAAACAAGACCAGATATTTGACACCTCATGATCACTCCATTAATGCACAAGGTACAACATGAAGTCTTCAGCTTTTACATTGGCCTAACAAACTTCAGTTCTATTTGACATCAATTTCCATTTATCAGCTATGTGCACTCAACACAAGCTAAGGGAGGACATACACCAAATATAGACATCAAATGTGGATTCACTTGCAGTTGAATAGCTCCCATCGAATGAACTATTTCTTTTTATTTGAGTGAAGTAAAAACTTTGAATGCCAGCTGTTTAAGGACCTTGCAGACATCTTTAAAACATGAATTTATATATATGTGGCCAGTGTTTTCTACATTTAAGCACCTTTTAGGAACAAATGGACTGTGGTTTAGGGCCATTGAAAGGATATACTGTAAACGGCAGAGAGTATTTAAATGTGGACAAGGTAACTGGTGAGTTTGTTCACAATATCAGATGGTGCCAACCTTATCACCTTAGTTAAAGAGGCACGGATGCTTCAAACATCAATTACATTCTCAGTTGGTCTGGAACAAACATTTAGCTATTCAAGCTGCTGAAACATCTAGATTGCTGTACCTCCTTGAAGTGTGTAAATATGGATTGTCCTGTCCATCCCTGCCCCTCGCTCACCATACAGTGCTTTGACAGAAACAGCATAACGCTCCATCGGCTTTATGCCTTCTAAGACAACACAAAGGCAAATGTATTCATCAGTGACTATCTGCATAAGTTGGTAACTGTACATAATAAATGAGTGACAAGTTGAATCCAAAGTGGATTCTCTGTTGCTCAGTAAGTGCCTCTTATGTTTTACACATTGAACTGTATTGCTGCATTACCTGCGATGACTAATGCTGTAGAAGAACGATTCAACCTTTCCCAGTACAGAATGCTGCTGTTTTTCTCTAGAACAGCAAACCACTCCACCACAAAGCCCGTCACTGATTGATCATCCAGAAGCATCCAACAAACATCTAAGCTACTGTTGTCCAGAGGACTTGCAGTGATTTGGTTCGGGGATGGTGGCTCTGAAGAGAAAACAGGGAGAAGATAAAGTAGAGAAAGGAGTATATTAGCACTGGTCAGATTCTGTAGTTAAACAAATTGATGCTCTTCACAGAATGGAACCTTCTTTATTTTTTAGTGTAAACTCCAGGGAACAATGTCTTTATGTCCCGAATATAAAAACAAAACAAGACTTGGTACAGCTACAGACCATTATAATCAAACCAGTATAAAACCTGAGTAAACCAGCAGAGAAACAGATGCTTTCATTTAGGGCACCAAAGGTCAGTGTAACAATGAGGATAAAAGCAATCTGAACCATTAAGGGGGCAGTATATTTGACACTGATTACTATGTACTTCACAAGTGTCATCAAACTGCATTATGTCTTTCTATACAGTTGATAAAACCTTTAAGAAACTAAGCAGATGTACCTAAAGCAGGCTGTGTGATATTTTCTTATTTGATGATGTCTCAGCTGTTATGAATTTTATGGATGGTTGTTTGCTTAACTATAACACATGGTTTGCCCTAGGTTAAGCTGAAAGCTGCCCTAGGTACTGCATGATAAGATTACACTACCTGTCTCAAAGGCTCTAAGGAGCCATATTCGGGCTTGTGGTGAGGTACCAGCAGAGTTGGAGGCCGTCAGAGCACAGGAGCAGCGACCAGCTGGCAGGAGCAGGGTACAGGAAGTACTTGCATGGTGCAAATCTCTGCAGCTTCCAGGGTCATTCAGGATTTGACCTCTTTCTGTCTGACAAGTCACATTGTAGTAGAGAACTCTGCCATTGGCCAGAAAGTGAGGCAATGGCTGAACAGTACAGTGTGAACACAGACGATGTGACAGAGAGACAAAAAAACAAAAAGTAAAAGTTGCTGCTGTGATGATGCAGGGTTTAATTAGCCTGCACTGTTCGAACTGTAGATCCTATTATCAGATTTTATTTTCTTCTTCTCCACTTGCACAATCTCAGTTTCACTCTCAACTTGAATCAGACTGCGTAATAAATTACACTGAAGTAATTTCTGGGAGACATAAACAAATTAGCAAATGCGCACATGGAGATGGTGATTAGAAAACTAATGAGATCCAAAGGTTATTAAAGTGGCAATTCAAAAGCAAAATCTCAGAGACTGTTCCCTGAACACTCATGACTCAGTTTCTCACACAATTCAACACACACCTTCCAGAGCAATGAGGTGAGTCTCCCCCCTTTCTTGTCTTGGTGTTTCACTTGCCTCCACAATACTGGTGCAGCAGATGGAGCTGGAAGATGGCAAAGAGGAAGACTCAATTTAAAGGACTTACAGAAAAACAGCCTTTTACAGCAGTGGTATTTACAATTAAAGTACAATGTGGAAATGTTTTATAGGTTTATATGCTGTCTGTGCTGATGAGTGACAACACCAGAAACACCACCCTGCCAAGAAATGTGGTTTATTTATGGTTGAAGATCTTCAACAAACTCAATCCCATATTTGTCAACTCTGTTTCCTCTCACCATCCTCCCGTGTCCTTCCCTGGCGTGCATTGCTCCACGGGCTCCAGGGGCTCTGTGGGCCCCGGTAACGGTGACGAAGCTTGATGGTGTATGAAGTGTCAGGTCTGAAGAGACAAACCCGGAAGCTGTAGCTGGTCACTGTCACATTTTTGACCTGAACTCTAAACTGGATTGGGAAGAGAAACAGGGAAAAGTAAAGTTTATGTATAATTCATTTAGGAATAGATGAATTCTTCGTGCAGGTGTACTATAGACAGTGCTGTGTTTGGCATATTTGGAAATGACACACCTGCCCCTGCGCTGCAAACTGAATTTGGGTATTCAGGTTTCCGGCTTCAATTTCAGAGGTAGACACAGGAAAGATAGACAGGGTACGACTCCAGATTACATTCAGACACTGAGGTGACCCATCAACTGGCTTTATGTTGTTCAACATCACTGGAGGCAACATCACTGAGGAAGACATGGAGAAAAGAGTGAGAAAAAAGTAAGAGACAAGCAACAAGAGTATGAGTAAGGAAAGCACAACAACCTCACCTTCAAGCCTGCCAGGCTGACACCGAGGCTCTGACGATATGTCCTGGCTACGAGTGTGCGCTATGACGATGATGCCAAAGGTAAATCTCACAGATGAACCATTCATTCCTGCTGTGCAGCTGGTGTCAGACGTTGTGCAGGTGAACATCTTTTGGGAGTGGTTTGTTGATAAGGACACAGCTCTACACAACATTCTAACATTGAAACACATAAACACACACAAACAATTTAAAAACAATGTTCATCTCCCTGTTTTGATGCCTCTGAGCACTGAGCACAGCAGTCAGTTGGTGGATATATATCAAAACAAACATCTCCAAAACCAGATGTTCATATACATGCTCTGTCATGCAAATGGCTATGAATGCCTGTTTCTGAAGTGTGCGCACATTTGCATGTACAGTCACACACGCAACAAGGGCCACACATACTGTGCAGAAATGTCTGTCATCTCATCTCCATCTCCATCTGAAACACCATGCTGCAATTAGCACTGGAACAGACAGCTGGAAGGTGGAAGGTGTTTGTTGAAAATATTATACAATAAAAACATAATGTGGCAGAAACAGTTTGGTTCTTACCATGACTGTGTATCAAACCTACCATCAAAGCCTTACACGCAAGTGAGATTCAAAGCTGATTACAGACCCGAGCATTTGCATACGGAATTACTGTCAGACAATAATAGTAGCACTAGCATGTTTCTATGTAAAAACACAACGGTTTGTTTCTGTTAAACTAGGATTATGCTAATACAATTTGACTGGACAATATTGTGTTTGTCATAAATACTAATATAAGTGGCATATTGCAAAACAGACGATGTTGTTATTGAGCAGCGCATTTGAATGAAAAGTTGCTAAGCAGTAGCAGAACCTTTCATACTAGATTTTGAAAGAAATTAAAGTAGGAAAGTATAAAGATTTAATGATACGGTTTAGCAATTCAATGCCTGACAGACATAAATGTGTAAAAAAGATTTTACTTTCAAACTGATCATACCACATCAGATATCAGTTACATCTATGATATCTGCATCCTGCTGAAAAGCCACTCAGTGGAAAATGCCTATTTCAGCTATAAAGAAAGTCTGTACTTTAGATAACGCAGATGGTTGATGCAAACTGCAGACAAGTAAAATTGACGCTGTTTTTCATGTTACTGTTTGTTACCATCATAAAATACTAAATTAAAACTGTTTGTCATCCTCTCTCAGCACACCATATCATTAAACAATGGTACAAGATCCCTCTGAATGGGTAATGAGTATGAAAACAGTTCTTCATGAACTCTAGTGGGTTGTTTATGGACTTGCACAGTGAACCTAGGATCAATCAGAGACCTGATGCCGGTTGTGTGATTAGAATCTAAAACATCTAAACTGGCTAAAACTTCTGCACAATAAATTGCTCCACAAAACCAGGATAAACTGAAAATTAAAGAAGCTGCTATTTATGTTCGAACATGATTTCTTTTGTCTTACCCAGTCATTCTCCAGACCTGCAGAGTGTAGTGTGTCGTTGGGGTGTCTGCGGCTTCCCAGTGGCAGGTGACATTCGCTCGATTTATGAACACACAGCCAGTTAGCCGTGGCGGTCCTGGGAAGGCCCTGGAGGTTGAAATCGACAAGTCGGGAAGCAGGACTAAAGAAAAAAACAAAAACAAAAAGGTGTTTTTGGATTAGATTCCAAAATACATTTTATTAAATGCACAAGCTGTGGTTTAAAAAAATCATTTTAATGCAACATAAAGTGTTAAGAGTCGGTTGTTGGGTCATCTTGTGCCACCACAGCAGCTTCAGATTAAACAAGTCTCTCCTCGTCTGGAGGGATGAACATTATTCTTACAAAACACACTCTTGTTTTGATGACAGAGTGATGGACAGTGATATCCAACATACCTCCTATGGACAGCCAAAGGCCATAGCTTATTACTCATAATTATCATACTCATCAAAATTATACAACTAAGTCAGTGTTACTACGTAAGACAAACATGATTAAGCATGTCAAACATTTATGGAACGATTTAACTGTTGCTTAGCCTGAGGCTTAAATGACGTTTATATAGAAGCTAAGACAAGTCTGTACAAGATGTTTGCTTTGCTCATTCTTTCAGGACTCATCTTACTGCCCTAACTTCTTGACAAGCTTTTTGAGATTTATCCACATGATCACACTTGATTCCTTTTGTCAGTTGACCTTTCGAGGAGTATTTTAAGTTTAACATTGCCTGTTTAGTGTATGTAACCATGCACAATACACATTGCTTGTAAGTAGGACGCATTCTTGGTCTTTTTATGGGATTTGATGTTAATAAGAAAGTTATTAAAAAATCACTGTCCACATGCTGTAATATAAAAATCTGATTTTTGTAAATTATGTCTAATCAACTTAAACTGTTAATGCTTTTCTGAATTCTGTCTGAATCGCTCAGAAACCAGGGAGGAAAACAAAGTTGTGGCATCACTGTAAGAGTTTGTGTTGGGAGGTCTGGCAGTGAGACTATTAATTAGGACTCACTATTTTTCGTCTTTCAGTTTTCAATTAAGTAGGACTTGATCTGTCAGAACCAGACAAACAGGCACATGACGTTTATCAGATCTACTTTTGTACCAGTTCAACCACACACAGCCTTTCTCTTTTGTCTAATTTAAATTAGTGGAATTATCATCCCACTAATGATTTGAATTCTCCATCCATGGGCAGCACTCACCCAAATGTCAACACATGCCACATTGGGTTCAACTTTCAGCCAGTTTGCTTTGGATTTAAAAGGAAGGACATTGAACTTTACCCAGGCCGAATCCTGTCACCAGCAGGCAGGTCCACACCATAGCTGGGCTCCACTCCATGAACAACTTCCAATCGCTCCTCGCACTGCAGCCCTGCTCACTCACTCTCTTCCTTAATCATTACCAGTGACTCAGCTCAAGATCTGTGCACTGAACAGTTAAACACAAACTGAGGACAGATTCAATTGGAAAAGCTTCCTATTTTCATTGCATTGACACTTATATGCAACATGGGAGTCGTTGCAACCGATAGGAAATGCAGCAGTTTGTCCAAGTACAATTTCACTTCCCAAATTGCGAGTGAAGTAGTTTGAGTTTGTAAATGTGTTAACTTTCAGTGGCTCTTCAAATAAATTGATAATGAAAAGAGTAAAGCCACAATTTCAAAATAAACACATGATTTGTTTCTCCATTTATCAGAGCATAAACTTCACACGGGTGTAGAAACCACAGACATTCCCTCAACTTTTAAAGCCACAGTGTGAAACATGGGGACAGATCCTTTAACAGCTTATAATGTTCAGACTGTGGGGGCCAAAAGTGAGAGATGTGGAGTCATCTCATCGTTGGAGCTGTGGATTTTGGTTGTAGCACTGAGTGCCTGATAACACTAACTCTCACTATTCCGCGTTTGAAAAGTATCTGAACATGTATTTAATGGTTTACACCACAGTTCCATAGAGCTGCAAACAGAGATAAGACTTTTTGAATATAGTGGGCACCTGTGCAGGCTGCTGTGGAAACATATGAACGACAACATGGTCAAACACAACTGTAATAAAATCAAAGGTGTATTCAGGTGAGGAGTTAACAATAAGCACCTAATTATATGTCATTGTATTGTCACACTTTCATACAGTGTGTTATAGTTTATTAAATGTTTATACAATGCTAATAAATGCTTAATAAAAGAAACGATCCTCCTATTAATTGACTTTTCTAATGTCACCCATATTTAAATGAATTCAAAGATAAAAGCATCAGCTAAAGTCCTACACTGATCTTTGCTCCGTTAAATTCGGTTCATTTTCACTATTGTAAACTTTTTTCCTACAAAAAAAATGCTAGAAGTGTTGGTGATGCTCGTTTATTAATTAGTTAGAAAACATGCACAGAAGGTGCAGTGTAAAATCAGTAAACACACAGACCAGTCACTGGAATAGACACACAGTCCATCAAATAAACATCGTTTTTGATTCATGGCTGAAGGATGAATTTTCATCTAAAGAGCAGCAGGACGATCAGCAGACAGCAGGCTTTTCTTAGGTCACATATTAATGCACATTTCTAAGTAGTAGAGTTTATCGCAGTTGACCCGTCTCAACAGTTGCGCAGGACTTTTCGTTTTGACTCTCGCGGTGTTTCAAAGAGACTAACCCTAAATCAAAGAAGACTGGAAGCTGCTGGAGTCTACTCACCGGTGCCAGCCTGGACAACATGTGCGTCTCGCTGAATCCAAGTGTAGCATTCACGCAAAGCAGCAGCCTCTTCGTTTCTAATAAACAATTCTGTTCCGCCCTGCTCTCTGTCAGTGCCCCGGTCAGTCCCAGGGGTGGTTCCAAACTGGGGTTCGCGCCCCAATGGAGCGTCCTGGAAAGGTTTCCACAGCAAAATCCTCTACATGAGGATTTGGTTTCAGGTTAATTTAGCATGCAAAGATTTAGCATTACACAATAAAAATTCTCCAAAAAATAAAGGAAGTAGGTTTCACTTTCTCCACCCTGACAATCTTCTGCAGACACTTCAGAGAGCCAAGCATTGAAATCTGGATTGAGAGATCACACCTTAAAGAACTTCTTTTTCTAATGGATCATTTCACCTCCTGAAAATGTTTTATTCCTATTTCCACATATCACTGCAGCGCTCAACTCACTGGCTCTTTGGCTCGTGTTAATAAGAAAACAATTAAGCAGTGAAAAATGTGCACTGCAAGACATCTGCTGCAGGATGTCTCAAAGCAATTTCAGATGGAAGGTAAGAATAGCTCTCTGCTGTTCATGTTATTATATGATCTATGACATTAGGCATGCTGCCTTGTTCATTATTACTAGTGGTACTCATGAGCACAATGGGAGCGATTAAAAATGCATTATAAACATACACAGGTGTGTGTAAGGCATTCATGAGGATAGTGCTAAACACAAAAACATGTTGGCATTTCACAGAACACAAACAAGAAATCGTGACAAGCGAAAACAAATTGACATAGTAGCTTACTGAAAAGTTAGGGACGACACTTTCACAGCTGGATGGATGTGCGTGGCCATGGATGTTGACGTATAAGGTATAAAAAGGTTAGAATACTACATACAGTACCTTGGGTTGCTAGTGACTCTAAAGACTTGTTAGAAGACTTGAAGAGGAGCCGCTGCTTCTCGTCAGGGCTGCTTCTTTGTCTTGTGTGAAACTTAAATTAAATGTTTTCTCTTTTATTTTTCTGTTTTGCAAATTTCATTGTGTATTGCACTTCAGGGCCACAGTTGAATCTTTACAGATTTCGATTAATTTCCTATAACCAACAAACTTTATACTTTAAACTTTGTCCTAAAAAAGTCAAACTGAAGGGCTTTTACTTTTTACTGCACTGGGGCAGAAGTTGACATTTTTGGGCTTCAGTGGGTCCTGTGAATCCATAGTAGCAAGTACATAAGTCCCCCTATGGGGATAAATGAAGTATTTATCTATCTATCTATCTATCTATCTTTATAGAGAGGAATGCTGCTGTACTGTTCTACATAGGTGACATTCATGTTACAGAACATACAACCTCTGTCATGACTTTATCAGTGTTACTCTTGGATGAGGAAAAAGTGAGCAATATATAATTCTCCAGGGATCAGAAATGGTGTCATCCTGTCTACTTTGAGCTACATTTGCGAGGCAGAGGCAGACAGAGCTCTTGTATCCGAGGCGAGGGCCTGGCAGACTGGGCAGCCCGACTAATGGTGTATGGGTTGTATCCTTCAAACAGAGCCTTTCTGGATTTAGGGCTGGAGAGCTCAAGAAGTCTTGGGCTGGCCACATAGTTTCTCGCTGCTTTAGAGACTGGCCAGCACACCGGGCGCTCCCCTTTGAACTTGGGATGGACATGCTTAGGGGCTGAAAAATAAAAGGAATTAAAACGAGGTCAAACATCAGATAAAATGATAGTGCCACCAGGACAAATTTGCAATTTTAAAATAATAGTTCAGGGAAACAACTTACCTTTTGGTTTTTTGTACAAATTAAGAAGTTCCTTCTGTTTCCGTGTTTTATGCTAAGCTAATCTAACAATGTCCTGGCTGTGGCTTCATATTTACGATACAGACTTGAGAGTGGTATTCAATTTTTCATTGAATCAACAAAATGATCACAAATACAGCATGATAAAAAGGCTAACTTACTGGCAAGGAGCTCTATGTGTGCTGATGCTCTG
Organism: Mastacembelus armatus; assembly: GCF_900324485.2. Classification (NCBI taxonomy): domain Eukaryota; kingdom Metazoa; phylum Chordata; class Actinopteri; order Synbranchiformes; family Mastacembelidae; genus Mastacembelus; species Mastacembelus armatus. Next base: position 6,076,243 of record NC_046654.1, on the reverse strand, counting down.
CAGGGCAAATGTGTGGCAGGTATCAGGGTCGATGTCTGGCTGGAATGTTTTTTCTTTGGTTCAGCAAGCTGGCAAACCCGTGAAGTGGCGACTGCCGTCTGCGTCGCTCTGTTCAACTACAATTACATTTTCGTTGATGAGCAATATGGAATTTAACACAAAAAGCATAATATCAGAGCTATTAGGAATCAATCAAACAAATGAAACTTGAATTTATACCACTAAGCCTTGACCCATAATGCACCTACCACATACACAGAAGTTGCTCAGGAAACAGCATTACTCACTGGGGCCAGCAGCGGGCGGTCTGGCTGCCAGCCAGCTGCAGGAATCCGATGTTGAGCCAGACGACAAAGTCGCTGGGACGCAACAGCCCTGAGAGCCCATTCACTCACCTCCCATACTGGGGAAAGCCTGGGGAAGTAAAGAGAGATGGGTAGAGTGGAAGGTCGGGGAAAAGAAAGAAAGAGGGGAAAGCTGACTACAATAAAAGATGAAGATAAAGAAAAGAGGAAGGAAAGAGGCCAGTAGATGGTAGATGGCAGATGAGAGCAAACGACTCGGGTTTGGAAAGATCTTAATGGTGCTCCCCGGAGTTTTCTGGTCAACAACGTTTCTGTTTGCATTCAGTGTTCCACACAAAAACACATCAAATATCTCTGAGCTCTTAACAAATAAAATGGGATCCTGTTTGCATATAGAAGTCAGTATTCAAATAATGGCTGGAGGTATGGTGTAGGGGTGGACCACATGACATGGACTGTTTCTGTACTGACTGAATTAGTGTTCTACAAATGGACAATAGATTGACTTTACCAACACAGGACGTAAACAGAAGATGAAGAGGAAAACTGAATCATGTGTATTAACATTACATTTTTTTGTTATAAACTTTACAAGGCAAAAATGCAATTTAGTCACCCAAAAAAGATACAGCACATACATTATTAGTATGGCCATTAGCAATATTCTACATTAGTGATAGGTGATAGTAAAACTTATATTTACGTGACTTGAGTGTAGCGCTTTTTACTTTTACATAGCTCTGACCAGCGAGGGGTTAACTCTGTGAAAAAGCATCACCAAAAAAAAAAAAATTATATATCTGTATATCAGTATTTCTATCAGAGTTGGTTTAGAAATAAAAGATAAATGTGAGAAATGCACCAATTTTTGTGCTGACTCCAGTCTTTTCTGGTGGTGGTTTATCCAGCCAGTAAACAGAACGCCTAAGAAACAGAAAAGACACCTCATCAGAGGAAGGAGGCCACAGAAAGACAGAGAGACAGTGCTGGGGGTCAGTCTGGCCTACCGGTCTGGATATCGGAGTTGGCTGGGTTTGGGTTGAGCAAGCTTCTGTGTCTGAGTTGCCATGGAAACAGTGAGAGCTGGTGTAGACAAATAGCACACTGCACCAGAAATTATCCCAGAATCTTTCATTTGTTACAGTATCAACAGCTTTCATAGATATGAGTGAAAAAAATGTTTTTCCACACAGTAAAAAATTGACACCAAGCTAGGTTACTTTAACATCTGAGACAATAAACTCAATAGTTATTTACATCATATACATTAAGGGTCGTAATCTAAAAAGAGAATATGCTAGACCTGAAACAAGCTATAGACCCCAATCAAGGTTCTCTGTGTCCACCTTTAATCCAAATTTAAACTATATTTAGTTTGGAAGCCAATTGTGATCCAGTATAAAAGATACATGGGAACTTTAAGCCTCAATTCCCACATACACTGAGAATGGAGATTTCAGTGAAGTAGGAGACCCCTTGTGTTCAGTAGTTGTAATATACAGTATATCTGCGTATTTATACACTGGGTGTTTTTTAGTGAGAATAAAGAAGCAAATCATTACCCGGTTATCTTTTTTAGCTAAGTCACTGCACTTCTTTTAGAACCACACACACAGACTATGCAAAGCAAAAAAATATCCAATGCTTTAAGTTGACTCATTGAGCAGAGAAACGTTTATGCTATCATAAACCCACATCAGTTACAATGTGTATTAATTAATAATATAGAAATTGGTTGCAGACCTGATTAATGTCCCACTGTTTCACACTCTACTGGTACGACAATACCTCAATACTTTAATCCCATTAAAAAACAACAATAAAAAAAAAAACACTTTGCTCTCTTACTGGTTTCTAGATACATTAACAATAGAAACAATTATTTAATCTCTTATTTACATTACCAATCTATACTCAGTAACCACAACCATTTTGGAATGACAAAATTAATATTTACCTGTCCTGTATCTGTAGTCACTTGCTCTCCTGTGGTTATAGGACACCTGCTGGTTTCTAAGGTATCAGGTGACTGTGTGGCTGAGCAGTATATCAAAGATCGTCTATGTTGAGGACGAGTCAAAACGGCCGACTCTGCTTTCTCACTGCCAGCAGTCAGATATTTACCAAATAATCATTAACAGTGGAAAGACATATCAGCTCTCAAGATTGTCAATATCCATTATGACAGGGGTTGTTTACCATTTTGTATTGTGGTCCTGGAATGTATACACACAGTGAACCCTCTCTCAGGTGACACTGTGCCCATACATATCTTTGGAGGATATCAGCTGAAATGTTAATTCATTTAACCTGTATTTATACAGTCGAGTCCAATACATGTATACGATAAACACAAAACAAAAAAAAGGAATTTAAAGAAGGTAAGAAGAGGACATTAAAACAGAAATAGATAAAAAGATCTATACTTCTACGTAACCACTGTTACAGTCAAGACATCCATCCCTTCCAGTCGCAGATCAGTCCATCCAATTCCGCTCTAAATAAAACATATTAATTGCTGAAATTACATAATTAAGTACAAGGTTTTAAAATTACAACAGGGAACACAACAACAGGCATTTACTCTGCAATGGACAATATTCCTCTGTAGCTGAGGTATATGCAGTGTTAAATTTAGAGCTATCATCTTGACCAGTTGTTAAAGTTGACTGTAACACAAGATGAGGCAAACCACAGTAAATGAATGTACACGAGCAGCCCATTTAACAGCAAGGAACATGATGCACTACAGATTTCTCTATATTGCCCCCAAGTTTAAACCTTATTATGCAACATTCCCTATAAACCCAAATGTTTGTAGTGAAAATTTTGTTTTAAAACCCACAAACTATACACATAATGAAAAATAAGCAATGGACAATTTAAAAACAGATAACAGCTTTATTTTCAACAGACATTTAAAATCTTATAAAACCACACAGTAAATTATCTACCAAAGCTTTATAGTTGTGATTCCAAAGCCACATGCTTTCAATATAATACTGTAATTATTATTCTCTAAAACAGTATTGCAGGATTCAGTTAATGTGTGACATTTACAAGTAAAGTCTGACATCATAATATAACTTTGAATTGTCAACACATTAACTTATGAACTGAGGCGAACATTGGCGAGCACGCAGCTACAGCATCATGTAACATTCACAGGTCTCTGAAACACAGAGAAACCCTAGAGCTAAAAACAACCAGGGTGAAATACCTAGTGTTTGCTTGGTATTGCAACTAACGTTTAAAGGATAATAACAGTGGTGCTTGCAGTAACAGCACATTTTTACTACGATTATTATTGTTTCTTTAGTTTCACTCTCTACATCCCAAAATCATTGTTCTGTTTGATTTTATGTCCCTTTGTAGACATAAATTACACAAAGAAACTGCTGCTTTGGCTGGAAGAAAGAATTCAACCCAGATTATTGGCACATGCTTAAACCATCAAAAAAAAAACAACCCACTATTATCCCTTCAATGGCCTGGCAGTACCGTCTCTGCACTACACTAATAGAGACACATCGCCATGTAAAACTTTTGAAATTCTATGGTCTTAAGATTCCTCAAGACAAGAGTGTCTATCTTTTACCTAACAGTACTCAGCTACCTTAATAGGTACCTTAATAGCAATAATGATGGATTTTTTTTGGAACCCACAGTAATAAAATACAGGGATTTCAGCTACAATTACTGTTCACAGATGTAAGCTCATGAGGCACTGAGCTCTCCTCTTAAGCTGCCAGTGTAGTTACTGGGAAAGGAAAAAATGGCATCTAACAGTTCAATCTCTTGTGAGCAGTGCAGGTAGAATGGCAGTGAATAAGCATGTAGGAAAGGGAGTAAGAGACAGATAATGTTGTAATAAATGTTGGGTATATATTGAATTCAGTAGCACCAGGGAAAAGAGTATGAGTATGTCAGTGTCAGAGTGTCTGCACTATGACAGGATACAGTAAAGACATGTGTTCAGCACCTCTGATAGGCAGCTTGTGTGTAGTGTAGTAGTGGATGACCTCAGGGATGGTGGAGAAAGGAGGGCTGTTCTCCCCAAGCACATAACGTCCATCTGCAGACTGGGTGAACTTCATGTGCATGAAGCCTTTGCAGCTCCTGACAGAGACAGAGTGAATCATTAGTCCGTTCAAACCTAAAATTCACAGCCGAACTGTATGCAAGTCCTATATTTAGATGTATCAGGCTAGAGTCTAAAAACTTTTACAGTTGCTAGTTATTCATAAAAACCTCGAGAGAAAACATTATTTATGACATTTGTTGACTTTTTCAACTGAATTTGTGTTGGCTACATGCGAGCGCTCTTAGTTAAAGAATTTAATTACAATACTCTAACACTTGCTGAGATTCCCAGCATGCAGATGATCTCTATCAACACAGCTGTTTTTCACAGGGATGAAAACACACTTGCAGAGTGAAAAATGTGGGGATGGGGTACGAAAAGAACACCACTGATACAACACCATTTAGTTGCAAGTGACTGGGGGAGAATAGAGAGAACAGAGAAATGGTGAACAATTAAAAGTTGCCTCAAGGCTCATATCTGAGATTGTCTCACTACCCACAAGGTCATAACAATTCCCTAATGAGGGGAAAACTGGAGCAGCTAATTTTGGAAACAGCATAGAACTCCCCTTTAAGAAAATGCAGTGATGTTACAAATTTATACAACAAGGACAGGAGCTTTTTTTAGACCCTGTACAGTTTATTGTTAAACAGAGATATACAGAGGCCTAAACAAGCGCTGAACAACTGGCAGAGTCGAAAGTTCATGTAGACTATTTGTGGACAAATGTGTGATATGAATGAATTTAATCTCTACTGCAGCTGCTGTATGAGTGTGCACAGATGTGTGTACCTGAGAGAGAGTGAGTAGTCGCTGCGGCAGGTCTGGCTGTTCCTCACCAGGTAGGAGCTCTCTTTGCACAGAGTCAGTAGAGTCTCTGCCTCCGAGCGGCTCAGGGCTCCATGGTACCATCTGAGATGACCAGGAGAAAATATGTTACCTCACGTCATGTTCACTGAAGGACTGTGTTTTGTTTGTCATCTGCGTCTTTAGTTGCTGTTCGGCAGACACTTGAAACATTGGCAATGTTTATTAACACTGCAGATATCTACTCACACTTGTCTCTCTAGTGGCAGAGATGGGTCCACTCTTTCTCCCAGGAGAGGAGGAGTGTCACTAACTAGATGCAGTGTAGATGAGTCTGCTGTGGTGGTTGTAGTGTTCGTCTTGGTGAGCCTGGTTTGTTCTGTCTGAGCTCGAGAGCGCTCCCTTTCTGCCCCTTCAAATTGAACTATGGCCAGGCAGTAAGGAAATATAGAATAGGTTACACAACAAGTCTGAGACATATTTGGTACAGTAAACACCAGAGCACCAATTTACCAGCTAAAGCTTTAGAGATGTTGTCTTTCTTCCACTCCCAGGGTTGGTCATATTCATCAGCTGGCCTCTCATCATCCTGAGGCAGCCTGCTGTCCCTGCTATCTGTCAGGCCACTCACAACCTTCTGAGTTTGCTGAAGTGCTAATGGAGCAGCTCGGTGGTGGTGACGAGTCCTCTCCTCATAGGGATTATCATACAGCTGGCTGCCATCTCCACTCCCAGACCTGTTAGTCATCATGCTGTGCTGCAGTTCTAACAAGAAAACATGCAGAGTAAATAGTTTTCTGCAAACATTTAATTGCAAGCTGGAAAACTATGTCTACTGTGATCAAAACCTCCCTAGAACTGAAAACATACAGCCAGAAAATCTAAATTTGAAGCACTATTAAATTTTTTTAATAATTTTTATATTTTCAAGTGTATGTTTATAATCTGTTGTTACAGCCAGTCAAATGCTATGCCAAATAATCTTGGGGAAACACTATCATTTATCAAATCATACATTTTAATAAGAACCCTACTGACTACTGTGAGATAAAGATGATATAATAAACCTGAGATGATCCGCTGGGCCTCAAATGGCTCCATGTAGCTGCAGCAGTCCGTTGGTGTAGATTTGGGCTCCCAATTTGCTGGTGCTCTTGGGTCTGGACGGGCATCAAATGGGTCAGAGTAGTCTGTGTCGGTATCTGATGCTACGGGGGCAGAGGGAACGACCTTACAAGGGAGAGAGAAACAAAAGTCATCCAACAAATTACATGGGACAATTCGATAGACATATTTATGAAAGAGCTGGAAATGAAAACTCAGAATGTGTCTATGTGAGAAAGTAAGTGAAACAAAGAGATGCTTACAGGTTCTTCCTGAATAGTCACAGGACTCAGGGGGATTTTACAGCGGCCAAACTCTTGAGAGTCCACTTTAATTAGTCTGTGTTTGGGAGACACCACTTTCACCTGTAAAATAACATATGTAAATTATGCACATTGAATAATGCTCTGATCTGAATGGTTATTTTCTGCAGCATGTGTGCAAAGGAAGGGCTTTATATTACCTCATTTTTTATTTTTATTTTTGCAAAGAACATTTATCTAGTGATGCCCAATATTCTGAAAACAACACAAGTCATGTGCACAAGTAGAAAAGCATGTCATACCTCCACACCATTAGGCATCACTGAACCAAAGGCAGGGAAAGAGGGAAGGCTCACTGTGGCACTACAGGAGCTGAAACTGCCATTCTGGTGCTCCTTATCAGAGTGTTGGTATGGGTCTTCAAAATCCAGCTCCTTCTGAGCTCTGTAGGCCCTCAAAATCTCACTCTCGCTGTAATCCGGCCTCGGGGGCTGTGGAGGGTCACGCCTGCTGCCGAAGTTTAGGTATTCTTTCAGCCACTTTGCCATGGATCTGGGCATGCAGAGTCAAACAGAAAGGATGGAATAATTTAGCATAACATGCTGTGCAAAGGGGAATTAACACAAAAAGTGTCCTTGATTCCACATGTTATTGATTCATTCACAATTCATTTAAACTAAAATATATATAGAACATATTTTATTATTTTCAGGAAAATACATGTAATGCAGTTGCTTGCCACGTTCAATGCTTTATATATTAAACTGACACATAAGAGGTTTGTTGGCAATTGAATCCATCACTGTTGCCTGTAATCAGTTTTTGCTTCTAGCTAACCAGCTACCTCAGGGGCCACATAAATCCCTGACCATAAAGTTAGTCCTATGGCTTAAACACTAGAGCCAAAGCTCTTATCCTCAGGTAGTTTTGTTTCACACACACTAGCCTAATGACAAAATAGCAGTTTGGTTTGCGTTAGCCCACATGAACTAGTCTGGCGTTGTTAAAGCCCCCTCCGCATCACAAACTCTGGCCTGACGGAGAAACACAATGAAAAATAGTTAACGGGTCCGATGAAAATATCCCCGTGTGGTTGACTGGCAGTTTTTAAGTCCAATACCTGACGGTGACCGCTGTGTAATTAAGCTAAAGCTAAGTTAGCCAGCTAACAGTTAGCCGGCTCAGCTAATGTAGCGCCGCAGCGTGTCAACTGTTACCTGCTAACTATCATTACTTCTTTTAACTCACCCTCTTTCGGCTCCTCGTCCCAGCTACGTCTTCGTGGTTACCATCCAGCGTTTCTTTTCAACGCTATCCTGCCTAAAAATAAACCATTGTCATCCGTGAAGTCCGTCCCGCTTGTGAGCCAAGCAGGTCAGTCCGCTAATGTTAGCCGGACCAGACACAACACGGACAGCTGCCTTAAAGGGGAGGAGCGAGATGTTTTTTTTTTGTCGGTCGACATAAAAATCAACAGACGCTTTTGTCTCGCTCGTGCTGCTCCAGTAATGTGGACAAGGTCACAGCTAAAACAGCATCAAAGACACATCTGCTGCTGCTGAATATTATCTTTAATCAAACATCACAGATCATCAAAATCAACATTTAGGATGTGAATATTGGTGCCCTCACCTGTATTTAGACAAACCAATACCCTCCCAGAAATCACGCGCACCCTTCATGCCCACTGCCATCTGGCTCTACCTGAACTTGGACTGGTGACCTGTCCAGGGTGTACCCCTGCCTTTCACCCAAAGAGAGCTGGGATAGGAATAAGTGAATCTTATCTTTGAATTTCTGTCACAGCGACTGTTTTGTCTTTTGAGTTTTTACTTTTCAATGAAAGTCTTTGACAAGTCCTTGTCCCCAAGTCTTAAGAAATTTAATGAACTCTCCAAGCCTTGATTCAAATTAACATTAAATGTTAAACACAGTAAAAAGGTCAAAACATGCCAGAGAAAAAGACTTTACTAAACACTAAAATATGCAGCAGATATTTTCACAGGGAAAATTTGTCTCACAAACTTTTAAACAATTTAAGTTTTAAACAAAGTTAAATTCAGAGTATAAACAATTGTTCAATGGATCTTATCAGGACGATTGTTTTTGTTCCTTAGATAAGGTTAGCGGACAATAAAATTCCTGCTAAAGAGTGTTCTCAAACACACTGACTTACAATAAGAAAGGGTTTAACAGGAGATAAACCTGCTTCGCAGAAGGTTCAGGTTTCTCACATTAGAAGATGGTCCTTATCAATATATTCCTTCCTGCATCAGTCATACAATTGTGTGTCAGTCACTCAAGTCATCTTCTTCTCATTCACTGTCATTGCTGTCACTGTCTGAATACACCCCCAGTAGGCTCAGAGATGACGACCCATTCTGTGTGGTAAAGGGCTTTGAAGCATTTGTAGAGTCAGCTGTCGACGTCTTTGGATCTGTAAGGAAAGACACAAAATGACTGTGCCTTTCAAATCATATGCAAACGTTTGACAAGAGATGTGAACAAGCAGCGAAACATAGCTGACTGTTCCAAAAACTAGAAATCCAAAACACACACAAAAAACCCCCCATATGTAGTACAATATGTGCTCAAGGAAACACAGAAGCTAACTGTTTGGTGAGGAAATAAAGCAAATGTCTAAGATTTCAAATCAGGTTAGTAATAATAGTCATGAAGTTTTGTGTGAGACTATGATGGGTTACCTGTTTGTGAAGTAGGAAGAGCTGCAGTCAATGGACTGGGTTTGGTGACTGCTGCTGTTTGTTTTTTTCGCACCACCAGGGACCCTAGTGACTTTCCACCACCCAGTGTCCCCACACTCCTCTCCCAGCTCTCTACCTTGGCCCTCTTCACTCCTCCAGCTGTGCCACACTGTAAAAACAGTATGAGGCAATCCATTATTTCCTGCTCACACAATTTCCTTTGTGTTATTCTGATTTGTTTTTTAATATTTGTCTCAAACGTCCCATTGTGCATATCTGGGAATTTAATTTTACTATTGCAATTTACTATTGCAATTAAATAAAAAGCAATCCATAAAAATCATAAACTAGCAGCAGTACTAATGACACTTCAATAGATCAAACCTATATGAGAAAAAGAAGTAATAGATTTTTGACAACACATTGCATATTACCACACAAATTTATTATGACATTGGGATTCAGTTGCTTTATCACAAATGCCAAACTTAGAACACTATTAGCATTTATTTGAGTCATATTTCTGGTCATCTGGTGAATGTAACTCTTGTTAGCTGCTAACTGTTCCACTAGCTTGGGTGCCAAGACATAAAGCAAAAACTGTGAGCTGAAATATGTTAACATGTATTTCAGAGCTGCAGACATGCAGAATTGGGTGAAGAGAGCAGCTTTCTCTACACTACACTTTGTTGGTCATTTGTTAATGTGATTAGCAATTAGTGCAACTCGAAACTTTTTTCAGCCTTTTTCTGAACAACTGTTCTATGAAGTAAATCAGACATTTAAGACAGTCATACCTGTGTCTCTGCGGGTTTGTCAGTGGTGAGGATATCTGTTGGTTTGTCTGTGTTGGGCGTCTGTGACTGTGAGCTGCTGCTGTCTTCTTCCTCAGAATCAGAGTCAGAGTCTCTGAGTCTTTTTACAAGAACACGGTCCAGCATCTCTCTGGGAAACAGTGGCGCATTCAGTTTTAACTGGTTGTTCAATGACTGTTGCTCAGAGTTTACACTGATTATTAGATGAATTTGAAGGAAGGGATTTTACTTTTTTTTTTAACTTATTGTGCAACACGTGTAATTTATATTTGCTTTACTGCTCAACGTCTACATGATCTTCCCTCACTCACCTTGTCTCTCTCTCATCCTCTTCTTTCTCCCTTTCCCTTTCTCTCTTCTCCAGCTCTCTGTATTGCTCAATCATTCCTTCAAAGTCCACCTGAGCCTGCCTCTGGTTCAACTCTTTCAGCTCCTGGAGGTTCTCCAAAACCTCCATCTCCATCTTAGAATCCTTTGTGCGGTTCTCCAACACCTTATAGAAGATGGGGAAAACATTTAAATGTCCGATGTTTGGATACTGCTTAGGAACATGGCGGAAGCTCACGTTTACAGACTGACCTTCATCGGGTTGTTCAGTTCCTCATCTTCTCTCTCCTGCTGGATTCTCTTCTCCTCCTCCTCGAGCAGTTTCTCTGCCTGGAAGTTTCGTGTTGCACCATGCTCCATTGCGTAGTCTGTGTTTTCTGGGTCAGTCTACACTCGCAACATGAAAGAGCAGGATGAGGAACTATTTCATGCACAATGGCCAAGAGGCTTCAAACACAAAACAGTACAGACACATTTCTATAGTAACCCTGAGGAGGACCTGTTTTGTCTCATTTCAATAAATATCATTGTGATAATGAAATCATTCATCTCACCTTAAACGTGATCTCTGCAAGACACCGAGTACATTTGATGTAGAAACGGAAGATGGGCAGTCCCATGTACAGCTCATTCTGAACAGTCTCTTTGCGCGCGTTGAATTTCTTCCCCTTGTAGATGTACTCGCCACATGTTTTACACCTGAAACAATCAGAGAGGCAATGCTGATGCCACCACAGCCACAGAAATCATTTCAGCACAATCTGACAAATATGCAGAAGACTAGATTTTACAAGTGATGTACTGGAAGCCCTTGTCTGTCTTCTCACACCCAGGTGTGTTTTGTTTGTGCTTCTATGTGAAACCAGCTCCTCTGGACATACCTCATGTTAAACGGAGCCATCAACCTCACCACGTACTGTCGATCTCTGGGCAGTTTGAGCTTTGGGATTTTGGACGGATCAAAATCCGGAGGGTAGTATTTCTGTGGACAGACATGAGTTAGAGAAAAGCCTGAACTATGTAACGAAAGCAGCAATAGTAGGAAGAACAGGTTTGATCTCGACATAAAGTAAAGCTATTTAAATAATAAGTCAATAAGCAATCATCGCAAACAAACCACTGGAGTTAGCTTCAAAGCTAACGGTTGCTTGATTCCTTACGAAGCTCATAAACTATTGCCAACTATTTTTAACTTTGCTAAAAGAAGGACAGTGTTGACAGACGGGTACTTACATTTAACACTTTTCTTTCAGACATTGCTGCTTTCGCTGGAAACCCAAAGAGGAGAAGAAAACACTGGAAGAAGTAGAGTGAAGAGTATTTCTACAAGCAAAGACAAAACTGTAAATTTCCGGTGGTTTCTTCTTTAGCTTCCTTCTTCTTTTCTTCTGTAGCTGCAAAATACTGCGAAATGTGCTGCTGCCCCCTGCGGGACAGGCGACAACAACAACAACAATGTTCATAACGAAGTTCTGCACACAGAAGGAAACATATATGACAGAGGAGAACAAACATGCATTGGTATCAATATATGCTTTTCTGTGTGAATCTGTGCTTCATTAGGTTTAATTTAATATACCTTGACCTTGTTGGCAGACACACATTATTGATTAGTTTATCTCAAAGCCTGTGTGTAAATTAACAGAATAATTAAAGAAAAAAAAAACAATTTGTCTTAAACAATTCATTTTTAAAAATCACATTGTTTAATGTCTATTCACATGAATTTAGCACCTCCCTGTCACTGAAAGATCAAGTGAGTGTTTGGTGCAATGATTTTCATCCATCCATCCATCCATTTTCTATACCTGCTTATTCCTATTTAGAGTCACAGGGATCTGCTGGAGTCTATCCCAGCTCTCTCTGGGTCAAAGGCAGGGGTACACCCTGGACAGGTCCCCAGTCCATCACAGGGCCACATAGAGACAAACAACCTCACACACTCACACTCACTCCTATGGACAATTTAGAGTCACCAATCAACCTGACATACATGTTTTTGGACTGTGGGAGCAAACTGGTGTACCTGGAGTAAACTCACACAAGCACAGGGAGAACATGGTGCAATGAGGTCCCAGTATATCTGTTATGGTGGTGTGATATAATATGCTGCACGTCTGACAAACACACGTTTTAGATCTTTTCATGTGTCCGTAAATATGAATATGATGAAATATGTGGTTCTTACACATATAGAAACATGTATAAAACACACCTTCAGATACATCATTGCATTGCATTTATTCAGCCTGACTGAGTCCTAGGCTTCATTGGCCCTTGCTCTCTGCTGTTATCTGTCATTTTCTGTCAGTGGGGGAGATCGTGGAGGAATTGCCCCTCAGGTGAAACACAAATTGTCAAAGACATTGGGTCTCTGAAGGGGTCGGTGTGTAAACACGAGCTTGTCAGCCATACTTTGCTTTAGGGCCTGGTTAAGGTTATTTCAACAAAAGGAAATTGGATCCTGATTACAGATTGGTGTCAATGTGGGTTAACCTGAGGTCTGATTTTCACTTTATTGAACTAAGGCAGCACAAACGGAGGAATAGATGGGTGGAACAGATTAGGAGCAACAAGTGGAAAATGTATATTTATAAAAGGTATTTTGATTTTAGATTTGAAGGTTTCAGATTCAGATTCACAGTTTTGTTCAGTGATGCCTTTATTCATCGTTTCTGACGAGTTCACAGACTGATCTGACACATCAAAATGAGTAATCCGTGAGTCAGATATACAGTAGATTTATCTGAAAGGGTTATTTTGAGCACAATGGGCCACCGGTTACTATAAAAAGCAGGCCAATTATGGTGCTCATCCACCTTTACAAACTCAATGGGATCTATGACACAACTTAAATCGGCTACAAGCTTGTGATAAAATGTCAGGGAAAGAAATTCAGGCTGTTGAAAGTCTACATCACTGTGTGAGATATATTGGATCAAATGTAAATCCATCTTTAACCATCTTTGATTTCAATAGGGCAGGTCTCCTTCTGCAAAGATACAAAGGTGCTGAGCAGTGCCACCTTTGTTAAGACTTTCCATGAATATTTCAGAGGCTGGCTGATGTCAATAGCAGCTATAAAGAGGGGGTTCTCTGTATTGGAAACCTCCAAAACCCTCCTCACGTCCACCCGCTGTAAGAGAAGGACTCCTGTATGCGTCGTGGCACCATGGTCAGCGCCCGGACTTTCCTTTTTGCGGTCACCTGCTCCTGCGCCTACCTGTGGCTCGCTCGTGCAGAGGACTCCTCACTGGAGACGCGCTCGTTGGACTTTCCCCTGAAAACCCAACAGGAGAAAGACCTGGTGAGAGAGTTTGCTCGGGATGTAAGTGGGAAACATGTCAGCTGGTTAATGAAGAATGTCGGAGTTTATAGAAGTAGGGAATTTAAATTATTATAAACATTTTAAAACCCTAACAATAACGATTTAAAAGACAAACGGTACACAGGCTGCTCAAAAGGTTGAGCTTTTAGCTTCAACAATAAAAACAAACAAACAAACCATAATGTTTTACCCAAATTGGGCACATTTTGTGAAATTATAGCCTTTTTCCATGTTAATGACATGTTTTTTTTCCCCCTATACGCAGATTGACGCGCTACAAGAGGTTCTGGAGAAGCTCCGGAGCAAAGAGATGCCCTTAGAGAAAAAGCTTGGCTGGTTGCCTTCAGTAAGTAGCCTGCACTAAAAAATAAAACAGTTTAAAAAGTTTTTAAAGTTACAGTTTTGCTGCATGGAATGGGTTACAGTATTTTTCCTCAATGTATTCCACGTAGAACTGACAACCAAGGTTATGCACGTTAGTGAAAATCTAATTCTTCGATTAAAGTTTGGTAAAAGAAATAAAAAATCTACAAATTATACCCTTTTTAGTGAATTTATGTTTTTATCTTTCCTAGTGTGACGCAGGGGAGTCATGTGCCGTGCGTAAAGGTGCGCGCATCGGCACGCTGTGCAGCTGTCCCCGGGGAACTTCGTGTAACTTTTATGTTCTCAAGTGTTTGTGAAAGAAAGAAAGAAAAAAGAACAGAAGGCTGGTGAAGAAATGACAGTTCAGGGTAAATAAATAAAAGATGTTTTTCTTTTATACGTTTTGAATGAACAGATTAGAACATGCGTTGAACAGGTTTCTTGTCCCTAAATAAAACTGTGATAAATTGTGTGTGATTGTAGCATCTTGTGATAAAATCTTTCAATGTAGTTTTTGTCAAACGTTGTTTTTTCATATCTTTGTTTCTGTTTCTGGAAGACAATGGGCCTAGTGTATCATATCTGAAAACATTTGTATGATGAGGTCAATAAATGAACTTTTGAATTCAGAGTGTGTCTGTGCATGATAAAGAGATTTTGTAAATGTGTAATAGGCCTACTATAAAACATAGCTCACGTTAGCTGCTGTTTTTTTTTTTTCATAAACATCACTTGGTTTGATTAAAAGAAGGACAACAATAAAAGAAAAATAGATCGAGTCTGTTTCTCAGCATCTTCCTACACATTCGCAAATGCACGGCTGCATTCCAGCACACCAGCTGTCATCTCCCTGCAATAAAAGGCGCTGTCAGCCTGTTTCAATGACATCACATCCAAGTGCAAGTTTCCAACATGGCGTCCAGCCGGGTGCTGGAGAGGGAGGTCCAGGAGGAGCCGAGGCGCGCTGCGACCGCAAACCCCGACTTCTGCCTCCACAAATATTCCCTGCTCATCATTATCGGACGGATCGCTCACCTCAAACAGACTGGACACATCAGCAGGGAGATCGAACGAGGTACGTTTATTTCAACCTGCCTCTAATAGCTATTGTATGCCATGATGCTTTTCCTTCTGTGCGAATCAAAATTAAGATTCACTGCAAGTTCTCGTCGCCTAATCACCAGCGAAGATGACATACTGATCCCATTGCAGTTTTTATGTAATTTTATCCACCCTACTGACCGAGGATGAGTCATCTGGCGATGCTCCATCAGCATCACCTCATCCCTCTGGACGCATTATAATTAAAAGCAGGCTGCAGCTGGTGGTTTGCCTTTTGCCTCAGTTTATTGTGTAAGGAGAAACATTAGGGCAAATGTTGCAGGGCAGATATTCAGTGAACGCAAAGCTTGTAAACGATGTGTCACTGACCTTTATATGCACATGTACAGCAGTAACTGTGTTTAGGTAGCAGTGCAATGCATGCTATGATAATACATTAGAGTCTGCGTTTTACTGTTTGGCTAGAGGTAAATAGAGGGGCATTTGGTGCATAAAGATAGATGAGGAAACAGACAGGGAAGGACAGACAGGGCTACAGAGAAACATATTTAGTATCATCACAGGCCCTGTGAAAAACATCTACCAGAAAAAAATGTCATCAACTTTTAATAAGCTAGAAAATCAGCCCTGTTTTCCCCTTTAAGATGTTTTTATACAGTTTGCCAGTAGGATTTTCAAAGGTTTATTTATGTAATGTCTATGACATATGTTCAGAATCCTTTATCTGAAATAAATCATAAATGTAAGAAGAAAACATTTTATATCCTCATAATGTGTAACCATTGCTAATAAGGTTATTAGCAGCAAAATAATGCCTCAAAGGAATATTTGTAGGTATTGTGACCTATATAAGAACAGCCATGATTGGGTCAATACAAAGGCCTATGATAGAGACAGTGAAGGAGAAAGAATTATGATCATATGCCTCTTTTAAATTCAGGTATTCAGTCATGGGATGTCGACCTGAAATCCTGTAACTTGAACCACTATCTCCAAGAATTCCTGTCCCATCACACGGCGTCGTTCAAGAGTGCAGGTAAATAAAAAAGCGTTACTCTGAGTGATCCTTCAAGCCCAGACTCTGACACCACAGAAAGACCCGTCTCTATGGTAACTCGCCAGCTTGGCGGGTCTGAGGTGAACTAGGAAAGAAGGAAGGAAGGAAGGAAGGAAAGTGGAGGGGCAGTTGGGTGATTGTTAAACATGGGTGGGCCCTTTGGACAGAAAACAATAGAGATCTGCAGTCAACATGTGCCACTTGCTCTCTCTTAAGTAAGAAAGTAATGTGATGAACACAGAGAAAAACACCAGTCATTCTAAATCACATGGATTTAATAAACAAGACCTAAAGTGTTTGTTAGTGAATGTGCTGGTGGGATTTTTTGTATCTGGACAGAGCTGGTAGAAAGTGTTTTTGCTTTGCTTATTTTGAAATAAAGAAACTTTTGTTCATATTTGGGTCATGATTTTTCCAGTTGGCTGTGTTTGCCTCTGTCCTCTGACATTTATCCAGTTCCCCTCAGAATGGATATTCACTGCAAATTGAATAAACTTGGCATCCTATTCCTCTGACTCAGCTGTTCCACTCTTCTTCCTTCCTCTTTCTTCATTCAGTCTCCCACCCTATTATCCCAGTTCACTCTCTTTGGCTTCTTTGAGCCGCCCCGTTTGGTTCTGGCCTCTCTCTTGCTGCCGTTTCCTCACTCCCTTAGCTGTGACTGCCTTGCTTGCTTCCCTGTGGCTGCCTGTCTGTGCTGCTCTATCTTTTGTTTTTCTCTCTGCCTCCTCAGGGCAGAAGTGTTTGCGTCACAGCACCAGAGTGTTGGACACTCAGGTGCTGATCAGTCCATCTCAGGAACAGGCTCATTCAGAGGTGAGGGGGGAAATCCTGGGTCCTTCAGAGAAGCACCAAGTTCTGGGAATATAGTTGACCAAGTTAATCGAACAATGATGCAGTTATTATTCTGGTTCTGACTAATCCATTGTCACATTTTAAATATAAATATTACACCTGAAACACATCAAGGACAGGTTTTTTTTGGACATTTTAAGTTATTTACTTACTTAATATCCCAAAGATATTCTATTCACAATGGTATAGAATAGAGAAAGAAAAAAATAGTCATATTTATGAAGCCAGCACTATTGAGATTAAAAACAAAAACCCATCATCAAACTCTCACCTGGTCAGGTGCTCGCTCTCCTGTTGAGGGAATCGGCTCATAAGCTGCTGATCTTGGCTGGCCAGAGCGTGGAGGAAAGTGGAGACCTCCTGTTTCACAGAGGACTGTTCTCACCTCATCATCTGAAGCAAATACTAATAGAGCAGGTAATAACAATCACTATCAATTCATGTGCCATTAAAAAAATAGAAAAAAATTACATTTCCCAGATTGTCTTTTGTCCACAGTCCCAAACTAAAGATGTTGGATTTTCAGTGATTTAAAAGAGAGGAAAAAAAACATTTCTTCAAAACCTTAAATGTGGCTGTTGAAGAATTATGACTAAGATACTGGATGTACTTAGTAACTTATTAAGCAATTCAAACATACAGTATCTTGTTCTTGGAATTTTTGTTCTAAAATGTATCTACTGATTTATTTGCTGGCTTCTATTCTCAAGTACTGTGAATGTATAGTACTGTAAAAAAAAAAAAAAAAAAACTGTTGTTGATGTTTCTGACTTCAGTTAATAGATCAAGACAGCTCTGCCTCCTCCCGACTCAGTCTGACCCTCAGCTGTCCCAACATCGGCCACTGGAGGAAGATTCTCTTGGGGAACCAGCCTCTTCAGGGTCCTTTCACACTCTACATTAATCCCCCAGAGGTGCTGCCTGCAATGGAGGCCCTGGGGGAATTCACCTCCCTCATCTCTGGTACCCTTTGCCCCACATCCCCCTTTGACCTCCTGCCTCCTCCTACCACCGTCGGTTTCCTCAAGCTGTCCCGTCCCTGCTGCTACGTGTTCCCTGCCGGCCGTGGTGACTGTGCCTTCTTTGCAGTTAATGGTTTCACAGTGCTGGTGGATGGTGGCTCTGAATCGCAGGCCTGTTTTTGGAAGCTGGTCCGCCACCTCGACCGTGTCGATGCAGTTTTGCTTACACACATTGGGACTGAGAACCTGCCAGGGGTCAACGCCTTCCTGGAGAGAAAAGTGGCAGAGCAGGAACTGAGCTCTGATGTTAAAGGTAAGAAACAAAGTTGGTATTACTGATGTTACTGAAGAGAAGATGATGTAATGAGCAAATGTTTGCATGTATTTTACAGTTTCTCATTGTGTATTTGGCTTTTATTTTAACAGATGACTTGTCTAAGAGGCTCATCTCCCCAGAGCTTGGAGTTGTGTTCTTTAACGCCCCCAGCAGGTTGCAGGTGGAACAACAGCTTTGTGAGTGACAAAAATCCAGAGTAATATGTGAATATTAGAGATAACTAACTCTTGTTACTCATATACATGTACAAAAAAAAACATTTATGGTGTTATTTTTAAATCAACTTACCACAGCCAGCTGCATCAATCTCTCCTGCTTTCATCACCATTTTAGCATTTTTGATTGCTCTTTTCCTGGATGTTTCTAAGTAGCTAAAAGGCTATGGAGGAAGATAACACTGATAACATTGACCCTCTGATCAAAACACTATAAAATATGGGCTGCTCGTGTGACTAAAAACTCCACAGGGTACCTTTAACCTATTAGTCCAAGGTCATGTGGCAGTGACCAACTAAAACTGCAAAACCAGAACCAAATGCAAAAAAACAAAAAAAACAAAAACAAAACAGGTAGTAAGTAACCAAAGGGGCTAATGGGCTAATATTTGATAACGCTGTCATTCCTCTCCTGTCAGGTGTAGACAATGTCCTGAAGAGTACGCACCAGGCGACTTTAACATTACAGTTATTAAAGAGGTTGGACATCAGACCACACCCAATGTTTCGACCTCAAGGAGTTCCCATTGAGCCTCTTACCCTGTTCCAAAAGATGGGAGTGGGGCAGCTGGATTTATACATCCTTAATCCAGGCAAAAACAGTCAGGAGTACCAGACACTCATGCAAAACTGGCCTGATGCAGTGTCATCAGCATCCAAATCCCAAACTGTGCCTCTCACTGCTCTGGCATCAGTATCTGCCCTGCTTGTGTGGCACCCAGCATGCCCCCAGGAGAAGGTTGTCAGGGTTCTATTCCCTGGTGCTACCCCACAGGCAAAGCTACTGCAGGGGCTAGAGAAGCTGAAGGGCATGGCTTTCCTCCAGAAACCAACAGTGACCACCGGGGACCTGGAGAGGCTGAGGGAAGAAGGAAAGACCAAGAGGACAGAGAGCCAAGAAAGTTGCAGGTCACAAGGGAAAGAAACAAAACCCAAACATGGGAAAGAAAGAGGTGTTAAAGAAGAGGGTAAGGATGTATCAATGAAGGAAAAGGGAAAGGTATTAAATGGAACTGGTGCACGAGACACTGATAAAACCAAAATCAAAGAGGTTGGTGTAAAGCAAAAGGCAGCGTCATCAGAGAAGAATACTTCAAAGAAAGGAGGGAAGAATGGAAAAAAACAGGAGAAAACTGGAAATAAAGAGGAGAATGATCAGATAAAAAAAGATGGGCTCCCTTATAAACCAAAGAATGAAAATAAAACTAAGTTCAAAAAGGAGGTTAAAAATGACTCTAAAACAGGTGCGAAGAAAACGAGAAAACCATCAGGAAAAGAGGTAAATGGTGACAAGAAGGCAAAGGTGAACACTGAAACACCAAATAACTCATCAAAACCTGATGCTGGGGCTGTGGTAGAGATCCCAGAGCCAGGACTGGAGAAACAGCCTAAGAAGAACCCATGTGACTCCAAAACATCGACCCCTGAGGACATGACAGCTGATTTTCTCAGGCTGCGAGAGGAAACTGAACAAGAAGAGGTGCAGGTGGAAACAGCTGATAAAGAAAAGCAGAAAAGCATTGAGTCAGGAAATGAAAAGAGCCTAGGAGGTTTGAGCAAAGAGACGAGCAACGGAGCTGCTGATAAATCAAAGGGAGAAGTAGCAGGTGGCACAGTGATAAAAGGAGGAGAGAGTGATTATAATGAAGTGCAAGATAAAGCTGGAACTGGAGAGAAAGCTGATGCAGATATAAAGAAGGGGTCTGTAAATGCTACCAAACCAGCAAGGGCTGTGGGTTTTCCCTGTCCACTGAACAAGGCACCAAAGAATGAGCGCACAGTCCAGCTAGACTTAACCCCGACTGAATACACTCTACTAGATGGGGCTTTGAAATACAGTCCGCCCTCGCGATCCTCTCCAGAGAACCAGGCCCCTGTCAGCCCCGATGAGGAGACCGTAGAGCCGGCCTCGCCTGACTCACGGCCCAACAGTGCAGGCCACACACCTTACTGTCTGTCCCCAGATGATGTGTGGTGCAACAGGGCCACTCTTAGCAGGTTACAGGCCCAAATGGGTAGCTTAGAGCCTACCGATGGCAACAAGTCAAATGAATCATCAAGGCAAAGTGAGGGGCAAGTATGCCAGTCCAAAAGCACTGCAGAGAGCCACACAAACCCCAGAGAGAAGCATCTGACTTTCCTTTCTCTGGGCACATTTAAAGATGGCTCTTCAGACCCCTCTCCCTCTTTGGCCACTACCACCACTACTCATTCGATGCCAGCAGAGGTGAGCTCGCCTCAGTCCACTGAAGTAGATGAATCACTGTCCATGTCCTTTGAGCAGGGACCAGCTATTGTGAGCCAGCGAGAGGGAGATGACAGTGTTCACCACACAACATCCAATGGAGGCCATTTTGTGGGGATGTCTTTATCAGTGAAGAAGCCTCCAAGATCTTTAGGTCAAGCGTCAGAGATGGGGCGACCTCCAGCTCCCAACGTGCTCCATTTTGAGGCATCACCTCATGAAGTGGACCTTTGTCTGGTTTCCCCTTGTGAGTTTAAGCATTTCAAACCGCCTGACTCCATCTCAGGCGCCAGTGAGCTCTGTAGAGGCACCTTCACTCCACATCATCATGGCAACAACAACAACAACCCCAAGGACACATCACCCAGTGAATCAAATGTCCCCTTCTGTACAGAGGACTGCCCTTCCACCACAGCAGATGGAGCCCTGGACTCTGATTCGGAGGAGTCATGTAGTGAGCCATCTAACTCCCCTCATGACCTCAACACCAGTCAGGCTTTGGCCCCAGACCCTCTCCCAGCCCCTCTCAGGGACAGTCCACCACTGCGTCCACATCCTGACACCTCCATGCCTGTTCCCCAGTCTGACTCTGATGCTCATGGGAAGAGAGCAAAAGCCAGCAGCATGCGAGGGAAAAAAACACCAGTGGTGAGTTTGCCTTATTAGTATAAAGGGAAAGATTGCCTGTGTTAATTCAGTGTATGAGCTCATGTATTCAGGCTAATTTTTGCTTTGATAAATGCTTGATCAAGGCTGTAATCAGAAGTTACTGGAGCATTCCTGGGCCAAATGTGGTGGTGAATCAGAGATTTGTTTTCCTCAAGTGTTGAGTCCTGGTCACATTTGAAAGGTTTAAAGATTGTTATCTGCCACTTCTCTTTTTAAATAATTAAACACATATCTATATCTGTAGTAATTTGTAGAACCAATCTTTGTGCAAGGATAAGCTCAATCACTGCTGGACTTGACTTCCTCTTGAACAAACAGATGGGAGAGTGACATTGATGTTCTTAATAATTCAGAGAGAAAGTAAAGTGTGTATTAGGCATACTGTGAGCTACTATAGTGATAATCACTGGAAGCATTTTAACACAGCACTTGATTTTTCCTTATATTGTTCAGTCACATAGGTGCTCAAGCTAGATTACTTTTATAGACTGCATACTTTAACGTGAACATTGTTTCACATATTTGCCAAGTTATTATGATTACAAGTATTGAATCTAAAAACCTGTAGCACGTACACTTCTGCTTATTTAATGCTTCCAGGTTACTGAGAGCTCCCAAAGATCAGGCTCAGGGAAAAGCAGGACTGGGAGCCAAAGTGGAATCACAAAAGGAAATGGCTCTTCTGCACGTACACCTTCATCCAACACCCACTCAGCACCAGCAAAATCCTCATCAGATGCAGGTCTAGTTGCTTCTTATCTTCCCTTTTGTTCTCAATAGTAACTTTGCAGGCTTGAGTGTGTCTACTGATTTGTTACTCTTATTGTCATCATGTTTATACAGTAGTTTCTCCTCTTCCTTCATTCACAGGCTCGAGGTCTACCTCTGTCGATGATGTCAGTGTGTATGTGGATCTGGCCTATATCCCCTCTGGAGCCTCCTCTCCAACAGTCAATGTGGACTTCTTCAAGCGTGTTCGCTCCTCCTGCTACATCATCAGTGGCGACGGTCCAGAGCGGGAGGAACTTATGAGACATACACTGGATGCACTGCTGGATGGAAAAATATCCTGGCCTGATACTATGCAGGTAGATACAGACAAACACACACACACAAAATAAAACATATATTACATGATGTTGGTGGGTATCTTATGTTGCAATGATCCCTTCTGAAGGAACAGCTGAATGATAAAATTAAACTCTGTGTTGTTTTTGCTTGAAAGTAATGGTTATGTATGTTGTCACCACTAAACTTCAGCTTTGAGCCTTCCATAGCATAGCATACATAGTGTCTAGCTGGGTAAAGGATAGATCCCATGGCTTGGGAGTAGGCATAGGCAACTGGTTGGTTTGGCTAAAGTTAGGATTAGGAATTTCTAATATATTTATCACAAATATCCTGGCCTTGTATTTACCTAATAAAGGTATATGACCAATACACTGCAAGATACATGATAACAACAACAGATGACAACAAATGTACAGTGTGAAGGGCTTAAAGGTTAAATATAAGCAACATTTTGCATTCTTTTCTCTGTATCTGCAGGTAACAGTAATTCCTACCTTTGAGTCAGTGTTGATGCAGGAGTGGTACCAGCACACCCTGGAGAGACAAAAGGATCTGGGTATCACTGTCCTGGGATCCAACAGCACTGTTGCCATGCAGGATGAGACCTTTCCTGCCTGCAAGATAGAGTTCTAAGGCATTCTGTGAGTTGCAGAGGTTAAGAGTGAAAATAAGCTAGAGAATGTCAATGTGTGTGTGAGAGAGAGAGAAAGGAAGACTCTGGACTGAATGAGTAACAGATGTAGACAGAAACAGAAAGTGTGGTAAAATAAAGGAAATATACAGCTCCCTTTCTGCTTGAAAATGCTGAATGGGCCATAATGGGATGGTCAGACCATCCCATCTTTGTAGGCTTCTTTTGCATCTAAAAGCCCTTTTTTTCTCTGACCCAATAAGGACACGCAACCCTGTGTGGAGTACTGCATGATTTTTGTAACCCAGGACCTAGTGCCAAACAGGATAGGAGATCACGCTGATTCCAAAAGAAGCATGCAGTGCTGCAAACATGTAGATCCACATGAAAGCTGATGTTCCAGATCGTCACCATAGTTAGTATATATGGAATTAAAGGCACATTGTGTAGGCTTGTTGTCTCAATACATTTATAACTGTGTGATACTAACCTGTGCTCTGTTTCTGGACCCATTTTACTGCAACATTTCCCAAGGATGGGAATTAAACGGTCATTCAACTAATTACACAATTTAAGATACTCCCAAACAGTAAGAGTGTGCAAACTTTCGCTTACTGAAATTCACAGTGTGTGGTTAGATGTTTGTTGTGAGCACTGTTAGCAGACATAAGGTGAGTTGTGCTGTGTGTTGTACCCGTTTTAAAAAGTACTGTGCCGCTGTGGCTTCGATGCTGAGCAACTAGACGCTACGTCTGCTGTCAGTGAGTGATAATCACCTGCTGAATCTGAGATTATTCAATCTGAGTGTGCAAAGACCAATCTGTCAACAGGGATTAGAGTACTAGATTAAATTTAATAGAATTATAGTAACCATCCTTTTGAGGAATGGTACTGTATGTAATGTAATCTATTACAATGACATATGGATAATAATGTGGCATATCTGGACAAATATTTTTTAGATGAAATTGTTTAGTCACGGTGAGTGGTAAGTTGCAGTCTGTAAATATGAATAAGTAGTCAGATTCTATTTATATTCAAGACAAGTAATCCTCTAAGTGAAACTGAATGCCAAATCAATAAATAAATAAATTACTGATAACTAAAGCTACTTCACAGTACTGAATTACATTTTACTTCAGTACATAATTTTCCTTTTTCCCCCCATATGTTAAACAATAAATGATTAAGAAATATTTACTTGAGTTGAGTTGCTCTTTCAAGGTATGCTGTATATAATATCTTACTCTCAAGAGTTTAAAACTTAACTTTTTCCTACATTTCCTGGGAAAATATTAGGACATTACAGACCTGTGAAGTGAAGCATTACCGGTATACCTTAAATTCAATTTTACATGTGACAGAATTACATTTGAACCTCTTAAGACCTGTCTATTCATTGTTTTCCTCATTTTTTTATCCCACTGAATGTTCAGGATTGAATATTTTATAGTGAGATGCATAAGAGCCTTGACCTTATCTCAGACTTTCTGTGTTGCTGTTGGGCCTTTAAAAGGATTAGTGCACACTAATGTGAATGTTACAGTTTCCTTTATACCAAAGCATGAAAAAAAGAAAAGAAAAAAAGAATAACACTGATATGTTCCTGTCTGAATGCTGTCTTCAAACACACTATTTTCATTCAATATATCTAAGTACTTGATATTTTGTAATTATTAAAACACACTGTTAAATTATGAACTTGTACTATCTTTAACAAAATGCTTTTTTTTTTTAAAATTTTGTCCAATCGATTTTGTTTTTTTAAATCAACTTCTCAAGTGGTGTGTAAATCCAAGTTTTCACATATGTTGTCCAAATTCATTACAACACTAACGACCACCTCTCTCCCATCCCTCTTCCCAAACGTTACACACTTCTGTGTCTTTTCTGCAAGTCTGACAGATCAAGTCATTTACTGGGGTTGGACATAAAATGACCTGAGCCAGCCAGGAGCATTGTAACTATGTGTCTGTGTCCTGCATGTGTCAAATATGTACTGTATGCCACTTCAGTCATGATAGTCATGAACCCAAAGAGCAAAGCATTGTGGGAGAGTGGAGAGAAAGTGGGGTGCTGGGAAGAACATGGGGAAGGTTTCACTTTGTAAATGTTAGTAAGTGCATACAATGTTGAAATGTGTGGCTTGTGGGGCCAGAAGTAATGAATGAATAAAGAATTTGCATCACCATCCAAAAATGTCTGTTGAGAGTCAGGAAAATGCTGCAGTTCTTCTGCAACAGGCTTCTAGATTTTGAATGACAAAGGATTGCATTTTCTTTCACTATTTGCTACTCAGGCCTTGTCATAGAAACAGAAGATATTTCCTTTTAATTTGCCAGAAGCAGAGAATGAAAAAGATCAGGTAGGTTTTCCGTTTATTTCTTATTTTCTTTCTCTTACAATATTGTAAAAGAGATGACGGACAAGTGTTTTTAAAAAGAAATAACCGGGAAACGTTCCTTTTTGTCTCCTCTTTAAAAGTTAACCAAACTTTGTTCACAGCATCCCTCAGTTCGGGGGCACCCTGGCGGCCTGGCGGCTTGGCGCACTTCCGTACCACGAATATGCAGCGTTTCTCACTTGCGTGTGTTTATGGTATTTACAGCGTTTCTGTATTTGCGACGTTTGGCTGTCGCGGCGCGTTTACCGCATTAAACATAACGTTACATTTAGCAGAATATTAATAGTGATCTCCAAAGGCCGAACTGTTTGGGTGGAGACTGAAAACACACCGGAAAATAAAACGAAGGCAAACAGTTAAAGGGGAAAACACAACTAGCTACGGAAATCCTGACCCTTATTGTCCTCGAGAAAAAGGGACTGCTCTGGAGTTTTAGTTTCACTTGTTGTTTTGAGCCTCTACCAGTGAACCGCGGGTGAAACACTTTTTCTACAGCTGGTGAGATAAAAAAAACTTTTAACTGCATCTGCTATATTCCTTTAAAATAAGCCTGTGTTGGGGCTCGGGCTTTTAAAATCCAGTTGTTGTGAGTTTTCTTTGCGGTGGTGATGATGCTTTCAGTGGTGGCATATATAGATACAAATTGCTAATTACCATTCTGCGTATCTGTTCTGTATTATAAAGTCATATTAAAACAACACTCATATATGACAGACATATCACAGAGCATCGTCATTCTGAATATGAACTAAACTGACTGTAGCATTTTTAGGTTAGAGCCCTCTGAGCACAGTGACAAGCTCTAAATAACTTATTGCTATTTATGCTGATTTTCCGTAGTTCTACAAAAGGTCTCAAGAAAAGACTATGAAGGGGGAGATCACATAATGTCAATAGTGTCATAGCATTTTTTTTCTGTTTTTAAAGCCTTTTGAACATGGTACAGTGACATAACATCAAGACAAATATAGTCATTTCTGCTCATTAGTCCTGGTTCAATCTGCTCAGTGTTCAAAGGTCCCAACAGAACAATATACATCACAGTGTCATGTGACCTATGCAGGTGTGATTTTCTGACCCCTCACATTAAATATATTTCACAGGTAATGTGGCACTGTGTGTGTCCTGTATGCCTTGTAATCTTGCTGTAATGTAGCATCTGATTGTTGCATGTTGTGTCTGGACAGAAAATCCATCCATCATGCCATTAATCACATCCAGCCTGACTAAAGATCAGCAGGAAAAGCTGTGCTCTCTCCTCGGTCATGTCAGACTCCACCTGCTCTACAAAGCCAGTGTCCATGGCTTCACTGCTGCTGATTTTCACAGCTACTGTGACAAACAAGGCCCCACTGTCATCGTCGCCTACAATGCTGGGTTTGTTTTTGGGGCTTACACCTCCAAGGACTACATCCAGTGTGGACAGGGCATCAATGATGAGAAGGCTTTCCTGTACAGCATTAGAGCAAGGGACGAGAAGCCGCTGAGGGTGGCAGGTATCCCCGGACAGTGCGCTTTTACAGATGGAGCCACCGGTCCAGATTATGGTGCTCTGGTGTTCCTGCATGATAACAAACCTGAAATCCAGTCCAACCCAGGGACAGGCTTCAACTTTGAGGCAGCACAGATGCATGGAGATAACTTGGCTCTGACTGAGTTAGAAGTGTATCGAGCTGAAGGTGTGTGAGGATATGACTCATGAATGTTGTGTATTGTACAACCTTTCACAAGCACAAACACAACATCACCGAAAACAGATTAATAATTTTGTTCTTAAGTAGGATGGACTGAATGTTGTTTGATGAATGTGTAGAAGAGGTACAGAGTGAGAGTGACAAAGAATGGTAACATGTTACAATAAATGTGTTTTCTACAGGTGTGGGAGATCTCCTGGATAAACCCTGGAGGAAGATCCAGTGGACTGCTGAGTATGTAGAAATCAGTTACAACTTACAACTTGCTTACTTGACACAAAGTGGAGTTTCTTTTATTAAAACATTTCTCTTGAAATAAAATGTTAAAAACTCCACCTGGTGCTTTAATTAACCAATTAATACAATGATTAATGATTGTCAACATATAAACAAACACTTATAAATATGTTGTCTGCGTAATCAACAGGTCTCCTTTCATGGAGGCAGCCATGTTTTGCTGCCATGTTTCTATAGTAGCCCAGAATGGACAAACCAAACACTGGCTCTAGACAGAAAACCACGTTTTGTCTTAAAAGCAACAGCCACCGTACCCTCCCTCATACCTGTAAACAGGTTGCATTCTGCCATCTCCCCACTAGATAACACTAAATCATTCACGTTACACATTGCCCCTTTAAGACAGTCACTTGTTTTAACCGAGTTTAAAAAGCAACTAAACATGTATTCCAAGTCACTGTGTGGCATCACTGTTGGGTGCGGCTTGAGACTTTCAGCTGATCTACATTAAACATGTCCATTAAACTAATCCTCTGCAGTTAATACACATCAGAATGGGTCTGCTATAAATCATTTCTGTTTCTTCTAGGAGAAGGCAACAGTTGGCTAAGGTTATCCAGAACTACAAGCCTGACATCAGAACAGTCCCTCATGCCCGGGTGCTGCTGGTGGGACCTGTCGGGGCTGGAAAATCCAGCTTCTTCAATTCTATCAACTCAGCATTTCGAGGCAACATAACGTCCCAAGCCATTGCAGGCACAGCAGGGAAGAGTGTGACCACTCAGGTACTGACGACAGTTTTTCTTCATTTTGTTTGTGTTTGAATCATGAAAGTTAAATTTCAGCAGCAACAACTAGGAGAAAAAAAACCAAAAAAAAAAACAGCTGTTGTAGGTCATAGGGCATAAGAGGTTTCATCTGCTTGATAAAACTGACTCCACATGCACATATGTCCCATCACATTAAAGTTCATGTCTCCTTTGTAGTTTCGCACTTACAGAGTCAAAGCAGGGAAAGGTGGTAATGCTCTTCCTCTGATCCTGTGCGACACAATGGGGCTGGAGGAAAACACTGATGCTGGTGTGGACATGGATGACTTGATCAACATCTGCAAAGGTCACATCAAGGACCGTTACCAGGTCTCATATATAACCATAGCCCTAGTCACTTTTAACCTTATTAAATTGGTTTAATGGGGAAAGTGAATGCTATTGAGTGATTATTAAATGTTTTATCTTTCAGTTTAGTCCCTCTGCACCTCTACTGGAAAATGGTCCTGGCTTTAACAAGGATGTGACAGTGAATGACAAGATTCACTGTGTGGTTTATGTGGTCGACACTGGCAAGGTCTCTCTTCTGACCCAAAAAATGCTGGACAAGTTCACTGCTATCCGGAAAAAAACCAACCAACTCGGTTAGTTGTAGAATAATGTTATTTTCAAAATAAGTCCACCCTTCCATATATCAATATTTTTTATATAGACTACTAGAGCCTGACTGATATATCGTTTTTCCAATTATATTGGCCGAAATGAGCCTATTGCAGATATATCTGTATCAGTGAATGTGCCGCAGATGTTACCATCTTTTAATGTGCATTTATATATGTCTATATTCTGTTTATGTATACTGTGTTCTATATACAGTACCAGTCAAAAGTTTGGACACACAAATTGAAATGCTATTGCCTGTGCAAGTGTATCCAAACTTTTGACTGGTACTGTACTATAATATACACATAAATAATATCGGCCGATATATTGATATCGGATTTGTTTTTACTTCATAATATTGGTATCTGCCCCAAAAAAACCCACGTCAGTCAGGCTCTATAGACTACTTAATATTCTAAACATTTTGTAATTGATGGCAGTAGCACACTTTAGTTTTCTTTGTGGATTTCAGTTCCTTTTGTCCTGTTCCTGCTGAAGCATAGACCTCGTGCTGCTGACTGTTTCATCTTAAGTGTCAGTAATTCTTTCCTCGTCTCTTTCAACATTTGATTTTGTTGTGATCCCATATAGGAATTCCCCAGATACTCCTGATGACCAAAGTAGATGAGGCCTGTCCTCTGGTGGCAAAAGACTTAAAGAATGTTTATCACAGTGTTTACATCCAACAGAAGGTAACATTTTTTTAACAGCCAAACCAAATTAGTTGGAAACCTGTTGTGGTGATAACTTAATCCTTTGGTCTGGACTTCTTCCAGGCACGGGAGTTAAGTGAGTCTCTGGGTATCCCCTTGTACTGTGTGCTGCCAGTGAAGAACTACAGCAATGAGCTGGACCTGGACCAGGACACTGACATACTGCTCTTCAGTGCTGTGGAGCAGATGCTGAACTATGCAGACAACTTTCTTGAGAACCAGGAGTTTGATGATGGAAGTTACAGATCACTTGAACCGCTTCGTCCCACCTTCCAAGAAGACACTAAAGTTAGTTCCCGAAACCTTAATTCAAACTAATAGTTTGAAAGGGGATTAAAGGAGGCTGTTTCTACATGTCACCACTGTTTTCATTTTGATTCATTTTGCTTTTCTGATGAGAATCTGTGCACTAATACTCTGAATCAGGCTCCATTCTCACTGTTGTGTTCTTGTTTCTGTTACAAGCTGAAAAAGAGATGTTGGATCTTTCTGCTTTAAATTACTACGAGAATGATTTCACTGCTGTGACTGTGTTAAACTGTAGGTTGTTTCTTTTTCCTCTGTCGGCCACTAGATGTCAGTCATAACTTCACAATCGCTCATGGGTAGTTATGTAAACTTGGGATGTTATGAAAGATCATGTTGCCCAAATAATCTGATCCAATAGACTCAAGAGGTTTACTTTTTAAAATCAGTTTTATATCGATGCGTTTCTTTGTAATAACATGTTTGTGCAGTGACAATGACAAAGCAACTGTTCTTTCATCTCTGTAACCAAACAAATAAAACCATGAGAGCGCATGACGGAGACGGACTCTGCGTTTCTTTTTCGCCAAATGCAAAACTCGCGTAGTTTCGGTGCCGCCCTCTCGTCAGCCCCGGTATAAAGTGTGTGTCGCAACGTTGCCAACAACAAACGCTGTGAGCACAGCCTTGCGCAGATTGGACACACGGGTGACATTGAAAGAGCTGGACTATTATCACGCGTTTTCTCACTGGGATTAATTTTGATGTGCGAAATGGCTCCAGGGAAAAGCTTTGGGTCCATCGAAAGCAGGTGAGATTTCTTGCATTTCCTGCAACCTCAGATTTAGTGAGTTTTATGGCTGTCTGAGCCCTGCGAGGGGAATCAGACCTTCATTGCCATTGAGACTTTTTCAGACTTTCATTCGCATTACCAGACCGGCTTAGGTTGCAAGGTGTGTTTGCACTATAGGGCTTGAGTTCAATACAATTTATCGGTCCCCATAAGAGCAATAGTATGAAGCCATGTAATCAGATACACACGCATTAAATAGGACTAAGACTTTAAATAAGACTTTATGACAAAGCTAAAAGCTAGAATCAGTTATTTCTGTCTTACTTCACACATCCAACTCCACAAAATTGTGGGAAGAGCACAGCCACGGTCTTGCTCCTGAAGGAGACAAAGTAATGCAGGATCACCTGTATATTTGATCTATGAGTCAGTTTCCCTCAACCTTTAGCTCCTGTACTCTGCATGTATGTTGCACATCATGCAGTCAGACCTGTGGACCACACACCATGTGCTAATGAGTGTTAAAATCTTGGTATGTCTTTATTTCATCAATCATTGTGCAACATACTAATGGCTGAAACATGTCATGCTTTAAGACTAAAATGAATGTAACTGTTATTGTGGGTCCAATAAAAACAAACTGCAGCATGTGGCTGATATGAGTGTGATACATATGGCTAATTGCTCTCCCCTCAGGATGCAGTCAGTGGGTCTGGCTCTGGAGGAGCTGCTGGTCACAGCTCAGAAACAAGACTGCCTAACCATTGGCATCTATGAATCTGCTAAGCTTCTTAATGTGTGAGTAGGAACTATTAACACATACAAGTATTTGTTTCTCTGTCATTTTGAAGAGTAACTTTGCCCAGTCCAAGACACCGCACACAAGACACGTGAGTGCTCATCATTTTACCTTTCTTCCTCAGAGATCCAGACAATGTGGTCCTGTGTGTCCTGGCAGCTGATGATGAAGAGGATGTGGCGCTGAAGATCCACTTCACCCTGCTGCAGTCGTTCTGCTGCGACAGCGACATAACCATCCTGCGAGTGTCAGGGGTTCAGAGACTCAAGCAGCTGCTGGTAGCAGTGGATGCCAACAGAAACCAGGAAGAGCACAGGGACCTGCACTGCATACTAGTTACGGTGTGTTGACATAGCACAGCAGTTGTCTCTTATTCACCTGTAAAGCAGAAATGGAAACGTAGCACTACAGATTATCTTAGCAATAACTAAAATGTTGCATCATGTTCTTTGCAGTATTTATTTATCTCTCACTTACTTGTACTTTAAGATTTATTTGACAAAAGCAAATGCTGTCTACAGACCACACTGCAATTGAAGGCTGAACATTAATGCAGCGTTTAATTTTCCTATGCAGAACCCTCAGGCTGACCATTGCAGGCTACAGGAGGTGGGCACATACTGCCAGGAAAGTCGACGCCTTGACCAGTGGGTACCTGAACTGGTCCTGCAGGAACGCTGAAGGGTCTGGTGCCCAGTTGCACCAACACAAACCGGAGCTGTCTGGGTTCAGATACTGAAACTGAAGGATCTGATGTAGCTCAAGCAGGGATGGCCTGGAGTGGATGAGACAGGCTGCCCTGACTGATGACAAGCAGGAACCAAGGACTCTAGTGAAATCAAAGCCATAGTGGAAGCCAGTTTCCATCTTTCTGGTGCAAAAGATCCTACAAGAACAGTAGATTCCCATCCAGGCTACATTGTTTTCACAGTATCAGAAACCCCAAATCTAAGCTTCTGTGGTGAATGTTTGTATGGCCACTCAAGATGTTGATGGGGTCTGATTAATTCATAAGAGGAATACTACCTATAAAACCAAAACTTCCATGTCCCTACTTGTACCTGGAAGATCTGCGTGTGTCTAAGGACATGACAGGAATGTATTAGTGGTGAAACAATGCACAGCATTCCTATGTACTCTGAAACTGGAGAGTAATTGGACAGAAGGTGTGTGAATGTGTGGTATGCATGGACAATACTTGTGTCTTTCTTTAGAAAAGACTGGGCGTTCAGCGTCTGCGTTCTTGAAATGACAAGGTGAACCTGTGGAGGAGGCATCACCATGGAAACAGAAATAGAAAGTCAAAGGACTTATTGCCATTGCAGGACTAAAGGGGGAAAAAAAAAAAAAAAAAAAAAAACTGCAAACAGGCTTCAGAACATCGTGTATTTTGGTCAGAGATACTATTCTGTCTGATCTGAGGAGCAACTTGGCTTTAAATTGTTACTTTACAGAAAAAGATACCAGTCATTGTGTTTGTGCCTTCAAGAGCACTGCCTTTTTTGATAAACTGCTGTTAAACTAAAGTGACTACACTGTTAATTTATTGTATAAATTGTTGAAATAGCTATTTATGATCTGATTTTGACCTGTTAAAGTAAATAAATTATGCTTATAAGTCACTGTGTGAGTGTTTTATAAGTTTTCTGCTCAAATTTCAAAACAAAAGCCAAATGTACGTCATGGAGCCAGCTGAGTCACGCGACAGTTTGCAGTCAGGTGGAAGTAATGGAAAAGAACATGCGCTTGCAAACATCTTTTTTTATATTGGCAAGGACATACAAAATGCCTCCCAGGCTTTTGAGTAAACATAAGACAATCAGGGAAATACTCAGGTAGAGACAGAAACTCATTGTTTTGAAACAAACCAGCAAAACAAGCTGATGCAGGGTAACTGTCCCTACCACCCAAGGAGCAGAGGGAAAAATCTGCAGTAAAGATGCAAGTTGCCTGACAAAACTTATTTTATTTCTTAGAGATTATTTGCACTGCTCTTTTGTCAGTGTGCATGGTTTGTAAGATGTGCAGTTAAACCTGCAGATGCATGTCCTAAAAGGCTGGCCAAAACAGGTGCAAATTAGTGTTGAAGTTACCCCACCCATGCATGGTATCTCCACATGATGTTCCTGCAACAAAGTACAAGTGGTTTATCCTCCCCCCCCTTGCCCTTTTTTCCTTCTCTTTCACTCTCCACCCTCTGCTCACATGTCCATTCACAGCTCTGGCTGCAGAACCGAGGCAACATTCAGGCAAGAGGGAACATTCAGGCACATGGACCTCACATTTGTTTACTATCAGATGGACAGGGAGTGACTGACTCCTGATTGGCTGTGGCTCATCTAACTTAAATCTGATTGGCTTTGACTTGTAAAGAGGCCTGGTATGGTTTGAAAGATGACTGAGACTCATGACTCTTGAAGTAAAACTTCAAAGGTCACAGAGCCAGCCTAAGACAGGGCTTGTAGCAATGACATTCCTGTGACGTGACCTAACTAGGAGGCTTCGCATAGTCATTGTTTACTGTGTGTGGTGCAGCAAGTTTTTATCTTTGCATTGCACGCCATGTACTCATTAAGCCAGCTAGCATGTGTGTGCATGTGCATTTTTATAAACAGACCCAGCGACATCCACCTACTCAAAAACGAAACAAATGTTTGCAATGTACAGCCATAAAATTAACAGATGCTAGCATGCTAACATTAGCACCAGTGAAATTGCAGCTGATGATGACAGGAATGTCAGTTTGGAAATTTTAAGAGGATGGGATTAAATTATAAAAAAATTATGTAGCTCTTTATTCTCTGCCATCTTAGAGGAGAGGGGACATAAATTTCAGGACAACCCACCCAATAATTGTTGACAGGTGACAAATAAAGAAAGGATAATCTGTGCTAAAACATTTCACAGGATAAACACAAACTCTGACCTGCTGGTTTTGCTAAAGGAAAAGTAAAATACACTGACATAAGGATTCAGACCCAGTACTTACTCTAACAGCATGATGCAGCCACCTCCAGGTTTCCCCTTTGGACTTTTATTAAGCAGGTGATGAGTAGTGCCCAATTTCCTCAAAACATGCTGCTTAAAGTAGAGGCCAAACATTTCAAATTTTTTTTTGGAAACTCCAAGCAAGCGTTCACATCCTTCACTGAGGTTAAGCTTCCACCTAGCCTCTGTGATATGCACTATTACCAGAGAAATCTCATAGGGACAGGTGTGTACCTTTCAAAATCTCCAAACAGTTGAATTCAACACAGGTGGACTGTAATCAAGGAGGTGAAACCATCTCAAAAACAATCAAATTAAATGCGAGCTCATTTCTAAGTGTCATAACAAAGGATGTGAGTTCTTCTGTCAATTCTTTTCTTTAATAAATTTGCATAAAAATTCTATTTTTACTTCGCCATTATGAGATGAGTCCAGACCGATTAGGGAAAAAAATCAATTCAAGCTATTTTAGCATAAGATTCCAACTTAAAATGTTAAAAAAGTGAAGGGGTCTAAATACTTTCTGAAGCAGTGTATGTGTTGAAATATTAAAGTCTGTCCCAAAATTATGGACAGAACAACTGACAGTGATATTAGCATCCATGGAGCTGTACTGGTAGTGAGGTTAAAAATTAAAATGACATGAAGACATGCATTATTATATCATCTTTTTATTAATGTTATCTACTTCTCAATATCATCTTTTTAACAGCAATATCCACAAAATATTAACAGTGTGCAAGAAAACATGAGTTATGGCACATCAGAGAACAGTTACAAAAAATATATATATTTTCTTCATAATCAATCAAGGCAAAAAGATACATATACTGTATGCATACACAGGAGATCAGAACACAAAAGATGCGTCTCAGAAAGGCCTCAGAGCCGATTCAGTGATGTTTGATATGAAAATCCACAAGTGATGAGTCTCAGCTCTCCCAACCTGACTAGACATGAATTTTACCAGACTCGCTTCGTGTCACTACACCAGTGGATTTCCAACTTGAGCCATGTGTTGTACTTAAAGACTTCATTCTGTTGATCTGATAACCCCAAGACCAGCATTAACACAATATATGCCACTATAAGGCAAACCAACAAACCAACCAATCAGAAAAATTGTCAGGCAAACCAGCAGTTTTGGCTGGTCATCTCTGATTGTAAGCCCAAAGTTATGGAATGACTGAAAAACGTTGATAAATAAAATAGCATCTGTCAGACATCATCAGGACAACTTTGGTGTGTGCATTTGTGTGCTGCTATGATATGCATGCTTGTTATATGTTGTGTGAGTCTTCTGCATTTTAAAATTAGTCGCACCTAATTTTACAAGGAACTGCATTTCCCTTTCCCAACTCTAACAGTCTTACAATAGTTCAGGTTCTGGGAAAAGTAAACCTGACCCAGGTCACTGTGGTGTGCACTCAGGTTTCTGTTTGTATAGTCATTGTACTTCTTCGGCTTTCTTCTCTAGAAATAAGATAAAGGGATGTATTTAATTCAAAGGAATAGTTTGACATTTTAGAAAGTACACTTATTTGCCTTCTTGCAAAGAGTTACATTAGAATATTGATTCCACTGCCAAATATTAAGCTAAATGTGTGTTGAAAATATAACATAATATAGTCCAGACAGGCACAGGCAGAGCTAAAAGAAAATTAAATCGTGTGAATTTGTCAGCTATGTAACTATTGCTGGGTTTATTATTAGTCACCACATCAAAAATAGCCTCCCAAACCTCAGCTGAACAATTTCAGTGTGTGGCAAGATCCTTTTTTTACTCTTCTCCAAAATGTGCACACTAGCATCTGGCTGATACAGTGGAGGCCATACATACTCTTCTGACTCACAGTCTCACATATCTGCTCCTCTGGTCAGAATCACCCTGACCTGGTACTGTAGAGCTGCAGGGCTGTAATATGTGACACCCTGCAGAGCACTGGAGGCACTGTGTGTTCTTGCACACCAAATCAACTACCAAATGCGCCGTTACACCCACACACATGCACACAAGCAAACATAGCCTCACTTCTCACTGTGACCTTTTTTCTGTTCTTTCTGTACTTTGGGAACGGCCTGCTCTCTCTGTTTGGAACAAAAGCAAATGAGAGATAAAGCAGGACTTTATATCAGGAGCCATCGCCGACAGCCAAAAACAAAACAGGGTTAAAAAGCAATTCAACACAATCAGTTGCATTTTTAAGGAAGCAGTTTGACATTGGGGGATATTGCTTACATGCCTTGAGTTAAATGAGATGATCGATACCACTCTCCGGTGTGTATCTGGTTAGCTTAGCTTAGCCTGTCTGTGTTTAAAGGTGAAGAAAAAGAAAAAAGTGAATGAGTGTATTTCCCAAAACGTCAAACTACCTTTAAACACAAGCTCACAAACCTGCCAAAGACTTATTCTCACACACACCACCAGATGAGCATGCACAAACTGCTCACCTCTCCCCACCTCCAAAGACCTTCCAAAACTCACTGTATTAGGTGGGTCATAGCCTATTTACCGAGGGACTGTAAAACAGGAGAGACTGGGATCAACCCGCCTGGGGGTTCATCAGCAGTCCAAGTGACCCCACCCTGTTCTGTCACTGTATGTTTCTGATAACTAAAGCTTCAGCTCAATGCTAAATTGTGAAGCGTCATAACACCCTCTTCTTTTGAAACCAGCTCCCAATACCAAGCCTTACAGCTCCTTTAATCTTTGACAGTTATGACTCAAACCTAAAAAAGCAACTGCACAGGACAGTGTAGGTGTGTGTTATATGTATGTGTGTTGTCCTTGTTGTCTGTCGCCCACCTAAACTAACACTTGAGAAAAACTTCAGATCTGTGGGCTGCTCTGGTGTTAAAGGATAGATTAGGAGGTTGGTTTTTGCCACGGGAATGAGGTCCGATGTTGATTCATCCTCTAACAAGATATAATCCTAAATCTAACAGGGCTTTTGTTTCTGTCTGATATTGTTTCATCCTCATCAGGTGTTTGCATCTGTGGTTAAAACCAGCCTCCGCTATTGCAAGCCTCTAAATCCTGAATGACAAAAATGAA
Organism: Mastacembelus armatus; assembly: GCF_900324485.2. NCBI lineage: Eukaryota > Metazoa > Chordata > Actinopteri > Synbranchiformes > Mastacembelidae > Mastacembelus > Mastacembelus armatus. Next base: position 6,038,670 of record NC_046654.1, on the reverse strand, counting down.
AAGAATAAACAAAGACAGACATGATTGTGACTGACAGAACAGAATAAGTAGTACTAAAAAAATCCAACATCCACAGAGGGGGATTCTGTGTTTAGATTCTGTATCTTACAAACACTGTACAGGGTAATACTCAACTGACCAGGTTCCATGGACTCCATAGAAAGAAGAAAACGCCAAAATAAACCCAAAACAGCTACTCTTCAACTTATTACTTCTGCACGTCTGAAAGAAAGTTTATACACTTAGTTTTTTTCTCTTAGCTTCATTTTTCACTTCTTGAGTTTTTACAATCAAGTTTGGTTTTTCAGAGGGGAGGAACATTGTGGAGGAGAGGAAGAGGAAACTGAGAGGGGAGCCTGCCAGCTCTTACTGGTCCCATCCCTGACCAGTTTGAGCTCACTTTAAAACAAGCTGTTATGCTGGGGAGACTGGAAGCTTCGAAACTAGTAAAGCCAAGTAGTGCTCATTCTAACCTGATTTTAAGCCAGAATCATTTTGCACTAAAACAAGATGTATTTCCCTTCTTGACTGTAGAGGTAATCAAAGTAAACACATCAAAGTAAACACCTCTTTGCACTAGCTGGTGTGATCTCTCTCTTCTCTTCCTTCCCTTAAACTTGCGGAACTGCCAGTTAAAAAAATCCAATATATGTGGAGAAGGCAGGAAAGGGAAAGCTTCATATTTTCTTTTTAGGACAGCTTCACTTTCACGTTTAAAGTTTGGATTTTCTCTTCCAGCCCTGCCGTCTTTGCAGACTGATTTTTAGGTGTGGTCAGTCTTCAACCTCACCCTCTCTAAGGATAAAGCACAGGGAGGCTTGATGTACAGTAGAAACCTTTGTTTAAGATCCTAGAAGGTATCTGGTTAGGTATTACCCCTGATTTACAACCAGGTCTCCTGTTGTTTCATCAGTATTAACAAGAAAAGAATCCTGATCAACCAGGGGCAACACCAATGCAAAGCAAAACAATCAAAAAATGTACAGTAATATCTTATGTCTTAATTAATGCTTCAACAAAACATCAAAACATACACTGAGTTCACAAACAAGTATTTCTTAAGAAAAATGCAGTAAACTTCTGGGGTTAATAGCTTGAGTTCTGTGTAGAGCAGTTCACTGTGTTCCCCTTATAGGTGCAGATCTGAGGTCAGCTAATACATTGATTCCAAACAACAGTCATAATAAACTGCAGTGGGATCAGTGACAGCAGATCAGCATCTACCGATGATTTTCTTTACAGGTTGGCACAGCTGGAGGTTTGGCCAAAGGCTGCAGACAGCCATAGTGAGGCCACAGGCAGAGAAGGTCTTTTGATACAGGTTTGGGTGAAAACATGCTATAGCCCAATAAAGGCTAAGGCTTTAGCCACTTGCTCCAAAATGACCCGTCATGATTTAGCACAGGCTAACTCCAACAAAAAACAAAGCATTTATAGAGCTTTTAATGGAACACTAGGTCGTGTTTGGCACTGCTGACAGAAGCGCCTACTGCCCATTTCTGTTGCTCACATGCATCCTCCCACTCCCTGCCTATGGCACAGCTGTCCATCCTTTACCCAACTCCTCATTTCATGACAAAAGAAGGAAAAAAATCCTATTGATCATTAATGTCCAAATCCCTTTTCAAGTTAAGCTGACACTTGTTAATATACCAGCATATATGAATATTACCAAAGCACCTTGGCTCATACTCAGTGATATACTGATCTTGGCCACTGTGAACATGTGATACCTGCCCCCTAGCTGTGGCTCTGGGGTATGGCGCTTGCTTTTCCAAAGTGGCTATTTTGGTAGTGTGTGTGTGTGTGTGTGTGTGTGTGTGTGTGCGTGTGTGTGTGTATGTGTGTGTGTGTGTGCGTGGAGCCCTGTAAGACTGGACAGGGGTGTGTGAAATTGCGCATTTGCATGTGTGTGTGTCTGAGGAGATTTAGGGATTAATTTAGGGACAGAATGTATACATTTATATTTGAGTGTGTGTTTATGCATGTGAATGTGTGTTTATGTTTGTGTGTGTGTGTGAGGGCAGGAGGAATGGAGCACAGCTATAGGATGATGCAGGGTTTCTTGTCCTTGAAAGGGTTTTCGGAAGTGGGAACCCCAACCAGCAGAGGGTCGCTACGAGCGTGCTGCTCACAGTAACTCATCAGGTCTGCTGCTGCTTTAGACACCTGACAGGAGAGAGGGAGTGGAAGGAAAGCCAGAGTGGAAGAGGGAAGAAGGTCAGGGGGGAACACATGGAGAGAAATTGAAAGCAACAAGGGAGACGAGGATAAACAGAAGAAACAGGAGGACAAAACAGGAAGTGGAAAAAGAGAAAGAAAGGGGGGATGAAGGTAAAGAAAGCATGGTCAAATGTTAATGAATAGGTACACACACACACACACACACACACACACACACACAAAAACACATGGTACGAAACTATCAACCTACCTTAATACGTTCAATCCCTGCTTCAATCCTCAGCTGTTCCACCAGTTTCCTGGCCTGGGCAATATTATTAGTGGTAGACATACTGATCCATCAGAATACGTCAACACAGGAAAAACTGAATGAGAGAGAGACAGACGGACACAGAAATGTTTACTATGCAGACACTGATGGACAAGTTCATCAAACATGCTGGCACCCTTAGGTAGATGCACAGGGAGAGGAAGTGCTGAGCAGGAGACAGACTGACAGAGCGCACTCAGCCAACACTGAGCTTAGGAACACAGTCATTTCATATGTTGACACAGATATGCTGCTTTGCATAGTTTGAATTTAGTTTACTGTGTTCTTGTACAGCATGCTGAACAAGACTGTTCATCTTGTGAACATAACTCTAGGCTAATTTTCAGAGCTTTCAGCAGAGGTACAATAAGGGTTTTTCTTTCTTTCTTTTTTGCTCAGACCACTGTTTTCAAGGTCAGTATAAACTTTCTGTATAACAGTGAGCAGAGTAGCTTTTTTCAGTGCAGCTAAACAACAAATGAGATGAAGACTCCCAACAACCTTTGCTGGAATACACTAATGAACCCTCAGCTGATATTACTCTGATTTAATGGCACCAATTAAAAGTCATCAATAGTTTGGTTGAGGGGATCGTGTTTTGTAGAGTTATAGCACCCCTTTGAGGCGAATACACGGTGATGCAACAGAAAAACGGTTAAATTGATAAAAATACTTTTTTAGTGCAAAGTACAAGCAAGAATAAGTGATAATGTGTATAAACAGTTAAACATTATCAAATCCATGTTATCATACTGAATATTATGATATTATGGTTTTCATCATGTAGCATATATGTATGTAAATACAGGCAAACACACATGGGTGAATGAATAGTACAAAAGCCCTTTTGCTTTTAGAACTGGAGCATCAATTTGTTAATTGTCTGGGCTGAGAGGTAACTTTTGCATAAAAGCACCTGTCGTGATGTGGTGATGAAAGCCTGAAGATAAACCCTGGTTTAGTGATTCCTCTGACTCTGGGACTTGTGAGCACAGCATGTTATTTCAACACTGAATTTAATTCAGTGGGACATGAGTGAAAACTAAGATATTTTTCAGACTTTGTGGTCTAAGAACAAGCTCAGTACTGTTACCTGACTGAAGGTGTGCAGACAGCACTCTGTCTGAACACTGGAGGCAGAGGAAGAAGTGGGTGGTGCTGGGATGGCCTTAAAACAGCTGCCAAGTCAAAACAACAGAGCAGGATGATGACTGAGCTCACATTGGGTTGTCTCTGTGGAAAAGGACAACAGGTGAGATGCACAGTGAGTTGTCTGCTCGGTTACAAAGCTGGGCAATGAGTTTACTTTTAACATTTTATACATTTAAAAATAGTAATTTCCATATGCAGCTATAATGGCCAGGGTAATGAACTGTAGAGGCATATATTTTAAATAAACTCAAAGCATTTCTAGTTCTAGTCTAACTCTCCCCCTTTTGGAGGTGCTGGAATGACATTATCGAGGCCAGGGCTGAATGAAACTACTAACATTTTTTGACCATGGCAGGGGAATTTGCTTTAGCTCTAAACTGTCATCACGAGCCTTTATCATCCATATTATATCTGTCATCACAACTTCATTTTTCTTCACAAAGCACCAGTAATGTCATGAAACTGATCAGATCATTGAGCATTCCTGCACTGCATATCCAAAACAAAACCTCATTTTTTAAACTTTGGTGGCCAAATCTCAATCAACAGACCTGTAACCTCCACTAGCATTCTTTACACTTCTTTTAGAATGGAAGTTTCTCCGTCAGTGTATGTGATCAAAATGCACCTCACTCCTCACATACATCACTGAGTGTGTTACAACTGTCTCTCACTCTGTCTCTCTGTCTGTCGCCCTTTCTCCCGGGAGGAGACTCCTGCTTTAATTACTCCTACTTTGGAGTAGCTCAGAGATTCATGACTGTAATTAGGGCTTTCTGGGCGTGTGTGTGTGTGTGTGTGTGTGTGTGTGAGTGAGAGAGAGAGAGAGAGAGAATGAAATAAAGGAGGGAGTGGATGAACCTGAGGAAATGCTTTCTATGTCTGCACACATATCTGCAATATCATAGGTGGCATCTTAATCTTAACCCTCAGCCCAAATATTAATCCCATCTAGACCCTTAGTGGAAAAATGTCTCCAATTTGAATTCCTTCCCCCTTTGTGTCCTCTGTTCTCCTAAAGAGGACACAGTGACTTCCATTCATTTTTTAGATAATACTGCCAATACTTAATTCTTGTTTGTAGTAGCATCAGTGTAGTTGGTACATGATAAACAAACAAGCAAATAAAAATAGTGTCACATTAGATCCCATTCTGTGAGTATAACTGTTTCCCAATTAAGAGGCGATATTAAGAAAACACAACATTGTGAAAGGAAATATCTAATATTTTGAACATGACTCTCCCTGCATCTGTCACTTTTTAATAAAAAGCATATTGGTGTATTAGATTGGATTCAGTTTGGGCCTGACCTGAAGAATAACTTTAACAACAATGAAACAAACAAACTAAAACTTGCTGGCTTACATGTAGGGACAGGCCTTTTGTCTTTTAACAGGAGGTGACTCCCCATATTGTGACTACAGATTTATGCCCCTAAAATGTTTATTGCAAGCAAACACCTACATACATAGACCAACTTTCAATACACGTTATGCTTTTTATGTGTCAGGGTACTAGGAGTGTAAAATAAAACATCTCCCCACAAAATACAGCCTCTATAGTTAAAAGAGTTGAACCAACACCTGCCCGGACATAAATCAGACAGTGCAGGTTAGTGCATCACTGTTATTGATGCAAGATGCTGGAATATGCTCTTATTTATCTAGTTTAGCCTCTATAGAGCTTCTACTGATACTAAAACAAGATGAGGGCACTTCCCTTTTGTTTACAAGCTGTTGTAACTTTCCCCTTTTAGAAATAAAAGATCTAAATCACTTCCCTCCTACAGATTCGAGCTTTATGAGCTGTGATTTCTTCAGCCTGTTGATTTTTCAAACTTTCTGATCTGGCGTATTCCATGTTGAAACGGAAGCTGTGCCCTTAAAAACCAGCACAAACATGAATGTCAGCCCTTCTATAGTCGCATCTCTTACGCCCCCAAATTGAACATTTTCTTTAAAAACCCGATGCACAGAAGAAAAGCTTACACAAACACTGGACATTTGTCTTGTCCCGGATCAAAACCATAACCAGAGCTGATCAGGCCCCGGGCCAGCCAGTCAGGAAGCCAGCGAGCACACTGCCGCTTTCAAGACGCGCAAAAATGCATCAACCCTTATTGATCCTAGCAGATCCTGAGCGCTGATCGGGCCTACAGTACGAAGCCGTGTCCTCCGCTATAGGCCCTGTTTGCTGCTCCACCGTGTGAAAACACAATGCGGGCATTTGATGGATAGAACAGCATGTTCTATCTCTCCCATGGCTATCCACACCACACACACACGCACGCACGCACGCACGCACGCACACACACACACACACACACACACACACACACACACACACACACACACACACATGTATACGCACAAGCGCGCACTCACAGGCAGACCTTGTCCTCATATCAAAGCCAGAGATATTTTCCCAAGTGAAGACTAGACCGCTTCAGGTCTGTAAACAGGCCCTGACTGTTAGCCGTGGGAGCAGGGTGGTGACATGTTTTGAGGGAGGCTGGCTCCAGCAGCCAATATAAACCCATCCAGCGACAATGGGCACAAGAACGGAGCGCATGCCTTTATGTTCCGTTATTATGCTAATTGATCAGCGTACGGCCTACTTCAGCATCTAAGATCCAGAGGTTTTTGGATACAGTGGCTTGTGCGTCTTCAGAGACCAGCCGAGCTGTGCGAAATCTTCCACTGACCCTGTCCCCGGTCCTCCCCACCCTCTCTGCCGGCAAAGGGCTGGGGAAATCCGGATTCGTGACACTGATGAAGCCCCTTTTCGCTGCAGCCGCCGTCTGTGACGAGAAGCCGGGGTTGCAGAGGCGCACAGACGCGTTACAATTAGTATTATACACAGGGAGAAAAATATCTCCAAACTCACCTCCGAATGCGCTGTATTGGTGATTTAAAGGGCCAGATTCGCTGGTTTCTCACCCGCTCTGCTCGTTCACTCCCCGTCTTCACCGAGCCAAACGCCTCCCCCACCGTTGTCTGTCCACCCCTCCCTTCCTCTCTCTCTCCCTCCTCCATCCGATCCGGTGACAGAAGCTTTAACCCAGGGGCTCCCAAACCTTTCCAGACATCCACACAGAGCATCTTCCACACGTCCGTCCAAGAGAATTTCTGCAATGCATGAATGTTTGCATATACATAAACAATATTTATATTTTCATAAAGAAAGAAATATTGTCTAATGTAAACAATCTGTTTTGTTGCCTGGTCAGAACCAGGCTACAGATTATTATAGACCTATAGTACTAGTAGTACTGAATGTACAGTATATACTCTTTTGCACATCCGTATTAAAACTATAGTGTAATCTAATTGGAGTAGTCGATATGTTTTTATACAGTTTGAACTCTATGTAAATGATATATTTTATGTGGAAAAGACTATATTTCTATATTTCTTAATCAAAGTACTGTAAATCCACCAAAAGCATCTTTCTTAATGTTAAAGCTTAAAAATGTGTTTGTCTTTTGTTTGAGCAGGATTTACTGAGGCAAATCAAAAATGCATATAATAATACACATTCACAGCTTTGCATTATCAACCATGCCACATGTAAATATGCTTCTGTCATGCAGCCCTCGATCAGTGTATCACCCAGTGAAAATGACTCGAGGCCACTTCGCTTTTATGCCACACGATGGCGCCATTGACCCACCCGTGGCCCCCTCTTCTCCAGGGAGGTGTGGGCTGCTCTGCTATTCCTGGCAAGCCCAGCGCAAACACGCATCCTCCGTTTCGACAGAGCTGTTCAGTCCACTCCTCCACAGAGAGCTAAAAGTGATGTATCTGCTGCATGATCATTGGCTGAATGTGGACAAAGGTCTGATGTAGAGGAGCTGATTTTTCACAAAACTTTTGTTTGGGGCTCTAAAATCTGGTGATGCTGACAGAAATGGAGATGCAGGTACATGCAGACATGAAATAATGCTGCTTCAATACACACACACACACACACACACACACACACACACCTACAGCCACGTCTTCTTCCTGGCTGTAAGGAAACCTTTTCTGTCTTCTTATTATAACCACAGGAGTGCTATTTATAACTCACACAGGGTACCGCAGTGGCCTCATTTCCACTGATGTGTGAAATTGTGCTGATGCCTATACATTTCTCTTACATTTTCTCCCCTTTCAGCTATCACTTTCTCCTTCTCCATGCTGCTTTCCTCTCCCTCCTTCATCTGTCTCGCTTCAGTTCCCTTTCCCTCTCTCCGTCTTTTCCTCATTCCCCTGCACTGTGCTGAGGTAGCAGAGCTTTTCATTTTCTCAGAAATGAGTGGTGGAAGCCCATGAGTCACAACTCAAAGATGCTCACTGGATGACAAGGGTGGAACCCACACACACATTTATTTGGTATCAAGGCTGGATTACCAACCAGTCAAAGTATACAGTTGCCTAGGGGCCCAAAAAAGTCCAAGGCGTACTCTGCTCTATTTCTGTCTACATAATCTGATTAATCACAAATTTGTCTGAAGTACAATATCATCTAACGTGTTCTGATCTGGTCTCTAAGGGCAGTTTTGTTAAATTACTCTGACTATTGTTTCTGTCAAGCAAACCAAACAGGTTTTGGCTCCAGGTAATACCAGGAGGTTAATTCAGCCATGCCCCTGTTGTGACAGTGTTATCTTTGACCTCATACATAGACTTTCCCAAATGTCTGGAAGCAGATGTGTGTGTGTGTGTGAACAAGAGGGTTTTCTCATTAAGATCCAGCAGAGGGGTTGCCACGCTGGCCTGGGGGTTGTGAGTTTTTTTCTTTCAGCCTGGGAGACCTCTGTCTGTCGTAACACATCTCTGTCCCCACTAGGGTCAGACCACACTCTGATGCGTCTACCATCATCAACGTCACTCTATCTCCATAGCAACCGCACTGCACCACACAGCATCCCTAAGCAGATGTTATAGAATTAAAAATGAAGTGAGAGAGAAAGAAAGGAGTGAGAAACTGTGAAGACGTGAGTGTTTTCACAGTCATATTTTTATATTTGCAGTGTGAATTTGTCAAGAATATGCACTATCCAATAGCATATTACTTATCTGAGGCACACAAACACCTATTTTGGTGTTAGAGAAATATTTCATTAGGGTTTAATCCTATGCCAGCCATGAATGTTTCATATTTCTCAGCAATCCATCCAGTAATGCAGATATTTCCATTTGATTTAAAAATTTCAACCTTCAGTGGGTCTAAACAAAGTCTGGGGACCAATAAAGGTACTGGAATATCTGTACAGATTTGTATGATAATCTCTGATGATACTTCAGTCTGGACAAAAGTTGATCACACATGCCACCAACACAACCAGACCGCCAAGATTGCAAGTTGCAAGCAAGAGGTGACAGGAAAGTTTCAGTTCATATTTTTATTAGGAAAATCATTTTGCAGTTATTTTATATATATATATATATATATATATATATATATATATATATATATATATATATATATATATATATATATATGTTCTTTTCAGCTATTCAGAGGATGCATCAGCACAGTATATCTTAATAGGAAGACTATTGCTAGAATAAATATCTATACATCATAATCATTTAAATAAAAAATGTCCCAACAGAAAAAAAAAACAAATGAGAATAAATTACCAAAAACAAGAAGTGCTAAAAGAAAATAAACAATTTTTTAAAACCAAAGCTGTAAATGCTGCTGAGGAATTTATTTAAAAATACAAAGATGATTCACAGTTTGTGTCCTTGTTCTCATGCTGGCTGGAACACCAATAGGGACCATGCAGGAATTAAGAGCCAGAGCGACAGGATAGTACCAAACTATATTACCCACACATCTATATGCCCCATTTTATGCCTCCTCTATTCCACTTAAGAGAGAAGAAAGAGGGTCTGAGGCAATCCAACATGATGTAAAGGGGTGAAGCTGAAGAGGTTAGCGGGGCCATGTTTCCCATCCTGCTATGGAAGAACACGTGAACAAAGCTTCCTCTACTGTACGAGATGCTTCAGCAACATGACCTGTGAGTACCCTGTTACCTCCTCTCCAGTGACAAACAACTGAGGTAAACTTTGACTAATCCTTAACCAAATGCCAATGTCTTGTTTAAAAATGCCAAGTGGCGCTCTGTAAATTTCTATGGAAACCCAAAGTGTTCAATATTAACTAAAACATGACATTCTGCAGTAATCATATGAACTACTGTACGTTAAGAGAAAATATATAACATGTGAAAGACTGAATTATTTTTTTATTTGTGTAAAGTATTTGATGTAATTAAAATACTAAGGAATAACAACAATTTCGAACAATTCCAATAAATTAAAATGAGCTGCAATAAACCCTGATATTGTAAAAATGAGGATGGACATTCACAATGGTGAGATAAAGGTAAAATTATTTCTAAATTAAAATTCATTTTGTGTGTATTTAATCATATGGTAAATGTTTTTACAACACCTTATCCATTCATTAAATACTGAACACTTTGGATCTCCATACATTTCCTGTTTTGTGTCAATTTGTTTTTTGTTTTTTTTTTGCAAAGAAAATTACAACAAACAAAAAAAGTCCAAGGTTTTGATGACTTCATGGCATCCTGTGAAACTGACATAAAGTCATGAAGTAGCTCTCCTCTATAGTTAACTCTTTCCTTCACTACACAAAGGAAATGCAGGCACCTTCCCACTACAGCATTCTTTAATCTGCACACTCTCCTCTTTCATCTGTGAAATAGTAAGTCCTTTGAACACTATTTACAACTATCTACAATCAGATGTGAGACGTTTGGTCTGCTCAAGTGCAGCCAATACAGAAAGACAAAAACGTGGGGAGGGGATGAATGTGAAAGAGACTCAGAGTTTTGCTGGGGCAGACAGCTGATCTGTGGAGCAGCAGTGCTGACCGTGGTGCCTGTGCAACATCGCAGAGCAGAAAAACAGCCAGTGAGCAAATGAGGTTTCACTGATGAAGCCTATGTGAATGGACTATGTGTGTATATCTGAGGGTATATGGCCTATCTATTTTGCCTCCATGCCTGCTTTATAAGCTTTTGTGTCTTGAACACTAGTATTGAACAGTGCAGGATGACTCATGCAGAATGTGTAGGCATTCTTCACAGGAAAGCTTCAAATATCTGACAGACACTTCATATGCTGGTACAACAGCAGCACACAAACATGCACACACACGCACTCTTGCAGGCCAGAGTACAGAAATGCAAATAGGTGACTGATTGCGCACATACATGGATGCATTCACAGTCACACAGACACACACAGACAGTAGCAGTGAATATGCTTCATTGATGAATAAGATGAGACAACCCATGGGATGATGGGGTCAGAGGTGTCTGTCCCGATTCAAGCCAGCATTTAACTCACACACTCCAAAAACTCATCAGACGGTCACCCAATCCCCATGCACGTCATCTTCTCTCACAATCTTGCCACATGCAAGCACATTTGAGTCCTATACGCAACATAGCTACTTAAGCGCCATATTTTCACACTATTTCTATTAATATCACTGCTCTCTCCCTCGCTCCATCTTGTTGTCCATACTGCTCTCGCATTCTGCCTCATTGTTTTTCCTGCCTGCTGGATCATATTACACACAGGAACATGAACAATGACAGTCTCCTGTAGACGTCAGCAGAACAACAGATTGCACAAACACGCACTCGCAATCTGACATTTCCATGGAACAACCAGACATGTCAAGCTGATATTTATGCAGCAACACCCCTGCCGGTAGCTACACATCAGATCAGGCCAGAACTAGGTCTGATAGTCGTTACAGATAATGTCAAGCTTTTGCTTTTAGACTGTATTCTATCCATCTGGCATCCTAACAGGAAAAACTAACCAAGGCAAACTAAGACAAATACAATGTAACCCAGGTCTGTTTCATACATCTTGTTTTTCAAATATAAACTGATTAAAAAAAAATTTAAAGAGTACAAGTGAGCATCCCTGGTATCTAACAGGTAAAGGGTACGTTTACAATGCAAATTTTTGAGTTGAAGACCTCACATTAGTGCAATTTACAACACATTGATAACAATGGATCGATTCAGGTTGCAAAGTTAAAGTAACAGCCATGGAGACCAGTGGAACCTTTAGTTACATATTCACATTTCGCTAGTATATTCTGATTGATAGATCTGAAGAGTGGTTGTGTCAAATACAATATATCATGAGCATCATTATTAAGCTGTATATTACAGTACATAGCAATACAGAATCTCCTACTGTAACAACATTTCCTGGTTATAAAGGACTTTTTCCCAGAAAGACAGTGGATATAGTTTTTCTTTACATGGGTAACATCTTACTTGAAGTTATTATAGGCATCTCTTTAGAGTGCCATATTTTTATTTACAATAACTACACGATTTAAATAGTCTTATGTTGGGTGTGAAGTGTGAGTAATGCAGGGGAAACAGTTTACATGGTGCTTATAAATGAGGCATTGCTGATTAATTAGCAGGTCTTCAAGTAAAATGTCACCCTAAAGTGCCCAGTTGTTGATTCTGCCGCACACATAAAAACAGAGGAGACAGACGAAAACAGTTGGTGTGCTTTTTTTTCCTTTTTTCCAGAGAGATGGACAGACAGTTAAAAGGGGGCATCATCTGTGTCTTTGGGTTTAACAGTACAGGAGCAGATTATCCTCCACCCAAATTGTAGTTAAAACCGCCTGAGAAATGGAGAAAAGTATAATAATCTCACCGTCGTCAGCATCCTATGACATGAAATCCTGTGGAGGTTACATCAACTTTACGCGATTCATGACCACAGCTACCACAGATACCCTGCTGTTCAGCAGAACCACAACCTTGTTGTGCCATGTACTGGACAAATGAAACACTTTACATCTACATCGAGACTAAGAGCTACCTACGATCACAATGAGATTGTTCCTCCAAGTGCAGGACTAATGAATTAAAGATGGAGATTGGACAAAGAAGACATAAAGAAAAAATATAAAAAATAAGAAACAAAAAAATGTACAAATAGTTATGTTGGTAAAAAAGTATTGTGCTTTTGGCTGTCCTGTGTACGCTGTGTACAATATTCAGAGCTCCTGTGTGAAGTTGTATATATGCACTTTGGACATACAGGAGAGCAATGGCTCCAGGATATTCTGTGTTAAGCAGAGATCATTAATAGACAATGTAGGCAAAAACATGGCAAATTAAAGTTGTCTGTGTCTGTTTATGATATAAAGTGCAATGTGAGGGCATTTAGGCTGAGGAAGCCCTGTTTGTCTTCATGTAATCCATCAGCTATGTTACTGAGAATGATAACCACAACTATGTGTACTGTATGTGTGTGTGTGTGTGTCTCTCACTTTCATGAATGCCTTTGCGTGCATGCTATGTGTGCAAGACCCATTCTGTTTCCTGTTTTCAGATGCCTGGAAGAGTGTATGAGAGTATAACTAAACCAACTAAAGAGGAAACAGAATTACTGGTTCAGCTTGTACTGAATAATCTGCATGGAGAAATTTGACACCCGTCCCTTTTTATTATTTTTTTCCCCTCTGTGTGCTTTTTGTTTAAGGAGGGGTTTTTTGACTTTACATAGATTTAAAGAGCTCATTAAAGCAATAAAAGAAAAAAGGCAAAAAAAGAGAAGCCTTCACATGAAAAGTGCGAATGCAAACTGTCATTCTTGACCTAATAACCAAGTTTGCTTTCGTCTTACCAGCGTGGTAATGATTATCCAAGTTTATCGTCCTCGAGGCAGTCTTGCATTCTCTTTCATATTTTGACAAGAGTCCAGTTTTCTTTCATCCAGAGTTAGTCTACACTAGATGAGAGTTTTAAAAGGATTGTTGCGTTGTATCAGTAGCATGTGTGCATGGCCTCTGCCGGATGCTTCTCCACTTCAGATGAGGACATTTAGAAGGTTTGCACATGAGTTTTTGATATAATGGCAGCTTGATAAAGGTAAAGAAGTGTCTTTTTTTTTATCTTTCCTGAAGGAATAATTAGGATGAGAAGTTGGATAAATTCTTCCTCTTGCCAAATTTTTGAGTGTTTCAGATGTTTCCCAATTTCTGACTGACGCACAAGCTGGGCAGGGCATGTGTGGACTAGATGGAATTTATTTAAATATCCTGTGTTTATATACAGCAGAGTCCTCAGACGTGGTTCTGGGATGTAGCTGGGTCTTATGTTTTGCTGCTGTCATTCATGCCAGTGGTCTCAATCCTTTGAGTCCTGTGCTTGCTAGCATGACAAACACGTCAGTCTCTTAAAAGTGTTTTTACCAGATGAGTGAGCATCACTAACTTCATCAACTCTGTTACATATACATTACATTTTTCTATAGTTGTTATAATAGGGTGTATGCAAAGGATGAGGGTGCTGGCGTGCTAAGAGGGAATTAAGGTGTGAATTTAGCAAAGAGGGAGGGGCAGGTGTAAAAGAGAGAGGGCATTAACTGTTTTGAGTGGGACTGAAAGTTTCCTTCTTTTTAAACAAGTGCTGCAGTCTGTGTTTTTTTTTTTTTTCCCATGGATTGGATGAGCTCCTCAGCCAGAACTTGTGGCACGTAGATGATCCACACCCAAACTATTTTCAATTATGGCTGACATCCACAAGGTTTCATCTCTGACACACATTTCTTTGTTTTTAATTTGCCCCTCAATATTTTGCACCAGCCCTCCCCATCCCTCCTTTTAGCAGCGCACACACAGATGTATCCTGAATGTTTCCTGTCTTTGAGCTGTGTTTTTAAATGCACCAGTCAAATGCAGGTGGATATGGATGATCCATATGGATGATGCTGCCTTCCAGACATTCTGCTCTGAGTGATACATTTAGTAAGTCTCCCTTCTCTTCCTCCAGCCCCCCCCCCCCCCCCCCCCCCCCCCCCCCCCCCCACTTTCCCCCTCTCTCCCCCATCTCCACCTCCCCTCTCCTGGATTTACATCACACTGCATTTGCCCTTCAGTCTCTCAGCGCGGGACTGCTTCCCTGAGCGCTTGCCATCGATGTTGAGGCTCATGTTCCTCTTCTTGTCTAGGTTGAGGAGCTCCTGGAAGAGCTCAGTTACATTGTGGTTGGTCTTGGCTGACGTCTCCATGAAGGCGCACTTCCACTGGTTGGCCTGGGCCTCCCCATCCTTGGTTTCCACCTCCCGCTGGGTCTCATCGCTCTTGTTGCCCACTAGCATGATGGGGATAGCCTCAACATTGCCTTTTATGGCCAGGACCTGCAGTGGAGAAGGAAAAGAAGGAACACTGTTGTCACGCTGTTGCTGCAAAGTCAATAATTTATTATAACTGTGACCACAATGTAGAATTCAAAGGTAATCTTACTACTAAACTAATTACTGAGCTACAAAGTAGCAACAGTAACAAGTAACAAGTAACAACAGATGTATAGTCGGGTTCTGGGAAAACTGCAGTGATACAAACAGTATCACTATACTAGCCTATACAAGCCTATCATCAGTCTTTACATTACATTCACACTAACAAACACTGACACACTCCCCACCTGTTGGTAAATAGGTTTGAGCTCCTCCAGGGACTGTTTGCTTGTTATAGAGTAGACCAGGATGAATGCATGGCCTTTGGAAATGGACAGGCGCTGCATGGCTGGGAACTGGTGGCTCCCCGTGGTGTCAGTGATCTGGAGGGTGCACACGCTCTTATCGCAGCTGATCACCTGGCGATATGTGTCCTCCACTGTGGGGATGTAGGTGTCCCTGAAGGTGCCCTTCACAAAACGCAGGACCAAGGAGCTCTTCCCAACTCCCCCGGCCCCAAACACCACCACACGGTAGTCGTTGCTCTGCTCTGGCATTCTGCCCCCCTCAGGCTTAAGACTGTTAGACCTGTGATGTTGAGCATGGGGAAAAGCAGGAGAAGAGGATTATTTTAGCAAAGAGACAATACAAAAGCAGCAGAAATCATCACAGAAAGAGGAAGGGGCACTGACAGGACTCAACCTCAGGCCAGTGGGTGTGAAAGCATTCTGTCTGTATTTGTGCTCTGACTGTGAGCCAGAGTACAAATTAGAGAGGATGAGTTTGGTGAGGCTCCAAGTGTTTCACCTGACGCAGACATTTTCTTAATCAATACCGTTCGCAGAGTCAAAGTTTCTCAGTTTCAGCTTAAAAAACATTCCAGCATTTCCCCATTTATCAACTTAACTGCAGCAAACCCAGGATGAGACAGAGACAAAGAGTCCTTGCAGATCAGGAGAATAATCTCCAAGCTTACAAGGACTAGATACAATAACACGAACTCATGTATAATACAATGCAATACAATGCAAGAAAATTCAAAAAACAGCTTTAATAAGGATTGAATCAGTACATCTATAACACAGAACAATATTAGCTCCAAACAGTATTAAATATTGCAGGACTAGTCTATCAGATTGCATTAAGCTGCATGTGTGCGTATTGTCTACACATTATACGTATCGTGAATGAATTAAAGAGAAGACTGACTAAACATCAACTAAAACTGGTTCACTCACTGCCTCTCAGGTGTAAATCCCTGGTACTGACCAAATCACCAGCTGTAAGAAACCTATAATTGTCAATGGACACTTAAAAAACAAAGAAACTGAGCTAAAACAATAGTGAATATAGGAATTTAAGCATCCATTTGGTTAGAAACAAGACTCTAACTTTGCACTGTATTTTCTATATATAAAGAAGAGCATATGTCCGCATTATATTCACAGCTTGTTGCACTCCCCACAAGTGCCTAAAAATCACTTTCAGGATTACCTGCTGCAGCTCATACATATGCACCTTACACCTGATCTATAACTATCTTTGTAAGTGCTTGTGTGTCTGCTCAGCGCCTGTGCACGATTACAAATTGTATGTGTTGCATTATTTATCTGCATCCCTTCTAAACTTGCTTCAGGGTTCCATAATAAGATACTCCTTCAGTTGTGATCATGTGGTGCTTTCTAAGTTCCAGCTGTAATGAAACAATAAATTGGCATCAATACTAGATGGACTAAGTGGATTTCTGTCATGCTTGCACTGCTGGAACCCACTATTGATGGTCGGGCTCCTGTAATTGCATTGCCAGGTTCTAGATAGCATCAGTCAAGGTGTTCAAAACAAATGGGGTTTTGGGGAGTACCCCTTGAGGTTTATGCCCAATCTATAGCTGTAAGTAAAGTTGAACTATAAGAATGTTTTATATCTTTGCTTAACACTGATCAATTTGCAGATGAGCCTCTGCCTTCTGCTCATATACTTGCAGACTGTATATACTTGCAGACTGTTTTACTGTGGTCTACAAAAGCAGAAATCTATTGAATAGCTTTCTGGTGCATTAGGAGGTTGACACACACTGTATTTTTGAGGTAGTGAGGGATAATGTCAAAATAAAAATTAAACTCCCAGGGGATGAGATTTTCCAGAGATACACAATGAAGTTTCAGGTCTATCAGAGTATTTCACTGTGGAAATGAGAACCTATCCAGAATCCAGGTAGTTAAAGGTTATAATACACAGCATCACTATAAGGCTACAAAATGCTCATCTGTATTAACTCTTGGCTTTAATGCCTCCAGTACCTCTGAATAACTGGGTTCCGAGCTGCCAGCACTGCATACAGTGATTTCTGCTTAGGCTTGCTTTATGTCAGGCAGAAACACACGCACACAAATCTTGTCCGATGTTTTGTCTTAAAGCTGGTGGAATGAATATTTTATTTAGACAATGGATGAAATAAAGTGAATCTGTTATTTATAGCAATAATTCATAAGATAATTATCACCCAACTCTGCAGTCCACCTTAGCACTGCAGAACATTTTGGCATCTTTGTTTTGGCTTTGTGTCCTACTGGAGTTGGTAGGGACGTAACAGTGAATACTGTCCTAGTGTTCGTCACATGAACACAGGCCTCATGCCTGCAAATACATGAATTCAAATACATTGTTGTGATAACACTTGTTTGCCATATAAACTGTATATGTTGATAGCATGTCGGTCACATTATATTAAAACACGTTATTTGGCAGTCAAACCAAATGTTAGCACATTATAATTGTTTGTGGTAATCCCTGATTGTTTAGGCAGGTCAAAACGGAACCAGGAAGTTGGTTTGTAAACTGTGACGTCTAATTACAGTGGACAATAATTACCCAATTACAGCTTCTTTTTATTGTCTCTTACAAATACAACTGGCTCCACAGGACATTTTTTATCCTGTCCGATTATTTTTAGCAGCTGTGTTCCCAAATCTCAGCAACTTAGTGACTACAGTGCTATTATCAGAGTACCCACAGCCAACAATACAAAATAAAACCTGTTATCAAAAACTGAAATTATCTTTGAAAAAAGATCTGCAACAAGTGCCCTAAAATCTGCAACAAGCTCTGCAATAAAAGTATCCAGACTGGTACTGTTAAAATGTAAAGCTGTCTGTGCATCTGTGATGGAGCCACACATAATATTACCTTACTGGCAAATCATGTTTTTTCTTTACCCTCCTGTGTCTCTTACACTGTCTCTCTCTGAATTTATGCAGGCTGAAAATGTTTTCTTTGACCTGCTGAGCTTTCTCTTACAGCTTTTCCTTTGTCTTCTCCTCTCTCACTCCCCATGTGTCCAGGCTGTTTGATCAATAAACTAAGGCCGCTGTGGTTTTGATCGATGGGGCTCGTCTGTCTGGGCCCTGTCAGTCTGTCATCCTGCCTCATTTGGTGCCGGTTGGTTTTCTGGACGGGGATTTCAAACAGTGATCCTGTTCATCAAAACCTTCCTCTGCTCCATCCCTTCTTTCACCTGAGCTAAAATTAGCTGTCTCCCTCTCTCTGTCAGCAGCTATAAATGCACACACAGGTGCACAGTGGCGCACACACACATAAAAGCATACACACATATATGCATTGTACATCCGCTCCTTCACCATTTGTCCTTGACACCAGGCCTCTGAGATTAATGACACTTTTCCCAAATGCAAGCAGTCTTTCTTCCCTCCCTCCTCCTCTTCTCTTGTTTTATTTGAAATGAGAGGACTGCAGTTCCTCAATGAATTAATGTTATGCTATAAATGCATCTGTGGCAGTACAGCCAAACTCCATTAGCAGATAGCATTGGCACAGACCAAACAGGCCTCCTCTCCTCTCAAGTCAGAAAATAGATGCGACACAGCCTTCTCCACTTGTTTATTTCACAGAGTGAGCAGGGAAATGTCACCTTTAGTGAAAATATGCACATAATTTCCCTCAAGAGAGCCACTTACGCAGTGGCACAAAGGAAGCGCATTAACCAACATCAAACACAATGCCATTCAACAGATCAAGAGCGTGATTAAATAGACACCCACAAAGCGGTCCCATGGTATCTTGCAGAGAAAGGGTTTTAATCAAGCCTTGGATACTGGAATGCTCTGGATACATGGCTATTTGGCGATTTGTTTTTTAGGATCATTTGAGTTTTGGCTCAAGGTTTTTGCTGAAATATTCAGGCCTATTCTGTTTGTAGATGAGCACACAAACACACACACACACACACACACACACACACACACACACACACTCTTACATATCCACTTAGAACAATGTCTGAAACCTGCACAAGGTTTTTTTTTTCACCCACCACGCTGTCAGATGGTGTGTGAGCATGTGTGCGTGTGTGTGTGTGTGTGTTTGAGATGTGTGTTTGCATCTGTGCAGTCAAGCGCAAGATTCCCTGTTCTCTGTGCACATATCAGCTCAAGCTTTTCTAATGTGTGTGTGTTTTACCACAGGAATGAAACTGCATTTTTACCAAGGCAATTTTTAGGCCTGGGTGTTTTCATTAGGCTTTGAGCAGACTGTAGAGGATCAATTTATACATTTTGATTCAGTCGCACACATTTGGTCACGCAGTCGCTTCACTGCGCTCACACCTGCTAACAAACACTCATATAGAAGGCCCATAGAAAACAGCTTGCAGGTGCATTTTAAAATCTTTGACGTAAGTCCAAAGAGATCTCACTCAGTGTGTGTGTCTGTGTGTGTGATTGTGTGTTGGAGGGTGATGATGCAAAGGCATGAAATATTTTTTCATATGCGTCACAGCTAAATCGAAAGAAATATATCCTTCTCCACTAAATATGGAGCATATAGCAAGAAATTTAAGTAGTTCTCTCATAAAAAGACAAATTGTTGTCCCTACAGATAAGGGAGGTAGATTTGGTGTCCGAAAGCCAGAGGGGCTAGTTATGTCCCCCATGTTTACAGTCTTTGAGCAGAAAACAAGTAAAGAAAGATTTCTTTTAAAACATTTGTTCTTGTGTTTTGAATTATGTCGGCAGCCTAAATGATAGAAAATACTCCTACACACAGTAATGTCTCATCCAAAGATCCCTAAAAAAATGCAAAATATCAAAAATGGGAGTAAACCATTTGTAATGCATCTATACATACATATACATCTCTACAGAATAAATCATTCTTTGTAGAACAATCAACACAGAAACAAACATTTCCTCTGATTTTATTTAACTAAATATAACGACATTGCAAAATAATGTGAAGTGACGTGAATGATGTCAGCTTGAACCAAAGTTAAGCATGTGTTTGCTTATGCTTATGCATAGAGTAGAGTGTACAAGACCTGTTGCACCATTGTTTGGGCTTAGTGGCTAATCATTGAGCTTAACCTCCTCTGTGCTCCTGGTCTGCTCTACATTGACCCAATTCCTAGGACTTAAGTCACCAGTGGTCTTCCTGTAAGACTACATGGAGCTCCTGATGCACTCTGAAGCCCTCTGATACTTCATACATACATACCTTTGACTCCACTGACACTTATAAGCTTATCTTAGTTAAGATTGTTTGTTTTTGGAATATTTTATAAAGCCAAAGATAGTAACATGTCCTTACGCTAATGTGTTAATGACACTCAAGTCTTACAATACGAGAAACACTGTATCTAGTCTAAAATAATGATCCGGGACAAGCCTAAATGGTTCAATACTATGCTTGCAAAATTGCGCTACCGAGGGAAATGTGGTTATAGACATGAACTAATAAACTAAATTATTACCTTAAGAACACAATGAGTTGAAGTTAAGGTAAGTGAGGGTTGTGGGTTTAGAAATCTATAAATTTAAATATCTGTTGCAAAATTAACTTCCACCATTTGTATGTCTTCAACTGATGATCTTTTAAAAGCCAGGTGCAGACTAAAACATTAATTTGAAAACTTCTACTAGCAACTAATCCCCAATAATTCAAAACAAAAATAATAAATTTACTTTCAACATGAATTTAAGATGAAAACACATTCCCATACAGCAGACTGATCCTGAACTGGAATCAAATATTGTGACAATAAACATGCTGATGTTATGCAGCAATTTTACACATGGCTGGATGTAAGATGCCCATGCAATTTGGCTTTTTGAGTGTTTATTAGTACTGAGTATTAGCCTGGCCTGATGAACCCTGGGTTGCTCCGTCTGGCCTCTCCATAAGACCCCGCTAATGCCTCAGCCTGACAATCTGGAAAACACAGAGGTGCCTGGCTAATAACACTAAGATTACACTAGAGTACACAAACTGATAATATAATGATGATGTTAGTTTTTAAGTTGGGACAATGTATTCAAATTATTATTTTTTGGAAGCCTATTTTTAGAAGCTATGAAGGCCTCAACCTGACTGAAGCACTAATTACAGACTGATGGAGAGTGTTGCAGAAGCCTGCCTGCAGTGACAGATGGTGACAGGGCTGGTAGCTTTGGAATGACTCCATTGGTTTCTACAGGAAAGATCAACCAGGCACAGCTTTTTATAATACCACTTGATCCAGGGCCTGATAAAAATGCAGATGGTTAAAAGCAGAAACAACAAGGGAGTCCTACTCCAGACTGCTTTTGATGCTCCCATGATGTAACTGGGATTAAAAGAATTTTACATCTTTATTTCTAATCACAGAATACTTTCATTTTTCTCAGTTCTCATAATTTCTTAGAGATTTAAAGACGCATGGAATTTTACATGAAATGAAGGTTTGATATTTGAGCAAAGGCAGAAAGTTGCTCAGCAATGTAACTTTAATTTCCTTTATCAGCAAGAACCTTCACTTCTTGGCCGTGGATTTGCATTTTCTGGTCTGGTGATCTCTTACTGTAAACCAATATGTCCATTTGTATATATTTATACATAGATATTGATTTTTTCAAATCTTTATTCTCCATTTTGCTCTTGCTACTTGATTTAAATGGTTCACTTGATTGTTTTAAGTTGCTTTTTGTAAAACATTTAGTAAAAGCTGAGATTGATATGTACATTAAGATTTGCACTAAAGAAAAACTATTGCTTTTATACCTACGAAATAAGCCTGTTACATTTTATACACATGCATGGTGTTAATTAATTACTGTAGGTCCATAGAAATCAACAAATCAAGACTCATACTCATCTAAGAAACTGAACCAAACAATACCAATAATTATTTTTTTCATTCTCTAGAGTCCTAGTTCTGTTTGACCTGATCATAATCATTTCAGCATGCAGCTGGAGCTGTGAATCGCCAGCCAGTCTTCAGATATAAACAGGTAGACGTGACATCCCCAACAGAATTTATGTCTTTCTCAACATCTGGTAAGCCTGACCCCAGTTATCTACTGCAGCCTTGGGTAGTGTGCCTTAGATCAGTCTTAGTCATTAAAAATACCACAAAAACATTCATTATCAGTTATTTCCATCCATACTCATCTTTAACATCACCACAAGCATCACCATCATCATCTCCTCTTTGCGTCTTTCCTTGTTTCCTTGTATTGAGTCAGTTCTCTATCCTGCCTCAGCAGGCCTGAAGTATTATTATGCAACCACACTGTGACCATTCAAGACAGGCAAACAAACAGGCAGGACATCAACACGCCCCCACACTTCCACTTCTCCCCCATCCTGGACCAGCAGATGCACGCGTTGCTACATTCTGCATCTCTATGCTCCTCTCAACCACACTCTTTAAAGCTTATTCATAGGATTTAATGTCATATATCCCTCCTCTCTTCGCCTCTTCTCTCTCAAACCCTGCAGCCCACATTCGCACACAAACACACCCATGACTGGCAGTGTTCAATGCATACAGGAAGTTGAGTCACATACATATGCAAACACACACACATCCATAGAGGGGGCCTAGATGATTCACAACGCCTTTTGCCTCTGATGATAGCTCTCCTCTCCAGCCGTGAGCCCCACAACAAACAGCACATCAGTCACGGAGGAGGAGGCATGAAGAAGACACGCACATACAAAAGGATTGATCATGGCATTTTCAAGAGGAAACCAGGCGTTATGCGTCACGCTGGCGTCATTGGTAGTGTGTAGTCTAATGTTGACGTGCATCTCAGCCTCGGCTGTAGTTGGGAATGGATGGCAGGAGAGGGCTTGCCGGCGATCCGCAGATTGGTGCGCAACGCCATTACAGACCACCCTACTCTACTTGGTTCATTCATAAATACCAGAGGATCGCCATCTCGCAGCTATGCCATCGTTTTGCAGTCGCAATGACCACCCCCACCTACCCCCCACCCCCTCTTCCACCTCCCTTTATTCCTCAAAGCAACATGATAATCCCAACACCTTCACATCCCTGCCCTCTCTCTCCCGCTCCCGCTGGCTGCCAATATGGCTGTGCGGGTATAAGCTGCATACAATTCAGTCGACCGAGGTTATCAAAAGGAAATCTGAATCGTGATGATGTGGATGCGTTTTAAAGAACAGAATCGAGATGAATAACGAAAATGAGATTTGTTATCCGGCTCTATCCGCGCACAGCAGGAATCGTGTGCGGACAAGTCAGCCAGGCAGAAGGACCGCGGGTACGCCACTGAATACCAACATCTAACCTCCATCTAAGATGTGAGGGTGAGCAGCATCTCCATACCTGGTCAAGAAGTAAAGCTCCGCTTCAGAGTTGCCCTTGGTTTAGACGGATGAAAGACAAACGCCGAAAGCGTCTTAAAGCATTTTACGCGGTTCATGTAGAGCTCATGTCGTCCGATTTCCAACACCACCACAGCAGACTCTCTCTCTCTCTCTCACAGATAGGACGTGGGAGGTGCTATGCCCTCTCCCTTTTCTGTCCACACTTAAATTTCCTTCAGTTCATACACTTCCTAGTGGTTGGATGCCAGGAAAATAATCTATTAAAAGGAACTTCCTCTGAAAATGATCTTTAATGTCCAACAGTGGGAATTTGACCACCAGATAATAGCAAAAATAACCTTATAAACGATGGGCAGAAATGACAGTAACAACAAGAAACTGTACGACAAGTAGACGCATTCTAATATTAATGCAGAGCCACAATCTAATAATAAAGAATATCTAATATAAACATCTGGAGGAAAAATATTGACGATCCCTGAGCAACAAATCACATTAAACTGGCCAAAGTGATGAAATTAAATTCACACTCAAAAATGTAACCCAAGCAGAGGACCATTTCATTTCCAATGATTGTGTCGATGCTTCAGCCACAGTCAGGCTAAGTATACTGTAGCTTACAGATATCTCCAGGCCCAGGGGATATTTATGCCAGTTTCACAGTGGCCTATATGGCAGCAGCGAAAGGAAAACAAAAGAAGACTCAAACTGGTGAAATCTTAAGTGAAATTTCTTTTGAAAAAGGTCGTAACTGTTGTATTCATTCCACTAGGTTAGAGTTTATTCTTTTAGTATTCATCCTAAACGTGGAAAACACGGATATATGCACCTCAAGTACGTTTTCATACTTTTCAACATAGACAAGAGAGATATAAACGCACATTTCACATCAAACCGGACCTACAACTGCATCCATATGGCCTATCAGTGATATAATCAAGCAATATTATCTTTAAATAATGGAAATATCCTACAGGATAAATGAATTTGCTTTATTATTAAGGTTATATGTAACGTCAGCCTGGAGCGCTTTTATGAAAAGTCACGTCTTTAGGCTGATGTAGGATCAGCACCACGGACAGCGAAGTGCTGCGGTTTTCAGCACCATGGAGAGAGCCGGAAATCCATCAATGCGGTAGTGATTATAGATATTACTGTACACAGGCCTACACACAAAACAGAGCAGCAACATGTAATGAATGGAAACAAGAACAACTAGATCACAAAGGACCCGATAAACCAGGAAGTATACTAGCCCAGTATAAGGAAGCCCAGATAAATTCCCAGCCCACGTTTGCAGAAATGAAAATAAATAGATTAATTTCGGCTCATATGACTTATAAATGTGAAAAGGACATCTCTAGTGCTACTGAAGGTCTATGGCCGAGTCAGACCAGGCCTTATTTTGAGATGTTTGTCTGTACGTGACGGTCTCACTGTATGACTCACCAAGTCTCTATCCAAACAGCCTGGTGCTTGTCTCCCTCTGTCGACGAACCGGGGAACTGCAGGAAGAAACAAGGGCGGTCAGACAAGAAACAGGGTGGCACTTAGCACTCACCGGGGTGGGGGTGGATAATGAACTGAAGAGCAGTGAGGAGCAGGGTAATGCAGGGTTAGGCAGAAGAATCAATTATGTAAGAATATCTAGATGGAAAAATCGGTGTATCTTACAGCCATACAATCACTTCTTACTTTCCAAAACAGTTAGCGTTATTTATTTCCATAAGTATAAATGTCTTAACCAAATGGACGTTTCCTAAAATCATTCCATGTAAAAGAATGAGATTTAAAATTTTGACTTTTAAGATAACATGTGCGAAGTCCTACAATAGTTTGAAAAGTCTTAGCCTAAATACACTTATCTTAGTCTAACTTCATAGCCAGACTAGCAGCTCGATGCTAAACCATAGATTTGCATGTCAGCATGCAAACATTGGTTAAATAGCTGTTTCTGCCATGCTCAACAAATTAAAGACTTTTAAAATACTTTTCAAACAATTTAATTACTGGCAAACAATAAAAAGGATAAGGCTTGTAATTACTTAACTACCTGACACTTGGCTAGAGCATATTTTTTAAATTTAAGTACATAACAATCCTAGTCTTAGATTAAACAGATGAAAAATATAAGTGCTATCAAACTTTTGTCTGAAACTGAAATTCGCTAATTGGTCAGTGAACGTCCTAGACACTGTGACAAATAGTAGCTAAAAATACATATCACACAATACTACAAAAAACAAACAACCTCCTTGGCCTTACATAATCCAGTGCTGTGGATCAGTCTCAACTGCTACCACTTCAATTGCTGGCACATTGGATTCATCCTCTAGGGGACACAAATGTCATGTTTAGAGCTACACATCTATAATGTGACTAAAAAGGCAGTCTGCAGTACAATAAAACTGTGCCCATGCAAGACATGCTTTGAGACATTTACACCCACCCTTCTTTGTCCCTTCACTTCAGCTCTTCTACTTATCTGTGCCAGGCCTCACACTCTGTCAAACCACACAGAAACACACTGCAATACCTGGTTTCTATTCAATCAATAAGACACTAACCACCAGTGGCTATGAGGATACAAACACCCAGCAGACACATCTTCACAGCAGGCAATTCCAGATGGGCATCTACCACTCCCAGTGGTTGTGCATGGCCATCTCAGTGACTCCATCCACCATTTCCCATAGATTACATCCACTGCACAAACATAAAAGGCCTTGCATTTAGAGCCTCTCAAGCATGAATACAGAGGCAAATACAAAGTGTGGGTGGTTAGGTTATCTGAATACCAGTAAATGTACTTGAGGGCGAGTTCATAAGATTAAGTGTTGTACAGTAGGAGAGAAATTGTGCATAGTGTTAGTATTTTCACAGAAAAAACAAAATCACAAAATATTTCTGGCTATATCAAATTTTAAAATAAAGATTTGCCATATTTAGAGTTCCTTTTTAAAATGATCTACAAAACTATAAATGCAAAAGTGAAATCTTGAATTTACTACACTAATGCTCTCTCTTTGGGGTGGAATACTACACTAATGCCATGCTGAAAAACCTAAAAATACATTTCAAAAAGGTTTACTAAAAATATCCTGTATTGTTGTGTGTACCTGCTTCCCAAGACAAAGGAGAAGATGTTTGGGCACTGAAAATGAGCTTGATTAAAAAAAAAAAAAAAAAAAAAAAAATAGGTGCTACAAAATGATCTATAAGCAAACACAGATATGAAACCAAAAACACATTCTTCTACTTGTCACTGCTATAAACAAACAAAAACTATTACAGAAATCACTGGTGTGTGAACATTGTAAGTTGAGGCAAATAAAAATCATATTTCCCACTTTGTGAGGAATGACTCTGCTTGGACAGAGGGTCCCAAAAAAAAAAAGAAACTAATCTGACAATTTAAAGCTAAACACACACTTTTTTACCAGTTCACCAGGATTCCAGTTTTATTTTTTCATCATTAGGTGATACATTAAAACATCAGATAGCAAAAGACAGAATCGGGACCTTCCCGATAGCTCAAACAGACTTTAAATGCTGCTTGGCACATGTAAGAATACGTTTTGTATGAGCAATGCAGACATTAATGACAAAAAGTTCCAGGTTTTGATTAGAAATGTTAGAAAATGGTGTTTAAGGACACATTTTAAGGAAACATACTTCTGTAACTGTAGTGTTATCAGTGTCTTCTTTCCCAAAAGGCTCAATTAAAGGTGTAATATATATAAAGGTGACTTTAGAGGGAGTGATGCTGAAACCTGCAGGTAATCATATGTTTTGCCATCCATGTATTTCTTTAAACCAACCACCACTAAACAAAGAAAGTAAGATCTCATTAAAAGAACAGTTTCACAGATTACTTTAGCAGTACCGATGGCAGTAAACTGATGTGGATGCACAAATTAGATTTTATTTCATTTTTGAAGTGTGAAGCTTCAGTTCACAACATGAAATGGACAGGACAAACAAAAAGCAACCTAACATACACACACACACACACACGTCACATTTTCAACTGCTCAAACAAACACACAGATCTTCAGGTTCTCACTGGTTCTTCTCATGGCTGAGGGCCCGGTTAACAGCTGATGGAACAAACCCGAGAAAAAAGCAACACATTAGGCCAAATGGTTAAAAAAGATTCAAAGATGCAACAGATTATATATTTTAAATATACAGTGTCAATCTGTGAGATGACACACAAGTTTATCCACTGTGTTGTGTTGGTGCAGTACATGCAGTATATAATTGTGGTTGTACTTGCATGTATACTGTGAGTGTCTCACCCTCCTTTGTGACAGTCTCAGTTATGTTCTTAGCCTTGGCACTCAGATCGCTGACTACATTGTCCATAGTAGCCTGGTGTTTCAAGAAAAATGGCCGGATCACATGCTTGTACAAGATGTCAGAACCATTAAATTTTACCGGGGCCATACACCATATGAGGAACAAACACTGAGGAGAGAATACAGGGCACATTTTTAAAATTATAATGCTCAATGGAAGAAACAAGCAAGTTTACTAGGTTATCAAGAGACTTATCAAGGTTTACTTTTTTATTATTTTTAGAAAACACTTTGCTGATCAACTAATAAATCAATAATTTAAAAAAAGCTTAACCAATAAAGAAAATTTAAGTTAATAGTTTAATAGTTATTTAGTACAATGCAAAAAAGGGTTGTGCTTTCAACAGAAGAACATTCTGCTCAAATGTGTGCTGCCGTATTATTGTTACATAATAGGCCTATGCTAATTCATCATTACTGCAAGAATGAGCATTGTTAATCTTATTAAGGATTAAGTTTATTCATTGAAATCAAACCATTTTAATGCAAGCAGGCAATGAAGATCATGGCACTTACACTGAAATAATAGTTGGGATGCTTTGTGTCAAAAGACTCCAATGAATTTTTAACAAACTCCCAGGTCAAAAGGAAAATGAAATGGTGAGAAATACAGGTTGTTGTCAACAACCTTCACTAGATATTAAGTATGTAGAGTATGTACTAGTATATAATAATCATTATAGTTTACTTTCTTGAGATCACTGACAAACATTTGCGACACATTCTTGTGTTTTGCAGCTGTGAGAAGTGTCGCTCATTCCCTTGTAGAGAGCACTGTGGAACAACTCAAAAACCAAGGGTATTTCACTCTGCATACTGACTTTGTTAGCATACTTAATTTTGTGCAGCAGATTTATGAATATCTTCCTTAATCTGGCATTACACAAGCTGCCCACAAGCATGCACTGTTGGCAAACTACAGTGCAGAGAAACCCACAGACATCAACACTCATGATACAACCATGTGACTGTCTGTGGTTTCACAATGAAAGCAGACTTATATCAATTGTCAAATTCCTGTAGAGGTGCTATAGAGTGAAAATGAGAAGTATAAAAGTAGAAGCATGAAAAGTGACAATATCATCAAACAAAAACACCCTCTAAACCAAAAGGTCATCCTACCTTGCCAGCATAATAAAAGGGGAACCAGAAGAGGAAGATATCAGAAAAGGCCTCAACGATGCTGAAGAGTCCATAAACAACCCAATAGGTCAACCACTGTGTGTCATCCTCTTTGACAGTACTCTCGATGGCTTTAATACTGAACAGACAAGAGGACAGGATTTATTTAGAATTTTTAAAAAGTCATAACATCACAGTACATAAGTAAGTATGTATAAATGAAAAAGAGAGTAAATAACTGGACTGAGGGCTATATTTAGAGACATAAGGCAAAACTGTTGACAGCTAGCTTCACTTTATCACAGTTTTGGTGAAAAAGCTGTGTTTACATATAGCAAAGAGCATTCCATCCTCATCCGAAATCTTAAAAAAGGTATTTTTAATTAAGCAGAAAATGTATGTATGTGTACACAGAGATACTGGTCATTGTATGCAAGTAATAGAGGACAAAATCAACAATACAGTGATTCAACACACATTGTCATTTATTGAAGACTATATTTCATACATACGAGAAATATGCTGGATAGATGAAGCCAATCAGGTTGCACAGCAGAGAGGCTCCATATCCAAACAGAAGGTATAGTGCAACAAACCCCAGAGCACCTGCAAAGTGAGAAAAATAAGATGAAGAAGAAGCAGGAGGCGGGACATGAAGGTGTTGGTAAGACTATCCAGTTACTTAAGAACACATCAAATGTCAAGCAACATTAACTTGTTGTCAACAGTGTGCCTGATAGCAGGATATCATGACAGCACAGAACCAGGATTAGGAGGGGCACTAAACTCAAGTCAAACACATTCAAATAAAACAGTGGAAGAGGTGATTTTAAACAACTCACAGCTCATGTGAGTTTCAGCCTATATAACAGCTTTATGAGAGATTCCATAAATGCCACTTGTTTTAAATAACAGGACTGCACAAAACTTGTATTACAGCTACACTGTATGTGTAATGTATAAAACGTTCTGAAGAGATGTTCATATACAATATTTGTGAACAGCTTACGTGGACTAGAATAATGAATAATGACATCTCACAGTACATTCAAAGAGGGATTTCCTCAATTTTCTTTTCAGGTGCATGTGTACAACAGCTCTGCTATAACATCTATATTTACAAAGCCTACAATGTTCAGTTTTTGTTTACATTGCCACTAATGTGTGAATTCAGTTTAGCACTGAGGTCCTACTGAAAGGTGTTACAATATATACAGAAAACTACAACAAAGGTTATGCAAAACCAGCTGGGCCATAACACTGAGTGTAGACAGCAGTTGGGTGACCCATGTTCCCTGACGGTCACAGCCCTGCTTGTTTTCCAATGATCTTTATAGTAGTATCGATGTTATGGCTAGTGATGGTGCTATACTGAACTACATCAGTGTAAATTCAGAGACATTTCAAATATTTTGTTGCCCTCTTATACAGGACTACTTGAAAGCAAGAGTAGGAGTGACAAAACAAAAAACAATACATGTTCTACATGAGTTTCTTAGATTTTGAAAATGGATAATATCCAAAATGTATGCACTTTATTAATGTTGAACTTTATCACCTCCTTCCACCTTTACTTCCAAGCATCTTTTCCATAATTTGAATGCATGCAAAACTCAACTGATGACAAAGTCCAACTACCACAAATGTAATGAAACCCTGCAGTTATTCAAAACCATAAAAGGCCTTGATATTGTTCAAATAATAACCTACTGCCTGCTTTTTGCATCTCATTTGTTTGTCCCAGGCTCATACCCAATCTGCCAGACTCTCTATAATAATGGCAAAACTGGAAGAACTGGTTGAAATAGAGGACTGCAAAGACCTACTGAACATACAGTAGGCAGACACCAAAGATTTACATATGGAAATCCTAAACTGGTGTTTTTAATAAGTCAGCAAATAACAAAGGAGGATGGTTGTTTTTACTGCAACACAAATCTTAGTGTCTGCATGCCATTTTTTCTATTTGGTTCACAAAGTAGATTTTGCAGGCTGAAATGAAAACATGTCTTTCTTTTGTAAAATTAAAGTACAGAAACTATTGTTCTTCTTTCAAGTAGACTGATAATGGCCCTCTTTACAGGGCTAATGCTGGTTGAAGCCAGGCCAGTAAATTGGCCAAATCTCACATATTCTCACATCTCACATCTCAGATATTCACATATTTCCCTAACCTTCAAAATGGTTGTGTAAATGCATACCACTCAGTTGTGAACACACATCAGTTCTGAGCAAAGACATTGGGTTTGAATTTAGGTCACAGCACCTAACACATTTCCTGTAGCTGAGTGGCATCATTGAAAAAAAGTTGCCCACACAGCCTGCAGTGTCTGGCATTTATTGACGTCTACTGTGCAAAGTGACTAAGAGTATTGTCAATTTAACACAACTTCTACAAGCTATTTGGGAGAAGGGTCTGCAGCTAAATAACCAGTCATCCTAGTATCTCCTTCCACTTCTGCCAAGCAATGGATAACTTATTTAAGGATGCGTTAAAAATACTCCTGGGGCCAGCTGCTGCTGCTGCTGGGGATATTAGAGGCAGTTCATTCAACAGCAATATTTTGGAATAAGTGTGTGTAGGGCGGGTTATACACCAACTCTAATCTTGTAAAGTAGCACAAAGGTTTGAGCTGGATGAACTTTGGTATTAAAGCCTAAGAGGTGTAATAAATGAGTCGGATAAGGATATAAAAGCACACTGAAAAGCCAAGTACTCGTGCAACAATGTGACCACAACCCTCAGTCTGCCAGCTGCAGTCTGAGTGGCTACCAGCCAACGTTAGCTAGGTTAGGTGGGTAAACTAGCTAGCTAACGTTGGCTTGTTATGGAGGAGACCGTAAGCCCCGAACAAATTCATCCCCTCAGCGTTTTGAAGTACATTAAAACTTTTTAAAAGGTCTAGAGTTGTCTTTTCTTTTCACCCAGGTGCTGACATACCCGAAACCATATACTCTCTCTTCACTCCCGTTTTTTGCTCCAGCGTTGCCAACTGATCTGTCACAAAGTTCTTCTCATGGAGCAGAGTCACGAAGCGCTCCTTAAACTGACTCATTTTCGGGCTTTCCTGAGCCTGTGGCCGAAACAGACCGAAAAGAAAATAAAAGACACGTCACACGTTGCGATAGTTTAACTATTTACAATGAAGCAGCGGGTTATTTTACTAACCTTGGTGTTGACAAACTGCCCGAAAACTTGTCCCTAGGTGTCCGGTTGCTGACTCCGCCGAATCGCCGTGACAGAGGGGGCGGAGCTTGAAGGTCGCCCGCTGACCAATGACGGAGCTCCGCTGAGAAACGTTCACTGCAGCAGGTAATAGAAAAAAAAAAAAAAACAACGGTTTGTGCTGTGGCCTGAAGCACCTTTGGGTGCTGGAGCCATGTTTTACACTGGTAGAAGAATTGTTCTGGTCCTTAACTTTAAGCAGATGTAATAATACAACACTGGAAAAATACTACAGAGGAAGGCTGGAGTACAGAGAAGGGATATTGAAAATAAAAGCACTTATTTTGAAGTAAAATGTAAGGTGATCATGAGAGTCTGCACCTTAAGAAAGCACATGCAAGTGGACAAAACACAAGCAAATTAAGCAATCAGCTTCAACAATTTGTAGGCGCAGCATTAAAAAAAAAAAAAACACTACAAAAACAAACAACATAACAAATGTGTTGCAAAAATAGAAAACACAACTAGTGCTTTGCAAAAAGCAGGCAGACGCAATAACTGTCTGCAGTTTCCAGGGGGCGCTAAAAAGTGACGGACATGTAGATCTATAGATGAATATGTAGCTGCTCACGTCAGTATGAAAGCAGGATTTTCTCAACCTCATTTAAATCTCAGTATTTGTGCTAAAACGTTTTATACACACCTCTAACCTTTCACTCGCTCCAAAATGTGAGTAGTCTCTTCATAGTTCCTTTTTCTCTTTCATCTGGATTTTGTTTCTTGTTATTCTTGGGCCTCAAATTAATGAACAGTGCTTGTAAAGCCCTTACAGTATGAAAATTAGATGTTGAATTGTTTATTTGGTATTGGTGTTTGTTGTTTATTGTCAAAAAGCCTAATAATTACTGGTGATACTGATTAAAAATATGTTTTTGAGTGGTAACCTAGAAGAGTAAGAAGATTTCAGAAATAAAAGCCCTGAGAATACTGACATCAGGTTACATTCAGTTCTTCCGTTTCATCCAGTTTGCTTTCGTAATACCAGAATCCTCTTTGTTAACAGAATGACATACCTGTAAGTAATCACTAGTAAATATCTGAAAACAAAGTGATTCTCATACAAAGATAGCATTGTCCTGAACATTGATTACCAGCAGATGGCAGTCAATATCTATTTATGAGCACAGTGTGGTTTGGAGAGCTTTGCATGACAGACACAAAAAGATGAGGAAGTAAAAGTCTAACTTTGTGTGCCTAATCAGTTCTAAGGCCTGCTCTAAACTCCACCTTATCTCTTTTTCTCAGTTTCATAAACACAGGTGTGTTCAAATGTATTTTGCATAACTTTTATGCATCACTGCCCCTTAGAGTTTAAGTTCTTGTCACAGAGATGTTCAACGGCTTTCAAGCACTCACACTGAAAACTGCATCAAGATGATAACTCTTCTGGTCATGTTGGGTTTGCTGAGTCAGGGTGAGATGTTTTTTTAACATTGTTAAATTGCCAAATGCTCATTTTTAGTGTAACACACATACATTCCTTCTCTATTATCATCTAAACTGTGAGTTCTCAACATTTATTTTATTATTTATTTTCAGGATCTTCTGCCAACAATTTTCTGACTCAGGCTGATAAATCTAAGTCTGTCAGTCTTGGAGGGACTGTGACCATCAGCGCCACAGGGAGTTCAGATATTGGTGATGATCTCAGTTGGTACCTTCAGAAACCTGGACAGGCTCCCAAACTTCTTATATATAAAGCATCAACTCTTAACTCAGGAACTCCATCTAGATTCAGTGGCAGTAGCTCTGGTTCTGACTACACTCTAAAGATCAGTGGTTTTCAGGCTGAAGATGCTGGAGATTACTACTGTCTCGGCTATCATAGTGATGGTACATTCACACAACGATTTAGAGCCATACAAAAACCTTTAGAGCTGTAAAAAAAAAAAAAGTTTGATTGAAGGGAAAACAGCCTGCTGCAGGTACAGATGGTTGGTGAAGGAACAGTGATGATGACAACTGGTCCAGTGAACACAAGAGTCACCAAGCAGAACACTGAATTGAAATAAAAGTGAAACAAGTACTTTTTTATATACAATTTTAGGCATGTAACTGTATCTGTACCAATATTTGCTTAAAAGCTTAACAGTTTTAACAAAATGAAACACTTACTTCATTGTACCACATCATTTCTTATGTTCTGTTAGAGAAGTGATAAGGTGAAACAGGCCATGCATAGACCAAAATTAGAAGGCAAACACATAAAAAACACTGTGTAAAGAGTGAATATGCAGAAATATCTAAACAGAGGAGATCTGCAGCATCATCAAGATGTCTGTCAAAGCAGTAACATAATTTCCAGACCATTTCTCTTTCACTTCCTGCTCACTACATGGAAAATGAATGAACCATGAACACAAAGTTAAGCTGCATTTACTGATAAATTCATATAGAAATCAAGTTTTAGTTTGGTAATTTTGTACACTCTGGATTATAAATATTTCCTTCTGCTCCACTAAGATCACAGATGGTGTAAATCCAAGCAGAGTTTCTCCTGATGTTGTGTCCCACGTTGCCTTCAGTGTGTTGAGAGCAGAGAAATCATTTCCATAGAGAGGAGGCTTTGCATCATCAGCTGATCCTCCAGTGACCTGAGAAGGTTTATAGTCCTGTGAGTTCAACACTGCAGGACTCAGATCTGTCAGTGAACACAGCAGAAACCACAACCACCATGACTCTCATCACCATCCTCATCTGGACACTGGCCTGCTGCTGGTTTACAGGTTCACTCACTCAGCAACATTTCAAACATGATGTGCTGCCTTTTCTCTCATTTATTTCTGCTGATCAATGAATGATTTGTTTTTGTCTGCAGGATGCAGTGGTCAGGTGACTGTGACTCAGCCTCCAGTAGTGACATTTACTCCAGGATCCACTGTAACTCTGACCTGCAAAACCAGCCGAGCTGTTTACCGTTTTTCTGATGGTAATGAGGGTATGTTCTGGTACCAACAGAAATCTGGACAGGCTCCAAAGCTCCTGATCAGATATGTGAGCACACGTGAATCAGGAACACCAGATCGGTTTAGTGGCAGTGGAAGTGGATCTGACTTCACTTTGACGATCAGTAGAGTTCAGGCTGAAGATGCAGCAGTTTACTACTGTCAGAGTGCTCACAGTGGACCAGTGTTCACACAGTGATTTGTAGTGGTACAAAAACCTCCCTCAGTCAGTCTGCAGACACACTGAGCTGTTACAGCAGGAACCAACTGCAGCTGCTGAAGAGGAAGAGACTCTGACACGGACCACTGAACACAGAGCTGACAGTAACCTCACCAAGCACTAAATGCACATTCTCACTTACATATATCTTTCAGACCTATTTTGGTTGTGTGAGGTTAGTTCTCATAAGGAAAACTGTAGTGAATATTGCTGGGACTCTGTCTGGGGTACAACAGAAAAATCTGACATTTTCATGCTTAGAAGTTTAAATTTGATATGTCACTAAATTTCAGTAAATATTTTATAAATACACAAAGGCAGATGGTTCTAATTATGTGTCCCCTTTGTGCTATTTATTCATTTTGTTGGACGCATCATTTAAGATAAAGGTTAAGTGTCATCAGATTGGTTATGTAGGCAGATAATGTTGGACAGGACAGAGTCAAGTTTGGATCTGCTCCAAGGTCAGTACAGACACTGACATCAGTAGATAAGTTTTGGAAGTAACAAGGAATTTATAAGGCACTCTTTTTTCTGTGAATTCACCTTTTACAAATTTAGTTCTGCAGAACATAAAACATATATATGCATTATATATAACATGGAAGTGCAACAATGATTAACATCCATCACAGCTTGAAGGATTTAAGTTCAAGCACCTTGTAGGTAATTTCAGGCTGTTTTGCTGGGCCAGCAAGTTTTCTTAGGGTCTCTCAGTACAAGCCATAACCCCTAAACATCCTAAAGTCATAGTAAGATCAAGGAAGAACAAAGTGTCGGGGCATGATTTAAACATCAAGGATGAATGCTGGTGTCTTACATTTGACCTCTGTCCTCTTGGTAATTCTGCTGGTACAATTTATAATCCTCCCCTTGCACACAGCGAAATATACATCCAGTTATCACATCCCTAGAAAGCAACAGTACCATCACTGGTCAATTAAAACAATAACAGTCAACAGTCTGTCAATTAGTGCTTAGATCTGGTTTTAATTACTTTCAATAACTTGTCTTATGTCATCTGAGAAAGTGATGAACACAAAACATGACAGACTGTAGGCTGTACTTTGGGATTCTCATATCAAAAACATTGGTGTTCTTATGGTCCTGTCCACATTACAGCTACATGCACATCACAGGGGTCAATGTTCAAGCACCCATTTATGAATGTGACAACTTGGATACAGAAGGCAATAAATCATAATGGACTATGAATGGAGAAGCTGATTGGTGAAGTCTTGTCTTTAGGCTCTGTGACTGTGAAGGAGCCTCTATTTGGATGGGATAGGGATAATCCTTTTAAGCAGTGCTCTACCAGGAATCAGTTACTCAATACGTCCGCTCTCAGACTGGATGAGCTCCTCG
The DNA here is from genome assembly GCF_900324485.2 of Mastacembelus armatus. Taxonomy (NCBI): domain Eukaryota; kingdom Metazoa; phylum Chordata; class Actinopteri; order Synbranchiformes; family Mastacembelidae; genus Mastacembelus; species Mastacembelus armatus. The sequence continues at coordinate 6,001,901 of NC_046654.1, read as the reverse complement.
GTATTAGACAGAAGCCACATTTGATCAGATTCACTGCTTTGTCCTCCTTGTTTCTCGTGAAATACTCACGTACCTACTGCACTTACCAGGAAATCCAGATATTTGTAGAAACTCTGGGGGAGGGGGGGAGGGGATACTGAGATACGGACCAAGCCTTGAAGCAGGATGGGGAGTTTGAAGAAGTCATTGAGCAATATGGTCTCGGTGAAAGTCAGGGAGTACGTGAAGGACTACTGCAAAAGGAATGGCCTGCTTACACTCTCTGTCTTTGCTGTGGTCACAGGCTGTGTGCTTGGATTTGTCCTCAGGTCACTCAACCTGTCCGCACAGGTATGGATGAATCAGCAAGAGGCAGTGTGATCAGCTTTGGCTCTTACTTATTTATTACACAAAGCTTGTAAAATATTCTAGAAAATATGTGAAGATTAGTTTTATAGCATATTTATTGCATCCTTTTCATAGTGTTGGTTTTAGAGCCCTTGGCCTAATTGCTTTGGTTCTCTCCCCACTGTTATAGTCTTGTTTTCTGCAACACATGCATCTATCTTCACCTAAAAAGCTCATTGTATGCTACCTGTTCAGCATCAGACTGCAGACAGACATAGTTAGCAACTTACTAGTAAACATAATGAAGCATTTAGCAGCTAAAGAGTGTGACATATTTTGTTGTCAATTCATGATCAGTGTTTCCCAACAAAATTTTTCTCCATTGACCTGCAGATGATTTATAAATGACATTGTACTAATGTGATGTAAGATGTTCCAAATGGACCAAGTGGCTTATATGTTTTTTTGACAGACTGAATCAGTGATTAGTACCCAGTGTGTGCTGTAATGTAACCTTGTGCATTGGCCACAGCCTGTAAAAAATGTAGCATTCGTATTGCACTCATAGCTGTTGTGATTTTTTTCAGTAGTTGTTTATAGGTAAGTATATATGTCTGTGCAAGATTTTTGAATGAAATGCAAGATGTGACTGACAAGCTTCAGCAAATCTAAGTAGGATTAATTCATTTACAGGTGAATAGTGCATTAAAAAGTGCAAAAATCATCACAGACAAGAAAACAAACCACAACAAACCAAAAATCTGATTTATTTAACTAACTGAACATTGCTACACTGGAGTGAAAGTGTCTGCGTGATTTTCATTTGAGGAGAAACTCAAATGATAAATGATAAATGATAAATGAAATAAGCTTTGCTTCAGGTGTTTCTACCTCTCACAGGCCAAGATCTACTTCTCCTTCCCTGGAGAGCTTCTGATGAGGATGTTAAAGATGTTAATTCTGCCACTTATCACCTCCAGGTAGGAAATGTACAGGACAGGGATGTATTAACAATATTTCACCTTTTAATAAGACACTTGTTCTTGGATAACGAATTAATACTTCTTAAAATTAAACAGATTTTTCTGAATACATGTTTGTAATTTATCTATAATCATTAAGAATTGAACATGTTGCAGTTCAAACAAGAGTTAATCAATACTGATCACACAACTCCTGCTCTCCCATTCAGCCTTATGTCTGGCCTGTCAGCCATGGACACTAAGGCTAGTGGTCGGCTCGGAGTCCTGACCATCACCTACTACCTGTGGACAACCTTCATCGCCGTTATCGTCGGCATTGTACTGGTGCTCATCATTCACCCGGGCACAGGCTCAGAGATAGATGGCCACCATGCAAGTTCAGGACCTGTTATGACCTCTGCTGATGCTCTGCTGGACCTCATCAGGTACATGTCATACACACATATACGTGATTACATTTATATTTGTATTTTCTTAAGCAACTACAACCATGAGAGACAACACAATAAATACACAAGCATTTAGAAACAGCAAGGCTAATATTTAGCATGTCATCATGGTAACATATGCAAATTGCATGAAAGAAAACTACACACAATACCAATGAGAATATTATGTATTTGACAAATGTATGTTTGCATGCTGAGGGGGACATGAATGTCCTCTTCTATTTTCCACCGATCTTATTAGTGTTGTTTTCCAGGATGAGGATTTGCTGTGTAACACCTCAGGAAAACCAGTAAAGACCAACTGAATCCAGTACTTCAGACCTTGCAAACTCGCAGTGCTTCATCAGGAAGCTCCCTAATGTCAAACTGTGGAAGTTCAGTCCTGTGAGCTGACATTTTCACAATAAAGCAGTAGAAATCTAGAAATAATGAAACCCTCAGTCAGTAAATCTTCCTGAATATGTGGCTACTTCTAACATGTTGTGAACTCCAGGGACCTCAAAGGTTTAATAAAACAAACATTGCAACATATTTCAATGAATTATAACATATTAAAGCAGAATCTGAATGTTCAGATTCTGATATTAAAGTCATTTAAAATCATTCATCATTGTGTTAAAAAGGTGCAAGAACAAAGACCAAGCATAGTTACAGTGTCTCACTTATGCAGAAGGTTGCCTAAGAATAGGGAGACACTTAATTGTGATCTGTTAAGCCTGCACTTTTCCCTGTTACAGTGTGGTGCTCTGAAAGCTTCGGACAGCAGTCAGGACTGTGTGTGTCCAGGCTTACTGCATTCATGTCAGAGATCCAGTAATACCTTCGTCTTAAACCTGTTTATTTTAGAGCGCTGTGGCGGTGTACGTTTCAGTCGTCTTACGTGTTTAACAAGCTTGCTGCCCTCGTTGAGCATCCATGACGTATACTGTATATAAATAAATACAGTCAGAGAACATTATGACGGCTGTGTCCTTTCACCTCCAACTTGTGTCTGTTGTAACACATAGTTTTATTGTTTAGTTTGTTGTGATTCTTTTGCTGCGTGTGCTGAATTACACCAACACTGGAAATAAAACTCAAGCCATTCCATATAACCAAAAATACTCACAAGACAATGTTTATTTTGAATATGTCAATTAAGTTAAAATATTCATCCATAGTCGCTGCTGGAGCTTTCAGTCACATCATGAATAGGCTGAATTGTTTCTTTCATTGCTGACTTTTATAGGAACATGATCCCATCAAATCTAATTGAAGCAACCTTCCAGCAGGTGAGTGGACAACAGGAGGAAACCTACAATTCTACAATATTGTTCATTTATTTAATATTCGCATACTAACTGATTTCTGTGGCTGTTCTCTTTCATCCCACTCCAGTACCGGACAGATTTGATACCCATAGTGCAGGCCGCAGATATAAAAGAGTCACAGGTCAACTATGTATATGTCATGCCTGACTACCACAACCCTCACCTGGGCCACCCAGTCTTCCTGGAGATCACCCCTGCTCCTGACATCAAGTACAAGGTCATCCCCAGTACGAGCAAGGGCATGAACGTATTAGGGATTGTTATCTTCTCAGCCACCATGGGTAGGACAGTCACACAGCTCATTATCACAGAAAACAACTAAAAACTCCAACATTCATATGTTAACTACACACTGTCAAATCCTTATAGTTATTCTAACAATTCACCATCTGTAAAGGACTCTTTCAATGGAGATTTTTGTATTTAATAAGTTTATTATTTTTGTTAGATATGTATTATATACAGGTAGTATAAAGTGTAAACAGTTCTCTTCAGAGAGCCACAGTAGAAATCTAAGGAGTAATCAGGGGACTATAACGACTTTCTGCAACATAGGTCATTATTACTTTTGATACATTTGTCAAAATTTTGTGACATTAGATGTTAGATGTTCAGAAGTTGTTATTGACAGTATTTATTCATATAGAGGATATAGTGGAACTGCTAACAAGCCATGCACATTTAAAATGTAACTAGAAGCCCCAACTAGACAAGCCAAAAACATTTGGCACCACTTCATCTTTAACAATGAATTCTGTTATTTTAAATTCTTGATATTAAAGAAAAATAGTGGGCACAGCTGTCAGATAAATATATTGAAATAAAAGGCACAGTGTTTCTTACAAAAAGGTGCTATAGAATAAAGTAAAATAGAATTACTCACATAAAGTACAACTATTTTACACTGAACTTCAGGATGTGTACCTCAGTTTGTCACTTTTATTTTCCAACACTGTTAATAACTTTTTTCCACTGTTATTGCAAAGTTATTGTATTGTTACAGTTGTTACATGATAATTCACTAAAGGAAGTGGAAAAAATTTCTATTGGCTATATTGGAACTATAAAACAATATCAAACATAAACATTATAAATATTCTGTGGGGGTAAGACGGTACCACGTGTATGAACGTGTGAACGTACTGTCTGTTCTCAGGTCTGCTGCTGGGGAAGATGGGAGAACGTGGAGCACCACTGGTCAACGTGTGTCAGTGCATCAACGAGTGCGTGATGAAGATCATTAACGCAGCTATGTGGTAAGGTTTCTCTCTTTCTCTCTCTCACACACGCAAACTTTTAAAAATACCATATTGTGTCACACACATACATCCAAAAAAAGACAGACTACGCACAGTTCACAGAGCAGAGCCAGATTATGTCTAAAAATAAATCTCACAGTGAGTGTTATTGAAGTGCCGTCACAGGGGCTGATGAGACTTACATTTCCATCACATTTGTGCAAATGGACGTGGATAGCGATGTGGACAAACGTATATAGACACCTAAGAAGTCATTGTAATCACTCAAGTGTTACGCAGTCATGGGCATTAAGCTACAGCCTCCACATTTCTGGAGTCTGGCTACAGGGATTTGCTCCCATTCAGCCACAGGAGCATTAGTGAGGATGGCTACAGATGAAGCCTGGCTCACACTCAGTGTCCCAATTAGTCTTAATGGTGTTTGGATGGGGTTAAGGTCAGTCCAGGCTGTCCTTAGAAAACATGATCATTTATGCACAAGAGCACAGATGAGAGAGTATCTCCCCCAAACATTCAAAATTCAGAAGTTGCATTTGTTACATCTTCATGCAATATAAGCATGTGTGCATGCTGTGCTGAAAAGATTAGTGTGCAATAAAGTATAATAATTAAAACTAAGTAAGGAAAAGAGAAATGAATGGACACTAATTCAAAAAATTCATATTTATATATAAATATAAAGAAATTGAAGATTTATTTGCTACATGAAACTTGCTACATATCCAGACAAAACTGCACAAATACTGCATATAGAGGGGTTGTTGTGGAGTCTAGATCCATGTTTTACCCTAAGGTCCCTCATTTCCTTCTTAGTTTAGTCTGTCTACTGCTTCACACTGATCAACAGTTACACAACAATGTGCCTGAGCAGAGTAAAAAAAATAAAGAATGTTACTCAGATTGTCTTCTCTCCTCTCATCTGTGCAGGTACTTCCCATTTGGTATTGTGTTCCTCGTGGCAGGGAAGATCCTTGATATGCACGACCCAGCCCACCTGGGGGAGAAGCTGGGCATGTACTTCATCACGGTCCTGTCTGGTCTTCTTGTGCACGGCCTCATCCTGTTGCCTCTCTTCTTCTTCTTCTTTACTCGCAAAAACCCCTTCCCTTATATCAGAGGACTGCTGCAGGCTCTTGTCATTGCATTGGCCACATCATCCAGGTAAGGGGAGGTCAGTACGAGTAGATGTTCCCCACTCCCTCCATTGAAACCTCCTTCCATGTCCTTTGTTCTTTCTCTTTGCAGTTCAGCCACGTTGCCAATCACCATGAAGTGTCTCCTGGAGAACTGTGGAGTGGACCGGCAGATCGCTCGCTTCGTGCTGCCAGTGGGTGCTACCATCAACATGGATGGGACAGCACTGTATGAGGCAGTGGCAGCCATCTTTATCGCTCAGGTCAATGACTATGACTTGGACTTTGGTCAGTTGGTCACTATTAGGTAAGAATAAACTCTTCCATGATATAATTGTTGTTTTGAAAAGATTGTAACATCTTGGCTCTTGTCTCATCAGTATAACAGCAACAGCAGCCAGCATCGGGGCAGCAGGGATACCTCAAGCTGGTCTGGTTACCATGGTGATTGTCCTAACATCTGTGGGGTTACCGCCTGCTGACATCTCACTGATTGTGGCCATCGATTGGGTTCTGTGAGTCCCAAAATAAAAATTATAGCATATAAACCATCACTTTTGAGTCTTTTAAGGGCTGCTGGTTCAATATTTACATTACTGTTTCCATCTCATTTTCAGTGATCGCTTTCGGACGATGATTAATGTACTTGGTGATGCCTTAGCCGCTGGGATTATGGCTCATATATGTAGGAAGGACTTTGAGAGAGCAGCTGCCGTTGCTGCAGCTGCTGCCACTGCTGCTACCAATAATGGAAGTGGCCCCCAACGAGTAAGTCCGACAGCGTCTGTTCAAAATGTTAATTTTCAAAAATACATCAAAGGAAAACAAGACTTTGAGTTTTTATTTAATTCTGTTGCTGTTGGCTTCTTACCTACAGAGAGATACAGTAATCTCCTTTGGTAATCAGAGTGTGGCGCTGTCTGATGCTCCTCTGATCCCGCACCGTTGTGATTATGTGTTCGAAGTGGATGGAGACAACGTGCTAGAGAGGCCTGTGGCCTGCTACAACCTCTGCCAAGTTTGAGATACTCTTACGCAGGGAACAGCAAGGGACACTGCCATGAACAGCACATAGATTCTCACAACCATCCTTTCAAGACCTAGAAATACAGTTTGGTTAAAATCCATTTAGGTTTCCATTCTGGATGAAATCAACAATTGAATATATTGTGGTGTCAGGGTTTAGGGGATTAAATGGGTATTGCCTGTGCCATGTCAAAACAGAAACCTTCATTACTTGATATATACTGCATGTTTCTATTCAGTTTTGATTGATGGATAGGATTTGTCTGGAAATACATTATGTTTCACAGGTAACCTAAATCATACACACATTACTGCCCGAATGCATCTACAAACATGTGTTGCAGTGATGCATGAGACAGACACTAGAGTTTATCAGTCAGTAGTAACAGTTTGACATTCACAGTACAGCGGTCATATTGAAGTTTAATTGTAGGTTTAGACTTCAGTGAAAGGTTTGATTTGCCTTAACATGATCTGTTTTGACAATAATGCTGAGAAGTTGCAAGACTTGAAAGTAAACTGGTAGTGATAGACAGGGGCAATTTCATTTGATCAAAGTGAACCTTTATCTGTTGGACAATTTCTGGAAAAATGATAAAGCAACATCTACATTATTCTAGTACAAGAACATTGCACTTTTATACATACGCTTTTAATTTTGTGTTCATGTTTTCTAATAAAAAAAAAAAATCTGCTACACTACAAAGAGTGATTTTATTTTGAAAACAATTCTGGTCTTAGAACTGTGCATCCTGGTATTTCTTTGATTTTATCAGGGGTGTGTGGGAATAAGAGGATGATATTCAGTACTTTCACAATAACATATAATGCAGGTAGCAAGCAACAAGAGTCCAAGTTGATGAATATAATAAATAGTTGGAAATGTTCAACTACTGCCACTCTTAAGTGATAGAAACAAAATATTAACACACAATTGACAAAACCTGCTAAAAAAAACTCACATTGTGCACTTTTTGACAATAAGTTAACATTAAATTCTTTTAATCTTGAAAAGCCACCATGTTTTTATTGAAATGATCCAATGTTAAAAGACATTTAATCGACTTCAACTTAGTGTTGTTCAAAAACAAGAAAACAAAACGCAATAATCCATTAAACACTAATAAGTAACAAAAATAATCACAAACATTGCCAAATAAATATTTATGCCTCCTCTCATGTAAAATACACCATTTCCACTAATAAATTAAGGCAGAATGCAGTTTATTATGACTGCAAGTAAAACATCCACTTGCTTCTTGCATGCAAATCCAACTAGACTGCTGAAAAAACTAAGCAGTAACGTAGTGCGTAGAAAAAGAATTATCAAAAAAAGAGTCCAAGACAAAAACCAAATTCTATCACCTGCTTTGACCAGTCATGAAATATTGCACAAAGTTAAGCTTGACACAAAAACATGAATATATACTAAATCCATTTTAAGACTAAAATCTAAAGATAGGGATGGTAATACTCCTTTAAGAGGAGGCACATAGATGAAATGAAGTGTTGGGTAAATTACTGCTAGAAAAAAAAAAAAAATCTTAAGAGTGAGCATGTACTGTTCCCAAGAATCATTTGCTAATTGTAGCTCTATCGCAAACCTTCTGTTCAACAGCCAGTCAATAAAACTCACCACTGCTGAAGACGCTGTCTTCGGTGTTTAAAACTCTTATCGCAAAAATGTTTCATGAAATGCACTTTCTTTAAAGCATCTATCTAAATTTAAATAGCCTCATCTCAAATTACATTGGTCCGTCTGCTGTTAACCTTTCAAAAATCTATGTCAATCTCTGACAAAAGACAAATAACTGCCTGCCTTTGCTCAACCAGGGATTTTTTGTCAGCACTGCAGATTTGCTTCTGTGAAAGCAATAGACCTAAACTACAAATCAAATCTTAAAAAGTCAAATAAAAACGAAACCAAACAAAATTTCAGCAAAACAAAACAAAATTTAATGGTTTATGTTCAAAGTTAAACAACCAAACAAAAAGGAAAGAAAAGAAAGAAAATCTAAACTGAAAGGCCAATAATTTCTCTCCAAGCTTGAGATAAGCATTTGCTAAAACAGGTTTGCAACTTACACTGTTAACAAATCTATGCCTTTAGAAAGAAAAAAAAAATGTTTCAAACAAAAAGAAAGCAAATTAACGCAAAATGAAAAAAAGAACAAAACAGAACAGCAAAATGAGGCTGAATGATGTTATTAGTAAGCATCAGGTATATCCTTAGTACCTCTTCAAAAATATATTCACAAACTGGTCAGAAAAACTCTTCTGGGGTTATAGAGTCAATTCTCTCTCCCTGCCTTTGGTCCATTCTTATTTCCTTACTCACTGAAGGGGGTTCTTTTTCAGCAGGACTCTTCTGAAATGCAACATATAATAAAAAGATTCTTCACGCAGGGCACAAGACAAAACATTCCCACCAGAGCTTGCCCTGTTTAAAACTGTTAACCTGGTCAGAGTGTGAGCAAAAGTAGATAACTTCAAAAAGACTGATATTTGTAGTAACCTAAAACATATTGTTTAAAAGTGCTTTTCTCTCAGATTCACTTGAGACAGTGAGTGGTACTGTAGCTCTGAGTGCCCACTGAATGATAATTTAAGGCATCTATTTCTACTCATGACAAGGTTCCAGGACACAGAACTGGTTTTCTGAGATGAAACAACCACTGGGTCCTGACAAAAATACTGTATTTAACTTTTCAGACTATAAATTATCCACTAAAATGTCAATACTTAGAGAACAATTTGCAAGACTTGTGCTGCATTCTCAGTGCACTGCTTGCCTGCAACCTTTAGCTAGTCCCAGTTACACATGCAACACATAAGACGGTATTTTAGCTTTTAGATCATTTTCCAAAGTTATCTTCGGGGCATCTGTCCCCTCCCTACAAATTAAAACTACTGAGTGTCATCAAGCCCCAAGCATGAGTACAAAGATGAAAAAACAATGTAGTCTAGACACCCTTTTAGACAAATACAAAGGTGCAGAAGATTGAATGTCTCATTTAGCTCTGAATACATTAAAACCCAAATTGATGTGCCAGACTTTGCGACCTCATACTTCTGCTCTCTGCAACAAAAGCCTGGTGCAGGTCACTTCCCCCTCTCCTCTACACCCGTTTGTCCAGATCTCTCTACTTGTGGCCTTTGTTGGTCTTAAAGGACACTTGCAGTATCTTGTCTCCAAGCCGGTAGCCATTCAGGCTGGCAATGGCCATGGCCGCCTCCTCGTAATTTGTCATGGTAACAAAGCCAAACCCCTTGCACTTGTTGGTGTTGAAGTCTCGGATCACTTTGACGTTGGTGACAGCTCCGAAGGGGCCAAACATCTGCCACAGGATGCTTTCGTCTGCATCCTGGCCCAGGTTGTAGATGAATATGCACCAGCCGGAGGTGGAGTTCCCAGGGACACCCGCACCTCCCATGCTGCCCATGTGATCAACACCCATGGGTGAGAACCTGAAAAGTTGACATTTTCAAATGTCTTGTTTTGTCAAACCAACAGTCCAAAACACAAAGATATTCAGTGTACTATCATAAAAGGCTAAGTAAACCAGCAAAAACTCACACTGGGAAGCTGACATTTTCTGTTGCTTAAAAAAGTAAATGATACTTAGATTAGCCGTTGCCTAATCAAATAAATCGTTTCAGATCCAGTTCATTTACTTCTGCAATAAGGATTAAAACTCCATCAGTAAAAACCAAGCAGTCGTGTTTCTCACTTAGCCAGAAACACGTTCCATACACGTTGTGTAGTTGCACATATTTAGAAAGTGGTTTCACACACCTAAACCGTTGTGCCTGATGATGTAAGGGCCCACCGAAGCGTCTGGACTGGTTGTGGTACAGCTGAGAGATGAGCTGTGCATTCTTTGCCTGGTTTGGATTTGCAGCAAATTTCACTGTGATTGGCTCAGATGCTCCAGGTGGCTTTTGGCCATTCAGGTTTTTGACAGCCTCCTCTGCCTCTGCCCTCTTGTCAAACCGAATAAAAGCCACTCCACGAGACACACCTATGTACAAAAGAGCAAGTGAGTATGCTGATGCAAGCAGTGTAACAACACATCAGAATAAATCCATCTGCTCTCTGGTGGCTGCTTTTGTCATTTTTACCAAACAAAAGTATTATTGGTGTGAATTTTTAAAAAGCAAGGAAGTCATTCACCTGTCGTACCTGTACCCTGATCAACAAGTACCCGGGAATTAATGATGTGACCATAACGTGAAAACATGTCCTCCACATCTTTCTGGGTCATGGACTTGGGCAGACCGCTGATATATAGGTTGGCATCCTTTATTGTATCAGAGCTGGGCCGTGCATATGAAACCTGCCAACAGGAAGCAACAATTTCTTGATTAAAACACCTCCACACACATAAAACAAAGCAACAAAAAAAACTAAAAATAAAATTTTAAAAAAATGAGGCGTACACTGAACATTTCAATCTATCGGACTGCTGAAATTTAACTATGCTCTGGATTTAGTTATTACTTCAGTTACTTACAAATTACAGACAACTCATCTGAATAATTGTATTGATTTATAAAAAAACTTTTGGACTCTGAAATAAGTTAACTGTCACCTATGTGGTTTTATGTATTATGCCTTCACTGAGCAGAAATGAGCGGAGTCAGAACAATATGGCAAAGAATCAAGCAATAAATAAATCAAACAAAAATAAATAAAATAAATGATAGAAAAAGTACTTTTAGGAATACATAAAATACACTGATCCTGTCAGAATGTGTCAAAACAAATAAATTAAAAGTCAAACTCTACAGACATGTCAGATAGAGCAGTTAAGTGAGCTGTAAAAGCAGTATCACTTCCTCGGGGCGACATGTACTAGCTAGTTAGCGAACAGCACAGGAGCCACAGGAGAGTTATGACATGACATCTTTGCTTTGAGAATTGTAGAACACCTTATTGCACGTTACCTTGATAGTTTTGGACTGTAGCCTTAGTCCATTCAGTGTACTGATAGCTCTGTCTGCATCACTAGGGTTAAGATAGTTAACAAATCCGTACCCTAAACTGTGGCCTAGAGAAAAAAAAAGGAAAACAATAAAATAAAACAAAAAAACGTTGTATAGTTCAAAAAAAGCTGCAAACAAATATTTAAAAACAAAAACAAATCTTAACATTGCATGCTAGTCTAAAACAAAGAAAATGTCTACAGTTAAACAGGGTTGGACTGGCTGGAATAAATAAAAACAAGTCTATGCTGGTGAAAAACTGAGCAAACTACTATCCAACTCAGGCAGGAAATAAATTTGGGATATCTTTCAAATGAAAATTATGTTGTTAAAAAAATAAAATCACTCAGGACAGAAATGCCAGAAAACAGGCCTTTAGTTGAATATCCTGCCAATAATGCCAAGGACGGCTGAAAATGAGTGACCGTCAAAGCTTTTCTCAAAACTCAAAGCTGAATCACCACTGATATATTCAGAGGTTGTTGCCACATCTTGCATTTCTTGCTAAATCTGAGACATGAGTCCGTTCCCATTTAAAACAAACTCTTGCGTTTAAGCGTTGATCTGGTGTGTCACAGGTCCGATTGCTTTAGAGCGTAGCATACCTGCAACTTTGTCTCGAATCAGCTTGGCAGACTCCACTTCTCCAATGCTGCTGAAGAGGCTCCGCAGCTCGTCCTGTGTCATGCTCTGAGGCAGGTAGTTGACTATCAGGTTAGTCTTCGAATCCTTCCCATCATCCCCTCCCATATGGTCTTCATAACCGTTCGACATGTCATATACCTCCTGCGGGTCAGTCAGGTGGGTCGAAAAACACAAAGCAAGGTAAGCACACAGGTACGGCTTATTGAAATGAAAAAGGAGCAGACCGTTTGAGTAGAATTTAATTATTCAGTAATAATTGCAGTCATTTTTCACACAAAAATACTAAACTTGCTTGCAACAGCCGATCAAATATGACTTACTGCTTTTTTATATCTTACTTAAAATATCTTTGGGTTTTGGCCTGTTAGCCTATAAATTACCACAAATAAAATAAAAAAATCAAGATGGGCATATTTTTTGACATTTATTAAGTAAAACTATTAATCTAAAATAGTTAGACTGCTCCAAATGTAAAAATTACAAAAAGGTCCAATTTATACTCACACAAACAAGAAGAAAAGGGTGCCTGCTTTAGGAAATCAATTCAAACTAATTACTCCCACATAAAACTGTTGCCAGGTTTCCAGCTGCCCACAAACATCCTGTAATTTACTTTTCATGCTTCACTGGTCTTACCTTGCTACCTCAAACAAACCCATTATATCACTGACAGAGGTTCAGCAACAGTGAAACTAAAGCATATACCGGGTACAACAGCACATCAGGAAGCACATCTGAACCTTGTAATATTTTATCAAATATTGATACAAAGATGAGTAGATATTTCTTGTTAATTAGCTTTAAAGTCAAAGCTTTGTTGTCTGCTTCTTGCCTCATTTTATAAAGTGACTAACCAAGTACAGTATGTGTTGGAGAGCATGCTGAAGACAGAAAAAGAGAGAAAGTGCTGCCATGTGAGAGCACATGAACGAGAAATTTCATATGCCAAGTGTCATACTGCTTTTTCTAAAGAGAATCAGCAGAACGTCTACTACGGCAGAGAAATGTGTTTTAAATTCCCTCTTCCATCTCTTTCATTATATCGAACTGGGTAATCCTGGTAAAAGCAAAAAGTTTGAACACTGCTTTACAGTAGTGCTGCAATTATCTTTTAAAATAGTCATCAGTTGTATTTTCCTAGTCTTCAGTTATTCAGAGGCTGTGAAACACAAGTGACAGTGTGCAAAAAGGACAGAGTTCAAAATTTAGCTTCTTCAGTTCGAACGCTTCTAGAACAGTTTGGTTGAAAGGGGCTATGCAGTGTCACAGTTCACAATGCAACAAAATACCAGCGGGTCAAGGTTACTTATTGCCAACTACCTAGAACGTGACTGGATTTAAGTTGCAAATGAGTCTCAACATAATGGCATACACAAAGTCAGTGTGATTTTCACCCACCAAATATTTGCATTTGTAAAGTAACTCTTTAAGGCTGTTTGCTTCAATCACATGTCAGACAGTAGTCTGGTCAGATAACCAATCTAAACAGTCCAAGATTAGTTTAGTTGGCAGTTTTGCAGCCTTACTTCAAAATACTTTTTTCAAAAGCTGTGTGACCCTATCTGGCATTTGCTCGTGGCTGAAATGGAATTAGGCCTGAAATGGGACCCAGTCCAGGGATCAACCTGACAGAGGTCCATTCATGCAAAAGAACAGTTGTGATTGTGTATTCTGGTGGGTGCCCATAAACTGACTGAAAGGATCAATGAGAGTCTTGTATTAAACCAGTAAAGATGGGCACAGCAGGTGGGAAATGACCTGCATGTGTTTGCAGTTCCCTAAGCCTTTATGCCATCTCACTTCAAAAGAATATTGAATATAGCAAAATAATAACAGATGTGATCTTTTACAAAGATTTAACAAGGCTCTGTTAAAGACTAGGTATGAAGCGAGTCTTTGCAATGATCCTGTACAATTTGCACAGCCAAATTTCCTAAATGCACAATTACGACTGCTACAATTGGACAGAAATTATATTCAGCCATCTCAGCATTAAAAATATTTCATCACATTGAGGTGATAAGGTCACAGACTGTACTGTATGAAATGGAAGTCAGGACCTCATACTCACTTTCAAATACTTAATGTGTCCTCGACGAACTGCCATGAAGACACCTCACTGCTCCTGAGGCTGGGTGAAGATGAGACCAAAAAAAAAAAATTTTTTTAAAGCACAACTTCGTCATTTTACCACCAAACAAATCTTTATTGATAGTCTTTTCTGGATAGTGGATTTAACCAGTAGAACTAAACAAGGCAGTCAATTATTATGATAATTACGATTAAACTGGATAAACCAGGACAAACACAAGAAGCGGCCAGGCATTTCCAGTGCCATCATGGTTATGGTAATCTCCCAGTGAAAGAAAACAGAAAAAAGGATGCTAGATCTGCATAAAAATACAGCTAACTTCTGGGTTCTTGCAGGAACCACGTTAAATGTGGCTGTGACTTTTAATAACATGCAGAAAACGTATTAATACCTAACAATTCCACTTGCCACCTATTTCCAATACTTCACAGTAGCATGTAACAATAATTCCCAGTGGAAGCAGGGTTAGATGTGAAGGACACAACGTACAGTATTTGAAAGCCTAGCTCCAAGTGGAAAACTCTCCAGATGAGCATCCTGAACTACAGCATTAAAATCAACTAGTAGTTCAGACTCAGAGCAGCTGAAACCCGCTTGTCTCCCCCATAACATTACTACACAATAGTCTCAGTGCGACAAACAGGCGACGCTGTCGCAGCTACGGTGGCTAGCATTAAAATTGTTACAGGAATACTTTGTCACCTTCCTTGCCACAAATTCAGTCTAAACTATGTGATTTATGTTTTTCTTAATCAACAGTACACGAGTTGGTGTTCAGTTCAAAGAAACGTGTACAGGCCTAATTAGCATTGTTAGCATTAGCATGCTAGCAGCTGAATGCTCCCTCTCCTCTCTGCTTGGTAACACGTCGAAAGCAAATACAGTGGCGTAATATTCACTTTTAAACCTTTAACCACGCGGAGAACCTTACAGGTTAATGCTGCGTAAAAACGAGAGACCACATGACGGTCTCTTCCCAACTAGCTAAGGTGAAGCACCGCAGTCCTATTTTGGAGAGCGACGGATCAACGCATTTCTGTCCCCGCGCCTAAACCCCAGCGGCCTGCTAACAGGCCCCGGAGCCTGACGTTAGCCACCACCTGCTAACCAGTGACTCCAAAGGCCTGAACCATGGCATCAAAATATGAAACTAAACAGCTGGGAGCCTCCAGGAAACACCTTTCGAAATTTCAAATCTTACCAGCGTGTTGAGTGTAACTGCTGATGCTGCCTTCTTCTCCTATTTCTTCTCTTAGCGACTTTCACTTCCCTCCGAGTCGGCCTAACGCAGCGAAGGAACCGAGGAAGGAATACGTGAGGAAACGCACCACGCCCACCTGCGTCCAGCCACGCCTCTGCAGAGGAGACAACGTGGTCAAGCACGCAATCCTAAAGCCAGGCACGTTGCTGGCTTTTAGTTTCATTATTAAAATTCCACAAATTTCAAAAGATGGTTACACAAAAACACTTATATCACAACACAAAGAGCTCTGTACACAATAGTGACATAGCCTACAAACAATCAAGAATCAGGAAAAACTAAAATGTAACAAACACCCAAACACAAACTACTATATCACAATTTATTTGTCTAACAGTGTTAGACAAATTAGGCATGTACATTCAATTAGGCATGTATTAGGCATGTGCATACAAAAAGACTTGTAATAAACTCATATTTAATAAATAGAAGATTTTAAAAGTGTCTGATAATTGTTGTTTAACCTTTTAGTGCCACTCAGAAGCAGAAGCGTGCAATAATATATTTAAGGCATTATACAATTTTCTTCAAACCATCCGCATCTTTTAGATATCAGACAGGCCAATAAAACAATACAAGTGCATTACACTAAATATCTAGTATGTTATATGTTTTTTAGTGTATATAGACCATATATGTTAAGTGAAAGGTCACAAGCGTCTCAGGAGATTTTATTCTAACAATTAGGATAATAACATGATGTCCATTTACAAAATGTAATGTGAGATACTATGTAGCACTAATATGTGTACTAATAAGTGCAATGCTGTCCCATTTGTCAAGGTGTTTTTAATTAATGTCCAGTATTTGATAGTCCATAACTGCATGATCTCTCATCAGCTGTGCCACCGTCACAAACAGAAAAACCTGCACGATAAGATAAAAGAAAGGAGAACACAATTCTGGTTGACTGGCAAATTAAACAATGCTCCTTTTTTCACTGGAATAATTAAACGTCATGTTACTGCAGCAGGACAATTATTCAAAGTGATTACACAATATTGCTTTGTGAAAGCACAGTGTAACGCAAAAGTTTACTTGGCAATGAAAAACATAGCAAATAGTTCCTATAAGTCTGTGTTTTAATTTTTCAGTTAGTGTTCATTTATCCAGTGTATGAAGAATAAATGGGCCCAAAATATTATACAGTCTTTCTTACCTCTACCAGAAAAATCAATGGGAAGCACCACATGATGAAACTCAGCACAAAATGTAAAGCCTTCTCCAACTCCAGCTGGCAGCCCTGAAAGAAAGACATGTGAAAACAAAGAGAAAGAGGGGGCCCAATGACATATTCATCCTGGACCATGTTTATATTTATCAGTGTAGAATTTATTGAGATGTTAATGTCAACCTGTGTGTAAAGCTGCTGTGGCTGGTCCACAGTCCCATTGCACATGGAGAAAGTGGAGTTGCAGCAGCTGTGAGGAACCCGGAGTCCTCCAGTATGATTAAACCAGGGGGTTTCCATCCAGTCTCTATAGTCATGGATACCACAACACTGCAACTAAGAGGATTCAAAACATAAAATATGCAATCACTATTAATAATATAGAAATTCTTGCAAATCTTGAATCCTGAAAGAAGATTTTCAGGCATCTGTAGGCAGGATTTAGGTTTTGATTTTTCCTACAGAAATTGTAATTCTTTGTGGTCCTTTGTGTTTTGTGGGGGTTTTGAGTCTCTTAATTGTGGTTTTGCATCTTTTTGACCCTGTCCCTTGTGCCTGATTTCTCAGTAATGCATCATGCTTTCACTCAACACTTCGCTACAGCTGTTGCTGCTTGTTTTCACATCCCTACTACCTGTGGTCTTTTATATGCAGCTGTTGTGGATAATTCTTGAAATGCTGTATTGTTTTCACACATTTTCCACAAACATGTTAGGGGTATGTGAATGCTTATATGAGTCAGTTCACACGGGGGACATCTGAACACGCACCTCTTCTTGTATAGCATCCACAGCTCGAGAGTTGGGGTCTTGGCTGCTTCCACTGTAATTGTGAAACACTCTACTGAGGTGAACGAGCTCAGAGTCCAGCTAGACAAAAAGGCAGAAGACACAAAATCATGTATTCTCTGCTACATAATCATCTAATTGTCTAGTACACAATAATTTGTGAGAAGTTTTCATACCTTCACAGAGCGGAAATAAGCCAAAGCTGAAGCTGTACTTTCCATGCAAAAAACTATAACTAGAAGATAAACAAACTGGAGAAGAAAACCATGTGTTCAGTCAAAACTCTGATTCATGATGAGATACCCACATTCATACACATGATTACAGAAGTTACCAATCCCTGCAGAAAGGTGGAGTCCTTGAAGCTTAGCCAGGTGCCAAGGAATCCACTGGCCACAAGAAATGCAGCAGTGGCAAGAGTGAGAATAGCTGGCAAGGTGATGTAGGCATGAGAAAAAAATAAGCTGCACTGTCGGTACTTCATCAGCAGGGACACTGCACCCAGGCACACCACTAACCCCATCACCTGTAAAAAAATATAGTGTGAGTATGTTGTTTATGTACTTTATGAGACCAGAAATCTCTTGAGGCAGGATATTGTTGTAAGACTTAAGATATCAACAACTTCTCAGTGACTATACACACTGGCCCTTTGCTAACATTATACCACCTAAGTAATAAAGGAACAGTTTCACATTTTGGGAAATATTTGTTGTCTTGCCAGGAGTTAGATCACAACATTTATACCACACCCTGTTGTTGCTGACTGTGTACTGAGGTTCAATACCAATATAAATCTAGATTTGATGGTAGCAAAATGTTGCCTAGAAACTTGTACTCATGCATTTGTCATGATCCGCACCATGCACTTCCTGTTTTGGTTTTATTTTGGAAGGATCATGACAGGAACCAGTGTTGTTGTTTTCTGTTCCCTTGATTTTTGACCCAGTTAGTTATTGATTTCACCTGTGTCTTGTTTATTCTCCACTTTAAATACCTTGGTTCAGTCTTTGTTTCCTTGCCAGGTTGTCTGTTGCCAAACCTATGCTCCATGCCTTGTTTGCCTGATTCTTTTTGCCACGTTTCTACTCTGCTGTTTGCTCATGGATGTCCCTTTGTTTCTCCAAGTTTAAGTTAAGTTTTTCTGGCTTTCCTTTTGTGTGTGTTCCTCACCATGTACTGCGTGTATGTCTAGTTCCTCTTGTGTCTTGGTTTTGTCTTGTTACCCTGTGCGTGTAAATTCCTTTGTTCATGCCTTGTCCTTCTTTTTCATGTCCATGTTTCCCCCTTGGTCTGTGAGTCCTCCTTGTGTGTGACCCAGACCCTCATGCCCTGTTTCCCTTAGTTTTCATGTTCCTGTCCCACGTTCCTGTTTTCCACTCATACCCGTGTGCCGTGTTTTCCTTTTGTTCCTGCCCATGTTTTACACCTATAAGTTTCCTAGCCTTGTTTTTGTTAAATAAAGACTCTTTTCCTCACTCCTGTGTTTGTGTGGGTGAAGTGTGCTCCTGACCACGCCCTAGTTCCTGACAGCATTAGTGTATGAGTCCAAGGGAAAAGAACAAGGGAAATAAGTGATGAGCTTTTTGAGTTAAGGTATTAGTGTCCTCATATAACCTTCAGCAGGAAGGGGAATGGATTTTCCAACATGTTGAATTAACCCTTTTGCAGCCTGCTCTCTCCAAACACATTTATATTGGGAAGCTGCCCAGGACAGCCACAGTCTGACCTGCTGAGCTGCTGCATGTTGTGGTTAAGACAGAAACTGAAGAGCACCTGCATGGTTACAGAGAGGGAGGAGCAAGTGCAACTTTTTCTGAAGGTCACTGCTACAATATTGGAGTTTTATTCAGTGTTGGCGCATAATTGGCTCATTAGTCTTCTCTCTCTTGAAATTAAATCTCCTCAGTTAACTTGAGTGATGATTTTCATTAAAATAGATTCTCTGGAACAGTCTTAAGCTTATTACAGCAGAGCTGAGTAATATGAGTGAGCTGAGAGTTAAATAATGGGTTATGCACATTATTAAAAGAAAAGAACATATAGGCCTATATGGCCCCATAGCTTATGAAAGAGCTGGGTCTATGTGTTTTGCTCTGGATCGAGTTCATGTTGCACTTCCTGAAGTTTCCCAGTCATATGACTTGTGAGACAGTTGTATTATTTATATTGAACTATGATCATACGCAGCAAATAGAGGCGATTTCATTTCTACATGTAGCTTGTTTTCATATTTCTTTAAACAGAAATACCCTAATCAATAATTTATAGTTACATAACAGATCATTATCACCGGTATTTAATCGGTGAGTACAAAAAGATTAGAAGAAGGTGAAAATACAGCAACACAAATAAAGTCTTGCCTACCCACAGAAGTTGACAGAGCAGCTGGAGCAAGGTTTTGCAAGCATTTCTTCTCCGATCACTCATTTTCAGCCTATTATCAGCAGAGAGGAACGAGAGCCCTTTGGTCGATGCGACCCGCTGATGCGTTAACGTGAAGACGCCTCAACCGTAACTCAGCATGAGCCTTTATGTAAAGAAAACACAGTGGGTTTGTTGAAGCGAGGCAGAGCTGGAGGCACGTGAGTTTTTATCACGAATAAACTAGTCAACTTTGCTCCCGCTGACGACAAACAAGTTTAACAAAGAATGCGGAAACATCTCAGCGGCTTGAAGTGACAATGCAACACTGAGAAAAATGTTATGTGTGACAACTGTGACTTTATGGTCACCTGAGTCTAATGAAGACGAATCCAGCAGAGTGATGGTAGACCTGCTTCCACTGCAACTAAACGGATCTGGTGTTCCCGATTGACGTGTGCTCACATTTGTTATCAGGAGTTTTGGAGCCTGTCCAGATTTCTGTTGGTACCAGAACATACACTCTTTGCCACTAACCCACCAACTGCTCAGCTGGTTTTACAGGTCAGAGTTGCAGTGGATCCTGGAGTTAAGGTCGCTGGAGGCTGAGTCGCAAAAAAAAAAAAAAAAAACATTGTCATTTGAAAACCCCCACTCACTGACTTCAGATGCTGACAGACAATGTCTGATGTACTTAGTAACATTCATCAGTGTTAATGGTTAAATGATGAGGAGACACATTATGAACATTATCATTTAGCTGTTAAAAACCATAACACTGTTCTTTGTATTGGGAGGTCATAGTGTGGATTTTAAATCCCAAAGATAATATCCATTATGATGTGTTTTAATGTCCACTAAGATGAATATGATTGTTGTTTGGAGTGTTAATGTGTTGTAGTTAGTGCTTGGTGAGGTTACTGTCAGCTCTGTGTTCAGTGGTCTGTGTCAGAGTCTCTTCCTCTTCAGCAGCTGCAGTTGGTTCCTGCTGTAACAGCTCAGTGTGTCTGCAGACTGACTGAGGGAGGTTTTTGTACCACTACAAATCACTGTGTGAACACCCAAGCACTGTTAATCTCGTGGAAACTCTGACAGTAGTAAACTGCTGCATCTTCAGCCTGAACTCTACTGATGGTCAAAGTGAAGTCAGATCCACTTCCACTGCCACTAAACCGATCTGGTGTTCCTGATTCACGTGTGCTGACAAATCTTATCAGGAGCTTTGGAGTCTGTCCAGATTTCTGTTGGTACCAGAACATACCCTCATTACCATCAGACCAACGGTAAACAGTTCGGCTGGTTTTACAGGTCAGAGTTGCAGTGGATCCTGGAGTCGATGTCACTACTGGAGGCTGAGTCACAGTCACCTGACCACTGCATCCTGCAGACAAAAACAAATCATTCATTGATCAGCAGAAATAAATGAGAGAAAAGGCAGCACATCATGTTTGAAATGTTGCTGAGTGAGTGAACCTGTAAACCAGCAGCAGGCCAGTGTCCAGATGAGGATGGTGATGAGAGTCATGGTGGTTGTGGTTTCTGCTGTGTTCACTGACAGATCTGAGTCCTGCAGTGTTGAACTCACAGGACTATAAACCTTCTCAGGTCACTGGAGGATCAGCTGATGATGCAAAGCCTCCTCTCTATGGAAATGATTTCTCTGCTCTCAACACACTGAAGGCAACGTGGGACACAACATCAGGAGAAACTCTGCTTGGATTTACACCATCTGTGATCTTAGTGGAGCAGAAGGAAATATTTAAATTAGAAATGTAGTTGAGGATACAACGATAAGTGACTGTTAACTATGGTTAGTATGTTATGTCTCTTTGTCTGACTTTGAGTTACTTAAGGATTTATAATAGATTAATGGTAAATTGTATTAATTGATGATGATTTTTAAATATTCCAGATTAAAAACATGATGTTCATTTAACCATGATTAAAAGTTTGTAAAAAAAGACTTTACTGAAGTAGATTTGTGATAATTTCTCCTTCAGGAACAGAAAAGTAAAGCAAAATGAAATAAATAACTTTCCTTTCACTCCATATGTTTAAGAAAAGCTTTGTAGAGTCAATCAAAGAAACACTGAGTTGTGTCATTTGAAAAAGCAGAGATTTGTCAGTGGACAGATGCTTGTTGACAGTGCAGGAGGTTTTTGTACGGCCACTTAATGACTTTGTATCACTGTGGCTCACTTTTGGTGGAGGAACCAAACTCGTCGTTGACTGTAAGTACCAGAGATTTTTGCTTTGAACAACATAGAACATTCATGACTTTATCAAATATTAAATCAGAAAGTGATCAAGTGCAGTGTAAATATGTATTTTTATGATCTAGATAGTTTTTGCTTTTGATCAAGCCCAGACTGAGCTCACAGTCTGACTGTAATCATTGCAGAGATCAATATGTATGCAATATTGTAGATCATTATGATCATTTTTAAATAATTTAATACGTTTTTTATTCTTTATAGTGTGTTTGAAGTATTTTCTACTCAAATATGTTCTGCAGTGAAATTATAAGTTTAAAATTTTATCTTCAAAAAAAGTAGTTTATTTTTTTCATTCATTTTGAAAGTATAAAAGGGATGAAACTAAAACTTGATTCCTCTGAAACACAAATATGAATTTATCAGTAAATCTTATCTTCATTTATTTTCCATGTAGTGAACAGGAAGTGAAAGAGACAGATGACAAATGTTTTAACTGTATTCACATGAGTGTTTCAGCTCTGTCAGTGTAAACAGAAGAAAATCATCACAGAGATCAGTTATTCACTCTCACACATTATCAAACATATGAAGATGCATCAATAATCATTATCACTGAACCTTTATAGTCTCATTAACATTCATGGTGCTGATGGTCTGATACTGAGTGATTGATGAGTTCATCAGTAGTTCAGGTTCTTCTTTTGTATTTGATAAAATACAACAAATGTCCAGTATGTCTCTTTATTTAAAACCAAACCTTCATTTTCATTCCTTTGTCTTTTCTCTCCCCTCTCCTCCCCTTCTATCTCCTCCCCCTCTCCCTCGTCCAGTGGGTGTAGTGCAGCCCGTCCTGAGCGTCCTCCCCCCCCTCCAGAGAGGAGCTGCAGCAGGGCAGTGCCACCCTGGTGTGTGTGGCCAGTGGGGGTTTCCCCTCAGCCTGGAGCCTGGGCTGGAAGGTGGGGGGCAGCAGCAGCTCCTCAGGGGTGTCAAGCAGCCCAGAGGTCCTGGGGATGGACGGCCGCTACAGCTGGAGCAGCACCCTGAGCCTCACTCCAGACCAGTGGAGGAAGGCGGGCTCAGTGGCCTGTGAGGCCAGTCTGAGTGGACAGAGCCCTGTCACTAAAACCCTGAACCCTGACAGCTGCTTAAATTAGAGCTTCAGCATCACTTTCTGTCTGGAAATGATGTTACTGCTTTGACTGAGATCGTGATGAGGCTGCAGATCTCCTCTGTTAGATATTTCTCTAAACTCTTGATTATGTTTTAATGTGAGGGAGTTTTCTGTAACTAATCTTACTCATACTCAGCTTCACAGCCGCTATTTCAAATCTGTAATTCAAAAGTATAATCTATAAAATAAAACTGCAGGTTTTATTAAAACAGTGTGTTTGTGTTTCTTTGGATTCTATTAACACATCATTCAAATGCAGAGTTCATCATCATTATGTAATTTTTTAACAGATGCTTCAACATGAGTCTAATTTGTTTTTCCTTGTATTTGTTAAAATATAGTGAAAGTTGAATATTTTCATCATGTTTTTCAAATGTAAGAGTGAAACGAGATTGATTTGTGCTTTTAAGTGTAAAACTGTTGAACATCTGTTTCCACATGTTGATATATTCTGACAACACTGTTCTTGAATAGATGAGACTTAATAATGTGAATCTAACTTGAAGCTGCATGTTAGAAACTGTCTGTGAGTTTGTGTCAGCTTTATTGTGGGTCTGCTTGGTGACTCTTGTGTTCACTGGACCAGTTGTCATCATCACAGTTCCTTCACCAACCATCTGCACCTGCAGCAGGCTGTTTTCCCCTCAGTCAGACTGAAGGAGGTTTTTGTACAGCTCTAAATCACTGTGTGAACACGCCACCACCATGATCACCAAAACAGAAGTAATCTCCAGCATCTTCAGCCTGAACACCACTGATCTTTAGAGTGTAGTCTGAACCAGATCTACTGCCACTGAATCTCGATGGAGTTCCTGAGTTAAGAGTTGATGCTTTATATATAAGAAGTTTGGGAGCCTGTCCAGGTTTCTGAAGGTACCAGCTGAGATCAGGACCAATATTTGAACTCCCTGTGGCGCTGATGGTCACAGTCCCTCCAAGACTGACAGACTTAGATTTATCAGCCTGAGTCAGAAAACTGTTGGCAGAAGATCCTGAAATGAAAAATAAAATATAGACTGTGAGAAGAAATGTGTAATAACCTGTGGTGCAGATTTTAAATTGTAAGAAGATGAAAACAGGCAACAAATTGAAGGCAAAAACATGAAGAGACAGAAACTGAGCCACATAGAAAATGCTGCTAAAATGTCTCACCCTGACTCAGCAAACCCAACATGACAATCAAAGTTATTGGCAACATCATCCTGATGCAGTTTGGACCGTGAGCACATGAACAGCTCAGACTCTGGGACATGAGAACTTAAACTCTGAGGAACAGTGATGCATCACATTCATGCAAATCCGTTAAAGAAGGCAAACACACACCTGTTGTAGTGAAACAGGAAAAGCAGAGGTGACGTGGAGCCAGAGCTCATCTGGTCCTGACTGTCAGTCATTAATCATCATTAACATTAACACATATATGGTGGCCCCCTGCTGGCAAACTGTATCACAACACTTATGATTTTGAAATGCTTGTTTAATGCTTGTTCAAAGTGCAGGAGGTTTTTGTACGGCCACTTAATGAGTTTGTATCACTGTGGTGGACTTTTGGTGGAGGAACCAAACTCATCATTCACTGTAAGTACCAAACATTTCTCAATTCTACCTCCTAAATAAATATATATTTAAATTTGTATCACAATGTAAAGAAACACAATATTATTTTTTATATTTTCTATGGTGTGAATATTGTTTCTATTTACTGAGCTCCAACTTGATATTGAAGATTGAGAAAATATTGTGCAGAAATTATTTATTATTTTTAAATATAATAAATTTGGGCCTTGAAACATATTTTTTCTTTTCAAAATCTAAATTTGTTCCACAAAAATTGGTTGTAAAATCTGAGGGCAAACATCCCTAACATTCAGAAAATTACATTTCATTTTGAATGTAATTTATAATGTTCAAACTGTCGCAAGATAAATTCAAAATCTAATTTTAATACCTACAAAACAAAATGGTTATTTTATATGTTAAAGCCAGTTCAGCCATGAATGTTCTTCACAGTTTGTTAGTTTGATGTGATAAAAAGGAAGTGAAACAGACAGATGTTAAAGTCTTTAACTGTATAAAGACATTTTGTACATGAGAAGATGATTTCAGGAATGGTTCTTACTGTCAAGTATTGTAAAACAAACATAACATTTAATTATTATTAATTAAATCATTTCTGTTACATGTACACAGAATTCATGTTGCATACATTTCTGTAATTCTGATTGGTTTAGAATTAGTGCCACACAATTTCTATTTTTAAATGGCAACAATACAACAAGCTGTAATATTTGAATTTATTTGCCAAGCCTTCTCTTCCTTTCATTCCTCACCTCCTCTCCTCTGTGTGATCACATTATTCTGCACACAGCTAATCCTCAGCAGTGTTAACCTCTGTCATGTGTCATGACTGTCTCATGTTCAGCTGTCTGTCCTACAGTGGAAGTTAATCTGCTCCTTGTATGTCTCTGCTCCCCCCTCCAGCCGGTCCCATGGTCAGGCCCTCAGTCTCTCTGCTCCCCCCCTCCTCTGAGCAGCTCTCTGGGGGCTCAGCCACTCTGGCCTGCCTGCTGACTGGCTACTCTCCTCAGGGAGCCGTGGTGAGCTGGGAGGTGGATGGTACAGAGGTGACAGAGGGGGTCCTGACCAGCTCAGAGGAGGAGAAGGGTGGAAAATACAGCAGCAGCAGCAGCCTGAGCCTGAGTCAGGAGCGCTGGATGCAAGGAGAGCAGTATTCCTGCAAGGTCCTCCATCATGACCACAGCCAGACCCAGTCCCTCCACAGGAGCCAGTGTAAGGTCTAGAGGGGCCAGCTGAGGCCCAGGACAGGGGCTCTGTGTGGGGGAACAGCAGGAACACACCTGCTGCTCTGACCAATAGGAGTGTGAATGTCTGTAGAGGAAACTAAAGCTTTGAGTGACAGAGAACAAAACTGCTGTAAAGTGTTGGACAGAAACACCTTAGAGAGTAATGTCTGAAGCTCAGCAGCTAAATGTGAGTGTGTTTAATGACTGTAGTGTTGATGACTGATGTTTTTGCCAATAAAGCTTGCACTCTTATATGACATTATCAAGTGTTGTTTTTTATTTTGTGAAGAGGAGTAAAAATGTTAATATAACATACCTCACTGTGGACTCTTATTATTTTAGAAATTAAATGATCATGTAAATATGATGTTCTGCTCTTTTTAAATTGGTGATTTAAGGGATAATAAACAGTAAAAAAACAGAAATTTTCTCATGACAAAATACTTAATAATTTGAATTGGTTGTTTTTTTTTTCATTTTGTCACATTGAATAAAAATGAGGTGTGTAACAAATAAAACAAGACAATACATTGATGTGCATTTAGTGCTTGGTGAGGTTACTGTCAGCTCTGTGTTCAGTGGTCTGTGTCAGAGTCTCTTCCTCTTCAGCAGCTGCAGTTGGTTCCTGCTGTAACAGCTCAGTGTGTCTGCAGACTGACTGAGGGAGGTTTTTGTACCACTACAAATCACTGTGTGAACACGCCACCACTGTGATAACTCTGACAGTAGTAAACTGCTGCATCTTCAGCCTGAACTCTACTGATGGTCAAAGTGAAGTCAGATCCACTTCCACTGCCACTAAACCGATCTGGTGTTCCTGATTCACGTTTGCTTGCATATCTGATCAGGAGCTTTGGAGTCTGTCCAGATTTATGTTGGTACCAGAACATACCCTCATTACCACTAGACCAACGGTGAACAGCCTGGCTGGTTTTACAGGTCAGAGTTGCAGTGGATCCTGGAGTCGATGTCACTACTGGAGGCTGAGTCACAGTCACCTGACCACTGCATCCTGCAGACAAAAACAAATCATTCATTGATCAGCAGAAATAAATGAGAGAAAAGGCAGCACATCATGTTTGAAATGTTGCCGAGTGAGTGAACCTGTAAACCAGCAGCAGGCCAGTGTCCAGATGAGGATGGTGATGAGAGTCATGGTGGTTGTGGTTTCTGCTGTGTTCACTGACAGATCTGAGTCCTGCAGTGTTGAACTCACAGGACTATAAACCTTCTCAGGTCACTGGAGGATCAGCTGATGATGCAAAGCCTCCTCTCTATGGAAATGATTTCTCTGTTCTCAACACACTGAAGGCAACGTGGGACACAACATCAGGAGAAACTCTGCTTGGATTTACACCATCTGTGATCTTAGTGGAATGTGAGAAAATGTATCTTTAAACTGAATTAAGGATTTTTATCATTTGAATTAAAATTGTGTCCCTAT